>NC_142760.1:42060059-42746483 GCF_054948205.1 Urtica dioica subsp. dioica
TCATAATAAACATCACTAGCAAAGTAATTTTCATATACATCGAGTTAATAAGATGGGGATGATGACTATGACAGAGCTCAAAAGCTTTCAATGAATATGATATTCATAGCCCAGAAAAATGGGGTTTATAAAAGAAATGTCGGAGAGCTCTAGAGCCAAGTTGTGAAGCAAGCAACTTAATTAGAAGGTCAACAAGAGTGAAAAAGTCAAATACCAAGTACGCTGAAAAAAAGCCATGTGTTATGGATACTTTCGATGTATCTAGATATCGGAAGACAGATCTATATATTTCTGAGATTCGGTTTAAGCCTAAATTACTAAATCAATTATCTCTCAGCAATTATAAATAGGACCTTAGGTCCTTAAGATGAGAGTGCCTAAAAAGTGTGTCCAAAAGAGTGAGAGTTCAAAAGTATGGCATCCAATTGCTAAGTGCTCGTGTTAGTGAGAATTTAGTTTAGAGGTGTTTTTGCTTCTTGCAATTACATTTTATTGCATTTATTCAACATGTTTGTGTACTTTTTTGGTATTTACATTTACATTGGTTCTAAAGCACATATTTTGTGAGTGATTCAAATTGTTGTTCGACATAAAAAACATCGCTGCAAATTACAAGCTTTGAACCTGCGAAAGAGATCTCGGCATTGCGAAGCGTGAAACCGCTGAGCATCGGCAACGGAAGCCCTTTTCGTATATACACGTTCGCATAAGGCACTGCGATTCTTTTCAGGATCGTCGACACAAGAGTCTGCATCAGATTTAAACAAATCAGATTCATTAGTAATATCTTTTTTTTATGTTGATATTACGGGACGAACCTGAAGTAAATGCATGTGAAGATTTCCGACTTTGCTCCACTGCAAACTCATCTCGAAGTCTATCAGCTCGAGCGTTCCCATGAGTTTATTCCCCTCCATTTCCGGAGAGCATGAAGCTGATATCTCCTGTAGAAATTCAAGGCTCATGACATTGAAATAGTTATTTTGTTTTTTTTTGTTATCGAATGAGAAGAGAGACGAACCAACGATACGCACAAGACCGGGACAGCCTCGCCTTTGTCCAAAACACTGACGATGACGTCCGAGCGAATCGCGACGCCGATGCCGTTATCGGAGACACTGATGATCGGCGGAGAAGATAAGGAGACATTGAGATTCATGGCCTCATTTGGATACTCTTTGTACAGCTTAGGGACTATGTATTTCCATTTAGCAGTGTTCAAGTAGGACTCGTCTTCTACTCCGTCGAAGGTCCAGCGAAAATAACCCGCCTATAGAAATTGAAAAGGATTTAAAAATAAATAAATAAAATAAGCCCGAGATCATCATCAATTCATCCAAGGGTTGAAGTTCTGGTGGTTGCCCAAGGTTCCATTTTACAGAAATGTCGGCGACCGATGAGGAAAATTACAAGATTTATTTCCCGAGGTTTTCTTTTTTCGCCAAAATTCCAGATATTTTGTTGAATTAGAATTACCATGGAATATAGTTACTGATAATTCTTGAAAAATCCTTAAAAAAAATAAATAATCTCCCGAAATTAGCTGGTTTTTGCAGGAATTCAACGAAAAACAGAAGAAAACAAATTAATGGCTTTTCGCGAGCCGATGTTCACCGAAAACCAATTTTCCCACTATATCTGTGCAATCTTTAAGCCTTGAATTCAACTGCATATAAGGGGAATGAAAAACTTACATTAAACAAGACCGAGGACGCCGAATCGAAGATCTTCTCGTGTAAAGAAATCTCGACCATTTTGAGAGAGAAATCTGAGGGGGCGAGCATGTCGAGTGGTCCTATGTAGTCATGGTAGTATCTAGGAACGGAATCCTCCGTGGCCACGAACGAGCCGTCGATGTCGAATTCGATGGACGAATTGGTCAAGATAGGGTTTTCGACGAACGTGACGTTCATGGCAGCGTTGTCGTATATCGGGATTTGCCTTGGGAGCGACTGCAAGACCGAGTCGAGCCGAAACACTGATTCTTTAATCTTCTTCGTAATTACGTCTTCAACCCGAGACACTATTAGGTCTTGAAAATAATCGACGAACCTATTTCGAGACCATGTAAAAAAATGGGAAGGAAAAAATGAATAAATTAACATAACAATGAACTCTTTTCTTCGACATGTTTGATGAGATTGCAAATAAATCTAAAGTATCATAAATTCTAATCACAGTAAAGAGGCCTATTCATCGATTGAGTCGGATTTTGATGATAAAATAGAATCTTGGGGTTCGAACAGTGATCCGATTCGATTGATGATAAGGACTGAAAATTCTTGGTTCGATTCTCCACCTTAACGAAAAGAAAAGAAAAAATTGATCGGTTTGGTTGAGGTGAAATTTGTTTACCATTGGTAAAACCAAGACGATCCACCGTCTAGCTTTATGTGCAGAGTCTTAACATAGCAACCCGAGTCCAAAACCGACAGTTTCAGAGCTCCTCCGTCGTCCTCCAAGCCCAAACTCACACCCACACTCAGACCTTGAACCTGAAAAACAAAATGACCTTTGAGAAAAGGCTAACCTTAAGTCATAGTAATCATGACAAAGATTGGATTTTTTTTTTTTTTTTTACTATTTGAATTGGACTCACTAACTCAATTCACTTGGATTTATAGCTGATTCTATCTTTGTTTTTTAGTGAGACTAACTAATCAAAGAAGATGAACTCTTCTGCTTCAATACCATCAATCTCAAACAATATTCAAGTGATCTAAACCCTTTATTGGACAAAAAGCATTCTTCACAAATCCTATCTCAAGAACAAACCTTGTTTTTTTGTGGGGAATTTCGCTTAAAAACAACTCAAGGAAAAAAAAAAGCCATATCCTAAATCCAACACAAAGTTCAAGACAAACCCATTAGAAATATTCACCCCAAAAAAATTATAATAAATTTTTTTTAAAAATAAATTAAATATTTACCTCAACCGAAGCAGTTCCATAATCAGAAACCTCAACAAACCAAGAACTATACACATAGCTCCAATTCATGCTCAGCTCTGCAGTGGCATTAGGAACAACCAAGACCAGACCGGTCTCTCCACTCTCCACAAAAGAGCGAGTCACGTCAACGCTGTTGATTGTGACCTCCGACAGAACAACTTCCACGTCACCGATCAGTGGGACTGCCACGCGTTTCTCGATCTGAGGAAGCTGGAGGGGGATTATTGAAGAGACTGCTTTCTGAACGATCAGTTCCTTGGCGAAATTAAGACCGTTGTCGGATATCAGAACAGAGAAAAAGCCTTGGTCTTTTTGGATCGTTGTTGATAGTGAAGAGAGAAGAAGAAGTGAGATGAGTAATAAAGACACAGTATTTGAAGATGATATCAAGCTTGAGAAGAAACCCATCTCATGAAACTGTTGAATTATGCTAAAAAAAACTTGGAAGAAGACGAAGAAGAAGAACCAGCTATCATGTGGGAAATTAATTGGTTTGGTGAAAGATATTAGTTTTTTTTCCTCTATTATTTAAAAGCTTTTTATTAACTATGGATAAAGATGATTGAAAATAATTGCAGTTTTTTGGTCTGAGCTTTTGGAGTTTTATCCATTAGTTTTAGTATTACAGAGATATGACGTTATAGTTATAGTTTATACTACGTTGTCATGTATATATATTTTACACGTTTATGTAAGAATCTTTAGCTTGTATATTCGCATACGTTTAAAGTTTAAACAATATATAAGAAATCGAGACACGTAACAGAGACTAAAACAGAGAAAGCGTGAATCTTTTGACGTCAATTTGAGGGGAGTAAAAATAATAGATATAAGCTTGAGTGAGAAATGGAAGACATGAAAAAGACTATGAATGAGCATTAATTCGCAAAATGTCTGATAAAAGAAAAAATTGGCAAAATGGAAAGAGGAAAAAAACAAACGCCCACACACACAGACACTCAATATGAATAGTGCTTTCCCTTTTTTCTTTTTTTTTTCTTTCTTTTACTTTTTCCCTATATGCTCCCGAATCCAATCCAACCTCTTCTGTACTGAAGTAAAAAACAATGTTTCACTTTGTCAAAATTTACCACATAAAAGACACTGAGAGAGAGACTGTATAGTTGCACACAACTTTTACAAGACAAATAATCAGAAAGATTTGGTACAAACGCAGAGAGATAATAAGAAGAAGAAATTCCCATTATTTCAAACCGATCATCCGAGCTGACTATCGCGAAGGAGCAGAGATTTGAGAAGTCTGTTCTCCCCCCAGAAATTCCCTCCGGGTTTCAAGTGAAACGATCTTCAACCATTCGTTGTACAACATCACCCAAACAATTGGAGGCTTTTTGGCCAAAGCAAATAGTGAACTCTATACCGAATCGAACTCATAAGAAGTAGTCCGGGGCAGGTCTTTTGGCTGGTGCTCCTCTTGATTCCTAAAAATTCCAGGCACAATTTTCAAACTCACATTTCATCAAATCAGCAAAATACACACAAAATTATAGCAGATCGTGTTTGGGATGCCCAAGTAGATAAGAAAGGATTAAGTTTTTTTTTATCACAAACAGTCCCTGAACTATTATGTGTTTGGCATTTCGGTTCCTAAACTAATTTTATGAGCGGAATGGTCCCCGAGAACTATTCATTTTTGTAGATTTTTAGTCCTCTTCATAAAAATAGTAAGCATTATCAATGAAATCCAAATACCTGAACAACTTAAAAATATTTACAAACTTATATAATTTGTTTATAATTTTATAAAATTCCAAAAAAACACAATCTTTCTCTAACAATTCAAAATTGTTTTTTTTTATTTTATGTTTTTATGATGAGATCTTAATATAAAAAAATTAAAAAGTTTTTTAAGTTAGTGTGTGTATATATAGTTGATACATCTTACAACATATAGTTGATATATATAGAATTGAAACTAACTAAAATCGTACCCAGATCAAAAGTTAGTCGATAATAAATAAAATTATTTATGGACTAGCATAATAGTTCAGGGACTATTTGCACTAAAAGCCTAGAAATTAAAAATATATATGGACCAATCATGTTTTGCATTGATATTTTAATAGTAAATGTTAAGACAAACCTGTGGAGCAGCATCGAACACTCGGAATTGCTTGTTGAGATTCTCATCGAGTTCAAGAATCGCAGCTACATTACCGCATCTACAACACACACACAGAGAGAAATATGAGCGATAATTTCAAACTCTAGATGGGCGAGGGAATATATTGTATTACCTGTAGCAGTAGTTTGGAGCTGACCATACCGTAACAATCTGATTATTGAACATCCATTTATACCCTTCCATCACCAACTGATGGGCACGGCAAATATAATCGATGCTGTTAGAGTGGTTAAACGACGAAACTACGCTGCCACCGAATAGGAAACCGGCACCGCGGGGACTCAAACCCCAACCGTCGACAATGTCCTCTGGATCGGACCATAGAAGGTCACACATGGCACCATCGTGCGGTACTTCTTGCTTCCGATCAATGGTGCGTATCTGTGATGGCAATGGCATTTTGGTAAATTACAGTATAGAACGGAAGTGAGACCCAATATGAAAGGAATTAATTCCTGACCTGATCCAAGGTTGAAATGGCCGGGGAAAGTCCGCCGTGGACACTGAAGACCTTGTTCTCTATGAGAGCTGAAAGACTGTGATATGCCACATCTAAACATTATTCAAATGCCACGACAGACAAAAAGGAGGGATAAAGGCGTAATTTAACGTTTACTTAGAAAGCAATAGGAGCGCTGAGCAAAACCCTTATGTAAAGTACTTTTTTTTAATTCATATAATTGGACCTTAAAAGCTATGAATTCTCTGCCTTCACCACCTCAATCTGGAAATTAGACCTAACTGACACTGTTTTATTTTGGAGGAAAATGTGGGAACGAATACAGCAGAAAAATCAAAAAATTAAAATATATATATATATATATATATATATATATATAAATGTTTACAAGCGAACCATAGTACTTTATAAGTGAAAGACAGAATTTATAACAAACCTGAGGTAGTCGAAGATATCAGTGCAATATCTCCACACATTCACAGAACCGTATTTTCGAAGGCACTCGTCATAAAATCCATATACCTGTTCATATATTGTTAGTAATAAATATCTTGGATGCTAGATAACGAAGACCGAGACTCGAGTGGAAGAAGTTTAACCTGCGTAATTTGACGGCTCTCGTGGTTCCCTCTAATGAGAGTTATTCGATCCGGATATCTTACCTGGATGCAAAATGATCTTATATGAAAAGGTTAGTGAACATGTAAAGAAAATCCATACTTATGTTTAGATTAAGACAATTTCAGATGCAAACAAGTAGTGGACAATCATAAGAACGAGTTTTGACTTCGTGTAGTGTCGACATGGTCCGAATCAAATGGCATGCATCGCAAGAGTACCACAAATCAATCAAGTTAAAGAACAAAAACACTGTCCTAAAAACGTGAACTCTTTACAAGTAAACATGTAAAAAAGCTCTTGAAGGAATGCAGTCATATCGAAAGCAAATGAATATGGCAAGGTTCTAACTGCGCTTTGCGAATAGTAAAACTAGATTATCACCTTTAGAGCGAGTAGAAGTAGAAACGTCTCAACAGAGTAGAATCCTCTGTCAACAAAGTCTCCAAGGAACAAGTAATTCGTCTTTGGGCATTCACCTCCTACTTTGAAAAGCTCTTTCATGTCATAAAACTGACCGTGAATGTCTCCACATATCTGTTAAAGGAAAGAACAAGATCCAATCCAGCTCAACTACTAGAATAAGTGTCTACCACAACTTTACATAAATAAAGCTTCAAAATTCCATTGACCATTTTATTGTGGATGCATATATTCCTATAGTAAAAAAACATGTTCCAACTTCGTTTTACAGCCACATAACTTCATTGACCCACAACGAATCAATACAACTCGGTCGGCGCATTTCGCTACAAAAGACCAGCAAGGAAAAAGGTTCCCGAACTCCTCCAAGAACAGTAAACTAGAACTATCGGTAACGAACACATGTCCTATACTAATAAACAAAGAAAACAAGTTTTTTTCCAGTACAAACCACCACGAGTTTAACTACTTGTTTCTGAATAATTCAACAAGCTATAACCGTCATCCTTGAATGCCAACTTAGGCAACAACAAAAAAAAAGCATGCCAATAATGGAATCCAGATAGCGAATCGAACCTAAGAAACACAACACCACAGCGAAAACTGCTAAATGTACGTACTTTCAGAGACTAATCAATTTTCTTCAGAATGACTAAAAACCCTGTATATGTACGCGTCCATTTTCTCATTCCAAAATCTCATACCCTATAAAGGAAAAACATTTCCTAAACAGAAACTGAAACACAAGCTAAATCCCCAAAAATATCTATTTTACTCGTGAAAATCAACTTTCTTTGAATTAAAAGAAATACGTATATTTTCAAATGATAGTTACTGATACGACGGAGCGAAACTGATACCAAACCCTAAAACAGCTTAAAATCAATACTTCGAAAGCACAATTTGTGAATTGCAGAGCGAGAATGTGTGAGAGAGAAAGAGAGAGAGATGACTAACGGTCACAGGAGCGTCGACTCGCTGGACATTGCTCTCTTCGACGAGAATTTCCATTGCTTTGAGGCACAGAGCTTTGACCTCCGATTCCTTCAATGGCTCGCATTTCTTCAACTGTTCTATTTGCCTGTCTAGGTCTGACATCTCAATCTCTCTCTCTCTCTCTCACTCTCTCTCTCTCTAAGACTCGGTGAGTCTGAATCTGCGACTCGCTCGCTCTCTCTCTCTCTCTCTCGCTCTCTCCGAGACTTTCGACGAAGCTCCACTGTGTATTAAATTTAGTTCACTTCTTTTCTTATTTTTTTTTCACTTAGTTTGAGGTTTTTGCAAAAGGAAACTCTATTTCAATTTTATTCCCTTTTTACCGTTATTATGTTTTGGGGCTTTTGGTTTTGAACCGTTTCTACACTTTATTTGCATAGTCAAAGTTGAGATTTTTACACAATTAATATTTAATACCTTTGTGTTTACTATACTACCTCAAATTTATGTTTTACACACATGAATTGTGAAATTAAGAAATTAACATATATTTTTTAAAATAAATATACATACTAGCCTTAAAATAGTATTATCACAGCGAAAACGAAAATAAGATCTTACAAAATGTTGGTATATATTGTATTTTACGTCCAAATTATAATTCATATACAAACTAAAACAGAATGTTTCATTTTAAAAGTGGTGGCCGAATCGAAACAAAATTTCTATTTTGGTACTATTTACTCAAATTAAATCTATTTTATTTTAAGAATAAAAGAAAAATAAAACAGTACACCCACAACAAAAATCTAGTTTTAAATGAAACCCAACCAAAATTACAAAAGTCGAGTTTTGATTGGAATGGAAGAAAAAACATACTTTTCTTTTGCTTCAATAGCTTACATTTAGATCAGCCTACTGTTCATATCTTTAATTTAATAAAATTATTAAGACAACTCGAAAAGTAACTGTTTTCTTTTTTTCTCTAGAGAATTTAATGGGTTGGAACTTGGATGGCATTTATTATAAATTAAGGACTGGAATGTGAAATAGTATAAAATAGGAGGGCTTTACTGCAGATAAAAAGCAACACAAAGAAACGCTTTCGTCACTCAAACCCTCTTTCCCTTTTCTATTAATTTCTCCGAGCTTCAATTCACGGTTATTTCAGAGATAAAAATGGCTTGGAGAGGGCAATTATCGAAGAGCTTGAAGGAGCTTCGGATTCTTCTCTGCCAAACCTCACCAGCGAGCTCAACAACCAGGTTTTTTTTTTCTTCATCGTTTTTTTTTTTATATCGTACGAAATCCAGTGTGAACTTTTTTTTGTTTGGTTTGTAGTTGTTTTGAATTTGATCAGAAGAATTCAAAGTAGCTTGAGTTTTTCTGTTTTCGTATAATTGATTTTGATGTAAATGTTTGATTGTGTATAGAGCGTTCGTGGAAAAGAATTACACGGATCTGAAAACGCTGAACCCTAAATTACCAATCTTGATCAGAGAATGTAGCGGTGTTGAGCCTCAGTTATGGGCTAGATATGGTAATTTTTCTTCTTTTTTTTTTCCTTTATGTTGGTACGAAATTTGAAGGTTATAATCTTTGTTTCGTTTTGATGATCTGAGTAAAGAGATTTATCATGTTGATTATATGGATAGGCTTGGTTCTGAGAACTTGGTTTCTTTCCATACCTGAGTGAAGTTTCAAATGCTCTATTTTTGCTTAATGTTAGGATGAAAAATTGAAGGTTGTAATCTTTGTTTCCTCGTGATGATCTGAGTAAAGAGATTTATTATGTCGGGTTAACCTGGACACCACGATTATAAAAAAAGAAATAAAAAATTATGTCCATTATATGGACAGGCTTGGTTCTGCGAACTCGGTTTCTTTCCATTGCTGAGTGGGTTTCAAATGCTCTATTTTTCCTTATGTTCGTACGAAAATTGAAGGTTAAACTCTTTGTTTCCTCGTGATGATTGAGTAAAGAGATTTATTATCTTGATTATATGGATAGGATTGGTTCTGCAAACCTGAGCGGTTTTTTTTTTTTTTTTGGTGTCGAGAGTCAAAGTGGGTTCTTTCACCGCTTTCTATTTAAGCTTTTGATTTATCGCTTCTACTTTGATTGGCCTATTATAAGTTCTCAAAAGGATCACTTAATATTTTGTTGTTAAGCTTGTGTCATTGTCTCGATGATTATATGAATGAATGGAAAAACAACTAGAGAGGTTACAATCTTTGTTTATAGTTCTTTAGAAGTATATAGAAATCTGATTATTGGCTCTGTGCATGCATCAGATTACTGTTCTGTTGAAAAATAAAAAAAAGACTGTACAAAGAAATTGTATCTATGAAGTTGACAAACTGTTAAGGTTTATATGTGGCCACAAATGCATTGTTTATGTGCTATGCTTAGTGTGTACTGATTCTCTGTTTCTAATATTGTTTTTTGGAAAACTAATTGTTGGCATAGACATAGAACATGCATTACGAAATACGACCATCGAAAAAGACCATTAAAGCTCGGGTTTAGATATCGGGATTGAGATGGTTTTTTTTTCAGACTGGCTTATAAATCGACAGTGATATTCATGTCTTGCTCTTAAATTGACAGCATGAATATTTCTCGGGCTTTTTTTTATATAAAATAGTCGAGCAGTGAGATTATTATCAAAGAGTCAACTATTATTTTCTTCTCATATTATCTTCCTCGCGTTAGAAGTCAGAACAACCTTTTTTTTAATCCGAGAATCTTTGCAATAGAATACGAATTATGTCGGGTTTTTTTCTTTCTGTTTCGTGAAATAGTCGAGCAGTGAGATTATTATCAAAGAGTCCACGATTCACGTATTATTTTCCTTGCACTAGAAGTTAGAACAATTCTTTAAAACCGAGAATCTTTGTGATAGAACTCGTTAATTATATAAACTGTGTCTCTGTATCTAGTCCCGGTATCAATTTCTTTTTGTGTTCACACAGACATGGGTGTCGAGAGGGGTATCCGATTGGAAGGTCTGAGCGAGGAACAAATCTCGAAGGCTCTTCAAGACCTTGCCAAAGTCGGGGCATCGCTGAACAAAGCCTGAATTTTTTTTTTTTTTTTTTACTTTGAGAATGTCGAAAAAAAAAACTAAATAAATTTTACTCCGGGGAGAAATCTTCCCGATAAATGCTTGTCCATTTTGTTTAGCACCCGATGATGATGATGCCTATTTATTATGGACTGTTTTCAGTTTTAAATGTTTTGGCAATTCATGTTTTGTAATTTTTACTTTTGGTGCCAAATTGAGACCCCTTATTTGAGTGGTGAGACATTTTTTTTTTTTTTTGAAACACCTATGAGACCTCTTGGTGTTTTTTTAAGTTTTGACTCCTATGTGTTTATTATGTTACTGGAACAATGAATTTTTAGTTAATTAATAATGCTTGACCACTGTTTTTGGCAATCATATTATAAACTCATTTTTAGGGTGGACCATATTTATATGTCAGCTTCCAATTAAATCATACACAACCAGACAAAAGAAAGATAAAAGAATAAATGTTGTCATGTTATCCTCAACTTTATCTAATAATCATCATTTTTTTCGATTGATATGATTTGTCTTCAATAAACAACCTTCCTTATATACTTTGGTCGACCTCTCTTATGCAACAGCTCTTCAGTATAAAATATATATATATATATATATATATATATATATATATATATATATACAAAAAATATATACTGGTATCTTTCTCGGGGCTAAATTGTTAGCTAAATAGAAATTAATTATCTTCTATAAAGTAAATTAAAAAAAATATAAAAAAAAATAGTGTAAGAGAAGATAGATAACAGAAACGACATCGTTGTGACCGGACATTTTTTTATTTATTATTATTGTATCTATACTTTATAAATAAAAAATAAAGAGACGCGACTACGAAGCTGCTTTTGTGCTTGGCTTGGCTCTGTTTGTTCCGGACTTCGTCTCAAATAAAAAAAAATTAAATAAATAAAGAAATTTATAATCTACACAAAAACCAAATCAATTTTGTTTACAGACACAGAGACAAATACAAGAAATTCAATTCCTTTGAAAACCCCTCTTGAACGACCACGCACCGATTGTCATTTTTTTCCCCAATTCACCGATCAAATCTCAGTTCGGGCTATCTCTGAGTCAGGTAAATGATTCCGATTCTTCGCGATCCTTCAATTCCGTTTCTTTTCAGATTATTTCATGCTCTTTTTTTATTTACATCGGGAATTTTAAAAAAATGGGTTCATATGATTCCTCTATTTTCCTGGATCAATTCGTTAAAAATTTCCGAACTCTGTAGAAGGAATGGAATCATTCGCTACCTAATTCAGGCCATTAAAGTGTTTGGAATTAAGAGTCAGCTTTGGTTTATAGTTGAATTAAGCTTGAATTATAGTCGTATGTTAAGTAAAGTACGCTCAAAACAGTTTGATCTATTGACACTTCAACAAGGATCGAATTCGGTTATTCTTTTGTGTTCATACCTCATTTATTGAAATGCTTCATTCATACCCTGCATTGTAAAAGTCGATTTTAATCCTCCTCTCAGTTTTAAGTTTATCGTTAATCAACCTTAAGGTGTTTATTAATCGCTAAACATTTATCTCTTTAATTTACATTCTAGTTTATTTTGCCTGTTAATTTAGTGAAAAGTTACAGTTGTTCTGAATTTTACTGATGATCGAGAACGGTTATTAAGTAAAATCGAGTCCATATCCGTAAGTTCAAGACTTTAGTTAATCTCGAATGTTCATCGTTAGTCTAACAATGTCATATGTGTTTACGTTTTAGGTCAATGGGGTCTTCGGGGGATTCGTGGATGAAAGAATACAATGAAGCGCAAAAACTCGCGGATGATATCAACGGCATGATATCGGAACGAGCTTCTCTGGCGGGACCGGAGAATCAACGCCATTCCTCGGCTATAAGGAGGAAGATCACGATTCTAGGGACTAGACTCGATAGCTTACAGTCCCTTTTGTTGAAGCTTCCCGGTAAACAACCCATGTAAGTTTTCTAGTTTTTTTGTCAAGTTTTCATTTAACTTATTAAACTCACAAACTTCGTAAATGTATATATATAGGGTCCAGTAGATATATTTCATATATAGCCGTATGAAATATTGTATTTTGCCATTTAGCCAACTTTTTAAGCTTTTAGTAAATGGCCACGAAATGTTATTTACAAGCCTAAATTGACATAAATACCCTATAAAACTTACTAAAAGTAACGTGGAACACAAGGGCAGATAAAACTCATTATGGCTATTTACTTAGAATTTACAATAGGTTGGCTGTTTAACGAATCTCTTGGCTTAATTATTATGAATTTGATATATATATATTTATGTATGTGCTGTGAGTTGCATATGTAAATGAATGTTGATTAGCTATATGGAAAAATGAGTCTGTGAATTCCTATCCACAGATCAGAGAAAGAGATGAATCGCCGTAAGGACATGATTGGGAATTTGAACTCAAAAGTCAACCAGATGGCTTCGGCGTTGAACATGTCGAATTTCGCAAACAGGGATAGCCTTCTCGGCCCCGAAATTAAGCCCGCCGATGCAACGAGCAGAGCGGCCGGCTTGGACAACTCCGGCGTTATCGGTCTTCAGCGACAGGTCATGAAAGGCAAGTCACTTCATACAGATTCTTTTGAGCATAAAGATAAAAGAATCTTAGGTATTTGTTAGGATTTAAGGAATAAAGGACACAGAATAATCAGTATATATGTAGAGAGGTCGAATGTAGAGCAGTTAGAACAAAGGGCATGTGAATACTGAATCATAGCATAATTGTGGGGCAAGGAAAAAATTCGATTTTGGGAAAGAGTGGACTTCTTGAATGTCTGGAAACTGTCTTTGTATTTCGTTTATACCTACTTTCTATCATTTAAAATGGGTGAAGCTGGTAATAATATTCTTCGGTGAAACAAGAGAAATTACATGGTCAACAGGGTTTTCGAGACCCAAAATTCTCCCAAAAGCCTAAGGTTACGTTCCTTCAATCTCTCTTTCTTCCTAACCCGAAATGATTTTTTCTAGCTTCTATCTATGGACTATCGCATAATTTGCTATTCTGAAATCACTGCGTAACTAAGTGCTAATTATTATAAATAAGTACTCATCACACCCTGAGATCTTAAAAAATTGCTTTATTTTCAATGGTCCGGTCACATTTTCTTAATGGATATTTAAAGCGAGTGTGGCTTTGTAAACAGAACAAGACGAAGGCCTCGAGAGGCTGGAGGAGACTGTGCTTAGCACAAAACACATTGCACTTGCGGTGAATGAAGAATTGGATCTACACACCAGACTCATCGTATGTTTTTTTTATATATATATATATATTATCTCTTTTTTGTCTTTAGATGATTAACCAGTTTGTGTAGCATATATCAAAAGATTAAAAAAAAAATCATGTCTTCCCCTTGTTAATCTCTTAGATGATCGGATTTTGCAGGACGACTTGGACTACCGTGTGGATGCTACAGACTCGAAGCTACGGGTAATAATATTTCACTGCCGACATATTTCTTCAAGGACATTATAGTTATTTAGCCATTTAATGTCCCAAATAAAAAAAAATGTAGTTATTTAATGTGCACTCACCACATCCATGTGGCTAGTTCAGTGGAAAAGGAAAACTTGGCTACTTTGTTATATTTCTCATTACAATAGGACTAAAATGCTACAAAATCAATAGTTAAAATATTAGCTTAGGGGAAAAATTATCACGAGGTTTCTCGTTTAGGTCTAGTTTCAAACTTGCATTTCACGTCTCTAATATTCTTCAAAAAAAATTATCAAACCATTTGTACAATGAACCATGATATGCTCTTTTTTGGCTCACACGTGATTCTCTCAGAGAGTGTCGAAGAACTTGGCGATGCTAAACAAGCGTGTTAAGGGTGGGTGTTCGTGCATGTGCATGCTGTTATCTGTGTTCGGGATCGTCGCTCTCGTTGCTATCATATTTCTTCTCGTCAAATACTTGTAGAAATTACAACATAAAAAAAATTTAAAAAAAAAAAAAAAAAAAAAAACCCCGGCTTGGATCGCCTCTCCGTCGGCCTGTAATTCTCTTCGTACTTCGGGGTATTCGAGTGTTTGCATGTATCAAACTGTTCGGCGTTTGTGATTTCGTTTCGGATGTTTGAATTGTGTGATCTTCTTGTGTTCTTTATAACCCTATTTCTTGATCTTTCTTCTTCTTTTTTTTTACCACTTGTCAAAGAGTCATAGTAGTGGTAAATAAATGCTCTTTCTGTAAAACTTGTGTTTGTTGTAGTATTTACATTGTTGGGAGTGAAAATGTATCTTCTTTTTTACTTCTTGATGTTTTTTTTTTTATCGCATTATAAGCTTTCGTTTTGTTTCTTAACGAACTAGTTGCATAGCCTTCATAAGCGATGGCCGCCGAAAAGGACAAAATACGAATTGAAATTCGGGAAATGACAGCCGGTGTGAGTATTCGAGAAAACCGACGGCCGTAAAAGTTTCATTTTAGCTTTTAACATAATTCGATTTTTCATTTTGTGGTGGGCTTTGTAAACCATACTTTGTACTATTGAGTTTTTTGTCAAAATAATATTCTGAGTTTTGTGTTTGTTATCAAAATAATATTCCGAGTTTAGTGTTGCTAATTTATCTCTATTCGACACGTTAATGACTTGGCATGCAAGGTCCTAGCGAAAATGGATACGATAGTCTTAATTTTAGCAATACACATTTATGTTTCATCCATGTTTTAATCTTAATCAATGTCCATTTTCATGTGTTAAATTTGGGATATTCTTAAATAAATTAAATTAAATTAAAAAGAAACACCAAACTGGTTTAGAAGCCTACCATTCTCAAAATAGGGACAAACAAAATAGTGTCAGTTTTACATTCCGATCACTTCGACGAGTTTGGAAAACCAAAGTGACACGAGTAAAAGATCACAAAAAATTAGGACAAGGTTTAACGAGTATGGAATAGGAATTGGATAAAAAAAAAAAAAATAGGTACATCATGGAAACGTGATTGATTAACGTAATTTACTCCTTAAATAAATGAGATTTAGAGACGGTTGGCCCCTTTTTTTTATCAATTCCTATTTTGTTTTTGTGAAATTTGTTGTAACTAGTCAAATTTGCTATTCTTATTGAGATAATAGTCCAAGTTTCATTTTACTAAGCAGATAGCCCATATTTTTTGCTCAGATTATAATGCTCTCGTTTCCTTCGCGAATCAGTTAATTAATTAACGTATTGGAGTGGGTTAGGTTAATTAATTAACTGATTCATAAGGATTTGAAATTCACAAAAAATTTACAAAAATAAGAACTTAAGTCAATTGATATTCAAAGCATTCAATTAATTAACCTAATTTCTAATTCAATCATTAAGTAAATTAACTTTACTCACAAAAAAAATCAGAAGCTAAGCTAATATTTAACCAATAAGTTAATTAATTAACCTAACTCAACAGTCAATTAATTAAATTAACTGATTCGCGAATTTAAAGTGAATCAACAAAATCGGCGAATCCTCTTCTTCTTTTCCACCACCAGCGAACCCGAGCCACAATTTAAAACAGAAAACCCTAGAAAACCTCTAATCATCGCCAGATACTCTGTCGGAGGCTCGATCGCTGCGTAAAACGCGAGGCGGAAAATCTACCAGCATCGTCGTTTGAGTCGGTGGAGGCGGCGAGTCGACCGTCACCGTCGTTTGCGGCGGCAGAGGCGACAGAATCTTTTGAGTCGCATTCGATGTGGCCGGCGCCTCCGGAAGCTGCGGAGACGTGTCGTTCGTCGCCGGCCGACGCGTAGACGACATCATGAGAGAGAGAGAGTGTGAAGTTGGGTTGGGTGAGTGAGATTCCAAAGGTAATTTAGGTAGTGTACAAAATATGGGCTATTCCCTTAATTAAATAAAATTTTGGCTATTCTCTTAATATTAGTAGGTTGATTGGGCTAGTTAACAAAATAGCCCTTGTTTTTTAGTGTTGCATTCTAACAAATGACATAACATCCAGAAAAACGACAGCAGGAATCTAAAACAAACGACACTAAACTCTTCATTGAAGGCCCAATTAATTCAGTGATAGTCAAAGCCCATTCACTTGATGAGCCAACAAAGTCAAGCCCAGTTCTTCTTCTTCTTCTTCCTCTTCCCCGATCGTCGTCCCAAATTCACTGTAAAACCTTAAAAAAAGAAATTCAATTTCCAAGGTCCTGAAATTCTCTACTCGATTATTACGATTATGAGCTCGAAGTGAAGAAAGTAAATTCCTAAATTAAATTGGAAAGTAGAAAAAAGACGAAAATGAATAGCATCGTTCCAAAGGAAGCGATCGAAGTAATTGCGCAGAGCATTGGTGTCACGAACTTGTCGCCTGATGTTTCCATGGCTTTCGCTCCCGATGTCGAATACCGAGTCCGCGAGATAATGCAGGTTCGGCTCATCATTTTTATTTTTTTTCAATCGATTATTGAATTAGGGAAAGACATAGCTTTAGTCTAGTTTTGAAAGGCTTAGAGATTCAAGTAATCGTTTCTTTTTATTTTTTCAAATTCCTGTCTGTTCATATAGTTAGGTTTTGATAACTTTGCTGGGATTGATAGCCACGTGATAGATACTGAAGCTTAGATTAGTTTGACCATGGTGGATTTGACCAAGCTAAGGTTAGAACTTAGTTTAAACTGAGCTCAACTTAAGACTGAGAGAGTACTATTGCACTCATTTTTTTCCAAATCCGATCGAGTTAGCGTAAAAAGACATGCTTTTTTATTAGTTTTGATTTTGAAGTTACGGATTGTACTGTTTCGAAAGAAAAGTAATGTTTGTATTTTGTTCAAAATAGGTTCCGTATGATTAAAGTTTTTATTTTTTGTGTAGGAGGCAATTAAATGTATGCGACACTCGAGGCGAACCACTCTAACGACGAACGATGTCGATAGCGCGATTAAATTAAGAAATGTGGAGGTAATTTTTTTCAAATGATTTGATTAACATTTCTTTCAGTTTCGAAGTTCTCAAGAGCGATTCCCATTAGCTCAGACGGATCTTTCCTCACAAGAAGAATGATATTTTGGGAGGGTGTTTTTTTTTTCTTTCTTTTTTTAACTTTGGGATTTTGCTGCTATATTTTTAGCCTCTGTATGGCTTTGCCTCGGGAGATTCTCTTCGGCTCAAGAGAGCCGCGGGGCACAAGGATTTATTCTACGTTGACGACAAGGATGTGGAGTTCAAAGACGTAAGAGTCCATTGCTGATATTATCGGTGTCTCATTATGATAAATTCGATTCAATTACTTTTCATGACCCGATCTTCTTCATAGCCGGGTTTTTTACGCAGGTAATTGAAACACCTTTACCAAAAGCACCGCTCGATGTTTCGGTTGTTTCTCACTGGCTAGCGATCGAAGGTGTCAGTCCCGCGATTCCAGAAAATTCTCCGACGGAAGGTAAAGCCATAATTCTATATGCAGTGTTTATATGGTCCCTCTATTTTCTATTTTATAATTATTTATTTTTTAAATAAATCAATTTAAATGTGTGTCACACTTGCAGTATCTTCGGAGAGGAGAAAAACGGAGGGGAAAGAAGATGGGTTTTCTATCGAGGTTAAATTACCTGCTAAGCATGTATTATCGAAGGAAATTCAGGTGTTTATTTTCTTCTCTCTCTCTCTCTCTCATTAATTTATTGATTTCTTCTTAATACCGAGACAAGTATTGATGATATATGTGATTTCCTCTGAAGCTATACTACGAAAAGGCGACTTCAATTACCATGAACAAGTCAAGCTCTGTCCTCTTCAAACAAGTGCTGGCGAGTCTGGGAACGGACTCAGGGCTTCATTCTTTAGTTCCTTATTTCGTTTGCTTTATCTCCGACGAGGTGGATTCTCTTCTCTTCTCAATCGAATTTCTTTTTTTTCTTTTTTCTTAAAATTAGCTTTTTCGATGCTTAGTTGATTTTTTTTTTTTTTTTTTTTTTTGGTATGTTTTATAATTACAGGTTACAAGGAATTTGAATAATTTGTCGCTCTTGTTTGCGCTGATGCGAGTTGCTCGAAGACTGCTTCAAAATCCACACATTCATATCGAACCATATGTAAGCACTTGATGCCGTTTCATTTCATCCTCAATTTATTTTATTTATTTATTAAAATATATATTTCAGCTTCACCAAATGTTGCCGTCCATTATTACCTGCCTCGTCGCGAAAAGACTTGGTAACAGAATTTCTGATAATCACTGGGAGCTTAGAAACTTCACCGCAAACATAGTCGCTTCAATTTGCCATAGGTAAACATTTGCATTTTGCTATTATTTGAAGTTTTGAAAACACGTGCAAAATATGTACTTCAATTTCAATCAGTTCCTTTCTATGATTTACAGATTTGGGCATATATATTCAAATCTTCAGCCACGCGTGACAAGGACTCTTCTTCAAGCTTTCTTGGACCCAACAAGAACATTACCTCAGCATTACGGTGCAATCCAAGGACTAGCAGCCATAGGTCCGAGCATGGTAAAAATTCTTTCCAAATCTTTTTTTTACCATCACTTTACTTGTAAAATGAAACTCCTTTTATAGTTGAAGCTTTAGCTTAGATGTCACTAAAGCTGATAAAAAGGTCAGCCTCAGTTGACCTCGACCTTAAATTTTTCGGTCCAAAATTTCGTAAAAATTCGGTTAATTTTGGTGTGTCCAAGTTTTTTTGGTTAAGAAATAAATAATTATGATTTCAACCCTCTGAACATCTTTATAGATGTCACTAATTCTTTTTTATGTTCCCGACTATGACCAGGTTCGTCTACTTATACTTCCGAATCTTGAGCCGTATATGCAACTTCTTCTACCCGAAATGCAATTCGAGAAGCAAAAGAACGAGATGAAGAGGCACGAAGCTTGGCGTGTACACGGCGCCTTGTTGGTAATTAATCACATTCTTTAATCCCAAATTACTTGCTTACCTTTCGCCATTAAAATGGCTCCAAAACCCAACAAAATCTATGTATACCTTTCAGTGCGCAGCCGGGCAGTGCGTGCACGAGAAATTGAAGAAGTACCGAAGTTTGTTTTCACCGCCATCTCGCCCGGTTTTGAAGAGCACCCGAAAGATAGCAACACTGATGACAAGTATTACACCATCTTTTTCTTTTTCTTTTTCAAGCTCAAAAGCCTATTTAAGATTTTAATTAGTGCGTAACACTTAATAAATAGATCCAACAGACTGTTGAAATCAAAATTTAGTCACGGAAATACGAAATAAAAGTCGAACGACTTTGGGTTTTTAGGGTTAAGATTTGTTATTTTAAAAAAAAAAAAAAAAAGTAAACATGTTGCAAGTTGTTTAGGTGTTTATTTTTTTACATCTGTCTCAGAAAATTTCAAAGACTCTTACAAAATCAAGTCATTAAATTAATTCAAAGACTAAAATGCAACTCAAGATGATAGTTCAGGGACTATTTGTGCTATAAAAAAAAATTCCGTTTGTATCTCTATCTCATACTTGGTTTTTTTTTTTTTTTTTTTTTTTTGCAATTAAGATAAACGAAAAGCAAGCTCGGACAACTTGATGCAGCAACCACCTCTGAAGAGGTTAGCGACCGAAGGAGGAGCGATGAACTCGATGCAAGTGGCGGCCGCCGGATTCCCGACCGGAATCGCGGGACCCGCCCATCCCGGCATGTCATCGATGCCTCGCCAGCTGTCGACGGAACAGTTGGCGAGGAGAGATTTCGGGGGTCAACCGGGAAGGTCCATTCTCGCTCAGGCTTGGAAAGAGGATATGGACGCCGGTCAACTTCTCTCGGCTATGTCTGAGTTTTTTGGTCAGAGTGTTTTCTCATTCACTCCCAAGTCTGAATTGAATTTATTTTTGTGATGTAGACCAACTCTGACAAATAATATGTAAATATGCCCATGGAAATCAATAGTTGTAATCTGTTAATTTATCTCCTTTTGACTGTAACTTTTCTAATGTAGGCTTGACAGCGTACTTCCTAAATTATACAAACAGTTTATTTTTATTTTATATTTATACTCGAATAATACCAACAATTTAGTTCTGGTTAATTCAAGTCTCGAAACTAGTTCTCTTTTACAATTTCAGTCTATTTGCAAAATTTATTCATTTTCAACCAAAGTTATGATACATACTCATAATTAATTAGTCGAGATCATTTACTTATCTGTATATTATCGGCCTATAATATCCTTACATTACATTTTGTCTATATTAGATATTAATTGTATAACACTTAAAAATAGAATCAAGTTTCCAAAAAAAAAGTCTGAAGACTTGGTAGCCGAAGTTAAGAGCCTCATTTGTCAATTTTGCCATCCGAGTAAACCCATTGTTTTGACATATTTGCACTATCACATTCACCACCAAAAAAAAAAAGCATAGTAACAGCTCAAATTAAGGTTGAACTTCGATTTCGTTACAAGTTCTCACAAGATTCTGAAGACAAAACAATCGACAAGACGAAAACTGAATCTAAAAGAAAAGCCTCCGTGTAGATTGCCTGGACTGGCCGGTCGAAGAAGAAGACGATGAACTCAGAGGGACTTTGTTTTCTTGGCTACCGGCGATTTTCTCGACGAGTTTGGCGGCTCGTGGGTCCGTCAAAAGGTTCTTCTGGAAGGACTGAGAGAAACCGGTGGCGATGATAGTCACGTGAATCTCTCCGTTATATCGGTCGTCCACCACTGCTCCGAATATAATGTTCGCAGATGGATCGGCCAAGCTCGTCACAACCTGTGAATAATACCATAACAGATTATATCACATGAAATAATGATAAGAAATACAAAGAACATAATAAATTGTACATTTGTCCCCCTGAATATAAAAAAGCATCGATAAAATTGTATCAGATAAGTTCTTTTGGTTCCAAGTAAAAATGGCCGAAATTATTTTTGTTGCTTCAACGAGCTCAAACAATTTAGCCGACAAACATTTCAAAATTCAGTCTAAACACTATTTAGCCCCTGGTTTGTGGTGGTTCTGTCACTTTGCCCATCGAATTTAAAACAAAAACAAAAAGAGATCATCGAAAATATACACTACTACAAATTTTATCAGTTCAGTTCTTTTGTTTTCAACTGAAGGTGGACGAAATCACTATTATCATTTTAAACTAGAAGATTTTTGTCTGACTACATTTTGAATCCAATTTCAAAATTTGAAACCCAACAATAAAGTCAGCTGTGACTTCAAAATCGACACAAATGTATAACTTCTGTGAGCTGTTCGGTCAATTCTTAAAACACGGGTTGAAAAAGTGATATTACCGATCATTATTCGGGGCGCAACTATATAATTTATTATACAATGTTTTACTCAGTTTTCGGTCTAATTACCTGGGACACTCTGTTGACTTCTTGAAGGGTTATGTCTTTTCCTCCGGTTATATTGTACACAACTCCGGTGGCTGACTGAATCGAAGACCCGATTAGAGGAGCCAATGTGGCTTGCTCCGCAGCTTCTTCCGCTCGGTTTTTGCTCGAAGAAACTCCCACGCCAAGCATCGCCGTTCCCGAGTCTTTCATTACAGCTTTCACATCGGCGAAATCCACGTTAACCAGTCCGGGTATCTTCAAAAACAAGCATTGAGGGCACTTTAGTATCAGAAACGCAAAGCTAACCAAAATAAAAACACATGTTCTAGCTAAATAGCCAATTGAAACAAATCCAAAAAAAAAAATTTAAAAAGTAAGTACCAGCGTCAATATTTTTTTTTTTACAGTGGTAAATTGCTTATACATAAGACTATAAGAGGGTCAATACTTTTATTGGCAGTTTAAAATAAGTTGAGTTTCGGCTATTTTGCTTATTAATTAGTTTCATGTGCTGGTTATATTGTATAATTTTCAATGACTCACTGTGATAATGTCTGAAATTCCTTGGACTCCTTGACGAAGAACATCGTCGGCGAGAAGAAAAGCGTCTTGAAGAGGCGTCTGCTCATCGGCGATATCAAGAAGACGATCATTTGGAATCACTATGAGCGTGTCCACGTTCTTCTGAAGCTTCTCGATAGCCTCTAGAGCCTAACACCACCCAAACAAAAGAAAATGAAAAAATGAAAATTGTCGTATGAACCTCACAGTTATAGACTAGCGTAGTCCCTATTACCATAAACTCACCCCTTCTTTTTTATCCAAACAAATCATGTACGAAATCGGCTTTAATGTGATCGGTATTAGGATGAAAAAAAAAACAATTTTTGGGCTTATCGTATAAGAAGCTGTTAGACCCAGAAGAGTAAATCAGTAATTCACCTATTATTTTATTTTTTGGATAGCCATGGTGCCCGTCTAAAATCGATATGAAATTAAATGGTTCCAAGAATCGAACCCGGGACTGACTAGGTCCCGAGAAGCGCCCTTACCACTAGACCAAGATACATTTAATTTATTTTTTTAAAAAGTTATTTATTTAGATATATCTAAGTATATATAAGTCACAAATTGGATAACTAGGCTTACGAGAAGAATTATTCTCATTTAATTTTCTTTAGTAGTGTAATCGGAGCGATTGGCTCTCAACCCTCGAATTGCGAACCGAGTTTCTCGATAATATTAGTGATTCGTGTTCGGTGGAGACATGCTTATGAAGACACAAACCTGGAGCGATCTCTTGCGGCCTTCGAAGCTGAAAGGGTAAGTGACGACTCCGACGGTCAAATATCCGGCTTCTTTGGCTATCTGAGCCACCACCGGAGCCGCCCCCGACCCCGTCCCTCCTCCCATGCCCGCCGTTATGAACACCAAATCCGACCCCAAAAGCGAATTCGCAATCGCCTCCTTCGACTCCTCCGCCGCCTGTTCCCCCAAAAGTGGATTCCCTCCCGTACCTAAACCAAAACTAGCCGTTGAATTTTTCGAGACTAATACACATCTAATTCAAGAATTATATTACACACATATATGTATATGTATATATGGGCGGCGTCAGTGGCGGAGCTAGAAATTCCAATGCAGGGAGGGGGGGCAAATTTAAAAAAAATATATAAATTTGGGCTAAAATTATAAAAATTTAGGGTAAAAATTGAAATTTTTAAAAGTTCGAGGGGGGGAATTGGACCACCATTGCCCCAAGGCAGCTCCGCCTTTGGACGGCGTTAGCTTAGGAGTAGAGGGGACTTTAAGAATTAATATTAGCCCCTCCTAAAATAAGATATTATTACGTCTAGCCGTCCTAAAAAAGGATATTACATCTAGCCCCCCCTAAAATCTATTTCTAGCTCCGTCACATTAAGACGGAGTTAGCGTAGGACTTCAAGGGGCTTAAGACCCCTCTCAAATAGCATTTTTTTAATTATTAAAGATTAGCGCCCCTAAAAAAAGATATTACATCTAGCCCCTCTAAAATATATGTTTAGCTCCGTCCTTGTATATATATAAGTAGTGGAACTAACCTAGTCCACGAGTAAGAAGCTCTCCGATTTGAAGCGGGTTCTCGGCGGACGAGTGTATGAGCGCTTGAGAATCGGTGTTTATGGCGTAAAAATCGACACCCTGTTCTCAAAACCATCAACATCATTATGCCGTGGGGAATCAAGTGAGAAACAAAAATACTATAGTATACGAAGCCTTTAGAAAATACCCAAATAGGAAAATTTCCGTTGAGCGAAATCTTGTAGAAATGCAATTGAAACGAAGCACATTTTTTTTTTGTTATAAAACAAACCAAATCTTCTATCCCATTCTCACCTAAATTTCTAGTTTTTTTTTTATTTGTAACTCAAAACATCAATGAACAAAAACCCAAATTACCCAAACTATTCAGAGCACTAAATAAAAAGTAAAAATAAAATTCAGTGAGATAATATTTTGATGCTCTAATACGCATACCTAAGAACATTCTTACAAACAAGAAAAGTTCTAATAATAAAAAATAAAATAAAAAACAACCAAATTGCTAAAACTAGGTCTAATTTTATGTCCGTGTCAAAAAAGGACATTGAACACATATGAGCCAAGGAAAAAAAAAAAAAAAACCCCCCTATATGACTACAAACAAACAAACAAAATGAAAAATTCGAAGCTTTTAAGAGCTCGAAAAAAAAAATCCCTTAAAAAAACGAACCTGTAAACCACTTCCAATCATTCGATTAACGGCGTTATTTCCACCGCCACCAACGCCCACAACCTTAATCTTCGCGGTCTCCATTGGAGCGAAAGAACAGTTCACCGCCACGTGGCAACGACGCGTCCGAAGAAGAGCATTTTTCCTCTGGTGGAGCAGAGGAAGAACGGCACGGCGAGACGAGGGAGAGGAAGAAGAAGAAGTCGCGGCGGAGAAGAGGTCGTTGACTCGTCGGAGCTGAAGGGTCGTCGTCGTCGTCGCCGACATTGTGGGTTCGCTCTCTCACTGCTATCTTCACTCCACTACAGTCTCTCTCTCTCTGTCTTAAGGAGGGGAGAGAAATAATATAAAATTGAAAATAAATAAAAAGGGCTTTTTTAGGGTTTTAGAATTAAAATATATATTTTTTTTAAAACAAAATTAAAATATTTAATGATGCCAATTATTATAGAAAAAATTCAATTGTTGGATCATTTGCAGAGTTTAGTTGGTACTTAGTTGAGCGGGTTTACTTTTTCGAAAAAAAGTGATATTTTTTTTTCTTCTAAAACCGAGGAATTTGGATTTTTTTTTTTTGTCATTACGTGGATTTTTAGTAGTCGTCCCAAAGCTGTTGTCGTTTCTTGTAAAGAACTAACCTGTCGTTTAAAATCTAAACCTTATACGACATAAAATAATAGAGAAAAAACAATTAATGTACTTTCTTATTTTATATTTGGTTTGATGTAATAGTCTTATTTTAAAAAAAAAAATTAATGAAGACAGTTAAAATATAAAATGACAAAAAATCGTATAAACCAAAATATGAAATGTTATTTCGAGTATTAGAAGAAAAAAAAAATGAAATGACGAAAAGGGATAACCCAATGATAGAGAGCTCCTGAAGAGTTGGGTTTCGAGTGATAGATAGTATGAGTATAGGCTCCATCTCGCTGAATAATTTGTTTGAGACATCTCGTCTCCATCTCCGGTTTGCTTTTAAATTCCTCTCTGACAATATGGTCTCTCTCTCTCTTGATACCTCTATGATTGTATGAGTATAGCCGTATAGGCTCCATCTCTTTGGATCAATCATTTTGATTACGAGCAACTCACTGAATCAATCTATTTGATTCCTCTGTATGATGAAGATCGGGATCGTATCTTCGATAAATTGGTGTCGATATCTTGCACCCCTTTCTATATTCGAAATTGCGTAACTTCCTTTGAGCATTTATGTTCGATACCTCTTCGTATAGTGCCCTTTTGTCTCCATCTTTGTACGGCAAGTGCATTGGAAAAGATAACAATAGCTACACAACTAACCAAAAACCTGCTTAAGAGGAGATGTATGCATTGGACAATCTAAGAAAGACTAAGCGAACACATGTACTATATTTAGCAGCTAGACGAATAAGAGCTTTTCATTTAACGCAAACATTGGTATATGAGAATTTAACGGTAGAATTGTGGTGTGTCCGGTTGTTCACTCAGGGCCTAAGATCATCATGGCTATACAAGAACAAGTGCAATTGTGATTGTGAGACCGGAAACAAAAAGAAGAATGAGATTCTTGAGTTCATGATTGAACAAAAAGAGTATAGCTGTCTTGATTATTTTAAGGCGTATACAGCTCTCTTTTCAAATACGTGAATTATTGGTCACTAAGTAGGAGTGGCAAAACAAAATTATCATAAAAAAATGTGTCATAAAACAAACAGAAAAATCACAATATTTGAATCACCACCTAGCCTATTCATTTGTCAGCCAACATTATGCAACATTTTCTTGCAAAAATCAACCATCATGGCATACTCTCCAATGCCCTTCTCATGCACCCCATTCCTCAACAGCTGTGGGAAAAACAACCAATCCCCAGTCACCACCAAAAACCCCAAAGCCAACGCTCCCGAGACCGCCCCGCTCGGCCGCCACCCGTCCCGTCCCACTCTCCTCTTCACCGCCACCTCGGCCGCCGTGCAAACCCCGTGCAAGACGAAGAACGACGTCACCTCCCAAGTGGGCCGGGCCCGAGTGAAGTAGTAGTACACCCCCTCGTGGGCCAGGCCCGAGACGGTGAAGGCCCATATGGACCCGATAGCTTGGGCCCACCTCGGGCCCAATAAGGGAGCCGAGAGATTCCTCGCCGGCTCATAGGCGATGGGCCTCAGGAGCGCCGAGACCATGAGGTTCCACCTCCGGCTCCAAAAGTCTTGGAGCGAGGTGGTCAAGTACGGCTCGTTGAATTGGGGCTCGAGCTCGAAGCCGAAGAGGGCCCGAGCCGGTAGAGCGCAGAGAGCCAAGACCAGCTCTACCCCCAAATACATGTGCGTGCAATACAGCGCCAGAGTCACGTACGAGTTGAGATACGGCCTGAACTCGTAAGCCCTTATAACCAAGCCCATGATCACAACCTTGACCGGCCACGAGATCGCCCCCGAAACGTGGCGTTTCGGGTCGCTCTGATTTCGGGTCTTCTCAGGTGGGTTTTCGTCGGATTTCGTAAAGATCGAGCCTTTCGCGGAATCCGGCGATGGGTTTGTGTCGGAATTCGTAAAGACCGAGTCTTTTACCGTATTCGGAGATGGGTCTCTCTGATTTCGTGTGTTTTGAGATGGGTTTGTGTCGGAACTCGTAAAGATCGAGTCTTTAACCGGATTCGGAGATGGGTTTGGTTGTTTCTTTGTGGAGACCTTGATGGGAAGGCAAGCTATGGAGATGAAGTGGAAAAGGTTGTTTGGGAGAGGAGAGATCAGAGGAGGTTTGTCGAAGGCGAAGAGGATGAGCTTGAAGTTGCCGAGCCAAACGATGAAGAAGATTGTGGGCCCACCAAGGTGGAAAGAGTTGAGATTCCATGGGAGAGTTATGAAGAGGTAAATGACTGGGACGATGGAGAAGAGCCTCGGTATTCCTTTAGGAATTCTCGATGCTATGTAATAGCAATACACTAGGCTTGCTATGGCGGTCAACCATACCTTGACGAAGCACTTGATCTCAGATTCCATTTTTTTATTTTCTTGATTGTCTACTCTATGCCATAGTGGTGGTTGTGATATTTTCTTAAGTAGAGTGATTAAGAAGGCTTGTGATATTTTGTTGCGGCCTTTTTTGGAAAAAAATAATGATAATACTGTGGTTTGGTGGTGGTTCACTAACTTCACTTGGGGAAACCCCTGCCACGTGTAAAGTTTGCAAAGGTTTGATTTTACAATATTCAGCTTCGCAGAGGAATGTGTGGACACCATTGAGACGATCTCACAAAGAAGGATTTGATCCGTATGACATTTACAGCAAAAAATAATAATAATAACAAACAATTGACTTTTCTGCACTTTTATTTTTTTGTGTTCATCCCTCCATGTACTCAAAAATCATAACAATATGTGTCATAATAAATGCAGTAATTAAGTAGTATCTAAAAAAAAACGGCGAAAATACGTTCTTGGAGTTCCGTACAATATACATTGTACATGTCTTTCTCTCCTTTACTTATATCAGAGCTAATAAGTCATAAGACTCGTACGTTCATTACTATCAGACAATATTTAATGATATAAAATGGGTGGTTCTATTGTAGGATTATAGTATTATATCTGTTATAACTGTACAGCTATAACGATGTCGCATTTAAAGAAGAAAAAAAAAGTCCTCTTTCTAGTCCCACTCACAGAAAAGATAAGTAAGAATAAGATGCTCTACTTTCCAACCAAAAAAAATAATTAACAAGCTTTAATCACATGTCTCCAACCCTAACAGAAACCAACGAAATTAAAAACACGTCCAGCAAATGACAAAGACACAATCTTTCACCAAGCGCTAGAAGCAAAAAACAAAGCTACTAGCCAAATATCACCATTTCCACAAAAACACAAGGCTAATTTAAAATGCTAGTCTAGCAAATGACAAAGAGACAGTCTTTCACTAAGTACTAGAAGCGAAAAACCGAAGCTACTAGCCCAATATCTCCATTTCCACAAAAAAAAAAAAAACACAAGGCTGATTCAAAATGCTAGGGTCTAGTCCAAGTCATTCTTCACAATGGTCTTGTGTTTGCAGATACTACCAAAAAAAAAAAAAAAAAAAAGCATTGGATTGGATTTACCAAAAAAGGACTGGCTCGAGTCTAAAAGCCCGGAGGACGATGGTCCAACCACCCACCCGAGCCGTGGCCCGGGTACGAGCCCGGAGGATAGGCCAACGGTGGCGGGCCCGCGCCGCCCGGGCCCGGTTCGAACCTCCTGTCCCCACCATACATTCTCGTCGGTTCGGAACCCCACGCGCTGATGCTCGTCCGGTGCATCATCTCGGCCCGGCCGGTGGGCCACATCACCCCAGGCGGGCCCACCACCGGCCCTCCGCTCTCGTAGACGACAGAGATCGGCAACCGGTGGTGTCCGCTGCGATCCGACGGCGGGATCGCGTCATCGTAAAACGAAGCCATCGGCGGCAGCTGCGGCGACGATCGGTGCCACGCGCGATCCGACGGTGGGATTTCGCTCTCGAGGGAAGAATGGATCGGCGGCGTTCTCTGTCTGCCGCCGCCGCCGCGACGACCCGGGAGATAATCCTGCGATGGAGCTCGAGCGGACATCGACGATGACGGGAAATCTTCTGTCTCGATTCTCGGCTGCCTCGTAGTAAGGTTCGTGATCTCGGGCTCGAATGATGTGTAACGCTGATGAGCTTCGTCGCCGAACCTTCTGCCCGCAATCTGCGACGGAGAACCGGGTTCGTAAGGCTCGTCGCGGTGGTCAGTGTTGCTCGGGCCGCCGGACGTATAATGAGGCAATACTCTCGGGCTATGGAAATCTCTGACGTCATCGTCGTCGTAATTCTGCTCCACCGAATAAGGAGGCGATATTACTCTCGGGCTACGAAAATCTCTGACGCTGTTGTGATTCTGCTCCGGTGGAACTGTATAAGGAGGCGATATTCTTGTTCTCGGACTATGGAGATCTCTAAAGCTGTCGTAATTCTGCTCTGTTGGCACTAAATCCATTCCTTTTCTTTTGTTTTTTTGCCAGCCCTGGTTGCGCTGGCTATTTGCCCTCTTCCTTGACAAGCTTTTATCGATCGGCTTATTCTTCCCGTGACCTCCGGTCTGAGGCGGGCTTTCTCTGCCTTTTCTTTCGGGTTCGCGGCCTTTCGGGTGGTCTGACTCTGGCAAAACGATGTCATCTTCGTCCATATCGGCGTAATCATCGTCGTCGCTGTCGATCCGATGGTCAGATCTCTCCATGATGGCCTTATCTCGTCGTAGCTTGGAGATATGTCCGTGCTTTTCGGCTATCCTTTTGTGTGTGTTGGTCCAATCTTTTCTGCTCCATAGATAGAGCGGAGGCGCTCTATAATTCCATTGCGCCATTGTTCTTTCGTTAACGTCCGTCGATCCAGGCAAATAAAATGACTGAAAAAGGAAGAAAAAAGGTAATATATACATACATATATATAAGAGAGAGAGAGAGAGAGAGAGAGAGAGAGAGAGAGAGAGCTCAGGAAAAAGGAATAAGTTTCTCTACCTTGCCAGCCAACATTTCTCTATCCTCCCAAATGAGATCGTACGGAGTTTCCTTCTCATCTAACCTAGTAAATTAAATAAAAAAAATAAGAGTCAGCTTAATAAAAAAGATTACGAAACAAAAAAATAAATTATGATTATCCAGGAGAGAGTTGTGGGGGACTGGAAGCTAAGTACCTTTCAGTTTCTTCTGGCACGATAAGTATAATAAGCTTTGGTTTAAACTGGAGAGCCTTATCAATGAAAACGTTTGCCTTGGCTCCTTTTATCCCGAAAGGAGGATTCAACCCCATGATCTGATATACAATACAATGTCGAAAGTATCTGAGTGCCTCAAGAATAGTACAATATGATCACGGCTTCCGATAGAAACTATTTAGACTTTTTTTTCTTTTCTCTTTACCAGTTTTGACCCGTTCGGTAACTCTCTCGGATCGACGGTCCCCCAGTCTCTCTTCTCAAAGTTGAAATCGTTCTGCAAATTACGAAATATTTATACATTATCTCCTCTCCAATCTATCAACCAAACGGGTGTATCTTGAGGTACAACTATAGAGCAGAGAATAAAAACAAACAAAACGCAACCGGGCCAGTTGAAAAAAAAAAAAAAAAAAAAAAAAAAAACCCCACCGAGTGAAAGTTCAACATCAAGAAGTGTTAGAAAAATGGCAGTTGAAAGAGATTATATGTGTTCTGTTTATAAATAAAAGTTAGATGGAAAACGAAAGAATATTACCCCTGTCGGAATAATATCGTAGTTTTTATATGAACACTTTTTCCCGAGCTCCCTAAGCTTCTTCTCCATAAAAACGCTGAAATCATTAGAGCCACAACAGAAATCCACCACCTGTTTATCGATACAAAGGATGACGAAAAAATGTCAAAAAGCAAATGCTGAAAGGTCAAAGCTAATGACTGTCTAGTCATCGACATAACAACACAAAAAAAAACAGCATTTAGATGTGGATATATCAGTTTGTATTTCTATTTTAAATGGTTGGAGATAGCATTCTGGATTAAAAAATGTATTTTTACAAATCATTAATAAATGCGAATATACCAAACTTAAAAATGTTTCAGAAGTTCAGAAGATTTTTTTTTTTTTTTCATCTTAACGATTGTTGGAAGTATGGTCTCATTGCATTGAAGATTCTATAATAAATCAATGAAAACGAGATTGTTTGTTAATCTGATGAAGCCAAATGAAATATAAGAATAGACCTTACAGTAAAATAATAATAATAATAATAATTATACATACATAAAAGGAATGAATAACTAAATCTTACCATGTCACCATCTTTTGCATACCATTGTAGTTTATCGGCAATCTGCAACCCAAATCATCATGGATTAAGGATAAGGATTCAATGCAGTAATTCAACATTACTTTAACTAGAGCAAAATGATAATTAATTTTAACATGAATGAGTGAGAATCAATAATTATAACAGATATCAATTAAGGGAGATAAAAGCAAACGGAGTAGAACAAAAAAAATGTTGCAGTCAAAAATAGTACGTCCACAAAATAGAGGAGTCATAAGAGTTCCTCGCCTCCTCCCAACACGAAATCAAAACAAATTAAAGACGACATTGTGAAAGCTTCAACATTTATCGCAAGAAAAATGTGTGCATATATGGGATGGACAGAGTCATCGAAAGAGAAAGCCTCTCACTTGTGACCAGAAGCCCGATCTAGTCAGCATTTACAAAGAATGAGAAAAGAGAAGAGAACAAGAAATATCTGCATGTGATCTTGGGATAATACGGAAATACTCTAACGAATCCCTAGTTAATGAAGTATCTGAGACGCGTCTTCTAACATGTTCTACACTAAATTATGAACAACATATATTTCTTTTAAAAAAAATATATGACAAGATGTAAAATACTAATACGATTCGACTCTGGGATAGCATATAGAAGTAGAACCACGAAACTAGATTACCTCTTTGAGCTTAACTGGGTTTGTGAAATGGCGTCCAAACGACGTGTAGCGCATTCCATGCAGAAAAGGAGAGAGATAAAATTTATACTTTCCCTGAGATTACAAGTAAAACAAAATAAAAACAAGCCGCCGAGTCAATAAAAAAAAATGTAGAACTCCCGGGCATAGAAACAGTAATCTTGCAGAGTTTTTCACAGTAATACAGCGCGAATTCTTTACAATTGACAATGAGAGAAATATACAAACTGATTTACAGGTCAAGTAAATCAAGATACATTATGCGGATGATTCATAAATCCTAGAACTTGTTTATGGAACAAATAAAAAGCCTCTAAGCCATTTAACCTTAAACCAGACAAAATAAAAATAAAATAAAAAACTAAATAGAAATAAATATACAAATAAATCGAGATTAGCCTACCCGCCACTTCAATATGTTTTTAATAACATCTGGACCACACACAGCTTTCGCATCTTCAATATTGCCTCTTTTCTGACAATGTTCTAAGGCTGCTTTAACAGCCTGCACATAAACATAATAAAAGTAGAATATACTCGGTTATAAGAAGTCACAAATTTGAACGATTAAATTTTAATGATATATATATATATATATACCTGAACCATGTTCTCCACCTTCATAACGCTGACAGTTTTTTCCTCGCTGCACTGTTTCTGAGACGACTGATTGGTAAGAGGGACTTTGAGCCGTGCTTTAATGTCTTTCATAGTTATTTCAGACTCAACAGTCTTCATAATATCTATGACCCTGTATAGCAAGAGAGTTAAACCTGAGATTCAGTCATGGATTTATAAGTTGATGGAATCTAACTCATGATCTGAGTAATTAAGACTTTGAATATGCGAATATGAATATTCAAAGGATAGACGACAATTTTAGAATCTAATTTGGTAAATAGTTATGGGAAGAAGAATAGATACCGCTGTTCTGAATCGGCATTTAACGGAACTTCTACGGCCCTGTCAAACTCGTCATCTGATGAATCTTCGTCTTCTGCTTCTGAATCCTTGCAGACAAGTGCAAAGAGCTTATTACCAATTGATTGCTTATTTCTCTTGGTCCCCTGAGACGTTAGATTCTTTTTAGCCGAAGCATTTACTTTTACTTTCCTGAGACTGCCATCTCCAGAACCTAATTTTTTTCCAGAACTCACTCGCGCTTCAACTTTCAGCGCAGGAAATTGCTTCTTATAGTCCTTGAATTGAGCAGTTTTTCTTTCCTTTATCGTATCGATTCTCTTCTTATCTTCTTGCTTTGGTCTTTTCCCTTCTGCTATAGTTTTCCTTTTCGCAGAGGTGTTCTTCTTCTTCTTCTCCTCTTCAGCACCAGGAAATATTATATGGTTTCGGCTCGGAGTTCCAAAGTCTTCATCAATCTCATGCTTCCTAAGCAAGGTAAAAAAGAATTTAAAAAATTAAAAAAAAAAAAAAAAAAAAACCCCTTTAGCAAGCCACTTCCTAGAAAATCGTGAAAAGAAAGAGCAAACATAAACCACTTACAAGCAATATATAAGAATACGATTCGGTAGCAGACCTTCCCAGGCCCTTGGTACAACTTCATCATCGTCTTCGTTTTGAAAAGGAATCTCTCTATCACAATAAACTCGAGTATCAATATGACGTTGAGAAAGCATCGTGTCGCTATGTATAAAAAAAAAAAAAAAAAAAAAAAAAAAAAAAAAAAATTGGAAGTAAATATGACAACAAACCCACTCTGGCAAACATTTTCGGTGATACGTTGTAGGGCATCGCCTGCAAACAGCAAATTGAAGCTCCTTATCTTTTTTGTTCTCTCCTTGTTTGCAAACGCAGCACTTGTGAGCCGGGCAAGTAAACGATTCGCCAGCTTTTATCTTTTTCTCTAGCTCTTCGGTGGAACATTTATCATCCTCATGGATCAATTTTGCGATGCAACGCGGGTGAAAGAAGTAGCCACACGTTGCAGAAACACATTGAAAGACCTACATCGATCGATAAATAAATATAAACTATTAGGATTATAAACAAAGTAACTGCCTTGTCTGCAAGTCACAACTCCTTCGTCTTGAAACTATCGAAACTTCAAAATGGATACGCCATATAAAGCCTCGTACCTCAGCACCAGAGTATTTGTCAGAGGAGCCCAATTTCCCACAAGCAAAGCACTGGTGCTGTTTGTATTCACAATTTTTACACAAGAACAGAGGTGTTGCCTGCAAAGTTCAATCGAGAAAGAAACCATATAGTTCCCGAAGACAGACACCAAAAGTAAAAATAAGATAAAACTCGATATGAATACACGATGTGGGAATGTTATATGTGTTTGGATCATGACATGGTGATCGAAAGTAAAAATATACACATAAGAACCCATACTTGTACTTCCTCTTCGGTAAAGCCGAGAGAATCGCAGTTCTCATCCTCGTCCGGACTCGGATGGAACGACCGAAGGCAACTTCCTTCACAGCTGTAGCAGATCACAACATAGGATTTTTCAAAAATATTAAAAAAAAAAAAAAAAAAAAAAAAAAAAAAAAAAAAAAAAAAAAAACAATCAACACCAGTCGTACGTAAAATTATTGGCAGAAGCCTCATCTAAGTTAGAAGTTCGTACGGTAGCAAGTACAAAAGGAAAATAAATTGTAAGAAAAAAAATTTGTTTTTCCATAACAATGTTCCCTTTTAAACTTATATAAAGAAAAACCAATATTCCCTTTACACTTACCAAAATATGCAAATTTTTTAAAAACCCTTCCTAAAGTCTCTGTAAACAATATGGGATTTGACTTAATCTTAAAGGTATTCTTTCTTTGTAAGCTTTATTCACATTCCTCGCGAGAGTTTGCTTTTTAAGTTTCTGCTTCCAATCAGGGAGAAAAAAGTAGACTAAACAAGTTAACAAAAAAGATTAAGAACAAGACCACTACTTCTTTGTCAAAGTTTAATTCATTATCCAAATCAGAGTGCCACGTACAAAAATTGGATTACTTATCAACTCCGAAAAATAAATCATCCATGTTCATATCCATTCTCAAACAATCATTCATAACACTACCACTTTCTAATGAAGGCGATGAGACTCGAGTTTATCTTAAATTGTTTCAACATCCATCGAAAAGACAAAAGCAAAGCTTATTCATATAACAAAATAGACATACTCATAATTAGACCATACCAAAGAAGATCGCCGCCATTGTCGCAGATAGCACAAGCAGAATCGAACATTTCATCTTCTTCATCCGACTCGTCCCCTTCCCCACCGACGCCCATCCCATCATCGTCTGAATCGCTAACTATGAATTGTGTCCTCGATTTAGCTTTAGTTTCCTGAGAAATCCATAGAGTATCGATCGTTTACACAAAAGGCTAAAAATTAGTCAATGAGAAGGAAGATAGAATATACTAAGCAGCGTGATATTACCTCGGCGGGTCTTCTCTTTCCCGGCTTTCCCTTGAGAAAGTCAGCCAAAAACTGTTCAAAAGAACACATATCAAATTGAAGACAGCCATGAATAACTGATTAAAATATACTTCAACTTTCTATGCGGATTCTTCGGTTACTTGGTGTGGCAACACAAACACAGAAAAGATAATCACGATAACAGCGTGTTGTATTACAGACCTTGGATTTTTCCAAGGCATTGTCCCTTTTAACAGCTTCGGTGATCAGCGAAATATGGTCCGCCAAATCACTCTCCGAAGGCCTGACCTCAAACGAACTGCGAACAAAAAAACAAACAATTACAGACTCTAAATTTTTACACCAATAAATACAACAAAAAAAACGTCATAGCTCGATCCCAAACAAAAAAAAAGCTCGAAAAAAGTATATATAACAGAATACCCGTAATCTTTACAAAGCGAGTCCCACAAAGATTTCGCCGACGACTCGGGGTTCCTCGTCACGAAATGCAGGCAATTCACGGTGACCAAGACGGACCTAATCGTCTCTTCGTAGCTCTTCCTGGGCTTGGCGAGCTTGATCCATTGTTGTTTTCCCTTCAAGAGCACAGAGATCTCGGGCTTCACGTTCGAGAGATCGAATCTCCACGCCACGACCGGCTTGTAAACCTTTATCAGCTTATTGTCCGCGTCGCCTTGGATGAAGATCTTGGCTTCACTATCGGCCGATTCAGAGCTCGCGGTCCACTGAACCGGCAAAACCGAGAGCGAAACCGGCTCTTTCTTGTCGTCCTCAAAGTGGTAATTATCCACCGGCGAAGGCAAAGTCTCGTCTTCATCTTCATCTGAGGAATACATTATTTTCTATAGACCTAAAAGGAAAAAGAAAAAAAAATAAACATACACACACACACACACACTAAGGAAAATTCAAGAGTTACAGTGAACAATGAAAACAGAGTTTTGTATTCGAAAGAAGAAAACATTCGACCGCCAAAATAGTTATTGAAGAAACGATTTCCAATGCGTGTGTTCAAGAGTTCATATCTAGCTCTTTATTTGCTCGGAAAACAAACAATTTCAGAAATTTATGTGAAGGAAAAAAAAAAAATTCATTCAAAGCTTTTTCAGCAGAAACACAAACCTAAGGGAAAAAAGAGAAAATTGAATTCAGGAATACGCGAAATTCACTTAAAGCAAAAATCTCTATTTATATAGATAGAGGTATAGAGAAAAAAAAAAAAAAAAAAGAGGAGATTTTTACCGGGTTGAAGTCACCGAGAGAAGCGAAAGTTAGTTTCTGTTTTGGAAGACGCATTTCTCAATGGGTACGAGAGAGGAGAGAACCAACGACGTGTCGTTTTGTAACCAACGACATGTCGTTTTTCAAAGATTCTGAGTTCATAGCCACGTGGCAAGAAGATGTACAGAGGTGACTTCATTTGGGGAGAGAAAATTATCATAAATGCCACATTTGGAAACGTCATACCTTTTGCAATAAATGCAATAAGATTGCGTATTAGAATTCAGAAAGTGGGACAGATTATGTAGGCATCAATCGCTTTTGGCGAAACAAATGTGACTTCAACTACAGGCCTCTTTTCTTTGGGGAAAATAACTATTAGCATGTATCTATTTGGCGAGTATGCAACGGGGGCATCGATATCAGCCCTCCGGGATGACACAATGGTGGCCGAGTTACGCACCGATAATGTGCAGTGGGATATGGAACTAATCGAAACCTCTTTCAATGAGGTAGAGGCTAAGGCGATTATATCTATCCCATGGCCTTTTTTTTGCGACACGCCTAACGAGATATTTTGGAGCCACGAGGACACTGGTCTCTACTCTGTCAAGAGTGGATACCTCGAGCCCAAGCCCCTCTCCGTGGTGGAAGAAACTCTGGGGCTCAATCTCTTTCCAAAAGTCAAGACGTTTGGTAAATCTCAACGGCCATGGCATGAAATATATGAAGAATTACCCGATGTGTAAGAAAGCCGAGGAAACAACGTACCATGCGTTATGGGGCTGCACTCTCCTCGACAATATCCGAAAGGTCAGTACTTACAAAATTAGAAATTCTCTCGACAATTGGCCCGCGTTTTACTATTTTTGTATGGAGAAAGTTTATGCCTTGGAAGTAAAGGATTTCGAGAAAATTGCTATTATGTGGTGGAGTATTTGGCAGAGGATAAATAAATTGGTACATGAGAATACCCTCCTCTCGACGGATTTTACTGTTGGATGGGCTCGTGATTATTTTGCCGCTTTCAAGGCTACTCAAAATTTACCACTAATACCGAACAACACGACGCAAGTGGAGAGGGACAACGAGCATTGTGGTGCATGAGAATACCCTCCGCTACGGGATTAGTCAATGTCGTTTCATGGGCTTCGAGAACGTCGTAGTGGAATCGGACTGCCAAACCGTCATCAACAAGCTCAGGCGGCGTCAAAATGCAGATTCTTCATAGTGACTAATTTTGAGAGAAATTTTGAATATTTGTAACGGTTTTCAAATTGTAATTTTTCTTTTTGTAAGCTAACAGGAAATGACGTGGCACATGCCTTAGCTAATTAAGGATGCAATTGTAATTTGAATAATGCTTGGTGGCCGGGATTTCCCGATGTTATCCGACCACTCATTATGGCGGAAGCTATTGATTGATTAATGATATTGAGGGTGCTCTTTCCTCCTCCGGATTCCCCGAAAAGGGTTTACCGGAAAGGTTTTACCCGAGGCCCTCACCCCTTTTCATCAAAAAATAAAACATGTTTAAGTGCAAACCAATTAAAAACTTGGCTAAAGATAATAGTAGCAAAACTATTTTTTATACTAATAAATTTCAAACATAATTAAAAAAAAAATCAATTCAAGTTAACTGAAATTAACTAATAACCCCATTAGAAAGGCATCCTTGCAAAAATAGCATTAACTATCCTTTATTGTGATAGTAGATTTCTATGGTGCTTTTATGCTTCTTCTTCTTTTTTTTTTCTTTTTTTTCTAGTAAAGTCTCATTTTTATATAATAAAAACATAAAACAAACTTAAATTGTGACATCCATATCCAATCCCATTTTTATTTTCCAAGAAACAAAATTTCGTTACAAGTAACACCAAAATCTAACTTCTTCAAGAGCTACTCGAGCAAAAAAAATGTTCTCTAAGTCTTTAAATAAACAAATAAATACATAAGAATATTTATATTAACATCTAACGTCTCATCTTGACAATGTCGAACTCTTAACATTATTACTCTCTTTCGTTTCATTTTGGCAATAACACTAATTCACAAAGCACATTAAGTTCTTGAACTAAGAAATTTCGATTAAAATCTAGGACACACAGTCTTATGTCCTTACAAGTAAGTAAACTTAGTGATATCAGCAAAATCTTATGTCTTCAAGAGCCTACTCAACGGCAAAAGTTTACAAATAAATAAAATAAAAAAAAAAGAATAATTATATTAACATCTAACCTCTCATCTTTACAATGTCAAACTCTAACATTATTACCCTCTCTTTCGTTCCATTTTAACAATAACACTCATTCACAAAGCACATTGATTTCTTGAACTAAGAAATTTTTAATTAAAACTTTTTTTTTTCTTAGTTCGAAATTATTCTTCTTCTTGTTCTACCGCGGGCCCGGGAAAGAGCTCGGCTTCGGTGGTGGTGTCGGAGGCAGCGTCGTCGAGGCTCAAGTTGGAGATGGCTTCTCCGCAAAAAGACGAAACCTCGTCCTCGCCGCCGCTGATGGACCCGTCCGGAGTCGAGGCCGTGGTGGCCACGCTGGCGTCTGTCGAAGGCGAGAACGGAGCTTCCACGTCATCGACCGGTTGTTGGAGGCTCCAAAACATAATGCTCGCCATCAATGTGAGGATCATCTTGTGGTTCACCTGAAAAAAAGAAAAAAGAAAAAAAAAAACAAATAATTAGCAAACTAACCAATTAAAACAAAACGAATTACTAATTAGCCAACGTTTTGTAAATTTTACGTAAATAGTCAACGTTTTGTTAATTTTAATTAAATTTTAGGTATATAACCAACGTTTTTATAGAGTATTTCAGTCAATTTAAGCGTATATATTTTTAATCATGGTCATTTACCAAAAACTTACTAAAAGTTGGTTAAATGACAATCCAAAACTTTAAATAAGATTATATATCTAATGGACCCGAAAAAAAAAAAAACGTTTAACTTGCGGCTAATTTGACTTTTACTATAATTTTGAACTTTTAACTCGTGGCTAATTTGACTTTTACTATACTTTCGAACTTATAAACTGTCGTGGGCGTGACATTTTAGTTCTCGATCTAATTTTGTAGCATTTTTTTACAGAAGCATAACTAAACGTTAAACTCGCGGCAAATGTGACTTTTACTGTACTTTTGAACAAGTCGGGTCGTTATTTTATCTCGACTTTGTGGCTGGTAAACTGTTGTGTGAAGTGACATTTTAGTTCTCAGAACTAATTCTGTAGCATTTTATTTATTTTTTTATAGAAGCATAATTTTTTTTTTTGGGTGATATATTATACAACAAAATAGCTTGAAACATATTATAAGCTTAAATAGCTTGTTTATAATCTTAAAAATTATCATTAAAAATCAACTTTACTCTTAAGAATTCAAACTAGTTTCAGCTTTTATTTAAGTTAACAATTATGTTTTGAGTTTCTTAGGGGATTACTTCCGTGAAAAGATTAGTATTGGTTTTTTAAAATGCCTAAAATAATCTACCAAGTCACTAGCTTGATCATCATTTTGCTCCCAAAAAAAGAAAAGTTCATAGCTTAGAAAATTTTGTTTCAAAATAAGCGGCGAGGCTAGAAACCGAAATCAAGTATTTGGTCGCTATGACCTAAAATCAATCAACTAAGAGTCACCAAAAAAGAAAAAAAGAGAAAAAGTTTGATTACTTATTTTTTTTTAATTGATTGACATAAGTTTTCATGTATGTTGTTAGATTTATAATGATATAAAACATGTAAGAACTGTACCTCCATTATGTCATCTGGCAGTAAGAAGATGGAACAACCTAGCTTTCGTGCAACGCTGATTGTGTATGTCGCGTTTAACCTCTTTTCGGCGTCTATAATCAAAACAAAATAAATTCATCAACTCTCACTTAACGGGAAAATTGTGACACTCTCAAATGTGTATGTGTGGGTGTGTTTAAATCATATACCACTTTCGCCCTTGGACACGAGGTTCCAATTGACAACTCTAGGCTCGACCGCACTAAGAAGCTCGAGGAAGAATATTCCGCTTGAAAGGCTCTTATCCTAGAGATGAGTAAATTCCGCGTTAAAAGAAAAATACATAATTACTATTTTTATAATCACCAGCGAAAAGGGGATAATCGAACCTTGAAGCTATCTATGTGAGACGTTCGTCCCGTGCTTTTCACTTTCTTATTAACCCAACGGAGAATATCGGCATCAGTAACTTCCTTTCCTTGGGAGTGAGACCTCAAGTTTTTCAAAAGTTGAAGGATGTTGGATCTCATCAATTGCCACAATAGAGCTGCTCAAAAGTCCCCAAAAAATTAAGATTAGAGTATATTTGCACTCACATCCGGACAAAGGTAAAAATATTCAAGATTGTAACAAAATAGGATTAATTATTACCGAGTATGAGCTTCTTATTTCCTTGTACAATGTCATTTCCCGCCACGTTGACCAATGAGTACTTTAGTTGTTTTCCGATTCTAACGACTTGATTACAATTCTCTACTTTTCTAAACGGCATTTTGATTGGCGGCTTCGACGCATGTTTCCAATTGACCGACCCCGGAGAAACCCTATCGAGCACCTCTAGAAGAATCCATCTACATTTTTCACTATTAATTAGCGACATTAACCTAAGTATTTATTGACGAATTTTTATGTAAAAATATATACATACCCATTTCTAACGTCCTCAAACACGTTGTGGACGTAAGAAGAGATTCCTAGGCTGTTGATCCAAAGTCGAAAACATCTCTCGTCCCTACACGTTTGCACGTCGTCCGTCATCATCTCGGCGTACGATATCTTTTTATTATCCGTCGAGAGTCCATTTCTGAGCAAATCAACACTTTCTTAGTCAACAAGTAAACTAAAAAGATAGTACTACTATTGCGGATAAAGTGATGATGATATGAAGAGAGACCTTTCGTGGAATATTTGTGCCACGAACGCCAAGTTGAGATTCGATGATCCCTCGGCAATGTCTTTTGGGGTTAAGTATCGTTTGCACTTCATTTTCTCGGCGTGATCGAGAACCAATTTTGCCCTCTCAGTTGGGTCTTTTGTGTCCAATGTGGCTGGATTGCAATGCTCCGGAGCAAGAACGTTGAGCAGGTAAGCATAGGCCTCCCCGTCCTATGGACACAATTTCCCACGATTAATCAAAATCGTCTATCACTAATTATATATTCCACATAAATCGATATGGGGGTGTGACGAAATTAGGAAAAGAAATACCCTTAGATCGGAAGAATAGTTTGTGATAGGTTTCTTGTAGCCAGCTTTCTCGAGATGGAAGTTCATCCATTTTAATAAAACTTTGTCGGGCGGTAAGCTCATGAGCTCTTCAACGTCCTAATACATCGGAGAATATGTTTAAATTGTTCATTTGAGTTCTATTCATATATTTACATAATAAAAAAAATAAAATAAAAACTTGATTAAATTACCTTGCTATCCTCGACTAATTCGACGAGTTGTGGAGTTTTCTTAAGGTTAAGATCTGCCAATAATTGGATCTGCAAAATTGATACATATTAATCACTGTGAATAGAAATTTCTCTGTCTTATTGAGTCATCAAATTTGGGTTTTACCTTTATAATTTGGGAAATCAATCCTAGAACCAAATGAGGCTGAAATCATCAGAAAAACTTCATATTAAACTTCAAAAATACATAAATTTAAGTTTTATATGAAGAAGAAAAATGGGCAAAAATTTAGACGAACTTACTCTTGCTTCAACCAAGTCTTGAGTACCGATATTAACAACCGTGCAACCAATAGCCTTGGCCGAGTTGAGGCAAAGAGTATGATTCTCGTTCCTTTCCCACGGATTCAAAACCCGTTTCGTGTTAATAGCACGCTCATCGATCGTCCCAGGAACCGCGACATTTATAAGCTTGCTACAAACAATTCACATTTCATCCGATAATTAATACACTAAAAAGGAAGTGTAGAAACATAATTAAATTTTGTCATCAATCAATACCATAGAAGAACTCCGTCTTTGGCGAGGTCAAATAGATCGTCCGTGGCCGGGTCTAACGGGAGATATTGTTCCAAAAACGGGTCGTCCCCGAGATAACTATTTATGTGGGCCACGTAACACGCTTGCTCCGATTCGCTGATTGTGTGAAGAAGAGTGGTCGTAGCGGCTTTCAAAAACGCCCACGAGTTCTTTGCACCGCCCGATTTTTCAGCGGCTCGGCCTTGTAAATTCAAGTACACCTGCCCATAATCATTTCGACTCAATCAAATCAAAGACCGAAATGTCTACACATTTATTGAATGGCATGATCGTGATTTTTTGTCGACTAATAATAAAATCAATCACTCACTCTAAGGAAGCTTTCGAAATCTATCTCCTCGGTGAAATCAGAGCCTTGGTCGCCTAAAATACCTCGGATCTCGTCCTCGGAGTACATTTCTCTAAATGCCTTGAGCTTCGCCATTACAGGTGGCAAATCCTCGGTCGTGAATTTCCCGTCTTCATTCTTCATTGAATTAAACTAAAAATACAAAAAAGATAAAGTGTTCATACAATTTCAGTCCAAACAACATTATCTATTTTTTATTCCATTGTCATTGCAATGTTTTAATGCCTTTGATATTTCAAATTTCTCCAAATTTTTCATCGACATTGGCAATTTAAACTTTGGTTACTTGATCAACCACATTTAGATAAATAGACTATAATTTAGAGGAATAAACTTACTTTTGATTTGAGACTCCGAAGCTCAACTTGTGTGAACTGGCTTTGAAGCCATTGATCAGAAACAAGAACACCACTATAACTTGACATCATTTTTACCTACAAATTACAATTACACCCCTAGTCTTCACCGGAGGAAGAAAAAAAAAATCAATGATCAGTACCAATATGATGAATCCAGATCCAGAAAAGAAGAAGAAAAAAAAAAATAGTGATTGACTTCTTCAAACTTACGCAAGTCCTTCCTTTTTCTGTTTTTTTTTCCCTATATCTAATAACATAAAGCATAAATTGTTCTATTAAGAATTACTTCTGAGAAGGTGAAGCATTAAATTCCGTATCCTAAATTAAAACTTTCTTTTTTTGGTAATGATGTCTCAGAATAACATTAGAGATACGAATCCCAAATCAATAAGGATTTAATACAATAAAATTCAGAGATTGAAGTCCAAAGTTGATTGAGTTATTGTTTCCTTCAAAATCTCTGTTTCCTTTATTTATTTACTTTTAATTGGAATCGTCAATATATATAACTTACCAAAAATAAATTTATAGCATGAACAAACATATCTAAATTTGATTGAATACCATGCATGTGAATTCATCTGTACAATTAAAGAATTAAAAAAAAAAAAAAGTAAGACTCTTAAAAATGTCGTCCAGAAAACAGAGCAAAATCATAATAAACATATATATATAATTAAGGGCCGGAATGAAAAACACATCAGAACCCAATTGAGATAACGTGAAGCCAAAGAAAACCCAGAATCGCATACCTGAAGATATGATCAAAATAAATCAAAAGATTGTGTCTTTATTTATATATCGGCGTTGAAGCAATGAGACACAAAGATGACAAATACTCGTTCTAGAGAGAGAAAGAGTGTGGTGTTGGTGTGTTGTTAAGGATCCATATTTTCCTTCGCGGAAGAGCAAAGTGATGAGAGAGAAAACGGTTCTTGGGTTTTAGAGAGAGAAGCTCAAACGTGAAGTGAACAAACCAAAGGCCTCACTGTACTTTTCACAAACCGACTCGTATTTCACGGCAGTTAATTTTTACTCTACGCGTTTGTGCATTGTAAGCTTGTATATGGACTCGTTTCACACAGCTCAATTTTGCGAAGTGAACACGTCGCTTTTTTTTGGTTTTTTGTTTTCTTTCCGAACTGATTTTGGACCTTTTTGTTTTGTTGTGTGATTTTTTTGTTTCGGACGTCTTTTTGTTTTGGATAGTTGTTTAACTAAGAACCACGTAAATTGTTTTATTCCGGAAAATTGGTCGATTAGATAGATCTAAACTCGCGATCATGTAAATATCCAAGTAATTATAAAAACATGTACTGTATTTTTTCATGTAATAGACATTGCTTAAACGGTAAACAAAAATTTAGAAAAATAGCCCGTTTTCGCGTAGTTATAAGACACATGGTTTGGATTCAATATGCGATGATTAAATTTGAGTAAACTGAATTTGTTTTTTCTGTTTTTTTTTTTTTTTTGTGAATCTGGATCTGGTATATTTTAGCACATTTTTATTACTTGGTATTTATTTTTTTTTTGGCATGTTAAATTATTCTAAACATGAACTTGGTCAAGAAGCGCGGTTGAATAAATTGGGGAGGGCATAAAAAAGAGTGGATCGTCATTCACACTATAAAAGTTTGTAAAAATATTATTAAATGTTTGCCTATGATTTTGTAGCACCTAAATTTGACAACTGTGAGATATGATGTGATAATTGATAAATCATATATTATTGTATATTAATTTATAAATATCTGGAGTAACACCTTGTCTCCGCTCCGCCAAACAAAAATAAATAAAAATATATAAATAAAAAATTTCACATGTCAAATTTCTAGCATGATGTAAATATATATTTATGTTTATCATCAAAACTCTCTTTAAAAAAATAATAACCATTGAAACTTGTATCCATAAATCTTGGACCACCTACGGTGGTGGTGGTCCTTTCACATCTATTCCATCCAGTTTTTTATTTTCTTCTTAAATTTCTATTTTATCCTTCACAAAATAATTTTAAGCTATTTTGTGGGCATTGAAATTGTAAAAAATATATTGCTCACTCATGAAGTATCCATTTTCCCGTAAATGATGAATTGAGATACGGTATGATTATAGATCAAGGTTGGTATCTTTTTTAAATAATGATGGACATATATTATTATATACTTGTCCATACGATTTTAAGTTTAATAATATAAATTTCTATTTATAATGGGTAAAAATAATATTGGCATTGACCAAATATATTAAACTTTCGTTATAAACCGAAAGGTCATTACCTTCCAACCGACCAATTCCATAACAATGCTTTTCTACAAAATCCATACACGTGCTTGCACGACATCTAGCAATTTGGTGCAAACAAAAATCCGAACCAATTTTCATTTTAATAAATTTAAGTACCATATTCATGAAGGAAAAAATAAAAACAAATACAACCAAAATTTGATTCTTTTTAAATATTTATTTTATGATACTAAATATTCTCCAAATTATAAAGAATCATTTTTAAATTTTAACATATAATATTTTTTTATATAATTTAGTAATTACTTAATCGACTGATTAAACCTTATAATATGTAATAATTACTACGTATGGTCAATATTCCAATTATTTCCCTAGTTAGTAGCAGGGCATAACTCTAAAAATGGCTTGCTCAAAAACATTATTTTCAAAACTTTTATATTTCTCTTTAGTAGTCCATATTATTTTTTTTTTAGCGATAGTTCGTGAAGTTTGAAAATTCAGCACGCGTGACATTTTATTTAGATTTCGGCCATTTTTTAAAAATTAAATCTCAAGTATGTCATTTTTCATGAACACCGTTAAAAATAGTATCGATAAAAGTATAATTTGTAGTAGTGATCTTATATTTTGTAAGGTTAAATAAAGTTAACATTGTTTCATACTTTTTTTGTATTCAAAACTTATCAACCTACATTTTTTTCAACCAGTGAATTGGGATTAACATATATGTTTTTTAATCCATATTAAATGGCCATTTTACGGAATACTTCACGTTCATGAGTACTCACATTTGAGATACCAATATGTACAATTTGTAAATAGTAGATTAATTTTGTAAAATCTTGGTGGATAGGATGCGTTTTGTATCAAAATATCAAAAATTATATAATTTTGGGCAATGAAATATCCAAATTTATAATAAATGTCATACATTAAGATTGAGATTCTAGATATGAGAAGATAAAGATATTATAGACACTAGAGAGGAATTCCTAGTGAAATAAGTTATCATAATATATGTATGATAACTTATTTATTGAACACGGTCAACGTATGGACAAAATAAATAAAAGAAATGCGTGTGAGTTGAAGCAGAAATTAAAGAGGGAAAAGCTTTTTAGGTGAAAAACCTAATTTTCATGGAAAATAATTCACTGCGACCATAAAAATATCAAGCAAATGGCTATGTGCTTTAAAAGATCTACCACACCCTCGTATCACTGACAACAATGAATTTCATGTGATGGAGATATATCATCCATTAATATATAATATGAAAGTGATGAGAAATTGACGAAAGCCATACATGAAAATTGGGGTAAATTGTATAGTGTGTATAATATACGTACATATATTTAAATACCAACTGAGCTGTTGAACTACATAGCTAAGCATTTAATTCCTCATGTGGCCATCGTTATTGCAATAATTCAATTCATTTGGGTCAATATATATATATATATATATATATATATATATATATATATATTTTTAAAGAATTCATTTGGGTCAATATTGGAATCTATTTTTTTTTAAGGCTTCTCTTTAATATCTATAGAGAGTTACATGCAAGTGTATTGAGTCGCCGTTGTTAGAGTATAAGCATGCGTGCTATACACGCGCTCTATTTATACTCATCTGATATCAGTTAGCCACGTCAGCCCAGGCAGTTAGAGTTGTCGTAGCTAACTGATCACCAGTCTTTGTATATATACACAATTGTATCATTGATTCACTAATGAGAAAATATCTTCACTCTCAATCCTTTGTCTACAATCTTTTTCCCTAAATCTAACATGGTATCAGAGCTCGGCTCTCCAGAAATCGAATCCTCACCAACTCTGATCGGAGAAGAATCGCCTTCAATGGCGGCATCAAAATCTGGACCAGTGGTGTTCTCTCATTCACTATCGATCAAGCTCACCAACGACAACTATCTGCTGTGGAATCATCAAGTCTCTGCTGCGATTCGTGGTCATAGTCTCCAACTCTTTCTCGTGGAGTCTTCAAAGCCAACGAAATTCATCTCTGCCTCCGATGAAAGCTCAGGTCAGATCAATCAAGCCTTTCTTGACTGGGAGAGGCAAGATCAACTTCTTTTGTCCTGGCTTCTATCTTCCATGTTTGAAAGTCTTCTCACACGCATGATTGGATGTGATGAGACACACAAGATTTGGTCTACGCTTCAGCAATATTTCACTGTCCAAACGAGGACTAAAGTCAAACAATTGAAAGGCGATCTCGAATCCACGAAGAAAAATTCGCTGTCAATGAACGAATACCTACTTAAGATCAAGAACATTGTTGACCTTCTTGGATCTGTAGGCCATACTCTCACTGTCGATGCACACATTGGAGCGATCTTTGACGGTCTTGGAGCTGAGTATGATTCGTTCATCACGTCAATTGAAACAAGAGCTGATCCGTACACGGTTGCTGAAGTCGAAGTCAGGTCAATGACACAAATCACTCTTCTCTTGTCTCAAGAAAAGAGAATTGAGAAACGAAATCAGGTCAATGACACAAATCACTCAGCGAATCTCATGTCTGTTCAATCAGACTCGTCCAACAACAGTCACAACAATGGTGGACGCGGCTCCAACAATGGCGGTCGTAACAGCAACAATGACTATCGTGGTGGCCGAAATGGACGCGGACGTGGACGAACCAACAACAATCGGCCTCTGTGTCAAATATGTGGGCGTCTAGGTCATCCAGCCTTCAAATGCTTTCACAGATACGATCAAGCCTTCTCAGGACCACCTCAGCAGCAAAACCAGTTCTTCCGTCCTTCTGCACCACCACAGGCTCACTTTACTCAAACTCAAGGCTATGGCAACCAAGGAAGCAACTATGGCTATGATCAATCTGGTGGCTACAACAACAATGGACACTTTGCGGCTCCTGTTCATCACCAAATGCATCTAGCCACTCCAGAAACTGCCTATGATCCGATGTGGTACCCAGATTCTGGTGCAACTGCTCACATCACTCCAGACTCAACCAATTTGAACACTCAAAGCAGCTACAATGGTTCAGAAAAGGTTCTCGTTGGTAATGGTATGGCTCTTCCCATTTCTAACATTGGAAGTTCTGTGTTTCAAAGCTGTTCACAATCGAAACCACTCAAGTTACAGAACATTTTACATGTGCCTCAAATCACTAAGAACCTAATGAGTGTATCAAAGTTTACTAAAGATAACTCAGTATTCTTTGAGTTTCACCCACACTCGTGCTGTGTAAAGGATCAGGGAACACAGGGAGTGCTTCTTGAAGGCAAGCAACGCAATGGACTCTACTCGTTCAGCCCCAATAATCTCCAGTCTCCCTCAAATATGTTGGCAAGGTTTCACTCAGCTAATGTGGCGTCAAAGGCTCAAGTTCAGAGGAGTTCAGTCAAGCCTCATGTCTCCAAAGAAAGCTTGATACTCTCTCTTTGGCATGATAGATTAGGCCACCCTTCAATTCAAGTTGTGAAGAGTGTCTTAACTGACTGTAACATACTCAATTCAAGCATGAATAAAGCTGATATTACTTTCTGCAATGCCTGTTGCAAAGGAAAAATACATAATTTTCCATATGTCACATCTGAGACTGTGTACACAGCACCATTGCAGCTTGTCCATTCGGATTTGTGGGGTCCTTCTCCTATGATATCTAAACATGGTTATAGGTACTATATCTATTTCATAGACACCTATTCCAGATTCACCTGGTTGTATCTCATGCACAACAAGTCAGAGGCCTTCACTGTTTTTCTTCAATTCAAAGCAAGAGTAGAGTTGCAACTTGGCCACAAAGTAAAAGCAATTCAGACAGATTGGGGTGGAGAATACCGTGCGTTCACAGCCTATCTTGCAGAAAATGGGATTCAACATCGTATATCCTGTCCACACTCACACCAGCAGAATGGACTTGCTGAAAGAAAGCACAGACAAATAGTAGAAAATGGCCTCACTCTACTTGCACGTGCCTCAATGCCTCTTATCTTCTGGGATGAAGCCTACAGGACAGCAGTTTATCTTCATAACAGGCTTCCATCACAGGTGCTTCAAGGAAAGAGTCCTCTTGAGGTATTATTCAAATCTCCTCCAGATTATATGAGTCTCAAGTCATTTGGTTGTGAATGCTTCCCTAACCTAAGACCTTTTAACCAACACAAATTAGATTTTAGGTCTCAGCCATGTGTTTTCCTAGGCTACAGTATTAACCATAAAGGCTATAAGTGTCTCACATCATCAGGAAAAGTCATTATTTCCAGAAATGTCATCTTTAATGAGTCAGTTTTTCCTTACACCACATTGTTCTCTCCACCTAAGCATACCCAACAACCAGTACAAATCACACCCTCTATAATACCAACCCACACTCCTAACCACATTCCTACCTTCACACCATCCATTCCCAGTGAACCACATATTTCCTCACACACACAAACTAGCCAAATGTCAGCAACCTCTCAACCACCCACTGACCCTCAACCTAGAGATACAAGGAATACCTGCACTAATTTAATACCCTATACACGGCTTGACCAACCTCCTATCAGTATACCCTCCACAAACATTCATCCTATGATAACACGTGCCAAACATGGGATTCACAAGCCTAAAGCATTCCTCACAACCATACATGAGCCTGACACGGCAGACGACGCTCTCAAGGATGCGGCTTGGAACAAAGCTATGCAGTGTGAGTACAATGCTCTCATTCAGAATGGCACTTGGTCTCTGGTTGATCTTCCACGAGACAGGAATCCAATAGGCTGCAAGTGGGTTTTCAGAATCAAAGAAAACTCAGATGGATCGTTGAACAGACTCAAAGCACGTCTCGTAGCTAAAGGATTTCACCAAATGGCTGGCTTTGATTTCAGTGAAACCTTTAGTCCAGTTATCAAGCCAACCACAGTGCGTGTTGTTCTCACTATTGCTATCTCTCGAGGTTGGAAAGTGTCTCAGTTGGACGTCAACAATGCGTTCCTTGATGGAACAATCACAGAGGAGGTGTACATGGTCCAGCCTCAAGGCTTTGTCAGCAAAGGAAATGAACACAAAGTGTGCAGATTACACAAAGCGTTATATGGTCTAAAACAGGCTCCCCGAGCCTGGTTTGATACACTCCATCACACCCTCCTCTCATTTGGGTTTCAAAGTGCCAAATCTGACCATTCTCTGTTCATGAAATTTGCTGGAAACACTGTAGTCTTCATTCTTGTATATGTAGACGACATCCTGGTTACTGGAAATGATACTGCTCACATCAAACAACTCATCCACTCTCTCAATGCCTCGTTTGCCTTAAAAGACCTGGGTGAGATTCACTACTTCTTGGGCATTGAGGCTACCCACACCAAATCTGGTCTTCATCTCTCACAGACCAAGTACATCAATGACTTGCTACGCAAGTCAAAGATGTCAACAGCCAAGAGTATGCATACACCGATGACTAGTGGACAAAAACTGAGCAAGTATGGAAGCACAACCATTGATGATCCTCAAGCTTATCGCCAAATAGTTGGAGCTCTTCAATATGTCACAATCACGCGGCCTGAAATCTCATACTCTGTCAATAAGGTGTGTCAGTTCATGCAGTCCCCAACTGATGAACACTGGCGAGCTGTTAAAAGGATATTGAGGTACCTAAAAGGCACAACCACCCATGGTCTTCTTCTACGTCCAACTGAAGATCTCAGTCTTTCAGGATTCTGTGATGCAGACTGGGCGTCAGATCCTGATGACAAACGCTCTACAACTGGCTTATGTGTCTATCTTGGTACAAACCTCATAACCTGGCAATCCAAGAAGCAACAGACAGTGTCACGTTCAAGTACTGAAGCTGAGTATCGCAGTCTCGCAGCCATAGTTGCTGAAATCACCTGGTTGAAGTCACTACTATCTGAACTTCGTGCTTCGGTTCTGAAGCCACCAGTCATATGGTGTGACAACCAAAGCACAGTCTTGCTCGCTGCCAACCCAGTTCAACATCAACGCACGAAACACATCGAACTCGACCTGTACTTTGTACGGGAAAAAGTACAGGCCAAGGAAATCGATGTCAGACATGTTCCTCCGTCAGAGCAAATTGCAGACGTGCTAACCAAGGCAGTTCCGAGCAAACAGTTTTTGGAGTGGCGTGACAAGCTTCGTGTTACAAGCTCAAGTGCGCTGGGTTTGAGGGGAAGTGTTAGAGTATAAGCATGCGTGCTATACACGCGCTCTATTTATACTCATCTGATATCAGTTAGCCACGTCAGCCCAGGCAGTTAGAGTTGTTGTAGCTAACTGATCACCAGTCTTTGTATATATACACAATTGTATCATTGATTCACTAATGAGAAAATATCTTCACTCTCAATCATTTGTCTACAATCTTTTTCCCTAAATCTAACAGCCGTATTTTGTTTGCACAAGAAAGAATACTCAATTTAACAAGGTTATGAGAGCCAACAGGATAAATATTACGGAGACAAATAAAGATGCAAATTCGGTTAAATAAATTTTTTAATTTATCATTTTAACTTAAACTTTTAAAATTAATCGTTCAGTTAATTTTAATTGGTTAATTTTCGATTAACCTAAATTATAAGACTTATTGAATAAAAAATAATACAATATATTATTTTTCGAATTAAATTAATTTATTTAAATTTAATTATAACTAATAATATCTACTAACAAAATTTAATTTATTAACTTTAAATTTATTAAAATTTATTTACGAATTTAATAGTTTTAAAGATTAATTATATCAATTTACTAATTAATTTAATTATAATAAAATTAAAGATATTAATTTATTAAATAAATCACATATTAACTGAAATATTTTAAAATAATTCGGTTAATCTCTATTAATTTTAGTTAACCTAACTAAAAATTCGGTTAAATATTAACCTTTAACTTATTTTTTTGTTAAAAGTTAACCTAAGTTAATTAAATTTTCATCTCTAGGACAAAACACAAACTTGTAATTGTCTAACTCCGTCACAAAAATCCTAAATCTCATTAAAAATAAAACCAATAGGAATTGTCCGACAAAGGAGATATGCCGGAGGAGGTTCTTGATTAATATATGGCGGCATCAAGATTTTCTTTAAATCATTCCATCATAGGACTGATACAAAAATTTAATTGAATTTTATTGTCATTCAATTTTTTATCGTTATTTTAAAATAGAGAATTTCATATGAGCTCCCTAAACTTTTTTCTTCCCAAATTAGTTCCCCCTAAACACTCAACTAGCTCCGTCCCTCTCTAAAATGGTCCTTTTTTTTTTACTCTTATTCTCTTTTACGGTGACTAAGAATTTAAAATATTTTCAACAACAACCCTAAATTAATATGTTTTTTTATAGTAAAAACAAATTAGAAGCATTTTTCTGCATTATTTTCACTAAAGGAAAGACTCTTTCTTATTCAAATGGGGTTAGTTATCATTAAAAAAAAGTACATATGAAATCGGTATTTATATCATTTCACAAATCACATGGCATACGACAAAACAAATATAGGCTTCAATTTGCCTACCTCATCCACCAAAGTCAAAATTTAGACATATGCATATATCATTGCTATTTTATGAAACATGAACTTTGAACCTCACTTAAATTTCATTTCTCCGCATTTACTTGTAAACCACATGACAAACCTAAAAACCCAAAATCAACCAACAAAGAAAAGCCCCTGATCAACCAAATCCTTTAAATACCAACTCATCACACACACACAAAAAAAATGATCAATAAGCAAAGGCAAAGTCATCAAAGAAGGAAAAAGAAAATCATGGCTTATAGTGGAAATGGCAAACATGTAATTAAATGTGTAGTATTTGTAGCCATATGTTTGACGTGTTTAATTAGAAGAGGTGAGAGCTTATGCAACATCGACTCGAACGAGCTCGGAAACTGCCTCCCGGCGGTGAGCGCGGAGCCTCCGGTCCCACCGGACGACAAGTGTTGCTCTCTCATTCGCCGGGCCAACCTCCGATGTTTGTGTAATTACAAAATTGTGCTTTCGCTTTTGGGGATCGACCCGAAGCAAGCCATAGAGCTTCCTAGCAAGTGCGGGCTCGTCGTCCCGAGGGAATGCCATGGTAGGGTTTTCAATTTTGAGGAACAAAAGAAGATTGACCTAAAAAATTATACGCTCATCTTCTTTTATTTTCTCTCTTTATGCAATACTCCATTTGGTTTGTTTGATTTTTAGATTTAATCACATTTTATTGCCGTTCATTTATATTAACTTAATTATGTGCCTAACTTGTTTTTTCTTTGCAGTTCCTTGAAGTAAATGCAGATGATGAATTGGGTACAAGCTAGCTATTTAAAAATAGACATTAATGAAAATTTTCATAATTTTCATTTTCACAATACCTGGCAAATACTAATAAATTCTTGTTATATTTCACCAAACATATCATTGAATGCGCATTTGAAAGTACACACAGCATTTTCTGTACACCCTCAATAACTTCCATGAAAAAAGTACTACAAACAAAGCAAGAAGTTAAAGAAGACCATTAATTTTTCTCATAAGTTTACAAAAATTTTACACTAGTTAACTACTAAGTTGGCATGGTCAAAAATGTTAATTTTATACCCGAAATTGTTGCTAACACTTCAAATCGGAGAGTGGCGAGCGAGAGGGCCTCCGAAAACAGGTCTCATGTAAGCGTCGTCGAATTTCCTCCAATAGTAATGGATTGTGTACATAGGGCTCTCGATCAGCATCGAGAGACTGTCTTTTGCTCGGAGGATATTCGTCGACGCAGATTCATCGAACGACAACAAAGCCAATCTCGCGTCGTCTTTGAAGTCTTTCGGCGGCTCTCGAGAGAGAATTCCATCGATTGTAGGGTGGGGAAGCAAATGATTTACCAGTGGCTTCGTTAGATATCCGAATACCTGCGAAATATTTAAATGAGATTTTCGCCGGTGGTACTTTTTTTTTCTATACAATTTAGATCTAAATTTGGATGGGAAGTTACATGTGCACATCATATTATTTTATTTTATTTTTCATTTTAAATTGGTATTTTGACGATTTTCTTATTATTTGAGTAAAATAATAAAATACATTGTTTACTAATTATAGTTATCAATATATCTAATTTGATTTATTTTAAAATACTTACCACGGTGCTGAAGAGGACGACGACTATGGTGGTCGTTAGCATCGCAGCATTGATTGGATCCGACGTTACACCGTAAAATGTGTACTACACGAACCGAAAAAAAAAATTACAAAAACAATATAACTTTTGTAGTTTTAATTAAGAAAATATTAGGGCAAAGTTGTTCACGAACTTGTTCGAAAGCCAAAGCGATAGATACGGCTCCTCTCATTAATCCTGCCCACCATATAACCGTCTAAAGAAGAAAAGAAAAGAAAATGGCACATTCTTGATTAGCATATTTCTAACTCGAAAAACGACATGAAAACGATACATCGTTTAGGAAAAGCGTCTCACACTAACCATGTGACGGAATGATATGATGTTAGGATGGTGATTTTGGAAGTAATTGGAAAGAACCGATAACGGGAAAACAAAGGCAGCGCGAGCGAGCGCCGTTAGTGCGACCAATACACTACACACGGCGAGCGAAGTTCCCAAACTGAAAAGAAAAGAAAAAAAAAAAAACGATATCAAGAAGTTAAATTTTTCTTATAATAATTTCAAAAGAAAGAATAATAATAGATTAATTGATTTATTACTACCTTAATTTAGACATCTTCCACTTTTCGATATCTAGAGCGTCCATTCCGACGTAGAGAAATATGAAAGTTTCCGCGACAAAAGACATCATCGCGAACATGTGCCTAAATTACGTACATGAAAATTTAGGGTTTTATGCTTCGAGACATTAATTTGTATTTTTGTTGCCATAATTTATTTCGCGTGCCTTGTTGTGACTCTGGAATTTTCCGTCACGTTGTACCAAGCGTAGTGAGACATGAGGATTCCACAGAAGAAGACGGTGAGTATTCCGCTTAATTCGAATAACTCGCAAAAGAGGGAAAAATAATTAAATCAAAATGAATAAACTTGAGATCTCTGTGATTTGAAGGATAAATCGAATTCGCCCCTAATTTTATTCTCTCTTACATTTTAAGCTTTAGATTACATAATCTTTCGTTCACTTAATAATTTTTTCTTGCACATCTCCTAAAAATTTATGCCCCTCCCGACTGAAAATTCTGGCTACGCCACTGGTTTGTACTATGTAGATAAAAATATATGTTCTCACCTCGGCCAACATGTATGATAGATAAGCCATTAGGATCATCAAAGCAATTTCTCGAATGCTCGAGTGCCTAAAAAAATAAACATGTTATTAATAATTGTTTAATATAAATTCTTTCGAAACAATTCGGCGTTTAAATATTTTAAACTTATTACATACCTCCCGAAACATCGGACCTTGAGAACAAATGACGTGAGAAGACCGAACTGAAACATAACACAAAACATATATAAATTCAATTATACATCGAATATAAATTTTTTTTTTTTATTATTTTATTTTAAAATGTTGAAACTCACCACGACGCCGAGAAGAGTACTCGTAGAGAATAAGTATAGGAAGTTTCCAATGACGTGTAAAGAAATACGACTGCTTATCCGATTCACGTCGATTTTTTGGATTGCATTGAACAAAACGACAGATGTGGCGTCGTTCACGACTCCTTCACCAAACACAAGGCTGTAGAGCAATGGTGTTTCGTCTTGGTGAAGAACCTGAATTCATAAATCAGAAATTAAATAAAATGTGTATTTAGTTTAAATAGTCTTTAAAACATTGAATGGAGTTTTCATAGTAGCTAAAAGCCTAAAACTATTGATCTTGCAGCATTATAGTTATTTTAAAAATAAATAAATAAACGAATTTTTTTAATGAAATATACAGCGTAAGAAACTTAAATAAGTGGTTAACTTCATAAAAAGTTAATAAACTTATAATTCACCTCGACACTAAATAAAATTTGATTATTTTGGATCGTTGGGGTAAGATTATTATTCAAGTTTCTTTTCCACATTTTAAATAAAAATCAGTACGTTAATTCTTTATATTCAAAGAAAACACACATTTCTCAAAGAATTAGTGTATGGACTAAAACGACACTAGGCTAGGCTCGTCTCACAAATACCCAATTTGAAGATGGTGATTCTCTTAATACCTCGAATATTAAAACATTTCATAAATGCCTTGCTATTTTTTTCATACTATTTTGTCAATATTTTCTATGAAACTGTAAACTAACTAATAAAAAGTGACATGTTAAAAAAATGGGTTCACTCGGCATATAATCATATTTACAGTTTCATATTGTTATATAATCAACACCGTAAATCTTAGGAAAATAATCACGTCCATAGTTTCATATTGTTATATAATTTACACCGTAAATCTTAGGAAAATAATCGCGTCCATCCATGTATTTACACATCAATTGACGTAAATACTCCATCTTTTTATTTCAATTAAAGGGTAAATCAGAAATGTCAAGTCATCTTTATGACTACTTACCTAAGATTTACAAAACGTTGGCTATATAACACTCTCAAACATTTTAGTTGGCTAATTACCTAATTTAAAAAAAAAAACTAATAAAACTATAAACAAGAAGGAAAATAAATATAAAAATGAGGTATTTTAAAAATAAAACAAGAAATAAGAATCGAGGTATTCTCAAAAAAATGTTTTTAAAATAAGGCAGCTCGGGTTTATTCCTCAAGTAACTCACCTGCAAAGTGCAGACAGTATCCGTTGATGAGAATATCGTTCCTATAGCTGAAAAATGAAATAGTTATAATGATAGATTTCGAATTTTAACATAATTAATCAGCATAATCACAATAAATATGAAATTAAAACAAGAAAATACCCAGATAATCTCGCATATTTAAACCTTCGAAGCCCAGCTTTGGCAACAGCCACCAACTACCTGATCAAAACAGTTAACAACTTTTTAAGATGATTTTTTGTCAATTTTAAAAAAATGGAAATTAAAAAAAAATTGATTATTGTTTTCTAAAAAAAAAAAAACTGCAAAAAAAAATTGAATCAACTACAATATTGTGATAATTACCAGCTGTTATGATTGAGGACGAAATGAAAACGCCAACCACGCCGAAGAGCATGATTGCTATGAAGTTCTGAAAGAACTGCTTTTTCTTGACTTGAAACCTAAAAAGGTGACATATATTGTACATGATTGGTATTTAATAATTATAATGATAATATTAATTAGTGATGTTAAGTAGTTATACCCGGCATTGAAGATAATCGGAGGAAGAAGGTATATAAAGAAGAGCTGTTCGTCAAAGGTGAGTAAGTGAGAACTCTTTCCCTTGCTTATCACCAATATGATAATTCCTACTATACATCCCTGTTATTATTATAATTAATTAATTAATTAGCCATCAAATTAGTCGATAATCTAAAAAATAAAAATAAAAATAAAAAGTTCAAATACACTTATCAAAAAATTGACTTCTCTCACATTGATTGTTTGAATTCAAAGATTGAATTGATTGTATTAATCTATAACTATAAGTATAACACCTTCGTTTTCTATTTTTAATACTTCCATCAAAATACCGACGGGATTCAGAAAATAATTTAAAAATGCTGGTTTGAAAATTTTAACGGAATTTCTGAAAATCGCGGACGAAAATTTCGCTTAAAAACATAAATCTCTCTGCGACTTTTCTCTTAAATATTAGATTTTCAGATATCCAGAAATATACTTGAGTGATTCTAAAACATAAATACATAATTCGAATAACTAATAAACCAAAAATTCTCACGCAAATCTACATATCATACCCACACCAAAAAATAACTATAAAAAATAAGTAACTAACCAACCAAATCGTTTAAAATTCTATATAACAACATTTCGTAAATCTTAAATAAATACCTATATACCCTCAAAATAAATACCGAAATAAATAATATACAACTTGCTCACGAAATCTCCACACCAATAATCGTAATTTTAAGCTGAAATGGTAAGTTTTAAAATGAAATAAAATAATTACTTACAAAGAAAATGGCAGTGATTGACTCATTAACCCAACGATTCTCTTCAAGCAAGTGACCGATGATTAAGCAGATACACAAAACCGCGACGAAGAGTGATATGTGAACCACTTGATTATGGTCTGTCGCCAAGTTTCGAGCATAGAACTCTATTCCTTTTTCCATTATTATTATTATTTGTATTTTTTAACATAAGATTAAATAAACGAGCACTTGATGATCTCTCTGTCTGTGTTTTATTTTCAGTTTATAAAACGTTTATTTTATGAGGTTCTGGGTTTTGTTGTTCGCTTTTTGCATGAGTATATATTGAAACTTGGAAAGGAAACGGTACGGACTGACACGTGTCGATAGAAAGGTGTACACGTGTGTGATAGTGACGTCACCTTCGGGATTGGGAATATCTATGATGAGTTGGTTTATAAATAAAGTACACTCAGTCATAGGGACAAAGATTTAGATCATTTCACTGTTCCTTATGATCATATCCATTTCAGTTTTCCCAACATTTTTTTTTTTAACAGGAAATGTTTCAAGTCCACCGCCAGAAGATTAAAAATATTTAAAAGTATGATCTACAGGTGTAAGTTTGAAACAACAAAAAATTATCTAAAAAGAAGAAGAAAAAAGATGGAACAATCGCGTAGTGATTTCAAAGATAAATAATTATAAAAATTATTTATTGTATAGGACACTCGTAGTTTTGAAAGAAAAAAAGTAATAAAAAATTCGGTTTAAAATAACGTGTAGTTTATTTTAACTAAGAAGACTAGCTATGGGTTATTTATTACTAACCCTTAGAGAGTGATACGTAAACAAACAATTATATGACTAGAAGATTGCTTGTACTTTATTTTATAGGCAAGTGAAAATATCATAGTTGATCACGTGATCACTTCTCAAGTGAATCAATCAAATAAATAGCTATATATATATATATATATATATATATATATATATATATATATATATATATTGTGATTGGATTTGGAAGCGGTAATAGTGGATAAGATTGAGGATTTGAGGTGCAAAAATAGTAATAAGAGACTAAAAATAAGTCGGTGATTGATGATAAACCGTCATATATATTGATGTAAATAGTTTCTCATGTAAGAATATAGTATAGTGACAAATTTCAGCTCAAAATTTGATTGGAAGCTTAGCTCTATTTTGATTAGAGATATTTTATGTGGATAAATAATTAAATTGGATGTCAAAATCTCATCTTTTAAAACTTTTTTAGGTATTCATTGATTGGTGCATGTAGATTTTTTTTTTCCTTCAATCAAATGACAATATGTGCCGATTATTAAAAATTTGAGAAAAAAAAAATTTATTTATAACAAACGCTAATGTATTTTTTTAGAAATTCTCCCCCTGACATCTGCGCCTCTGGGAAAAAAAATCTTAATTTTTTTCTCTAAAATTTTTGTTGTTGAACCGAAAATTCGCTTTAGAACGATCTTGACAATTTGTGATGAAAAATAGGCCTCACATTTTCGTTACGAGATCGATTTTCCTTGATAATATTATTGAAATAAATAAAAGTTGATTATAATAAAAGAATGGCTCGAGGCCTTTTTATTAAATATTAAATAACGACTTTTAAAAAAAAGAATTATGAAGAACATATGAGAAAATTAGAGGGCTTAAATAAAAGGGTTATTAAGTTATATAGCCACACGGTTATAGTGAATTGAGATATAACCCACATTTGGTTAATTTCTAGTAAATAGCCAAGTTAACTTATTAACAGATTAATAAAAGACTTATTTAACTCAGCCAAACATGTAAAAAAAGGTAGTTAATAGGTTGTCACGTATGCAAGTTGGCTATTTACAAAGTATTTACCAAAGGTTGGCTAATTTACAATTCCTATAGTTTAGGTGGTTTACGTAACCAATTTTTTGTAAATAAAATGGCAGGTGGAATTCTCTCATCTTCCTCCAAATCTTCAAATGGAGGTCTCTATTTATAGATCTCATGAAAAGTTTGAAAGTTACACTGATTTTGGGGGCACGTCATTGTTGAATAGGTCCTCTCCTATCAGCTCGTGACACGTACGTGGCATGATCCAAAATTGACGAAGCGGTTGAGAGTAGTGATTGATTGGTCCTCGATCTCCAAGATTCTAGGAGCTATTTGAAACAGTCTGCTGACGAGCTGAGACGGAGAGCTAAGCTGGCGAGCTGAGCCAAAGAATTAAGTTGAAAATGGCGTAGCCCACTATGCGTCATGGGTTGGGACTCAATATCAGTCTATAGGCTTGGAGTAAACTGATTAATTTAGGCCCAAACAAATTCGTATTAATGGAGGACGAAGTCCAACATCTGCCGTATGTCATCTATCCATTCCCTGGAGATGAACGTCGATGTTGGTCGGCTCTAAATTGGGAGGGAGACAATTTTGTTGAAGCCCTATTTTCTCTTTCCAGATTTCATGGGTTTCCATCAATAGTTCACCATAATCTCATCGGTTCTTCACGATCTCGTCAGACGTTTAGCAATGGAGATGCTGAAGTTATTCCATCGTTGGTGGCGAGGAATCTTGACACCGTTAGACCTTGCGAGACTGGTCATTTGAAGTTCATATCTAAAGATTCTGGCTCGGTTTTGGCTTCTCCTTCATTCCATTCTTCGTTGGACTCTAGTCACGGATACGATGCTGCCATCCATCTCACAATTCCTGGTCCTCATGGTCCAATTTTGCAGGTATGTGGAAGAGGTATCCAGTGTAGGCCTTGTTGGGTGGGTTGGAATTGGTTGTTTCCGATTTGGGTACGAGGGTGATTCAATTAGTTTAATTTATTATATGTTTTTTTTATTGTCATGATATTTTTTTATTTAATTTTATGATTTGGCTGTTGGATCTAGGATTTTATTATCATGGTGTTTTTGTTTTGTATTGGATTAGAGATTGATAAGCCGTATCCACTATCATGATTTGGGTTTTCTCAGTTAGACTTTTGTTTATGTAGGCTGAAGAGTCATATTCTTCATGGTCATCGAACCGCAGTTATTTGGATCTCTCTATCAACTATTTTGTGTTTATAGAAGAGTCAAATGAGTGCTCGAAATATAATGTGCTTCATATTTCCTTGTTGGAAATATGCACGAAATGATCGAACACATATACTGTAAGATTAATTTCAGCTTGAGTTCGTGTTATGTCTAATATGTTATTCACTTGTATCCGTGGATGTTTTGCACGCATTTTGATGGAAAATTTCGTGCAATTCTAAAAAATATGTTACAATTATATATTTATGTCTAAACCAAAAAAAAATAATGATACAATCATAAAATTGTGATAGAAATCATATTAAAAATGTTTACAGAACACACCCAGTTAGTCCCGAAGATTTTGGTTCAAAACCTTTTTATGAAAGCATGTCTATATAAAGAGGATCACTGCTACCCAATAAAATAATTTAGGGTAATTAATAATTACATATATGATATTTGTGGGATTGTCCCTTTGCTCTTATTCTTTTTAATTTCTCACACGACATTTGGGCCTAAGCACTGCCTATTCACTTTATATTGGGCCTGGGTTGTTGCCAACTTCAGCAAAAGGAGAGTGAGATTTTCAAATTAAACTCCAATTCACGTAAATTATCAGCTCTAGCATGGCAATGAAGTGTGAAAATGATTTTTTTGCACGACATAAAATTGCTTCTAGCGGTAAAACGAGCAAATTTTTGCGTGGTAGAACGCATATAGCGTAATGTAAAATTATAGTGCTTGGAGAATAGTTTGCGTGACAAATATTCTGTCGCGAAATAACTTTTGTCCTTCGGATTTCGCATTAATCGACTTCCAACATAATATTTTTGTCACACATATAGTTTAATTTTCCAATTGTCTTGGTATGGATAGGGTAGATTGTGATTAATTGAATGTAACAATGTTTAGTTCCGAGTCATTCATTATATATTTCAGATTCGGGTGCCCTTAAACATATGATCATATTGAAATTACGGGTGCCTCAAAGGTTGAAAATGGAGCGCAAAATTCATACTTTAGAGTTTAGATTATCTAGTCGGTTTAGGCATAGACTTCATTTTTCAATTGCTAAATATTATCCATTAGTATTTTTATGATAGTGGCTATGTTTGGTTCAGCTTATTAAGCTTGATTTTAGTTTTTTCTAAAAGTTAAATCATATTTAAGTGTTTGGTAAAATTGCTTTTTCTAAAAGCTAAAAAGTGTTTTTGAATATTTTAACTAAAAAACCAAAAGCTACAATTTGTAGCTTTTATACGTAGATTTAGTTTTTGGATTGTAATTTCTCTCTCTTAACTTTTTTTTTTTCTCTTACACTAACTTTTAATTCTAATTATCTTTATATGCTTTTATCAAATAATTTTTTTGACGTCACCAAAATTTATAATTTATTTTTTACATTCTATAGACACCCACTTTGATATATTTTTTATATATTTTTTATATAACAAAATATATCTTATTATTATTATTAATTACATTTTATATAAATAATTATCACTTATAAATATTAATATATATTTTACCAAACACTAAATCAGCTTTTGTTAACAGCTACAGCTATTTTACAATAGTTTACCAAACACTCATCTGTTTTTTAAAACAACAGTTTTTTAGTACAGTTATTTTAAAATCACTTTTTTAAAAAGCAAACTATACCAAACACAGCCACTATCTCTCTATCTCTACGAAGAAGAAAGAAACAATGTTTTCTTTACATTGCTAGCAAGTTTTTACCGATGGTTATGTCTCGTCTTTTGATTTACCAAAAAAAAAAAAAATCACCATCAGACATACCAAAGAGTGAACATGAAAAAAATGACGTAAATGTTATTGTAAATAAGTTGTTTATCAATGGGTTAGCCGCTTATTCATGAGTATGTGACGAAACATATATAAGTACAATAGAAAAGAGATTTCATAAAATATATATGCTAAATATATACATCAAAATCAAAAATTAGTTATGTCAATACTCTATAATATAAACTTGAAATTGGTGTGACCATACAAATAGTTGTGGTTGTTTCGTTTGGAGTTGGTCCGTAACACTCAATATAAACAATATAAATAATGATAAACAAAACGAGCAAATATATTTTTGATTGATATGTCGAATATCGACGGATGAATAGCCGATAAATTACATGGATAATTATACAAAAAATTAAAAAAATAATCAATTTAAACGTTTGATATTGCGAAATAGCCAAAGTTTGATAAATATTAAGTAAATAACCGCTTAATATGACAGTGACTATTTACTTAATATTTACGTTTGTAAATATATAAAATTAGCTATTTACTTAATATTTACCAAACCTTGCTATTTAGCAATTTCCAACGTTTAAATTGGCTATTTTGCTAAATTACTCATAATTATATCCCTTATTTATAATATATATATATATAACATGTACAAGGTTTATTAATCAGTAACTGTCGATTACCGTGGGCAACTCAAACTTTGCTTCTTACAAATAATAATACTAATAATAATACTAATAATACGCATCATCATCCTTGATAATAGCAAAGATACAACGTGAGAGGCACTCCATGTAGCTAACGTAAGATGTTCTATCATATATAGGAGAGGGAAAAACATTATTTATATAAATCAAGATACAAGACTCAATATATTATAGGCACATTCACACATAGGTTTTTTATGCTTTAAAAACAAAAAAAATTCAGAAAGCAATAAAACATATAATACAACCTATAAACTTGTGTGTTTCTCTTATGGTGGGTACCTATAATATTTCTCATAAGAAAAATATTTTGCACATATATGAAACCAACTACAACTTTTTTTTTCTTTCGGTTAATAATCAGAAGAAAAAACTTTTTTATACTTAGTAAAACTCCAGATAGCTGGACAAAGAAAAGTTACATCAATAAGTCATGTATATGGGATTATTATTCATGATTACACAATAGTGCTTGATACACTGAACCCCAAAAAAGAGTATTTGAATTCAGAGCTCCATGATTAAATACATCTCACGACATGTTCACTACTAATTTGAAATCGATCAAATTCAAGGCAAAAAGTTGTTTTTGTTTGTTTTAATATTCTAAAATTATTTTTAAATGTGTTGCAATCGTTAATACTTAATACCATTGTCGCTATCTCAATATATATATGAATAATATAAAGAAAAATGGGTCAAGTGATTATAGTAAAAAAAACTCGCCATACTTTTAACATAGTTACCTGAATTATATTTACTGCCATAATTAGTATAATGAGCTTTGCACTGAAAAAAAAAAAAAAAAAAAAAAAACTCATGGAGCTATTATTAACTCCAACATGTTCAGAAAGGCATAAATTTTAGGGTCACATATATTGTTTTCCCATGTGCATGTGATCCGCTCCAACTATAGAAGACAAATTCTTTAGACTTTGGGTCCACTAAAATGAATATACACAAAAAGTGCCAATATCTCAACGTTCCTTAAAAAAAGAAAAAAAAAATATAATCTTAAATTAAAATAAAACTAGTGCATTAAAAATCTTAATAGAAAAATTCATATGTAAGAAAAAATTAAGATGGATAAATTAAGAAAAGACCTCTGGAAAAATCAAACCTTATATGTAAGAAACAAATTCTCATTTGATTTTATTTTTTTCTAAGGAGTTTCAATACGAGTAAAACGATTCAACATATATTTATTGATCTATTTCTCTACCTGTTTAAGTTAATTTTTGCGAATAAATTATAAAATTTGTTGATGCTTGTTCTGCAATTGAACTCGCGTGCATGATCGTAATGAATTTCAACGATTATGAACGGAAAGTCAAAATTATTATTAACAAAATATATAAACAATTGGTCAACAATTATGGAATCATAGACAAATTAAATGAATCTGAGGAATATTGGAGATAGATGATCGAATGGACGTAGATGATCGAGGACAAATGAATGGACATAGATGATCGAATGAAAAGCTCAAGAATTGTTGACTATCAGTTTTATCGAGAGTGATCGTGTGAGAATCCATATTGGTCCCCGTGAATCTTCATCCTTAGATAATGAGATAATGAGTGCCGTAGCATTCTAGCAATTTTGTCAATTTCAAACTTGATTTTTGTAATGTATAAACTTTTGTAACGCTCGATTTGTGAATTTGAATAAAATTGACGAGTTTTATTTTAAATCAAATTCTTGTTACATGAGACGTTCTTAAATTTTAAATATCTTGAAAAAATATAATATTTAAGGTCGACGAAATTTCGGAATAAGAATACTCGAGTAAACTCGATAATATTCTTATTTTTCCCGGATAAAATTATTCGGAACATACTCGGAGATTTAAAAATCTCGAGAGTAAAAATAAATTCCGAAATCTCTTAGATATATTCAAGGTAACGGGAATTAATGATGATTTTTTTGGTTATTTTTCAAGAATATTTTTAATTAATTAAGGACGAAGTTGTGAAGTTTTATTTTGAAAGGACTAATGTGCAACAAAGCGAGGGATGGGATTGAAAGAAAAAGTTGAAAGGGGCTGTTTGGAGAGTGACGTGTCCATTTGTGGAGCAGCCACTTGTCTCCTATGTGGCTCAATTTCGGCCACACACCCTCTCCCCCTTCTCTCTCTTCTTCATTTCTTCTTCCTTTTCTTTTCTTCTCCTTCTCCTCTTCCCGTGCGCACACACCTGCAACAAACAAGAAAAAAAATTGTCAGCTCAAATCATCATCCTTGTCGAGCCTCACCATCATCACCATAACCACCTCTCTCTCCTTTCCTTTCTTCTCTTCGCGCGCCATCATCCGTGACCCATGTTGGAATAGATCTAGGGTTAAGAAAAGATTTATCGCTTCTAGCAAGCGGCGGAATATAAAAAATTTATTTAAAACACGTAAAACGTTTTTACAACCTAGACAAAGCACATGAACATATAATTTAAAAAATTTTAAAACTACATTTAGTTTTTACTCGGTACCAACCTCGAATGGAGCTTGAACGTTGAAAAGCCTTAGAAAAGTTGAAACGTTCGTCTTCCCACGCAGCACGCCTCTCCCACTACTAGTCTTCTTGAACCTGTTGAGCAACCACAAAAGTTTCTACCACTAGAGTCTTTGAGTGTGGTTAGGATTTAGTGTGTGGGCACTTTTAAACACGATGACTCAAGAACAAGTCTTTGAGCCAAAGAGCTAAAACAAATGCTAGGTTTAATAAGGACCTATGTGCCAAAACAAAGAACAAGAAGAGATTCTAGAGAGAAAGAGAGAGGGGCGGCTACAATGCTAGAGAGAGAGAGGCTCTCAATCTCTAAAATTGTGTGTTGTGAGTTGTGAATAAGGTGGGGTATTTATAGGAGGATGATTACCTTCAAAAGGTGGTTTCTTCTTTTCTATTGAATATCACATATTCATTAGCAAATATTTGCTTCCCTTTCTTCCATATGGACGTGCAAGCCTTACCATTCAAGTCCTTGGATTTGTTTCCTCATTTGTTCTCTCCCTTGGTTGCCGCCCAACATGTTTTCTTCTAGAGAAAATTTGTTTCCTCTTTTTCTTTTGGCAAGTATCTTCATACATCAATACACAAAATAATTCCTCTTTCTCTCTTGGTATGGACGGTTTCTATGGCTTCTAGAAGGAGCTTCTAGATGTTTCTTTATTTGTTCATGACAACATAAGAAAAGCTCATTAAGAATTTTCAAATAAAATTCCATGAAATGAAATTAATCCTCAAGGCCCAATCACATTGAAATGGCCGTGTGGTTTAAATTCCTTGTCATCATATGACAATGTCAAAAAACTTATTTATTGACATTCATACCATCCCATATCCAAAAGGACAAAATTACCCTTTAGACAATTTTCGTAAAACTTGTCTAGTTCTTGTTTTGACTTAGCTTCTAGTTTAACTAATCCTACTCAAATGACTCGTGGTAGTAACCTCACGGATCCAAATAAACAAAGCTTGAGCTAGTATACTTGGACTCAAAAGTTCACAAACTTTTTCCAAGTTCTAGCTTAATGTCAACTGACTCCACTAAAGAGTTGACAATGAATCTCTCAGTTCAAATGAATATATTTTCTACTCAAGAATTCTACTTAATTGTAATGAGTGGATCCATTGAATATTATCTTTGTTTACCCTTCATGAATATCATCAACTAGATGGGATTTACAAAATTACCATTTTATCCTTCTAGTTTTCCTTAACTCATTTGTCGCTTGTGAATAAGTTAGAAATAATGTATTGACGAGGAGCTAACAAGTCACATTGTTTCATCCAAAAGAGTCATGAATCAATTTGGACACTGGCCAGTTCATTTATTCACATTCTAAGGAACAAAGCATGAGGTGATATACATGACATTTCAGCAATCTTGTACATGAATTCCGTATCTATGAGATCTTCACAAAGTTGCTCATGACATCTTCATAATTTAGTACTTCACCAATAGGTCTTGTCTATATCACATAGTTAATCTAGAACTCTGATTTTCTCAAGTGAGAATACGTAAGCTATGAAATGACATGTCTCATTTCAGGATTGAGGTAAGCACGATGCAATTCATACGTAGTGACTTCGAGACATAAGTGGTGAAATAGTTTGTTCTTATTCTGTCTCTAGAAGTGCACTGGTCAATTCAATACCTTCAGAAGGTACCTAGGAAGAACTATAGATTCTCCAACTCTCAATGTCCCATAACCAGACATCATAAATTCTCCTAACAATCATACTGAGATCAATAGCCCTTTGATCCTCATATTGTGAATATACTGTTTTAAACAAACCATGAAGAGTTTGTTCATGCAAATCTATATTTGGCTCTTCATTTGTTGTTAGGTTTGTTTAAGGACTAAAGACTATAGTTTATCATAAAGCTTCAAACAGACAAAGAAGGATGAATGAACGTTTCAACTTATATTAATAATTCAAAAGTTACAAGCAAGAGTCTTCGTAAGACTTTATTACATCAAATGTACATAAATAAAGACTACTACTCTTCTTGTAGGCACTGTTGACAACAACCCACCCTCCACCGCGCGCTCCAGCCGAGGAAGAAGAGACGTCGTCGTGAGCCACCGAGATGCCGGACCAGGAAAGAACGCCAGGAAAGGCGTGAAAGCTCACCAAGGAAGGTTAATTTTGTGATTTTAAGTGAGAATCTCTCTTCCTGGATTGGATTTCGATTTCTAGGGTTCATAGATCCAAAAATTGGGGGGTTTTTGGATTTCGTGAGAATTTTGAGAAATTGTTTGGTTTGGTTTGGTTATTGAGCTCAATTGATGATGATTATGACTTGTATTTGAGGATTGATTTCGGATTTCCTTGTTTTGGTATGAAATTTGGCCGAATTTTGATGAACTAGGGTTTGAAGATGTGATTTTTAGGGGTTTTGATTTCTGTGGATTGATTATTGTTTCTGAGGCGTTGTTGAGCTTAATTGGTGTTCAGATGTTGTTGAGAATTGTTGTGGGAATTGTAGTTATTGTTTTGGACGAATTTTGGTGTTAAACTTGTCTCGGCCGTGTGAAGCTTTTGTGATTCGATTAGGAATTTTGGTTGTGCTGATTGTTAGTTGTGGTTGTTGATCTGGATTGGTAATTGCTGGGTGATGAGTTAAATCGAGTATGTATCCGTGCTCGTTGAGTTTTGTTAAGAATCCCGGTTTGTTGATATTAGTCGTGGTTAGTATGGATCCGATTTGGATTGGGTTCGGGTTTTTGGTCGAGATGTCGGGATTTGAATTTCAGAAATTTAAATGAGTTTGGAATTATGAAATGGACTCATTATCAGATTCCGCGACTTGATTACAGATTTAGACGGACGAGCGGGAACCGGTAGAGTCGAAGGCAACGAAGCTGAAATTTGAAGTTTTCGAGAAAAGAGTTATCGAACTTAAAGCTCGATTAACTCGTGAGTGTATTAATCGCTTGTAGCATTTAAATACTCTTGAAATTAAATCGTGAATTTCATTATGTAGTTTATTATTTTATTTAAATAAATAATTTATTATTATTTATTTAAAAACGTTTAAGAATTTCATTTAATTATTCGCTTTGGAGTTCTCGGTTATTTTGATTCGGTTTAACTAATTTATTTAAGACTCATAATTATATTGTTGGATTCTATTTCGTATCATTTTCGATACGAAAGTACGCGAGTCTTAAATAAGTTTGACATCCGAAAAACCGGAGAATAATGAATTAAATTATCGAATTCCGAACCGACTCGAATCTAATCCCGACAACGAACCATATCTTCTTCAAGTATTCTCGAATCCAATAACTAACGGACTTCCAACTTCGGATGCTAGTTCTTTCGACATTTCGACAAGTGTCAAGTATCTCGAAGAACGTGAAAAGCAAGACATCGCAGGAAGTCGTCGAGCTTTCTGTTGAACTATTCCGGGTAAGTGAGGATACATAAGTCAACTACTTATCAAGGGAATAACCCAGTTTGTTTATGCATTTATTTGGTTGTAAACGAGAGTGGGTGAAAGCTCTAAAATGAATAAACCTGAAAGTTAAGGCTTCGGCCACTCATGCTTGACATTTTAGTTCGGGTACGCCCGTTAGGTTCAAACGCTAACTTGAACCAGCCACGTTTACAATGTATATAGTTAGACTTCTCTTCTAACTGTAAGAAGTAGGTTAGAATCGAGATGACGAAAGAGCAATAGACTCTCGAATTCAATCGAGAGTAGAAGGTTTGAAAGTCACATTTCGAGCTTTCAGCTTAAAACATTTAATGAGCATCAAAGGGAAACAATAGAGAAACAATAAGTTCTTTCGGGGTTTATCCCGTTACGCTCTTCCGTATATGAGTTTAACGTGTATGCTGCTAGCTGCAGAGTACCCAAAATTTAATTAAGCTTGTGTCGGTGGCATCCACAAGTCAACGACTTGTGCTTAGCGGGCCATGTCGGTCCGTGCGCTGAGTACTCAAAGCAATGGGTGAAGGTCGCGCATCGCGAGCTCATTGCTAGCTGGAAAACTCGACGAGAGCTGCATTGAGCGCCCCAGGGCGCAGTGGGTGAAGGTTGCGATTCGCAAGCTCACTATGCCAAAGACAAGCGGCGCTGACGTCATGACGAAGAATGTACCACTAGCGGATCTCAGACAAGTATTAAAACTTAGATCAGCTGATGACTGCTGCTCGAAGTCTGAAGCTGGTCTCCGGTCGGGCTGGGGGTTATAGCAGTGATAGTGTATAACCTTACAGAATGACAAGTGTTTTTAGGATGCACACTCATTAGTCACTGTTAGGTGATAGCTGCATCCTGCATTCTTGTACGCTTGTTCGCACGTCATATGCTCTGCATTAGACTGTTTTTCTTTTCTATGTTAGACTCTCGCTTACTGAGTCACTCGACTCATAGTTCTATGTCCCTTGGTAATGTAGATAAAGGCAAAGCGGCAATGTAAGCCGAAGAGAGGCAGAACTGGGATTGATCGAGTATCCCTTGACCGGGCTATGGGTTTTGACTCGGGAAGTAATCTACTATATAATATTTTGTATAATATCGACCTTACCTAGAATAATATCCCGTGTATATGAGTAAAGTCGGGAGCTTCTATGTACACACACACACATACATATATATATATATATATATATATATATATATATATATAAGGGTCGATATACGACTTCTAAGTTCTAAACGGAAAACGAAAAATTTCCCAAGATTTTTTATAACCACTTTTGTATTAAACGTTTTCACACTTTAAATAATGTTGTATTTCGTTTATTATACGTTTAATAAATTATATATTCGCCTTGAGTATTTTATTTAAATATTATTGCTTATATGATGACATGCTCGGGATACGTGATGTTGGTTCTGACGAGTCGCGGCTTGCGGACGAGGTGACGACGCTCGTGGGTCGTGACAATTTTAAAGAACTAACCAACGTTTTCGTTTATTTTGTAAATTAGCCATTTACCAAAATTAATGTATGAAAATATTAAGGACAATTATGTAAAATGCTACATGATTAATTAGGTCATGTCACTAAATGTGGCTACATTTTAAACATGCTTAAAACGTTAGTTAGATTATAAATTTGATATTTCAAATGATCTAATCTGTGAGATAATTTTTTTTTTTTTTAAATATTGTGAAGAAAATATTGCAAAAACTTAATAAGCGGACAAGTTATTCACTTTATGTGGTCTAAGGTCTAAGGTCTAAGGTCTATTGCCTCATCAATAGACAACGAATGAGAAACAATTTACTGTGGGCCACATATTACTTGCAATTAAGGGAAAGAAAATCAATTATATGGAGCAGAGAGCATTTATATCTCACTTCACTTTGCTACTATCCAATATGCATTCATTTTTACTTTGAAATTGAGGAAAAAACCCTTTTGTGAGCAAAATGATCTCTTCATTGGTTTCAAACTTAAAAAAGGGATAAAAAAAAAACAGTGTTAGGAAAATGGGTTTCATCATATTGAACATGGGACTTCAAGTGCAAGTAAAAGTCCCACGTGAAATGATAACTATAATTAATTATGGTGATTTTTTTTTTTACCAGAAAGGTCAATGAATAACCCAAGGGGTTCTGATTCTTCTGAACTAGGTAGAATAAGATAATTAAATAAAATCCTCACTATTTTCATGCACGCCCAATAAAAAACTACAATACACATACAGAAGAAATTTACTGTCCTAAAAGTTGAAACAAATATAGAATATCAACCTACCAAATTTCTGATTTTGTGCATGGATTGGACTTTGGACACAGTCAAATTACCTCAAAATAATCTTTTAAACCAAAACTAAAAAGCCAGAAGTAATGACCTATTGGAGTTGGACAATGACTTCAACGTATATGTGAATAATATAAGAACTCGACTTAAAAGAAAACACTAGTAAGAAGACCAAGACCTTTGAAATCTTAAGTCAACATAAGTCAAGCACAAAATTGTAATATATCGATAGCACTATCACATACAAGATCAAAGAAGTTTCCGCTCAGAACACATACATCTCTTTGGCCCTCTCGTATATCTATATACTAGTTTCAACAACGCGCGTTACGCGAATCAGCAAAATTATTATTATTTTTAAACAAAAAGTAAAAATAAAAATAAGTAAAATAGAGTAAGTTGAAGACTTTTAATTGTATTGAATTAAATTTAGTAAAATCTTTGTCAATGATTTTTAAAAAATAACAAAAAGTAGGAAAAAAAACTCTTTTATGATTCAAAGTTTTTCAAAATACTGCATGTTTTCCTATTTGTCATGGACAAAAAAAAAATTAGGTAAATAAAAGTTGAACTTAAATTTTGATAAAAGAAATTAAAAAAAAAAAGATATAGAGAAATAGAAAGGAAAAAAAGTTTTTTATATTTATATTAATAAATATATATTGTTATGTTAAATTGCAAAAGTGTATTATATATCAAATAATAACATATAAAATATACGTGTAATATTAATACCACATAATTTTTCCAAGAATATGTATATATATAATAACATATACTCAAAATAATGTATGTTATTGATATAGTATTAGTAATTATGATTATAATATATATGAAAAAATTATACAAAATATATTGATAAGAGAGGGAGAAAAAATATTATACAAAATATATTGATGAGAGAGGGAAAAAAATATTGAAGACTGAAAAAAAAAATTGAATGCCGAAGGAAAAAAAAAATTGAATGCCGAAGGAAAAAAAAAATTGAAGGCCGAAGGAACAGAAAAAAAAACCGTCACGTGTCGCCGCCTAGCAACGTGACGGCTTCAGGATGAAAGTTGAGGAAAAGTTGCTCCTTATTAACTATGTTATAGATTTATGTATCTTTTCTCTACATCTCTATCAAGTTTATGATTAAAAAAAAACCATAAAATAATAAGTAAATTATTTTACTAGAAATTGTCAAGTAATTTAACATGAGAACCCCTCAAGTCTTAAGTGGTCCAGCAATATCACTTATAAGCAGAATACTTCAACTTTATCAGCAATATATTTTATGACCTTTATACCCTTGACAATAAAAATCTGTTTATTTCTATGCACACACTATACTACACACCCAAAAGTTGAAACAAATATAGAATATCAACCTACCAAATTATTTCTGATTTTGGACCTCGGACACAATCAGTTACCTCAAATAATCTTGTAAACCAAAACTAAAAAGCTAAGTACTGACCTAGACCAACTCCTGTACGCTTCATTAAACCAATTTTCCAAGTGTTATACGCCCATATTGACAATTTTTTTTATTATATATAAATGACTCCTCAAATTGATATATTGAATCATAGCCAATGACTTAAATCACAAGAAAATAAAAATGGGTAATTAAGCTAAGTAGCCTCCTGAAAATAACCAATTTATTTTTAGCCAACGTTCTGTAAATAAGTGGTAAATAGCCCAGATGATTTATTAACAGCCAAAATTTGACTAGACTACCCTTTTCATTTTCCCGCCCAGATTCGTTATTAATCAGCACAAAATTTCGTTATTAATGCTGGCGAAAATCTAGGAAGCATTTAAAACCGTGTATATGCGTTCACACACAACCGCCCACATTAATTTCCATAAAAAAAAAGAAGAAAAAGGAGGCCAAACGATAATATCCTCTCACGCATTTGTTGCAGCGATTTCTGCAGAACTCGTCGTGCTCGAGCCGCGCCTGAGAAGGAGATCCTCAACCGGGTCAAGCTGCAGTGGCTGGCGACGCACGCGAGGGAAGCCGCGACCGACGACGGCGGAGATCGAGTCGCGTCGGACCGTCGGAGAGCGCGCGCGAAGGAGATCGCGACCGGCGATGGCTGGGAAGCGCAGATCCGAGCGTCCAGGAGCGTTGTTGAGCAACAACAAGCCGATCCAAGATCCAAGCCGCGAGCGACGCGCGAAGGAGATCACGACCGGCGATGGCTGTGAAGCGCAGATCCGATCGTCCACGAGCGTTGTTGAGCGACCACGAGCCGATCCAAGATCCAAGCCGCGAACGAGTCACCATCGCCGGTCCATTTTGATGGCGGTCACGTCACCATCGCTGCCGGTGACCTCCGAGGTCCGCGTAGGAAGAGACAGACATGATTAAATAAGAACAGTTTTTTTTTTTTTTTTTTTTTTGTTGCTGTTCATAGAAAACATATTTACAGTATATTAGTGTAAATAAGAAGCATATTTACAGTATATTAATTGTAAAAACAAACATATTTACAGTATATTCATTGTAAATAAGAAGCTTATTTACAGTATATTTACAGTATGTTTGAACTGAAATAAAAATTCTGGAAATATTTTGAGCACGAAAAATCTGGAAACTATGAATATTGAACTGCATCCACTTCTTCAATAATTTCGCCATTTTTGAATATTGAATAATTAAAACTTGCCGAAATTTTTTTCAAAATTCAAACAAAAAAACTTCCTAAAAACTTGCCGAAATTTTGAATATTGAATAATTAAACCTTGCTGAAATTAAAACTTGCCATTTTGAATATTGAATAATTAAAACTTGCCGAATTTTTTTCAAAATTCAAACAAAAAAACTGCCTACAAAAAAAACTTCCAAAATCGTTCAGACAAGGGCAAATAAGTAAAAAAAACCTTATTAAATGAGCTGCCACGTCATCATCTAGGCTATTTACGGATTATTAACAAAACGTTGGCCAATTTTAAATTGCTAGACATTGAGTGGCTTACGCAGCCAATTATTTGAATAAAAAATTATAAAGAAAGAAGATGAAAAATGGATCACAAACAATCATAAATAGAACAAAATTATCTGTGAGTTATCCCGTCTATACAGGTAACCAATCTTTATCTGATTATTACACAAATCACGAGCAAAAACATCGATTTTTGTCTGTTGCAGATTCTAGTATTAGGGTCTTGTCCGGCTGAGATCCACACACTAAGAAAACCATTTCTTAGATATGAGATTCAGATATGAAAAACTATTCAAAACCATGCGATTAAAAATCGGCGGTACAAAAGCTAGATCTAATAAGTCTAAATTATTAAAACATAATCAAAATAAAAAATAAAACATGAAAAAGAAAATAAAGATAAAAAATAAATTTTATTAGGTCGAGAGTTCTGCATTAGTCGAGATCACCGAAGTCTCCATATCTTAGAAGATATGATGATACTAAAGATTAAAAGTTCAAATCTTGATTTTTTGGAAAAGAAAGCGCGGCGTCTTGGATTTGAGAGACAGCACGTTAAATGCCAACCGGCCCATATTGGCTAATGACTTCAACGGATCTAATGTAAATAATATAATACAAACAATAATATGAAAAATTAAACACTAGTTAAAGAACCAAAGGAACTTTGTTATTTACGTCAACCTAAGTCAAGCACAAAACTACAATATAGCAATAGCACTATCACATATGAGGTCAAAGAAGATTTCCATCAAAACACAGAAGACATTTTTTTTTTTTTGCCTCTTTCATAATATGTACCTTTTCCTTTGAGCTTCTAATATACTTCCGACTTCCGATACATATCTCTCTTATCAATTTTATGACAAAATAATATAAAAAATCCCATAAATATTAAGTATTTTTTGAGTAATTTTGATAAAAAAAAACCTTGTGGGACCAACATAATTAACTTCTTATATCAAAATGCTTAAATCCTACTAAGCATTCAGGATGACCAATGAGATTCGTTTCATTTGTTTATATTTTCCATGCTCATTTGTGACAGCTAAACATTTTATTATATATTTGACATTATTTTTTTTATAGGGAACCTTCTGCCAAAGATCAACATTAGATGCAACACTAAGTTAAATTATAGAAAATATTGTATCAACGACAAAAATCCATTCAAACTAGTAAATATTCTGACATTTTGCAGATATTGGTCGTTAGTTTTTTTTTTTTTTTGGATTCATATATAGTACTTAAAAAGATTTGACTTGGCCTTATATACATCTCATAATAGGTGTTGCATTTAACGTTTTTTTTTTAATAAAAAAAAATATTTATAGGTGTTACATATGATATACATGAAGCAAATTAGGTGATTTGTATAATAACCGGCCGGTACTCGTACGAAGTTCTATGTTCCATGATATCTCAACTTCTATTAATTTTTTTAAAAGATAAACGAGCTATATATATTAAGACCTAGAGTTTTTTTTTTTTTTTTTTTTTTTTTTTTTTTGCGTGAACAAGAGTAATTAATTGACGTTAGTGTCTGAATTCGCAGCACGTATGCTTACAAAAGTACTGATAATTAAACACTTTAGCTCACTTCTAATCTAATACCTTCTTTTAACTTTTGCAATCAAATTTTTCTAAAATGTGAACATTTAAAGACTATTTAGACATATGCTTGGTGATTAAAGTTAGCTTTATTTTCAGAAATGGAAAGTAAAAGCTACAAAGATAGGCTAGCACTTACTAAAAGCTTTAGGACACTTTTGTCACACTTTCCAATTTCCACATATAAATTTGTCCAAGTAGATAAAAACGTTTCACATTTTTATTATTATTGTGGCCTATATTGGTATAGTCTATGATTCTCTTACGTACAATTTTGTAACATAATAACAGCTTACAGTAAAAAAAAAAGGGATAAATTACTCAAAAATATTAATTTATAGACAGTTTTGAACGGTTCGAAAAAAGTAACTTCAAGTCTATATATATTTTTAAATAAAAAATTAACGTCTCTACCATCATAAACGACATAAACTTCAATGTCGTTTTTTAGGCATGAGGCTAAAGAGTAGGAGTGGGACCCACGATGAAAGCGGCCCTCACAGGGCATCTTACTGACGTCACATGGTGCGTCTAATTACTCTACGCCACGTGTCCATATGCCAGGTTGTCATGCCATGTTATGTGGGACCTGCCAATATAGTTGTCGTCCATTGTTGTCGGCTTGGCTTCGCGGCTTGAACCTTAAGGACAACGACATGCTGATGTGGCATTGATTGACTAACAATGTCTAGTAGTTGCAAGCCATTAAGGAAGTGTAAGAGCTTGAATCCCCTGTGGACAAGCTCATCTGATTATGGTGGATATTAAAGTTTGCTTGTATCAGCCAAAACTAATGGGAAAAAAAAACACAAAATAAAATGGAAATTGTCAATACGGAATGAATCAAATGAGTGATCACATCTCTACGCGTTGATTGATTATCCCGTATAAAATGTCCGAGTTTATAAAATAATATATATTTTTAGAACTTCAGAGTTTCTCCAAAAATAATATATTTTTTAATTTAGTATTTATTTGAATTGGAAGCTAGGATGTGTACGGTCCGATTCGGTCTAAAATCATACCGTTTTAAGCGGTTTGAAATTTTTTTTTTTTTATCGAACCGGACCGTTTAAAAAGATAAACCAAACCGGTCCGGTTTAAATCGGTTTAAAATAATTTTCTTTGGGGTACAAATTTAATTAAAAAGTAGCAAAAAGAATAAAAAAAATATATTAACATAAATATATCCATTAAAATGTCCAACTTATATTAGTTCATTCAAATTCAAATGTTTATAATTATTTAAAAAATAATAAAACTTTAAAATAGACCGATCCTGTCCGATTTAAACCGCGGTCTAAAATTTTCAAACCAGATTGGACCGTTTTAGACCAGTCTAAAAACCGGATCGGATACATTAGAGAAAAACCGTAAAAACCGGGCCGGTGGTTTAATTAATTGGTGTTCCGGTCCGATTTACGATTTTTTGATTTTTTTTGCACGCCATTTTTTTAAGCTTTCCTTTGATTTTTTTTTTTTAATGGTGTAATTGCAATAATCCCTTTCTAATTTTTTAGCGTGATGGTGATCATATAAGACTTTACTTCATCTAATTAATATTTTGATTTCTAACAAACTATTATTATTATTATTATTATTATTATTATTATTATAAGAATGTGTTAAAATTTGCACGTTGTTGTGTTGCAAGACGTTACAAAAGATGTGCGTCTAAGACTAAAATATGCACTAAAAGGCCAAGAGCACATTCAAAGTCCCTTAACAACAACAAAATATACTATTTAGTATTAATCCTCGCAAGCAATATATAATATTAAGAAAATGGAATAATTCTAAACTTATATATCTATTCAAAAGATGCTTTGGTCCATGGCCGTAGAAATTGGGAAAGACAAATTGAATAAGATAGGCATACTTCAATAATATAACAGCTCTCTTTAAAAAAAAAATTGCAATGATCACTGATTTAATTTTGGTTTGATTAAAATGTGATTTACAATTCCTTGCAGGAATTTTTTCTCACTGATGTACAGAGTACAGACAGCTAGGACTTGAGGCACACATAAAACACGACGTCGTTTCGTACAAAGAGTCTCACCGTGTGCTTTGACCAGCGCTTAATCGAGCCGTTTAAGAAAACCAAACACGGCTCGGCTTAATCAATCTTGGGAAACGCGTTTTCAAGTAATAACCAAAGAGACTCGGCTTGGCTTTATTAGTATTATTTTTAATTAATAAAAAGCCCACACAGGTCGTCACACAAATCCACAACTTCTATAGTTCTATACTAGTCTATTACTAATGATTTAATGTAAGGCTTCTGACATTATATTTGAAAGTCACCCCGTAAATTTTTTAATTATTTTGATGAAACACCCCATAAATTTTCAATTATCGCATTGCTACCTGAATTTAAAACCATAGCAAACTGCCCCAAAGTGGGTATCATCATTATAATATATGTGTATATATATATAGTGGGACAAATAATTTCGTATTCATCATATCAGTAAAATTTTAAATGAAACTAAATTTGTCGTAATTTTTTTTAATCGAAAATGGTTGTTACATAATTTTCTTGCTTTAATAAATTCAAGATAAACATCGCTGTCAATTTTTTAGATATAGAATAATGATTTATCTTGTGAACCGTACAAATTGAAATAGATAACATATTAAAAGGACAAGTCTGGCAATACGCTAAAGTTCAAGGACATAAATCAGAAATCAAAAGATAAGTACTTTTAATAATAATAATAATATAAATACAAATCCTGGCAAAAGCCACAGGCTGGAAAGTTTCAGAGCTCACAGCTCTTCTTCTTATTCTCTCTCTCTCTCTCTCTAGACCTGAGAATATCCTTGCATATTTTGCCGAGAAAGTTCGGAGCTTCGAAGACTGAAATCGCCGGAATTTTTGCTTCTTCGTTCTCCGGCAATGTGTAGCTCACGCTCTTCTCTGGTTTTAGTTGCTCTGCTTAACTTGGTTGTGGTTTTAGTCTCTGCTCAGGGATCTGGAACCAAGAGTTCATGGAAGACTCTCTCAGGTCTGGTTTCGACTTGAAATGTTGATTATGTTCCTTTTACCCTAGAAATCTGGTAGCTGAGAAAGAAAAGGACGAGCTGTTGAAAGAAGCTTGAATTCGTTATTCTGTGGTGTGATTGTGATTCTGTATATATCTCTGTTTGTTCGTGTTTTTAGCTTAAATGTTCATTCCTTTTGCTTGGAGGTTTGCGTGGGTTGATCTTCTTTTTCTTTTTCTTTCTGTTTGGCTGGATTGTGTAGTAATTTGTTTGTTTCTGCGGTTAATTTATGCTGTTATGAGCATTTGAGTTTTATTATTTGGCTGAGTCTAAAATGAGAAACTCGAGTGTGTGTCGTTTATGTAATCATTAAATTGAATGGAGTGTTGAAAGAAATCTATGCTTAGCTTGAATTCTGCTGTTTTTCTAAACTGTTCATATAGAAAAGAGTTCATTTTTAACGCCTAGCTAGGCCCTTTTTTTTTCAAAAAATTGGCTACGTAGACCACCTAAACTATAACTATAGGAATTGTAAATTAGACAACCTTTGGTAAATAATTTATAAATAGTCAATTTGCATACGTGTTAACCTATTAACTACCTTTTTTTCCATGTTTGGCTGGATTAAATAAGTCTTTTACTAATCTGTTAATAAGTTAACTTGACTATTTACAAGAAATTAACGAAAAGTGGGCTATATCCAATTCACTATAACCGTGTGGCTATATAACTTAATAACCTTTTTTTTTTTCCCTCAATGAAACTGATAAAAGCTATGAGATTTCGTTGATTAATTATCAATCAATACACAAAGTTCACTATGAGTCTACGGTCACAAAAATGGATTTTGTTATTGATGCTCAGGCGTGATCATTTCGAAAAACAAGGAATTGTTACAACATGATTTTTTTTTACTTGTGAATATATTTTTCTGTAAAAAATTTGCTTGATTTTCACGAGTCTTTTCCTTTCTATCATGAAATGGAAAAACAGTTTTTTTGAACGGTTCTGGTTTTGGGTTCATAATATCTGGTTATGAAATGAAATCAATTTTCTGACAATTTTTTTTTTTTTTCGTCGGCTTTTGATCTCTCTTAACTTTCTTTTTCTTCGCAGGGAAAGCACCTTTGGTCATAGCCCGCGGTGGATTTTCTGGGCTATTTCCCGATTCGAGTTTCGCTGCCTACAGTTTATCGTTGCAAGTTAGCTTGCCCAATGTGATCTCATGGTGTGATGTCCAACTAACAAAAGACGGTATAGGAATTTGCTTACCAGATGTCAAGCTTGATAATAGTACCGATATCTCGACTGTCTTTCCCAAGGGGAATAAAAAGTATGACGTGAATGGGGTTTCAACCGAAGGATGGTTTTCCGTCGATTTCAACAGCTCCGATTTGTCGAATGTTGGTGGTAAGCTTAAAACTAGTAGGGAATAGTGTCTTGTAGCTTTTGTCCCTTTTGTGACGAGTGTGTGAATTATATGATCGGTATGTTTAATTCAAGTTGAATGTAAATGAGATATTGGGTTGATTTTTCTTACTGAAGTTTTGTTCTATTCCCCGCACAGTTAAGCAAGGAATATATTCTCGGTCCAGTAAATTTGATGGCAACTTCTTCGCGATTCTCACTCCCGGTGATGTTATTTCGCCATCGCAAGTGAACGCGTCTTATATATGGTTGAACGTTCAGGTATGTGATAGACAATACATTTTAATATGAACCGATACAACGTGTTTCATAGGCAGAATCGGATATGAGTATTAATTTGTAATGATATCTCTGTTCTAATCCTTTTCAGCACGACGCGTTCTTCACGCAACGTAAACTGAATATGCGAAGCTATGTACTTTCGCTATCTCGGAAAATTGTTATCAATTACATCTCATCTCCAGAGGTTGGTTTCTTAAGGAGCATCAAATCAAGGATTCCGAAAACAACAAAGCTGGTCTTTCGATTTCTTCAAAGAGATCTAACTGATCCTTCCACAAACCAAACATACGATTCTCTCTCAAAGAATCTCACATTCATCAAGACCTTTGCCTCTGGAATTATTGTTCCTAAGGACTACATATGGCCTGTTGATTCGTCTGCATATTTGCAACCTCATACCTCTCTGGTTTCGGACGCTCACAAAGAAGGATTAGAAATATTTGGAGCCAATTTTTTGAATGACTTCCCGTTAAGCTACAACTATAGCTTTGATCCAATTGCCGAGTACTTGAACTTTGTCGACAATGGTGAATTTAGTGTTGATGGTGTTCTCACCGATTTCCCAATAACCGCATCGGCGGCCATAGGTAATTATTTTTCATCATAGTTCAATAAAATTAGCATAATTTGAAAATTTTAAATGTCTGTTTAAAATGTCTTACTAAAGCTACGGCTCGGGAATTATCAAGCAAGACATTACTTTCTCTCAGTCAATTCTGTCTAGCCTCTGACATTCTGTTTACACTGCAGATTGTTTCGCTCACGTAGGCGAAAATGCTACAGCACAAGGTATATTTCCCTCTTATTATATATAAGAAATTGATTTACGGGTGCTGAATTAACCAAAGTATGATGGAATGTTATATCATTGTTAACTCATTTCTTTATGTGGCTATTATTATGATTCAGCCAAGCCTTTGGTCATCTCGAAATTCGGATCAAGCGGAGACTACCCTGGTTGTACAGATTTAGCGTACACTAAAGCAATCGAAGATGGCGTGGATGTTCTTGATTGTCCAGTTCAGTTGTCAAGTGATGGGATTCCATTTTGCATGAGTTCTATAAATCTGATCGATAGCACAGACGCTGCGCAATCTGAGTACAGTGACCGAATAATGACTGTTCCCGATATCAAGACCGGGACTGGAATTTACGCATTCAACTTGACATGGGAAGAAATCAAAAACTTGAAGCGTAAGTTCAAATTATTCAGTACTTGGTTACCCTATTTAATATCCTGCCTATTTATTACATCTTTTCTAAGATAGCGTTCGTATATATCTACACAAACGTTTTCAAATGAGTTTGGAGACATGAAGTTATACCTTTGTTGGTTTTGTTTTAAACATTTTAGCAATTTTGTTTAAAATAGACTCGGCTCTATCAGAGCGAATCCCATCTCTGCTAGTGTCAAACTTATTCACCTGAAATGTGAACTTAACATTTATAGATCAGAAAATTGGATAACTGCGAGCGATACTAAACTCTTCAGCGAAAATATAGATGAGTCAAATGATACGAAGTACACCTAGGAACTAATATATTTTATATTCTACATGTACCGACAGTCTTTTTTTGGGGCTAGTGAAAAAAACTATAACCTTTTTATGGGGGGAGATCAACTTCTTAATTCATGGTCTTGGTATAGAATAAGTTGTGATATTAAATTACTGTGACTTCAATCTTAGATTTGGTGCACTATATCTCATTTTCTGCGAAATTATAAAGCCATGTGCTCATTTGTTACCTTTTAAATGCAGCTGTATTGGCAAGTCCCTCTTCACGATACACGATATTCCGAAACCCAAAGAATCTCAACGCCGGAAATTTTACGACATTGTCGGAGTTTTTGGACTTGACCAAGAAAACAGCGTCTCTCTCTGGCATCGTGATCGGCATAGAGGTGAGACTTTCCACAATACCGAAATTTAGTTTCCTTTAGTTGTTGGCCAATGAAGAAAGCATAAAAAAAATCGTGTATAACGATAAAATTGATATGAATTATTCTCGTCTGTTTCAGAATGCCGCTTATCTCGCGGAAAGCCAAGGCTTGAGCGTCACCGACACAGTCATGACCGCCTTGAAAGAATCCGGGTTCGACAACCAGACGTCTCACACAGTCATGGTTCAGTCTTCTAACAGCAACGTTCTAGAGAAATTCAAGGGCAAAGGCTACGAGCTCGTGTACAAGATCGACGAGGAGATCCGCGACATTGACGAGCCCACCTTGAAGGACATCGCTGGGTTCGCCACTTCGGTGGTCCTTTCCAAGGCCTCGGTGTTTCCGGATAATCAGCTGTACTTGATCCGTGACACGAACATAGTGACTCGGCTTCAATCGCATAACCTGCCGGTTTACGTGGAAACCTTCAGCAACGAGTTCGTGTCTCAGCCGTGGGACTTCTTCTCCGACGCCACCGTGGAGATCAACACGTATGTCAGCATAGCCAACATCAGCGGTGTCATCACCGACTTCCCTAAAACATCGGCGAGATACAAAAGTAAGTAATGACCTAGTTTCTAATTCAATAGCTTGGCTGTCATTCGAAAGGTAGTGATTTGGTCTCAGTGGATTCGAGTCAAAGAGAAGTAAATACCAAAAAAAAATAAATAAATTTTGTGACCACCTATAGAACCCGGAATTATAGTTAGAAATTTAGTGTTAGTGTGTTGCTATAAGATACAAGAAGAGAATCCGACGCGGATTACACGAAGTCCCGCTCTTTCGTGTCTTAGCTAGAACTATTTTATAATAGAAGCCATGTCGGAAATATCAGCAAGGCTTTTTAGCAAAAAACTGTAACTTCTTTTATGTGATTTAAATGCTACAAATCAACACAAAGAACTATTTCGCTACTAAAGAAAATAATTTAGGGACTGTATATACGCTCACAGACCAACCAAAAAAAAAAAAGGGTAGTATAGCCGAATAGCCAAATGAAATGAACGGATTTGAAAAATAGTCGAGGTTTGTCTAAAAGTAAAATAAATAGCCAAAATTTGCAAGCATCAAGAGTTTATATAAATCGTCGAAAAATGTAATTGACGGCGCAACTTTTGACTATTTTGCTGAAAATTAGTAACTTTTGTTATTTTATATAACTTTTCCATTTTTTTTTTTTTTTTTTAAAAAGTGACATGAATTAGAACCAAACTTACAATGGATTTGATGTGGTAAAAACCAGGAAACAAATGCTTGGGGCTCGGAGACAAAGTCCCGACTTACATGAGCCCGGTCGTTCCGGGGAGTCTGTTGCAGGTCATAACCCCCGATTACCTTCCTCCGGCCGAGGCCCCGAACCCGATCCTCACCGAGGCCGACGTCAACGAGGGACCTCTTCCTTCCGCCTCGGACCGAGCCGCTCCTTCGACCCCCGGGGTCGCCTCCGGGCCCGCCCAACGCAACGCCCAGCCCAAAACCGTCGAGGCACTTCACTTCTTGTCCACCCTCGCCGTGCTCTTCGCAGCCCTCGTCGTCATGTTCTGAGATTTTTTTTTTTTTTTTTTTTTTTTTTTTTTTTTTCTGATGATATATGGCTGATCCATCAAATTATTATTATTATTATTATTTCTATATTTTATTTCTTTTACCGGCTATTGGTGATTTTTTTCCCCTCTTGTTGGTGTTTGTAGTTATGTTCATTCTTCCACGGTGTAATTTAGGGAAATGTCTTTGTATTTATATTTGATACTCACGAGAGACGTACTTGTTGGGGTATTTTTATTTATTTATTAGCTAGTAATTTCTCTACCTTTTTTTTTTTTTTTTTTTTTTCGCTTGTTGTATCATGGATTCACGGCACATTTATGTGACATGACCGCTATCATTCTTTAGTATGATTTGTATTAATATAAAAGTGATATTTGACTTGTCACTATCTGCTTTTAACTTATCGAATGGTTCTAAATGCCTACAGCTTTGTTTTTTTTTTTTTTTTTTTTTTTTTTTGAGGAAACGTGGTCGGTGCCACGGAATATCATAAAAGCCTTCACGTATGGCGGAGGAATACCGTGGTTACAAAGATAGAGTGAAACAAAAACCAACGGTAAAGAAACAGAAATAAACTCAAACAAACAGGGCCCTAGGAGGCCGCGCGGGACCTCAACTCGCGATCATCGGTCCTAATGGCCTCTTCCGAACAAGGCGGGACTAAACCCAGCCAGGTCGAGGACGAGTGATGGTTAACCGCGTAGCGAGCTAGGTTATGAGCAGCAACATTACAAAGACGAGAAATATGCATAATGCGAAAAACCTCAAGTTCCCTAACCTCTCTGAAGATGCGGTGCAGGATCGTCCCAAGCTCTGTCGCCGGCGTCACGCCCTCGTCGATCAATCTCACCACCCCCAAGCAGTCAGACTGGATCTCCGCTCTCCTGCCACCGACGCTGCGAACTAGCTCTATGCCCTGGAGGACAGCATACGCTTCCGCAAGCTGAGGGGAGAACCCCCTAGCCAGGAAAAGCGTATGCGAGGCGATCACCTCTCCGGTGTGGTTTCGGACAATACAACCGACACCGAAGCCTCCACGGTCGCGAGCGAGTGCCGCGTCGACATTAATCGAGAGGGTCCCGTCTCTAGGGGGGGTCCATCTGGGGGTCGTAGTCACCCTCGTACTCGTCGGAGTCTCCACAACCGTAGCCGCTCTGTACTCTTCGAGGAAGCTCACCGTCCACTGGACTAGCTGTGGCTGGCTCCAAGCTGATCTCCCGGCCAAGACATTGTTCCTGTGGTTCCAAAGTTCCCAAATAATGGTAATGAAAAGCTCATGGAAACGAACCTCAAGGGTCTCCGTCGCTCTGAGGATAGCGTCGAAAGCATCGCCGTCTCTGAAGGGAGGAAGAATGTGGCCGAAGCCCACCTCTTTCCAGACTCTCCTGCTCCACCTGCAACCCCAAAAAGTGTGGAAAACAGTCTCTCTCGCCTCCTGACAGACAGGGCAGCTGTCGTCAGAGGTGATCCTCTTCTTAACCAAGACTGCTCTGGCCGGGATCTGGCCTAAACAGACTCGCCAACAGAAGAGTTTCACCTTAGGAGGAACTCTCAGCTGCCAGAACTTCGTCCACCACTTCTCCATCACCGTCGGGTCTGAAGAGCTGGCGACCGGAGTACTGGCTCTCTCCATCGCGACACGGAAGCCACTCTTAACGGAGTATTCTCCGTTCTCAGTGAAATGCCAGCGTCGCACGTCAGGAGTGCTCTCGCCCCCACACGGAATGCTCAGGATCACCGCAGCGTCCTCCTCACCGAACATCGCTGTGATAAGATCAACGTCCCAGCTACCATCGGGTCTCATAAGCTCAGCTACCCGCATATCGGGGGGAATCCAGGGGGGGTCAATCCAGGTGGCCGGTCTGTCCCTCGGAACCCAACTGTCGCCCATGACCAACACAGACTCCCCGTCCCCGATCCGCCATCTCGAACCGGACTGAATGATCTCACGTCCCCAAAGAAGACTGCACCATATGGAGGAGCTACACGAGCCAGGGAAAGCCGTCATAATATCACCGTCGGGGAAGTAGCTCTGTCTATAGACACGTCCAACCAGACTATACGGTCTCCTGAGAAGCCTCCAGACACTCTTAGCCAAAAGGGCCTGGTTGGACTTCTCCAGATCTCTGAAGCCCATCCCGCCCTCTGACTTGTGACGCGTGAGGTCCTCCCACTTGCACCAGTGGATCTTCTTCGTCGCCGTTCCACCCCCCCACCAGAATCTGGCTATCGCCGAGTGGATGTCTCTAATCAAACACAGCGGGATCTTGTGGCACGAGGCCACGTAACTGGGGATCGACTGAAGGACGGATTTAATGAGGACCTCTCTGCCAGCCTGCGAGAGGGAGAGGCCATTCCAACCCTTAATCTTAGCCCAAACGCGGTCTCTCACAAATCCAAAAAGCTCCGCCTTCCTCCGACCAGTGAACGCGGGAAGACCTAGGTATCGCTTATGGCAGTCCGTCTTCCTGACACCTAGGATCTGAGCCAGAGCCTCACCCTCCTCATCGCTGACCTCCGTACCGAAACAAACATCGGACTTTTAAAAGTTCACCATCTGGCCCGAGGCCTCAGAATAAGTCCGTAAGATGTCAGTAACCCTCTCACACTCGTCAGGCGTCGCTCGGCATAAAACCAAGCTATCGTCCGCAAAGAGAAGGTGAGAAACATGAAGATCCCGAAACCGAACTCCAGAAATCGGTCCAGATTCCTCGCTCGCTCGAAAGAGGCTCGAGAGGCCCTCAGAGCAGAAGAGGAAAAGGAAAGGAGAGAGTGGGTCCCCCTGGCGGAGGCCTCTGAAAGGAGTCACACTGCCTCGGATGGAGCCGTTGATGTTGAAGGCAAAGCTGACTGAGGTAACGCATCTCATGATAAGGTGCACCCACCGCGTGCTGTATCCAAGTCTCAGCATCATCGACTCCAGGAAGGCCCACTCAACCCTATCGAAAGCCTTCGCCATGTCAAGCTTGAGAGACGCACACTTACCATTACCGAAGCGTTTCCGCTTCATCGTGTGGAGAGCCTCGAAACCAACCATGACATTATCGAAGATCAGTCTACCACCAACGAAGGCGCTCTGGGACTCGGAAATAGCGTCGTGCATAGTAATCTTAAGACGGTTGACCAAGCACTTGGCCACTATCTTATAGATCACATTGCACAGGCTAATCGGTCTGAAGTCGCTGACTCGTCTCGGGTCCTTGACTTTGGGGATAAGTGTGACCACAGTATCATTAATGGTGGCCACCTCGTCCCCGTCGTTAAGAATCCCAAGGCAGGTCTTCGTGACCGATTCACCTACGACGTCCCAATATCTCTGGTAGAAAATAGCGGGAAAGCCGTCACTTCCCGGGGCCTTGATCGCATCCATCGAGAAAAGTGCCTTTTTCACCTCCCCTGGCTCAAAAGGGCGCTCCAACTCGGCGTTCGAAGCCTCAGAGATCCTAGACTGTACGCCCGCCAAAACTAACTCGAGTCTCTGCGAAGAAGGCCTCGCTGAAGAGAAAATGTCTCCAAAGTAACCGGCTACGATCCTCTCTATCTCAGAGTCTCCACTGTGCCAATCCCCGTGATCGTCCTCCAGACCTCGGATAGCGTTCCTCTTCCTCCTAGCAGAAGCCTTGCGGTGAAAAAGCTTCGTGTTCTTATCCCCGCATCGCATCCAGGACACTCTGCTCCTCTGTCTCCAGTACTGCTCCTCCTTCTGAACTAAGGCGTCAAGCTGTCTCTCCTCCCGTCTGAAGGACTCCATGCAGAAATCCGGGCCCGATAGTCCCGCAAGCTCAACGATCTTCTTCTGCTTCTCAATCCTGTCTCTGATCTCTCTGTTCCTCTCTCCGCCCCAGCGGGAGAGGCTCTGTCTGCACTGACAGATCGCATCAGCTAAGCTCGGACTCTGATTACCACTCTGGCCCGACTCCCAAGCTCTACGGATCCGCTCGTCACACTCAGGCTCGCCAATCCAAGACTCCTCAAAGAAGAAACGCGTCGGCCTCCTGCTCCGCCGGCGATCTCTGAAACCCGCTGTAAGCAGAAGAATGAGTCTATGGTCCGAACTCCAGAACCTCAAGTGTCGAACCGTGGCCGAAGGAAAGAGATCGCTCCACTCGTGACTCGCAAGGCATCTATCCAAGCGCTCCTCTATACTCCCTCTGCGCCAGGTGAAAGGGTCTCCCTCGAAACCTAAGTCATGGATGTCGCAATCCGAAATCATCTCTCTGAAAGCAGATAACTGGCCGGGACCTCTGTCTCTACCTCCTCTAATCTCTGCGTTGGAGGCGACTTCGTTCATGTCACCCCCGACTAACCAAGGACCCGTGAAAGAGCTCCGGAGGCGACGAAGAAGCTCCCAAGTATGTCTCCTCTGGGCGCTCACTGGATCTCCGTAGATCCCCACAAATCTCCAACTCTCGCCTAACTCGTTAGTCAGATCTCCCTCGATGTGATATCTCGAAAAAGTCCCGAGTAGGAATCTCACAGGTTCTTTCCAAAGTAACATCAAGCCTCCACTCCTACCAAGACAGTCCACCGTCATACAACCCTCAAAACCCAGCAACACTCTCACCCGTTCAGCCCCCTCACGCCGTAGTCTAGTCTCCGATAGAAAGATAAAATCGGGACTATGATCACGAACGTGAGCAAGGAGGGCTGACCTCGTCCCGGGGTTACCCAACCCCTGGACGTTCCAAATAACGCCTATCATCGCGTTCGGCGGCCCTCACTCTCGAGGGGCGCCGCTCTCTCATCAGTAACAACTAAGGTCGAATCTAGTGGACTAGAAACTTCCAAAGTACGAGTAACAGAAAAAATGTCTCTCCTCCCTAGGTCATGTGTGGCAGAAAGTAAGTCTCTATCCCCTAAGACATGAGTGTCAGAAAAGGAGTCTCTATCCCCTAGGCCTAGTGTAGCTGAAAATAAGTCTCTACCACCTGTATCAAGCTGAAGTAACTGAGAATGAGAGGTGGTAGGAGGACATACCTGTGTGTCGAGCGTGGGTCTCAACACTCTCTTCAGAGCCGAAGAATCAGAGCTTCCCGTTGACTCAAAACCTTTCCTCTTCCCTTGCCCACTCTCACCATCGCGCCCGACCCCCGACACTGCTGCAATCTCCCGCTGGGTTCCCGGGGAGGAACTTGACTTTCCATCCGAGCCGCTTCCCGCCTCGCCGCCAGCCTCGAAAAGACGTGCCATTCTCTTAACATTTCCAACTCTGAGGCGAACACTAGACTTTCTTTTAACTGAGCCACCCTCGCTGTTCCTCAGCTCTCCCAGCCTGGTATCCGCGCCCTTTGGTCCTCCGTCCTCCGATTTGGGCCCCATCGCCGCGCTGCCGTCTGGAGCAATGGTTTCCTTCTTCGTAGGCTCCTGGGCAGAGGGGCCCAAGGTGTGTATTTGAATAGAATTAGGCCCAAAAGAGGAGTTTGGTATTTGAATAGAATTAGGCCCAAAAGAAGAGTTTGGTCCAACACCGATTGGCCCATCAGCCAAATGACTCTGGCCCACACGCTCTTTCACATTAGCCTGGGGAGAAAGAGACAAAATGGGACCCGCCCTATTCCCCAGGTCAGCCAGCGGGTCCACCTCCCCTTTTTTGACCTGCCCATCACTTTTATCCATGCAGTGAACCTTCGCAGAAAATGAGCCAATACCCAGACTCTCATTCCCCACGCCACCAACTCTGCAGCTTTCATCTTTCCCCATATTTTTTCCTTTTTTCCCAGTACAACAAACAGGTCCATCTCCTACCAAACCCTTATCAGGGTCCCTGATTCCCTCAGAACCCGGGTTGGTACAACCACTGTTGAGCCGAATCGGGAAAGAAGACGAGCTCCCCAACGGTCCAAAACCGGGATTTTCGCTCGTGGGTCCGCTCGCCACAGTGTTCGCGACTGGGACCGGGGGTTTCTCCTCCACCTGTTCTGCCGCCGGCCTCAAAGTCTGCGCCTCCTTCACCTGGTTTTCCTCCGGCGTCAAAACCTGTGTCTTCAGCGCCGGGGTTACCTTCGCGGCGGGCCTGGTTCTTTTTCGCCGGGGTAAAGAGTTTCCCATCCCCGTCGTCGGGATCTCTCTCGACTCAGAGGCCCCGTCTCCCATCCCTGTCTCCGGGCCTGGGTCTTCGACCATGGTGGGAGCCGTGGGTTTAGCGCCGGGAGCCCCGTCGTCCACAGAGGCCCCGTCTCCCAGCCCTGTCTCCGGGCCTGGGTCTTCGACCATGGTGGGGGCCGTGGGTTTAGCGCCGGGAGCCCCATCGTCCACCTCCATCCCTACTGGGCCTGGGCTGTCAGACGGCTTTGTCGGGTTTGTAGCTTCCGACCGTATCTTGGTGCTATCCTTCGTGGTAGCTCGGCCCGTCTCCTCTGTTTCTGGTGGCGCCGTGGCCGACGGTCTTGGAGACGAGGTTTTAGCCGTCGAGACCTCTGGTCCCGCCCATCCCTTCGCCGTCATCAACCCCGTGCCTTTGAAGCTTCTCAGGCCACCCGTGATTTTATTAGGGGCTTCCCCACGGAGCCACGCTCCAAATTTCAGAGTTCCCGCCCCACCTGCCGAGTCTTGTTTAGTCTGACAATCAGTGACCCCGTGGCTCAGGCTCCCACATGAGTAGCAAAAGTCCGGGAGCTTCTCAAATTTGAACGCAACCCACGTCTTCTCTCCGAGCATGACATTGATCCCCTTCACTAGCGGCTTGCTGATATCTATGGCCACACGGGCTCGGATGAACTCCTCTTTTATTCGGTCGTTCCTATCTTTGTCAATCCGAACTACACGCCCAAGTCTGTTACCAATCAGTTCTCCCATTTTAGCCGACCTGTTCTTCAGAGGAACTCCGTGTATTTGGACCCAGAAGTCCACAAATCTGAAGTCATTCCCGTCATCCAGTTCCGGGTCGCTCAGGACCAGCAGCGATTTGTCAAAGGACCAGGGGCCTATCTCCCAGACTCGTTTCTTATCCGACTCAAGCTCAAACTTGAAGCAAAACCCTCCCCCGTCGTAGTCACTTATCTCGAGCTTCCCCTTGGGTCTCCAGATGCCGGCCATGACTGATTTAAGAGCATTACGGTTAAAAGATCTTGTTCTTAGCAACCTCCCCAAAAGACATCTTGAGAGATCGACAGTGGTACTCTCAAGTTCCTCCTCATCGAGAGTTAGCACATCACCCTCATCTTCCTCACCAATGTCCAACTCGGACCACTTGTCACATAGGTCTTCCATCGCCGGGACGAAAGGAAGGACTAATGAAGAACTCTGACTCCGAAGAAGAAGGCAAAAGAGGAGCAGAGAAAAGCAGCTTTACTTCATTTCTGGTGACGTAATATAAACCATATGTTACAGCTTTGTTTCTTAAAGTAGGTTAATACTACTACCAAATTCATTGACAAATAATAATTTCATAAAACAACCTGAAGAGAAATTGAATTATAAATTTAAATTGAGAGGACGCGTACAACGAAAATGATGTTTGTTTATTATAAGTGTGAGCTAACCATTGTCTTATCATCTGGCCACGTCAGTCAGCAGAGACTTAGTCAAATTCAGTTAAAAGTGATATTTGAATGGTACTAAAAGCCTATACAGCTTTGGTTTGTTATCTTAAAGTAGGTTACTACTTTCAAATAAATTGACATATAGTAATTTCAGAAAAAAAATAAAGAAAACAAATTGAATCATAAATTGTAGCTGAGAGGACTCATACGACGAAAATGATGTTAGTTTACAAATTGTGAGTCAATTGTATCTTATCATTTGGCCACGTCAATCAGCAGAGACTTAGTCAAATTTGGTTAATAGAATTCTTTTAAGAGCTTAGTTGAGTCTTTAAGGACCTATGAGTTGTTGTAAAAGACATGATCTTTTTTCAAGTTGTAAATCATTATTGAGAGAAAGAGAGAGAGCTAGAGAAAGAATGGGTGCGAGAGAAAGTGGTTCTTGCTCGGAAGATTGTTCGAAGCTTATTACTCTTGAAGGTAACCGGAATTCTCACCTGAGTTAGCCGGTGATTACTTGATATAGTGGATAGTAAATAGGTGATTATTGATGAGTCATTTTCTTCGTACTGTTTACTTGCGCATGAAGTTAGCTTCCGAGTGTGTTTGATTCGTAGTTATTCAATTCTAAGAGTGTTTTCATTGAGATTCTCCAATAATAAGTAAAATTTTTTGGGTTTTGAAAGTTTTAAAGCTACGTGAAACTTGAAAATTAATAATAGGCTGACATCTTAGTAAACTAGTCAAATAATCCATAAATTTCTCTAAAATATTTTTAAATTAACTAAAAAATACGGTTTTAAAACTTCCCTAGAAAAACCAACACTAGGATATCATATGAATCGAGTTTTTAATACGTGGCAAAATCATGTGTATTAATTCATATACATTATATATATATATATATATATATATAATATATCTAGTGAAAACCATTAACGGTAGGACTAACTAATAATTTAAATGCATAGATAGAACAAACTAATCAATTTAATTTATGAAGTTGTATCTGATCAGGAATATGAGAAAAGTCACATATGATGCGATCTTTATTCTCATAAAATTATTTACATATATGGTTAGGATATATTCCAAAGTATCATTTCGTGGGATTTCCTATTGATCTTCTTATATTCATGTAAGTGAGACAATCATAGAAACTAACACTAATATACACACTGAAACAAGTGAATCTATAAATGAGAGTTTTGATGATTTGACCAAAATATTCGAGGCCATACATGCATGCGTAATTATCTCTTATTAAATGGCTATAATAATAATAAAATATTTAGGACAATACTAGTAATAATACGAAAATACGGGTATACATTATTAATTTGGAAGAAACAGATTCTCTTATATACAGTTACAATTCGGACAACAAATAACGTGTATATCGCAGAATAAGGCTAAAAAAGATTATACCATTATTACATATTGCCTTCCTTTTCACCCTGAAAAATTCACCTATATAAAAGAGAATAAAACTTCTCCAACCAAACCACTAAACAAACCCAAAAAATAATTTACACTCTTTCTCTCTCACTCTCTCCACTTATCTTACAACGCACACATGGGTTCAAGCTTGATTAATATTAACTACTCGTGCTTATTTTTATTATTCTTGTCACTCGTCACAAATGTTCACTCTATTAAGCTTTTCGATATCAGCACTTTTGGTGCCATTTCTGGTGGAAAAACTGATAGCAGCCAGGTTTTTTTTTTTTTTTTTTTTTTTTTTTTTTTTCACTATACCATACGTAGGTACATAGTCTCATAGTTTATTAATTTGATTTTTTTTTTTTTTTTAAATTTTATCTAGGCCATTATAAAGGCGTGGACAGAGGCTTGTCGGACTAGCGGTGGTGGCCAAGTTTTGATCCCTAATGGGACATATTTAGTGAAGCCAATTAAGCTCGTGGGCACTAATTGCCAAGGTCCAATGCAATTTATTGTCAAAGGCCTTATTTTGGCTCCTAATTATGGGCCTAATTGGGGCGATCCTGAGCGTTGGATCTCCTTCCAATACGTGGACAATTTGGTCATCACCGGCGGCGGAATCTTCGACGGCCAAGGAGCCTCAGCTTGGCCTTACAATGGGTGCCAAAAAAACCCTAAATGCAATCCACTTCCTGTTGTAAGTTCTTATAATAATAATATATTTATTTATTATATTATACTAAAGATAATATAAGAGCATGAATATATCACGTCCGTAACATCATTGTTTTTTTTAGATATATACCTTTAATTAGCGCGAAATAAGTATTCCTCATTACTATCAAGAGTATGCATGTGTTATGTGTACGCATATTGTATGCAGAAGTGTATATATATATATATATATATATATATATATATATATATATATATATATACGGATATATGTCGTAAATGTGTACGCATATTGTACGTACATCTATATATATACACATAATCTCGTAACACAATGTCAATTAATATCATCTCAGACTATCAAATAAGATATATGCACATAAATTATATCAACTCTTAAAGGATATATATAAATATATTATATATGTAATTATACATATATATATATATATATATATATATATATATATATATTTTAATTAAGTCTCGCATGAAAGATAAAACTATGATAACGCGGATGATGAACGTAAGTATTTCTCATTACAACTAATCTTTTTAAGGCATAATAATACACAAACATACATACATACATACATAAGTATACATATTACATATACGAGGACGGATGTACAAGTACTTAACTGGAGGCCACTTTTATTTTATTTATTTTACATTTTAGTCCCTTTCAAATATTCTAAAGTAAATATAATATTTTTTCTTTTATTATTTACTTTATCAATTGTAACAACACTATACATCAGTATATTATTTCTATAATCAAATTAAATTTAATACTTTCGATAAGAGTCTAAAATTATTTTAATGATGGTACCATTTAATTCTTTAACCCTCTTAATTTATTACTCCATACCCTAATAATACATCATTTTGGACCCTAATACATTTATCTCATATATATATATATATTCTCTTGATCAGTCTCTGAGGCTTGACTTCGTGAAGCACGCGAGGATAAGCCACGTCACGCTGCTGAACAGCAAGAGCTTCCACATGACCGTGTTCGCGTGCAGTGACGTCATCCTCAGCAACGTCCACGTCACCGCCCCCGAAGACAGCCCAAACACCGACGGAATCCACGTGGCAGACACCGACGGCTTCTCCATCTCCGACTCCGTCATCTCCACCGGCGACGACTGCCTCTCCTTCGGCCCCGGCTCCACCAACGTCGACGTGACACGTGTCCGATGCGGGCCCGGCCACGGGATCAGCATCGGGAGCCTCGGGGGCTACCCCGGGGAGCGTGACGTGGCACACTTCTCGGTCAAGGACTGCACTTTCGTGGGGACTCAGAATGGGGTTCGGATCAAGACTTGGGCTTCTCAGTTTCCCGGGAAAGTTTATAATCTCACCTTTGACCATAATGCTATGGACAACGTCAATAATCCCATCATCGTTGACCAGAATTATTGCCCATCTAACCATTGCTCTCACCAGGTACATTACATTTAGTACTGTAAGATTATTTTATTTAGTTATTGATGTCTTGATTGTTGCTTGATAATAATATCTAAAATTTATAGAGAAGATTTATTACCTTTCTTATTCATAAATGAAAATAGGGTTTTATGTAAGAATATTGAGTGTACATTCTCTGATTAATTGTATCTGTGTACAATTAAGTTCCTAATCTTAAGCATTGTGTTGATAACTTACTAAACAATTTTTTTTATTTTATTTTATATGCTAACCGTCTTATGCCAAATTATTAACTTAATTAAGGATAGGAAAACAAAAATTACAATTTTTGTTAAAAAGTATCTAATTCATAAATTAAAAAGGGTTTAAGTAAGAATATATATTGAGTGTGTACTTTCTCTGATTAAAATATAATACAAAATTAATTTGGCGTGAGAAGGTTAAAGTATAAAAAATTATTTAGTTATCAAACACAATGCTAGAGATTAGGAACTTAATTGTAAAGATACTCAACAAAAATAATAAAGAACGAAAGAAACTCTTAAGTTCTAATCTAAATATGGATTTGGAGGTCCTAACCTCCTAAGCACATGATAGGGTTTCTATAATCTCATTTTAGGACCACCTAAAAAAAAATGGTATCTTCAGTAATCATAATATTTGTAACCGTTTAATGTATTCATATTATGGATTTTGTATTGATGAAAAATTATTATCACCCATATGACGTCCTTATAATTAATAATCTTTTTTTTTTGGCCGGGCCTATATTATTTATAGGGATCGTCTCATGTTCAGATTCGCGACGTTAAATTCAGTCGCATTTATGGGACGTCGAGCTCGAAAGTGGCGGTGACTCTAAAGTGTAGCGGAAGCTATCCATGCAAACAAATCGAGCTCAACAATATTAGACTTCAACACCAAGGCACCGATGGTCCCGAAATTTCTCAATGTTCGAGCGTCCAAGGTGTTGCTGTGGGCATTCAACAACCTTCGCCTTGCCTCCAAAACCATATATAATAATTCTCCAATTTTGTTTCTATTGATTTTGTTTCTTCCAATTATCATCAATTATGCCAAGTTAGATTTTTTTTTAAGGCCAACATAAATTTGTAACAAGTCGTGTGCCCTATGCACACTCTTAATTAGTTGTATCTCCATTGTGTGTGTTGGTGCAATAAAAGTAATTTAGTCTTAAAGCTTCTCTCTCTCTCTCTCTCTCTCTCTCTCTCTCTCTCTCTCTCTCTCTTCTCTCTCTCTCTCTCTATCTCTCTCTCTCTCTCATAAAACACATAAAAATGCGACGGGAAACAACTTCTAGGATTTGTTTTTCTTTCATAAAAAAATGGGTTTCATGCGGATTGAGAGAAGACTTAAATAAAATCTTTGATAACCAAAACTACAAAAATAGTGAAAAATTGTTGTGAAATTGAAATGTATTGTTTTGGAGGCAGAAAACGACGGAATTTAACCTAAAAAAAAAAAAAAAAATCCGACGTGAGCATGACATTGCTAGAAAAATGATTTAAACAGTGCTTGTTTTTTAAAAAAATCACCATTAAAGTGAAATTCTAATTCCACGATGGAATTATGTAGTGTCATCATTTTTAACCGTCGTTAGAGAGTATTCATGACGTTTAAAATTCCTAGCTAATCAGACGCGAGCCCCTCCTCGGGCGGATTCCTCCTTTTACTCCTCAGCCTACGGGGTATTAGCAGCCGTTTCCAGGTCTTTTTATTCTGTTAATCGGTATTCACTTTTTTATTTTGGAGTACAAGGAAGGCGGGGGGATAACCGAGCATTATTAACCGAGGGTTGCGCTCGTTGCGGGACTTAACCCAACACCTTACGGCACGAGCTGACGACAGCCATGCACCACCTGTGTCCGCATTCCCGAAACCTGCGGATCCATTTGCAACTCCTTTGGAGATATTGCCTGAATGGTATTTTTTTTCCCGTATTTCAAATACTTCGTACAGTGCCCAATAAATTATTAGGCGTTCTTCTTTTTTGATTTTCTTTCCATCATTCCTTAAGTGCCATAGGTTTGATCCTGTAGAAGTAGAATCTGACTCATTTTCTCATTGAGCGAAAGGTACGAAATACATTTTTTTTTCTCCTTATCATTCAAAAAATACAAGAAAATTTCAGGGTAAAAAACATTCTCGAGAGTTTCTCTTAGACTCGAGCCCATAGCCGATGATAGAACTAGAATATCATTGAATACCCGCGGGTGGTTATTCAATGGCATTTCATTTTGAAACGCCATTAAAGTACACCATTTCCGTCTAGTTAGACTTAGACCCAACGAAGAATTGACACATAGTTGAAAAAGTTTTACAATGAGCGGACGTCATTAAAACCTTGACGCCTAATAGCGTGGCAAGCCGGGTTGGACGAAATTACTTTTAATTTAATGACTTTCACTCGTAAAATGCCATTAAAAGTCCTTTTATTAATCGAAAATCATATTCTACCATTCGTCTTTTCTTTTTCTCTTGTCTCTCGTGTTCCCGCCACTCCTTAGTGCCTTGTCATCGCTCAATGTCTTCATCTCTGGCCATGCTCTTCGTCGTCCTCGATCTCGGTGAGAGAGAGGTAAGTATGGGAAATTAGTCGCACGAATTTACATGAAAACCTATGTTACGTTTAAACCACCAAATATTTTGTAAAATATGATGAAATAATGCATGAATTTAGGTTTTTATTTCAATTGTCTCATACATTTGAAAAAAAAAACAATAGATAGAAGGAAAAATTATACAAAATTGCCACTTGAAACTAATTGATTAGAAAATAGCTCAAATTTTAAAGTTTTAGCAAAGTAGTCAAAATTATGTTGTCGATTTTTTTTTTACAGCAAGATTAATTTTTTTTTACAATTATTATAAGCAATTTATCACTTTCATAAATATAAATATTAATTTTAAGATTAATTTTGTTTATGAAACTTGATTACTGCATATTTTGGTTATTACTCTAATTTTAGGCAAACTTTAACTATTTTACAAATTCTTATCTTCAAATCGATTATTTAACCAAATCAGTCTAAGATAAAATTAAATATTTCCAAAAGTTAAATTAAAAGATAAAACTTTAATTTTATGGCACACCGCATTAGTAAATTTTTTTTTTTTTTTTTTGGCTGGTTCAATTCAAGGTATTTTAGCCAAATGAAAAATATTTTTCAAAATTTATGATATGCTAGAATGGCATATCTCTTTTTGAAGCACAAACACATGCATAGATGAGTTCTTCGAGCCAGAATGAACTGCTCAACGCACTCCTGAGAAACCCCATCGCCGTGAAGTCAAAACGCCAAGCCAAACAACTCCACGCGCAGATACTCAAAACTAAATCCCACTCGCGCTCTCACCTCACCTATCTCCTCTCAATCTACTCCCACTTGAACCTCTTCACAGACTCTCTTCTTCTCTTCGAAACCCTTCGCTCTTCTTCTTCCTCTGTTCCTCCACCGCCATTGGCATGGAAGTCCATCATCAAAACCTTCGCTTCCAACGGCTATTATCATCGCTCCGTCGCTTGCTTCATCGAAATGAGAGCTTCTCGGATATACCCAGATCACAATGTGTTCCCATCTGTGCTCAAATCTTGCGCCATCATCATGGACTGGAAGCTCGGCGAGTCCGTTCACGGCTCGATCGTCAGGCACGGGTTCGATTCGGATCTCTACACTTGCAACGCTCTCATGAACATGTACTCCAAGTTCCGGAATAACGCCCACGAGCTGTTCGACGAAATGCCTGAACGAAACCCGGTGAAGAAAGTGTTCGATGCGATGCCGAACAAGGACGTTGTTTCTTGGAACACCGTGATCGCTTCAGGGAACGAGATTTCTCTTCTCGCGGAGATGGGAATCGCCGGATTGAAACCCGACTCGTTCACGCTCTCGAGCGTCCTTCCGATCCTGTCGAAACGCGTCGACGACGACCAAGCCTCGAAGGGAAAAGAAATCCACGCGTACGCGATCCGAAACGGCTTCGACTCCGACGTGTTCCTCCGAAGCAGCCTCGTCGACGTGTACGCCAAGTCAGCCCTGACGGAATATTCCCTCCGGGTCTTCGCCACGTCACTGCGCCGGGACGCCATCCTCTGGAACTCGGTCATCTCCGGCTGCGTTCAAAATGGCCTCTCCGACGAGGCTTTGGGCTTTTTCCGGCGAATGTTGAAAGCCCAAATCAGGCCCAAGCCCGTGACTTTCTCGAGCCTCATCCCGGCCTGTGCCCACCCGACCGCCCTCCGCCTCGGAAAGCAACTTCACTGCCAATCTTTCCGATCAAACTTCGACGGAAACGAGTTCATCGCGAGCTCGCTCATCGACATGTACGCGAAATCCGGCGACGTAACGACCTCCCGGAGAATCTTCGACCGGATCGAACGGCCCGACAAAGTCTCTTGGACCGCCATCGTGATGGGCTACGCTTTAAACGGCCACGCCAGCGAAGCCATAAAAATGTTCGAGAAAATGAAAACCGACGGACGAACCAACCCGTGCTACGTGACGTTCATCGCGGTTTTGACCGCTTGTAGCCACGCGGGCTTGGTCGACGAAGCCCGGGGCTACTTCGAGTCGATGAAGCGAGATTTCAACACCGACCCGGGTTTGGAACATTACGCGGCAATGGCGGACCTCCTCGGCCGGGCCGGGAGGTTAGAAGAAGCGTACGATCTCATCGATCGAATGAAAATAAACCCCAACGCGACGATTTGGCTAACGCTCTTGTTCGGTTGCCGGGTCCACAAGAACTCGGAGCTCGCCGAGCGAGTCTCCGAGAAGATCCTGTCGACCGACCCGACGAACGTCGGGGCCCACGTGATGATGTCGAACATCTACGCCTCGGCCAAGAAGTGGAGAGACGTATCGAGGGTCAGGGTTTCGATGCGGAGAATGGGTTTGAGGAAAAAACCCGGGTGCAGTTGGATCGAGGTCGGGGACGAGGTCCACGCCTTCGTGGCGGGCGACACGTGTCACCCTAGCCACCGTCGGATCGAGGAGGCTCTGGGGGTTCTGACGGAGAGGATGGAGAGGGAAATGGGCTACGTTCCCGACACGAGCGAGGTTCTTCACGACGTGGACGAGGAGCAGAAGAGGGCGTTGGTGAGAGGGCATAGCGAGAGGCTCGCGATCGCGTTCGGGATCTTGAGCACTCCCGTGGGGTCCACGATTAGGGTCGCCAAGAACATCAGGGTTTGCGCCGATTGCCACGTGGCGATCAAGATGATGTCGTGGATCGCGGGGCGGGAGATCGTCGTGAGGGACAACACGCGGTTCCACCATTTCAAACACGGGGTTTGCTCGTGCCGAGATTATTGGTAGTTGCTATATAAGGAGTACTATTAGTATATGATTGGTTGCTTTTAACATTTTTTTTTTGTAGCGCTTCTTTTATTGGTCTTTTAATCCGTTAGTTAAGTTCGGTAACTAAGGATTCGTTCCGAATCCGAAAAAGTGAAAAGTTGAAGGAAAGTGAACCTAGTAAGAGAAATGCAGAGGAAAACCAAAATTCTTTGTTATATTTGGAAGCGGTGAATGAATCATTTTCTTTCCGTAAGTCTTGGTAATTAAACCGCACTTAAGCATTGGTAATTAGTATATGATTGGTTGCTTTTAACATTTTTGTAGCGCTTCTTTTATCGGTCTTTTAATCCGTTAGTTAAGTTCGGTAACTAAGGATTCGTTCTGAATCCGAAAAAGTGAAAAGAAGGAAAATGAACCTAGTAAAGAGAAATGCAGAGGAAAACCAAAATTCTTTGTTATATTTGGAAGCGGTGAAAGAATCATTTTCTTTCCGTAAGTCTTGGTAATTAAACCGCACTTAAGCATTGGTAATTAGTATATGATTGGTTGCTTTTAACATTTTTGTAGCGCTTCTTTTATTGGTCTTTTAATTCGTTAGTTTAAGTTCGGTAATGTTGCATCATTTCCTTTTACTAAGGATTCGTTCTGAATCCGAAAACTGCGTGGGAAAGTGAAAATTCGAAGGAAAGTGAACGTAGTGAGAGAAATGCATAGTTAATTAAACCGCACTTAAGCATTGTAATCTTTGAGGTCATAGTTAATACAAAACTCCCCACAAACGGATTCTCTTCCTCAGATCGTATGGCTACTAGCTCATCGACTTCCATGGAAGCATGAAGTTCTTGGATATTCACTCTGATTATGTTCAACATTATTGCAAATAAGTTGGATATGAACAACTTTTCGGTGTGGCGTGAGCAAATTGTATATACAGTTCGAGGTCATGAGCTTGATGACTTCCTTCTTGGCACATGAGTGGCCTTTTTTAAGCAAATGCTTGAATATACCTTCTTGGCACATTTAATATTGAGGAAATATTGATTATTTGTGAGAAAGCAATTAAAATGTTATATTTTTCAATTGAGTATATTAGGGTATTCAATAAAATTAGGGTAAATGTAAAATATACGTAAAAGCAAAATAATGAAAAGCTCAATATAATATATTATACGTCGAGGTTTGAAGGTAATATATTGAGCATATATGTTGTCATGAATTTTTAGCATTTGCGAACTATATTAAAATTTGGAGTATATCAGTCGGCAAGCGATATATTAGTAAAATATCATCGATATAATTGATAATCGGTGTTAAAATCGTTATAGCATATCAATCGATATATTTGATAGCATTAATATCAATATCTGAATTTGTGTTTAAAATTAGTCATTTCAGTGTCAGTTAAATTTTAACAAATATGATTAAAATATATGATTTATGGCTTTTTCTTTGGATTAAATTCTCTCATTAAGAACCTTTTTTATTCCATTTTTTAATTAACCTAGATTAACATAGTTAATGTAACACCACATTATAAAATATATAGTTGAGTGTGGCATGGCATCCATACATATATTGTGCCACTCATGTTGTTGTGGTTGACTTGCTTTTTGCGCATTGTCAAAAACATGAATGCTCAGAAATTTAAGAATGAAAAAAATACTACTAAAATAATCTTAATTTATTGTACAACTTCTTAAGTGAATACATAGTAATATAAAATTATCATACATAGAAAGTTAATATTCTGTTGACGATGGTTGTGACTGTTGCAATATTTTCATATGCAAGTGCACATAATCGCTCAAGTAATATAATCGTAAAAAAGTTGATCCAACGAAAGCTATGCTTAATCGAAACTTAATTAACTAACAACAAGTGAACTCAAGGATAGCAAGGTGATTATCAACTAAAATTACAGAAAATATATAAACAAGCAAATTAAATACGAATATGAGAAAGGCAAGTGCAACAACTTCACTAATCTCTCATATGGTCGGGATTCTTACAACTACGTACGATTTTTTGGTTCTCTCTCTCTTCACTAAGCGCACTCACGTAATATTATCGTTTAATCTCTCGAGAGCATCTAACTTGAATTCCTAACCTCGTCTCTGCCTATGTCAATACCGAATTTTTATCTCTTGATCTCAAACCCTAAAAATATGACAAACATTACAATCAAGAGTGTACACATGACTTCGTAGTCGCCTAACTATCTATAGCTTAGGATTGTACTATAGTGAACTAATCCTTATGCACGATTATTAATCCTCTCTCGAACAATTAAATAATCTTAGAAATCATGAATGAGGTAATGAATCTGAAACAAGCATTAAGCACAATATTAATTCAAGCGATGGACATGATGAACAAAAAAATACTTCAATTAAATAAATACGAATCCACAACCATATTTAAGCAAAGCTAATCCATCACCCTCTCGGGGATTAGTTCATGGCGGCGAGATTAACATAAAATAAAAATCAAACCATGAAAACTAAATTAAAATGAAGCATAATAAACGGGAGTTCCAAAAAAATAAGAGGATAGAAGAAACGCTAAATTCGATCGTGGTGGTGCTAGTGGTGGTGCTAGTGGTGGAACAGGTCTTCTTCTCTGTTTCTTTTTCTCTCCCGGCGAGCCAAACAGAAAAAACTAAACTCTAAAATAAAGTAACTTGTGTTTTTAGAAGCTCTAAGTCGTATGTAGGTTTACAAAGTGTTCTCGGAGCTATAAGGACCTTGGAATGGATCCGATAGCTCAAAACGGGCTAAAATTGCGAATTTTAATGTTGCTGGCTCATTAGTGCGCGAAAAGCAGCGTGCGGTGTGAGGATGATTCTGCCGGGCGTACTCGTGCTTGAAACAGTCATATCTCTTTGTTCTGATGTCCGATTTTTGCAAGTAAATATGTTGGAAAGCTAAGAGAAAGTTCTATCCAATGGTAGAAATAATTTATCCAAAATCATCAATAAAGAATCTCAAAATCGTGCAAAACAGGACGCTGTATTTCTTATTTCGCTCTAAGTTATCCAAACGTATCTGAATCATCTTGAATTACTTTGATTACATCTTTAACACTAAAATACTCTTTCAAATCTACAATTCACTAAAAAAATACACTAAAATCTATCAAACGCATGTGTGCGTTGACTCACATATATAGTAGCCCATTATGAACGAAAGGAAATAATATTGTAGTAGTGATATTGGATTGATATTGAATATATGAACCCCACTACTACCTACTTATATGAGGAGACAAAAAAATATATTCATATTTATATATATGTTTAGGAAAAATGTCCAAAATATCATGGAATATTGTAACATCTTGATTGACACCGACAACTTTTGTGCGATTCAATCTGTTTAAGATTTTTTTTAAAAAATTTCTATTTTCGTTAAGATTGTTTTTTATTCTTTCTACATTGAATATCTTCATTGGATATTGTCTCAGCAATCCTAATGAGAACATTCAGCTCATCGTCCTCTATAAAGATATAATTATGCCCATTAGAGCTTTTTAAAAAAATTATAACAAACTAAACTATCTCAAACGTTATGTTTACGATCTAACCAACGTTTAAGATTTTTTTTAAATAGCTAAAACGCTGATGTGTTCTTCTTTAAAGTGTTTCAAAATCTCATTTTTTTCCTCTTACACGTTTTTTGCTCTACTGCACGATTTTTTTTCCTTTTTTCAAAATTCGTTATTAATATAGCATAATAAGTAATGATAATTTTATTATCATTTTTATAGGAAACCGTTACTCGAATTTAGTTACTCTATCCCCCTCTCTCGTTCAAACTGATATTTTCACGATGGTATGATCTCTCCCTCTCCCTTTTTTTACAACGTTTTTTTCTCTCTTCTCTCTCACCAGCTGATTGTCAGCATCTTTGAACTGCAACGTCGACCACCGCATCCGTTTACGCCACCATGCTCTCGATCGCACGTTCCTGGAATTAGCTAGAAATTATATGTAAATAATTGTAAATTTTTGGAAAGTTTATGCAAATTACATTACAAAACTTTTGATTTCCTTCAATATAGCGTGTTGGTTTGAAGCAGTCCTAGAAAGTCAGAATCAATAACACCTGACATTAATTGCCGATTTTTTCAAATTATTTCCGTCTTATTTTTATTCATTTTATCGGCTTTAATAATAAGGGTATTTCAGTCAATTATAGTTGACAGTCAAGACTGTTTGACTATTTTGTCAAACGTTTGCAAACGTTGGCTAATTCTAAAAATTGAATTTTTATTTTGGTTACAAATCTACAGTGGTCTTTTTTAATGCGTTGTACGGTATTTAGGCGGCTTAAATATATTGTAAAGGTAAAAATAGGATATTGTTTGTCTTGAGTGCGTGAAATCTCATGTTGCATTTATTTGTGAGCGACTAAGATTGAGTCTAACTTGAAATCTGCATATAGGTATAAAATATAAGAAATGTATTTCGCTTAGTTAAATAGGGCTGAATCCGAATCCTTATGTTTTTAAAATTTTTATATCCGAATCCTAATTTTTCGTTTTTAAAAATTCGGTCCAATATCTGGTGTAATTTAGTCTAAAATTGATATTCGGTTATACGTTTCTTTAATCCAAATCCAGTTTTATATCAAGTTTAAAGAAAACGGCTATCCAGTTTTTAAAATGCATATCCGGTTCTAAAACTATTACAGTGATCAAAATACGAATACAAACGAGTCATATAAAGCTAAAAAATAATAGTCCATAGTTTAAAATTGAATAAAAAGTAAAATTCAAAAGGACACTCGTCTTCACGAATCCATACGTTCTCGTCTCCAACTACCAAAACATGCAAATATCATAATAAAATAAACATACAATTGAAACTATACTAACAACATTACCTTGTGAGATCACATAATCAAGTTGTAGTTATAGGAGTAGGAGTTGATATATGAGAAGCCTCTTCTTCCATGTCAGCTTGACCATCATCAAGTTATTATGACATAAAGTTAAAATAAATTAGTTTTAATAAATAAATGGCAAATGAACTTGTCAAATTAAAAGTCATGAAGTCTTTTTTTTTTTTTTTCCAAAATCGTGAGATCTGAATAAAATTAAAGATCCGAGTTTAATTTTTTAAATAAAAAAAAAAATTCGGTTATATAACCGATATATGAATTTGCCTAAAAATTCGGTTTTTGAAATTGGATCGATTATCCGAATCCGAATTTCGGTTATCGGAAGTGGCTCTAAATATCGATTTTGGATCGATTTGAATATCGATTTTATCCGATTTTTTGTTCGATTTTGTACGGTCCTAAGTTAAAGACCGTTATACTATCTACAATTCATTAGCATATTTATTTATTTTTATCGTACTACAACCATTTAACTATTCATCAATTCATTGCCTAAACTATATTTTATCAGATAGTACACCCGTCTAAGCAATTCCTACACCGTCTTCTAGAAGAGTGCATATGGATTTTTATTTTTGTTATTTGTTGAATAAATTGATGGGTTATTTGTGCAACTTTTTCCCTAAAAGAAACCCAAGAATAAGTGCTTATCTCTTTAGTGCTCATTGCTTCCTTTTTTCCGAATAAGCATATAGAATAACATGCCCACTTTATGAGGATTCCATGCGTATTTATATATATTATATATTATATATATATATATATATATATATAATATATATATACATATATATAATGAGGCAAAATTAGCCTAAATTTATAATGCGTGTGAAGAATGAGATATAGAAAATAATGAACTTGAATATTTTATCCGGGTTGACTTTTGTGTGACCATGATATCTATACTTGAACTTGAAACGAACAAGAAAACTTCATGATTAAATTTAAAAGAAGGATATGAAAAGTGCAAACATCATCATGTGTAATTGATATATCATCATTGAGAAATTTAAACCACCACGATATGATGATGAAAGAAAAGGCATAAGAAGAAGAAAAAAGAATGTAATATATATTAAGGTTGAAAATTGAAATTAATTGGCTTCAAAATTCCACACGTTATTCTACCTCATAGCAAAGATTAACTTAAAACAAACAACGTCACTTCTCTCGCCGAATCAGCTATAGAGTTTGAGTCAATTAGACTTTCTTTTCTTTATTCGTTTTCCTCTTATTCATTAATCTGTTTTATATTATTTTGTCAAGATTTGAGATATGGGATTCACTTGTCTTTTTGTTGTCTACGTTTAATCACTCGTCATGCTTTTGTATTAATGATGTCAGTGTTTAAAAGGCCCACCGAATTTGTTGGGCCCAATTTCAAATTTTCAATATGGTCCACTCACCAAAAAATTGGGCCACTAATTATCTTAAGCCAACATTAAAATTGATGACGATTGCTTAGCTAATCTTTATTATTATATTTATAAGAAAAAATTGTTCGTAGTTGGTTTTATATTTGCTCGCCCCTCACTCACGCCGTCCCATTAATAATATTTCATGGTCACAATACATTTCCCTTTTTTGTAAGGTAACAAATACTTTGTGAACTTTATTTCAAAAAGAAAAGTAGTGAGTGAAGTATGTTTGATGGACAAAAATGAAATTGTTGAATATTTTTCCCTCTTTTATGTAGTTGGAATGTGGTTTTCATCAATAAATAAAAATAAATAAATACCTTCCAAAACAACATTACTTTGATTTTTTATTTTTTTCATCAATTTTTATGAATAGGCAATCAAATACAGCGACACTTAATTATGGGATTAGATATTAGTTATTTTATTTTTCTCTTAAAGGTTTAGGAGAAGTATATTGTGGTATACTTCGGAGCAACTTCTTCTGCTTTATTTTATTTTTTCTTTGTACGCGTTAAAACAAAATGAATTTTAAAGAATTCAACAACTCCGTTACTATGCTACTCTATTGAGTGTTCTTCTAGATATCTCTGCTCTAGTGGCAAAACATAGATATCTACAAATTTATTTTCTAACTATCTCATTTTTATAAGTTCAATGGAAATGTATACGAAAAAGAAAAAAAAAAAAAAGAAAAAAAAAAGAAAGAGTAGTCTTTGGTATATACTTCCTGGACCTATTGAGATAGAAATGTGGCCTAAAAGATAATATACATACCAACAAAAAAAAATACTCACTATGGCACTTGGGACAGTTCAGCATTTAATTCTAAAAGTTGGATATAGGTTTATCATTTAATTCTGAAAGTTGTAATCGATCAATATAACATCATGTGGGAGACAAATATAAAAAGTTAATTTGGATTAATATGACCAAGAAATTTGGATTATATCCTAATGATAATATGAAATTCGGAAGATATGTCTCGTTAGACCAAATACTATTGGTAAGCACTTTCTTCTTTCTCAACTTAATTGCGTTTTTCGCATCTTGGTGCATAAAACGGGGAGGATATTATTTAAAAATCTTCTCATCATAAACCATCAATTCAAACGACAAAATGTTTTTTTTTTTAATAACTTGTGATAAAATTCCCTATAAGATAATTATCCGGGTCAAATTTTTCTTCAATTGTTTTATAGTTATCTGAACTTGATAGGAAAGTTTAAAAAAAAAATAAAAATAAAAATAAAAATAAAGGTGGCATGCAAATTGCAGTGCAACGGCTAGCTAGGCTTGAAAAAAAAAATTGTCCTAAACTAAAATGTTTATATAAGTTTAAGGCATTGCATAATCACAACGTTATGATGACATCATATATATGTATGTTATGTAAATCCCCTGATCTCAAGCAAAGTCCATGTGGGTCTTATTGGCCGCCAACACTTAAAACACTTTGACCTTTCATTTATTATTTCTCTCTTTTTATTTTTCAAGTGCTTTTCCTTACAAATGACTTCTCTCTCTCTCACACACACACACACAAAAACGTGTATATATAGCCTTCAAATATCTTGCTTTCTCTTCTCACAACTTCTACGCAAGACACAAAAGCTGATTCCAAAGTTGAATTGCTTAGACATAAAGAAAGAAAGAGAAATAATGCCGGAGAGAGAGAATTTTGTGATTGATGATCATGTTTTTGATGAGCCTCGCAATGTGGTGAAGAAGTTTTTGGCTAGGCCTCAACTTGAAGGTTTAGGGGCAACAGTTAGAAGAAGCATAGGAAGGTACAAAAAAAAAAAAAATACAGATATATGATCATTTCCTATTCATCCATATTTATTGATGATTAATGGATAATTATGACTATGAGATATAATTTGGAATAGTAATTCATGGGTTTATTCATTTGGTTTCATCAGATTTGAGCTGAAATACTTTGATCCTTTTCTTGCTTTGGATGAATTCTCAGGTGGGTCTCTAATTTATTTATTTATTATTTTATTTTTTTGGTATTGCTAAAACTTTATTTTTCATCTTATGTTTGATTTAATTTAATCCTCTATTGTATTATTGTGCTATTATTTGCAGTTACTGCTCCAGCTGGGTTCCCTGATCACCCACATAGAGGTCTCTCTAGAACATCAATTCAATTTGCTAAAAATAATTACCTCATTTTTTTATACGGCCAAATTTTAAAACAATTTTATATTCTAAGTTCTAACTACTCTTTTTATTTTATTTTTATCAAACAGGATTTGAGACGGTGACGTACATGTTACAGGTATAAACTTATATATATGATATGTGTAGCCCTCTTATAAATGAAACTATCTTAGCTAAACTTTATATCACAAAGAAAATAATGCATGTACTAACTACTTAGTCATGCTTTACATTATAAGTAATAAAGTAGATAGGGGTAAAATGGTAATAAAAAATGTTTGTGGAGCTAATGGCTAAGAGCTAATTTATAATTGGATGCAATAAGAATAGATAAATATGTTCAAAAAATTATATACAATATGGCATGACAATCACATAGCCAACAAGAAAGAATTATTAGGTTTGGCTTGGCAGGCAAGAGATATAATATATCATTGTTAATTAATTAATTTTTCATAAATAATGAAATAATTAGGGGTCGATTACGCATGAAGATTTTGAAGGACATAAGGGAACAATAGAAGCTGGCGATTTGCAATGGATGACCGCAGGAAGAGGAATTGTTCATTCTGAAATGCCTTCTTCTCATGGAACACAAAAAGGTCTACAATTATGGATTAATTTGCCTTCCAAACACAAAATGTGAGTTTTTCTGTTTATTTTATTTTTATAATTATATTTATTATATACACATATATACTAAAATTTGAAATTAATTTTAACTTTTATACATATATCCGCTTTAGGAATGAAAATAGTAATTTTTTATAATGGAAAAATGAATCATATATATATAATTACCATAAGATGAATATTAATTTTATGTAATTCTTATGAAACTTAGTTGAATATAAATAAACTACGTAGTACATATTCAAGAAAGTGAAAGCATGACGTTAACTTGATGTCACAAAGTAGTATACGTGTCAAAAGTTTGGGTAACAATAAAATAAAAAGTTGCTTAATAGCAACGACATTATAAATGTTCTTCAAACTTTTCAAACGAATTTATGTGCTAGAACTTTATTTTATGTCATTCAAGAAGATATGATGTTTCTAAATGTGGTTTAAACTTTTCAAAAACTATGTGCTCAATATACCAAATACCAACAACGAATCTTCTACGCACCAACACATAGTTTTTTTGGGTTTTTTTTTTTAAAAAAATAAATAAAACGTAAATAAGAATATAACTTTGCTAAAGATAGGATATTGGAAAAACGGTTTTCAAAGTGGCACTACTCATACTTAACGGATCAAAAAAAATTTATTTTTGTTTTTTTAGCATCTATAGCACTAAATTTTGTGGTTCATATACTAATCACAAATTGCATATTACCAAACATAACTAACTCTTAATATATATTATTTCATTAAATATCTTATTAAAAAATCCCGACAAATATGATTACAAAATAATTTGTACTTTATTAACATATTTGATGAAAGATTTAATGATACAGTGAAAATAAAAATGTGGTTTCCTAATGTGCAAATTCTGTTGAAAATAAAAATGGAAATTTTTAGACAAGGCCGAAAATAAAAAATAAAAGTTGAAGGAGGTGAATGAAAAAAAAATGTTTAGGGACTAAAATGTAATCATGTGACAATTGAAGGAATATTTTATAAATTATAATTACTACGTGTAACTAATATTTGTATGTACTACAATTTTACAAATCGAGAATATAACCAATTACACCTATTATTCTATTGTTATCAATAGGATTGAACCAAGGTATCAAGAAATGCTAAGTAAAGACGTCGCTGAAGTATCGAGAGACGGTATCAAGGTTAGAGTTATAGCCGGAGAAGCCTTGGGAACCAAGTCACCGATCTACACAAGAACGCCAACGATGTACTTAGATTTCACGCTCAAGCCAGGAAGTCATCTTCGACAACCGATACCAATTTCATGGAATGCCTTTGTGTACGTCATAGAAGGCGAAGGAGTCTTTGGAACCTTGAAGTCGTCGCCAGTGACACCTCATCATCTTCTTCTTCTTGGATCCGGGAACGGTTTGGAGGCTTGGAACAAGTCCTCCAAACCCGTTCGCTTCGTCTTGGTGGGAGGCGAGCCAATCGGTGAAACCGTTGCGCAACTTGGACCGTTTGTGATGAACACTAAAGCGGAAATCGATAAAACGATCGAAGACTTCGAAAACTACACAAATGGGTTTGAGAACGCACGGCATTGGAGATCCGAAGCTGCGATTAGACTAGGGTTTTAGATCTTAGTGGGACTAGAGTTTAACATTATTGATGACCAAAGTCGTGTCATGTAAATTAGAAATATGTTTGGTAAGTAGGGATAAGAAATGCCATTTCATTTATTAGTAATTAAAGCACCTGATGTTATTTATGTTGCTATTGTTGTTTTTTTTTTCCCCTCCTATTGCATTTGTGTTGTTTCATTCAAATATTTTTTTAAATAAATTATCCTATATATACAAAATTATATAAATATTGTATGAAGACCCTAAAAGAGAGAGCGTAATTTATTCAGATGAATCAGCAAACTCTCTTATAGTTCTTTTTCGAGTAATTCTTGTAAATTTTTAATCGTCCTTATCGTGAATAGCATGAGAGCTTGTAGAGTCCTTGAGTGAGATTATTGCGTTGAGGATTGGTTTATGAGGGTATAACCGGTTTCGAGGATTATTGCACAATTAATACTTCTCCGATTCGGAGATTCGGAGCTGAACGAGGACACAACTCAAACTTTGGTTTGAGTTAACCACAGTAAAAGGTTGTGTTATTCTTCCATTTATTGTTCAAACTAGTTGCATTTCTAGCAACTTAACACAACATTTTTAAGCAAATCACAGTGATATGAGGATCAGGGGATATTAGGGAGGCTCGGATAATACAGCGCAGGCCTAAACATTTGGACGTTTTCTTCTTTCACAGGATAGTAAGAAGCCCATAGTATTTTGGTTTCGTAGAAGTTTCCGTTCGTGGCCTCCAATGTCAAGTAGAACATAACACCTTCCACTCCAGTTGCTCTCACAACCCTCTTCAGCTCCAAAGCTTCTTCGCCCTATCAAACATGATCAGATATACATAAATGGAAACAATATTCAGAAAAATACACCACAATTTTGTCCATTTGAGTCACCAAAATCTAACATATAATGGGATAAGAATAAGCGGGGAAAAAAAAACCTGTTGGTTTTTGTTGTGAACTTGAATCGCGTACTAGGCGGCGGCTGTCAAACTCTCGCGATCCGCCGGGAACGCCTCGAATCGAGACATAAGGGGAGTTCTCCTTGATACCGAAGGGCTAACGCGGAATCCCTGTTTGATTCACAAAACAAACCATTATATTTCAATCGCCAACGAATGAATGAAATACGTATTTATAACCGATTTCTACATCATCATCAAATATTCGGAATCATCCACTTTTTACACAACACACACACAAGTACTGTAATGCAATATGTAATTTAACATACCTCAGATTCATTAATTATCATGTATCTTTTTAGAGAATATTTTTTAGAGATTAATTTTTTTTATTATCATTATATTTCTTATCTGTGATCTTTTTTTAGAGCATAGTTTCTTTTATGCGATATTTTGGAGCGCCGTTTGGTTATTCATTTTTCAAATGTTGTAATCAATTGCTTGTATGCTTAAGTTTTGCCTCATTAATCACGTCCATTTATTTAATTTTTTCCTCATATATTTGTGTCAATGGGTGGTAATATAGTCTTCAAATGATATGATAACATATATACGTATTTATAACCGATCTCTACACCATCAAATATTCGGAATCATCCACTTTTTACACAACACACACAAGTACTGTAATGTAATATGTAATTTAACATACCTCAGATTCATTGACCTGCGCATAATACGTTTCCAATATAATCGGCTTTTCGGATTCAGTTGGACCATAATGCCTGGGGCGAGATTCCTGTATTGTTAATTCAGCCACGCCGTCCTCAATATCGGGTTCAACCTCTTCACATGGCCATATATATTCCATTTTAGCTCTCGATGCACGGATTAGCTCGCTGGTCTTCCTTTCTTCTTCAAAAATGTTGATTGTTTTGAGATCTCCCAATGTGTATCGCTTTATGGGCTCCGAATTCCCATACTTGATCATGGCGTCGTTTTGATGCTTCTGAAAAAGAGCAAGAACAGGTCGTGAAAAAATCAAATAAAAAAACCCCAAGTCGGATATACTATCAGAACACACCTGTTTCGCGACCGAATCGCTAAATTCTTCGTATTTCAGATCAAATCACATTGTTCTGTTTTTTTTTTTTTTTTTTTTTTTTTTTTTTTTTTTTTTTTTATCTCTATGTTTTCTTTTTATATTAAAACCACATTTTTTTTTTCATTTTATTATATTTATTTTTACATAAAAAGTTGGTATTAAGCTATGTTTTTGGATCTGCATATTGCCATGTTTTTGGTCAAAGCTAAAATTTTGCAGACAAATAGATTCGACAAACCATAGTAAAAAAAAAAAAAAAAAAAAAAAAAATCAGCCCACACACAAAAAGCTCGGGAAAAAATAAAAGATCAAGAATTGATTTGCAACTGAATCCCTAAATTAATCATTCGCATTACAGAATAGAGAAATTCGTCCGTATTTGTAATCGTACGTTTCTCATCTTCGTTTTACTCGAACTTTAATTCTCATCGAATGAAAAACCAGAATGCGAATGAAAATTCCATGACGAGATCGAATTCCATAATCAGCACTAATTTTTGTAAGCCAATCAAAATTAGGAAAGAAGACGAAAGATTACCTCGAATTCTCCAATCTAACTCCGCGAGTGTTTTTTCTCCTCTTTCTGTTTTTTTCTTTCTTTTTCGTTGCAGAGACTTTGCTGAAGTTTATTTATAGGTTTTTGCTGAAATAAACGGGCCGGGCCGCTTATGGTTGTTATTATAAGGGAATAGGGAAAGGATCGTTTTGGTGCTTTTTTTAGATTAATTACAAGAATAGTGTATTTAAATTTTTAATTCAACACCAGTGTCTTTGGAGTTATAAATAATTATTTGAAAATAAAATAATATATTTTGGAAATTTCAAAACCACCCAAATGATAAAAGTATATAAAAAAAAAAACAAATCTTAACTTTGGTAACTTATACACTACTAATATTTGTGTCTAATTTTTAAAAATATTTGATGAATTATTATAGAAAAGTTACAGAATACTTTTATAGACGATACTAATATTTGTGTCTGATTCCCAAAAATATTTGATGAATTATTATATGGAAAGTTACAGAATAGTAATGTGAAGTGCAACATTTCCAGCATAGTGACTATTTTATATTTTTTAAAAATAGTAAGGAACCGCACTATTTCGTATGCCTCAAGCAAGAAGAAAAAAATGTGAATACGCTCATTTTATTTTAGATGCTATGTTTAAACAATTTTTTGAAAATGATTTTTTTTTTTTAATTTTTTTATTATAAATAAATTGTTTTTAAAAAATATGTAAACCTAAACAGAATGATTGTTTACTCTTGATGTTGGATTAGATGTTGGACTTCGTCCTCCATTAATACGAATTTTTTTTTAGCCTGAGTTGATTAGTTTGACCTAGGCCTTGAGATTGATCTCGAGACCCAGCCCACGACACACAGTGAGCTAATCCATTTTTGATTTAGTTATCTGGCTCAACTCACCAGCCTAGTTCTCCGTTTTAGCTCACCAGTCTACTTCTCCGGCTCAGCTCATCGGCTTAGTTTTTCGGCACAGTTCGTCACCAAAGACTGTTTCAACGAGCTCGAGCTGGAATCTCATAGATCTTAGGACTATTTAACAACTACTCTCAATCGTTTCGTCAATTTTAGATCGTGCCACATACGTGTCACGAGATGACATAATCAACGACGACGTGCCTCCAAAATCAGCATATGAGAGGAGGATAAAATGTGGTCCTTCTCACAAGTGTAAGAGTAGTAAAAAGTTCAACCTCTTGATATAAAATGATAATAATAAATAAATAAAACCAATCAGGGGATATTAGGGAGGCTCGGATAATACAGCGCAGGCCTAAACATTTGGACGTTTTCTTCTCTCACAGGAAAGTGAGAAGCCCATTTTATTCTGGTTTCGTAGAAGTCGCCGTTCGTGGCCTCCAATGTCAAGTAGAACAAAACACTTTCCACTCCGGTCGCTCTCACAACCCTCTTCAGCTCCAAAGCTTCTTCGTCCTAACAAACATGATCAGAGATAGATAAATCACACAATCCACGAAAGGCCAAAAGGGAAAGTGGAAACAATATTCAGAAGAAAGAAAAAAAAAATCCGAATTTTGTCCATTTGAGTCACTAAAATCTAACATATAATGGGATAAGAAAAAGTGGGAAAAAAAACACCTGTTGGTTTTTGTTGTGAACTTGAATTGCGTACTTGGCGGCGGATGTCAAACTCTCGCGGTCCGCCGGGAACGCCTCGAATCGAGATAAAAGGGGAGTTCTCATTGATACCGAAGGGCTAACGCGGAAGCCCTGTTTGATTCACAACACAAACCATTATATTTCCACAAAAAAAAATTAGGAAAATAACTAACTTAAACATTTTGACATTGCTAAATATCCAATGTTTGGTAAATCTTAAGTAGATAGCCACTTTCTGATTACAAAACGTTTACTATTTAGCAATGTCAAATATTTAAGTTGACTATTTTGCTAATGAACCCATATTTCAATCGCCAACGAATTAATAAAATGCATACACAAAAAACCGATTTCTACATCGCCAAATATTCGGAATCATCCACTTTTAACACAACACACACAAGTTCCGTAATGTAATATGTAATTTTAACATACCTCAGATTCATTGACCTGCGCATAATACTTTTCCAAAATGATCCGCTTTTCGGTTTCTGTTGGACGGCGATCCCTGGGGCGAGATTCCTGTAATGTTAAATCAGCCACGCGCCATATATATTCCGTTTCAGCTCTCGATGCACGGATTAGCTCGTATGTCTTCCTTTCTTCTTCACAAATGTTTATTATTTTGGGACCTCCCAATGTGTATCGCTTTGGCTTCGAATTCCGATGCCTGATCATGGCGTCGTTTTGATGCTTCTGACTAGAAGAGCAAGAACAGGTTGTGAAAAAATAAAATAAAATAAAATAAAATTAAAAACCCTAAGTTGGATCTACAATCAGAACACACCTATTTCGCGACCGAATCCCTAAATTCTTCGTCCTTCAGATCAAATCACATCGTTCTGTGTTTTTTTTTTATCACTATGTTTTCTTTTTATATTAAAACCACATGTTTTTTTTTTATTTTTCATTCGATTATATTTTTATATAAAAAGTTGGTATTAAGCTATGTTTTTGGATCTACAAGCTAAAATTTTGCAGACAAATAGCTTCGACAAACCCTAGTAAAAAAAAAAATCAGCCCACACACAAAAAGCTCGGGAAAAAAAACAAACGAACAAGAATTAATTTGCAAGTGAATTCCTAAATTAATTATTCGCATTACAGAATAGAGAAATTCGTCCGTATTTGTAATCCTATGTTTCTCATCTTCGTTTTACTCGAACTTTGATTCTCATCGAATTAAAAACCAGAATGCGAATGAAAATTCCATGACGAGATCGAATTCCATAATCAGCTAAATCAAAATTAGGAAAGAAGACGAAAGAGTACCTCGAATTCTCCAATCTAACTCCGCGAGTTTTTTTTTTTTTTTTTTTTTTGTTATTTCTTTCTTTTTCGTTGCAGAGACTCTGCTGAAGTTTATTTATAGGTTTTTGCTGAAATAAACGGGCCGGGCCGCTTATGGTTGTTATTATAAGGGAATAGGAAAAGGATCGTTTTAGTGCTTTTTTTAGATTAATTACAAGAATAGTGTATTTAAATTTTTAAATCAACACCAGTGTCTTTGGAGTTATAAATAATTATTTGAAAATAAAATAATGTATTTTGGCAATTTCAAAACCACCCAACTGACAAAAGTACAAAAAAAAAAACAAATCTTAACTTTGGTAACTTATACACTATACTAATATTTGTGTCTAATTGTTAAATATATTTGATGAATTACTATAGGGAAAGTTACAGAATACTTATAGACGATACTAATATTTGTGTCTAATTCCCAAAACTATTTGATGAATTATTATAGGGAAAGTTACAGAATAGTCATGTGAAGTGCAATATTTCCAGCATAGTGACTGTTTTAAAATCTTTTTAAAAATAATAACGAACCACACTATTTCGTATGCCTCAAGATTCCACCGGCACTGATTCTACAGCTACAAGCAAGAAGAAGAAAAAACATACGAATACGCTAATTTTATTTTAGATGCTATGTTTACACAATTTTTAAAATGATTTTTTTTAAAGATTTTTTTGATAAATAAAACTGTAAGCATTAAATAAAGTTAGATAAAAACTCAATATATTAAATAAATTGTTTTGTAAACCTAAAAAAAATGATTGTTTACTGTTGATGTTGAAGTAAATGTCGGACTTCGTCTTCCATTAATACGAATTTTGTTTGGGCTTAAGTTGATTAGTTTGGTCTAGGCCTTGAGATCGATCTCGAGACCCAGCCCACGACACATAGTGATCAAATTCCTGAGGAATCTAAAGTATTTCCTAGGAATAGAGGTGTCGAGATCTTTGAAAGGACTAGTAATCTCTCAGCAAAAGTATGTACTAGACCTATTATTAGCCGAAACCGGTCTCCTCAAGTGCAATCGATCCCAACCACAAGCTCAGCAAGAGGGAAAACATATTAACAGACTATTAACAATTAATAATTGACGTCCTAATTGTACGCTACAATATATGCAAGTGTAGATTTAGCTTTTTTCGATTTTATTAGGTTCTTGCATAGAAAACACGAGCTGTTGTGCAGAGGACTATGATAAGACAATCTTCGTTGAGATTACCTCTTTGATTCAATTGCAGCCAAATTTCTGGAGCATCAAAAACAATTTGACCATAAAAATAGGTTTTGTTGACAAGTGTGTCATTAGATATAGTTTGTTGATAAGTTTGACATTAAAAATATTTTTTTTTCTTTCAGTTCTGCTCTAGTTGTTGAACTACAAATCGTTCCACACAAAGCTACCGACGATCATGAGACTTGTTATATGGTCCAAGTTGATAAAAAAAAATGTTTCAAATAGGATACGTAAGTCCCACCAAATCCCTTACATCTCGTGTGCTTAATTGGCTTGGGCCCCCATAAAATCAATTCATTTATGCACAGAATTCTTATATACTCATACATCACATATCATACCATACCTGCCCTACAGAACTTTGAAAGACGTTACACCAAAGTAAACCCAATATCACAAACTTCTTCATGATGATTGTTTAGAAAAAATATATAAAAAAAAAATAAATAATAAAGATGTCTCAAAGCAAATGGGAATGAAATCTTGTAGCCTATAAATACTACACCATCAGAATAAAGGAAAATGGGCATGACGGAAGAGAAAATAAAAAAGGAAGAAAAAATAAGAAAAAAAAGGTACAAATTTGAAAGCAAAAAAAAAAAAGAAAAAAAAAAGAAAAAAAGAGAGAATTATAAGCTTAATGCAAATTCAAGATTCACCTTGATAAGAAATTAGAGGTAAAAGTGAGGCCGGAACGACGGATATAAATTTTCCGCGCCCCCTCTAGCTCGATTAATAGAAGTAAAAATGAGGTTGGAGCGACGGACATAAATTCTCCGCGCCCCCTCTAGCTCGTTTCCTCTATTTTTTACAGGCAAAACAAAAAGAATCGAATTGTGATAACACAAAGAACGGAGACGAAGAGACGAATTCCAAGGCAAACCACACCGCCCTCCTCGAATTCCCAAAGGCATCTTCGCAGTCGTGACGCTCAAGATATTCTAACCCGTTACGATGCTCCCGGAGTCGAAGGAGATTCGACGCTCGTAACCTAAAAACGAGACACGTCACAAGCTCGACACCTCAACGCGTGTCCCGTGAATGTTATCCGAGAAAATCACATTAACAAGACTCGTGACAGTATCATGGTGTTTGAGGGAGGTCAGATCTTTATGGAAGGTTTGTGATACAAATTACTCTGAGGCATTTACTTGGTTGGTACACTTTTGTGGTCCTTCTCACAAGAGCAAAAGTGTAGTAAAAAGTTCAACCTCTTGATATAAAATGTGCCAATAGTAGTCTGTGAATGTCAATAAAATGGTGTACCTTGATAACAGGTTAGAATTTGGGTTAGCTAGAACCTTGTTTTTGTTATTAAAAAAAAGCGCAACGTCCTTTTTATTTTTATTTTTAGATTTTTTAAAAACTGGAATGTACAAGCCTTGTGACACCAATTGCTGGAATTTCGCTGTAATAATTTGTGGGGTATAACAAAAAAAGAATAGTAGGACGTTGCGGATGAATTCATTCACATGAAAAGAGAGAAACACAGCAACAAAGCCGAGCAAGCATTTTCAAGCAAGTCTGAACTAGATTTTTAAAAATCAATACAAAGGTGTTTCTTTAAAATAAAAAATAAATAAAAAAAGAACCATGGCAGAGAGAAAATAAAAAGAGGAAGGAAAACTTTGAAAGTAGATGGAATCATAAGAGATAAGAAAAGAGAATTGGTGTAGCAAGAGAACTGATATGCCCCGAGATATTTCTTGTATTGATTCGAATATGAACGTAAGAACTACAATGAGATATCGGACGTTCGAGAGGTCCGTGCTCTCCAAATTGGAATTCTCTTCCTTACAAGAGACTAAACAATTTTCAGATTCTATTTCGATACCATTTCCCCTACTAATTCAGCTTTATTTATAGGCTCTGAAACTTTTTACTGTTTTCTATTTAATCCTCTAACTAACTCTTATCACTAGTTTATCCTCTAAATCTCGGGTCCTAACAACAACACAGAGTGAACTGTACCAGAAACGCAAATGTAAAGTATCTCCTTCCACACACACGCAATCCGGTCAATTTCTGGCTTTCGATTTGACATTCAATCTTTTTTGTTGTTTTAGAGCTAATTAAGAAAGGGGTTACGAAAAAGCATCATAGTGATATGATGAGGATCATGTGAAATTAGGGAGGCTCGGATAATACAGCGCGCGCCTGAACATCCGTATGCTTTTTTTTTTTTTTGTAGAGGCACTATCGGCCAGGATTACATGATATATTAGCAGTGCAAAGCGCAGGTGGCACTATCGGCCAAGATTACATAGTAGGTGGCACTACTGGCCAAGATTACATACTTATTAGAATAAATCCTAGGGGCATGCATTTCTGCATCCCATGGGGGCTTGAACCCATGACATCCGTATGCTTTTATAAGTTATGGCTTTATCACCAACCAAATCTAATATTGTTTTGTAGAACTCGCCGTTCGTGGTCTCCAATGTCAATAGAGCTTGGTAATTGTGTTGGCCTCCGCGCCTTGTCGCTCTCACAACTCGCTTCAGCTTCAAATCATTTTCCATATCCTGACACGTACAATCACATATAAATCAATAGTTGATGATATAGATCACTATGCTGAAATATATATGATTGTATCATATGGGAAAGCAAAGTCAGAGAATTACCTCTACATGAAATTCATTGTGAAGTAACAGAACAAACTCGGCGGCCATTATCCAATCCTTTTCAGGCATCGGCTTGAATCCGGATAAACGATTTATAGCCTTCGCAGCCCACGGACTAACACGAAACCCCTGAATAGTGATTCACAAAACAAACCATCCATTCTCAGAATGAACTCTGTATAATCCACCAGAAAATTAATTAACTCATTAAGTCAATTTAATTTACATAAAAAAAAAATAGCATACCACGTCGAAGTAAATTAATTAATCAGAACAATTAATTTAATTAACATCGGTCTGGTGGACTATTTTCCTAATAAAATAAAACTTGAGCTAGATCATTAGGTATAAAATTTATTAGTTGCAATAAATATTTGATTAAAATTAATGGTTTAAAATTCTAATAACTTGATTTATGAATAAGCTTCCCTTTTAGAAATAAGTAAATAAAATTTAAACAAACTCAATAACTGTATCATCCTCATCCTCGCAAAATCTAGAGAAACAAATGCTAAATTTTGTACTCTTAAGTTGGGCCTTCGGTACGAGCGGAAGGAAGACTACCGTTTGCGTTTTGTGCTTCACAGAAGTACCGCTTTCGTAGCTAACCGTATCGAAAGAAACTCTTACAATAACGTTTTGAAAGTGGAAGAAGACTATCGGAAGACATTCCTTTCGCTAATTTTCATTAGTCATTTGTATTTTATTTTTTAATTAAAAAATTCTGAACCGTTGATAACTAAACATCTAACGGTTGCTATTATTGTCTCATATAAATTAGGGCATTGTAGCAAAATAGCCAGTTTGAAACTATAGATTTTATTTTTAGCCTATGTTTCATAACTTTTAGGAAAATAACCAACGTGCTTAGGTGTCAATAATTAATAGACTAATTTGCCCTTTTACTTAATCAAATGGAAATAATGAATATAATTATAATAAATAATAGGCAATAATAATATAAATTAACAGACAATTTCAAAATTGTTATACGTAGCATTTAACCTCTAACAAATCTCAACAAAATATTTTATCAAAGATATCATTAATCACGCGGCGCGCTAATCTAGAACGGCTTCACCAAGACTGTCGTTACTGTTGGGAACCTGTCAACACAGATAATAAACGTAAATTACTGGAAATTATCTCATTCTCCACATTTAAGTAATTTGAATGGAAATAAATGGAAATAACTGTAAATAAATCATCTGTACCTCTACATTTTTCCAAAATCTGACATTCGAAAATCTTCACTGTTAAAAAAAAATTAACAATGAGAGTCGGGCCACCTCTAACCAAGCTCCGATTGTCTCTCCCGCCAACCACCGCCGTGAGGCTCGTCGCGACCCCCTTCCGGAGCGTCGACCACGGCCTCCCTCCGGACTCCGAGAACACCGGCTCCCTCCCCTACGCTCTCATCAACCGCCTCCTGTGAGCGTTGATCTGGCTCCGACGAGCCTTCGCCGACCTCCTCCGCCGCCTCCGGCCGATCTGCGTCATCGGTGCAAACTTCTTCGGCTGGACTGCCCCCTTGGCCCGCGACCTCGGCTTCTTCCTCGTCATCTTGGCATGTTGAAGGTTAAAAAAAAAACCCAGATCTGATTTTGTGGAGAGAGAGAGAGAGAGAGAGAGAGAGAGAGAGCGTGGAAGAGAGAAATCTAACTGCTTCCTTAATAATATCAACAAATATTCTGTGAAGAAAAAAAAACACACGCACAAAAAAAAAAAAAAAAAAAACGTGTCATAAAATCCTTAAATATAGAAGTTAATTGACCAAATTTTAATTAACCCACTCACGCTAAAAAAACTGACTTAAAAAAAATGACTTAAAATATTGGAGGACAAAAAAGTAAAACATAATTTGCCACCTAATACGTTTGGCTATTTTCTTAAAAAACTCTAAACATAGGCTAAATCCCAAACCTAATATTATAAGTGACCTAGTTACTTAGAAAACTCTATAAATTATTATTTTTTTTTTATTAAATACCGAAAAATTACTACGTTCGTTAAATTAAAAAATTGCCTAACGAAAATAACCCTTCCGTTAATCTCTAGACTAGAAGGTTAAAATTTGCATAATAAAATTGGCATTTTCGTTAAACAATGAAAACACACTAACAAATGAGAGTACACTTATAAATCTACACAAATACGCATATTTAACAAAAAAAAAAAAAAAAAAAAGCAAATATCTCCTGATGGCTTGTTGGGGGAAGAAAAAAAAAACCACAATCAGATGGCTAGAGCTAGATTCTTTATTGATTCAATAATTAAACTAATACCATAATTATAGGAAGAAAAAAAAAACCACAATCAGATGGCTAGACCTAGATTCTTTATTGGTTCAATAATTAAACTAATACTACCATAATTATAGGAAGAAAAAAAAAAACTGCGTGGGACTTTTTTTATTTTTTTGAAACTGAAAAGAAAAAAAAAACTGTGCGACTGTGTATGACTTAAAACTGAAAAGAAAAGAATTGCAGAGAGAGAGAGAGAGAGAGAGATTCTTCCGATCTCTCCTCAAATGTGTAGTCTCCGATCTCCGGACGACAACGATGAACAGAAAAAGAAGCTCGAGGCTCGTGAAAATCCTGATCGTCCTATTCCTCATAAACTCCTTCTCTCTCCTCATCTACTTCCTCTCTCACTCCTCCTCTAAACCCCAACAACGACAAGAGCTAATACAACAACAAAAAGAGCAAAAACCCTCAAACCAGCCGAGCCGTTCGAAGCCGTGGCCGATCCTTCCCTCCTTCCTCCCCTGGTGGGCCCCACCGCTGCCACGTGTCCGATCCTGCGAGGCCTTCTTCGGCAACGGCTTCACTCGCCGCTTCCACCTAGCCAACTCTTCTTCAGGTTCCGACTCAACACAGTCTTACTCTTTTTTTTTATTTTTTTATTTTACGTTCTGTACATTTTTTTTTATTGACTTGGCATCAAAATTCACAAATCTTTGGTGATGGGTAATGTGAATACTCTCTCTGAATATTTTGTGCCTTATGATAAACACTCCGGCGAGAATCCGACAATCGTAGGAAATAGATTTAGGAGAGCGAGAGAGAAAAAAAAAATTGAATGATATGTCATTACAATCTTTTTTTGGTAATTTTAACTAACTTACTAGAGTACTATCTAAAGGGGTGTGTCATAAGCTAATACACCCTTTTTCGGAATAATCCAATGCTCTCAATCACTCACTTGACCAAAACCGGATTCGGGTTCAGGTTCGGAGGGGTGGTTCGGGTGCCGTTTCAGCGAGACTTTGGGGAGCTCGGTGTGCGAGGGAGGGAGGGTGAGGATGTCGCCGGAGAAGATAAAGATGGCCGGAGGAGGAGAGAGATTGGATGATGTCATCGGCCGGGAAGAGGACGAGGAGTTGCCGGAGTTCGAAGACGGAGCGTTCGTCGTCGACGGCGGAGATGGGTTGAACGAGAAGAAGAGGCTCGGGGGATCGGGCGGCCGAGATGGATTGGATTTGGACGAGTTTTTGCCGGCCGGTGAGGTTTTGAGGCATACTATGAGGGGCTTGGTCGGGTCTTCTCTTGTTGTTCCTTCTAAGGACTTTCTATGTGATGAGGTCAGATTCTTATTTCTTCATGTCATTTGTGTATTTATATTGTGTGGTTCTATAGATAGAAAGTTACTAAATTTAAAGGGATGTGTAAATGATCTGAGGAAAATGGGTTTGTTTTTAATTTGGTGAATCATGGATGATAAAGTTTGAATCTTTACTTAGCTTATATCATCAAATGTAGTTTATACGGTTGAACATGTACACATGTGTGTATTTATTTATGGATATGGTTGTAAAGATTGAAACTTTCTAATTTGGAAGTTCGTTTATTTGTATGTAATCATGAGTGGTGCATCATTAAATGTTTTGAGGTTTGTGGTGGGAAATTTTAAAAGTGTGGATTAGATATATTTGGGAATCTTTCTGATATGTGAATCTTTGGATACTTAAGTTCGAATCTTTACTGAGCTTATATCAATAAATGTAGTTTATATTTGGAGGTGTGTCTGTGGTTCTAATTGTAAGGGTTGAAACTTTCCAAATTTGCAGGGGTGTTTTTTTTTGTACTGATGACTGATGAGTGCTGTATTATTAAATCTAGAAGTTTAAGGGGAAAAGGAATTAGAATAGGGATTGGGTATTGGGTTTCTTTCTAATTCTGTGAATCATGGATGCTAAAGTTTGACTCTTTACTGATAAGTGAGGTTTGTGGTAGTTTTATTAGGGGCTAACTGGGTTCACCTTTTGTTGGATTGAATCAATTTGTTTGAATAGTTTCAATTTCGGGGTGTGATTGGATTCTTGGTCATGGTGTATTCTAAAGTTTGGAACTTTGTACATTTGGAGAATTGCATGTGATGTCTTAGGATTTTTAGAAAGGAATTCGGGGATTGGCTTTGAGGGAAGTTCAAGTGCAGCGAGGGAAGTTTTGTTTATTAAAGCTTGAAACTTTCCCTGACTTTTCACAGAGAGTACAGTTAATATACCGAACTCTAGTTGCGGACGTTCAATTCCATGAAGATAGTTTTAACTTTAAGATTGTGATTCTCACTCAAATTTAGGCCCTTGTTAGACATTGTAATTGGGAACAAGCTGAAGGAAGAAAGTTATGAAGTTAGTTTGATTTATTTAGATGGTTTAAACGATATTGGTTTAATGTTACTGGGTATTTCTGGTTATAATGCTCGATGCTATCCTACTTTGTGCGTCACATATAGTAGAAAAAGAAGACGAAGAAAAGATTATTTTTATGTAATTATCTACTCGGGTTTTGATTTTATGCATTAAAGATGGAAACTTTTTGAATCTCGAGCCTTGTAGAACTTGAGGGTTTCAATATAATGAACTGAGTGAGAATAGATAGATCAATTTATCCCTTAAAGATAGAAGCTTTTTTAGTCTTAAGCCTTCAATGTGATCTAATTTACAAACAAACTGAAGATATTTGTTGAAATCAAACGAATTAAAGTTTCTTTTTCTTCCGTGTATTGTTTCCTTTCTAATTCTCATCCCGTTTCTTTTCTTTGCCAGTGGATCGAGGAACCCACGATTCTGGTCACACGCTTCGAATACGCTAATCTTTTTCACACGGTCACAGACTGGTACAGCGCTTACGTGGCGTCGAGAGTCACGGGTTTACCCAACCGGCCTCATTTGATCTTCGTCGACGGTCACTGCACGGTACGTTTATCATCAATGCTAGATTGACCCGCATCTCAATTCGGTGCAAACATCGATTCAATCGTCAATGTTAGCAACCGATTGGTGTTTCCGATCTTTATTTCCACAGTCACCGTTGGAAGACACGTGGAGAGCGTTGTTCTCTAGCCTCCGATACGCCAAAAACTTCACGGGCTCGGTCTGTTTCCGACACTTGGTCCTCGCGCCTCTGGGCTACGAGACCCCTCTCTTCAAGGGCTTGACGGACGAGATAGACTGCGACGGCTCGTCCGCTCAAGACCTCCGGCGAAACCCCGACGATCGGAAAACCGCCCGGCTGTCCGAATTCGGAGAGATGATCCGGGCCGCTTTCGGGTTCCCGGTCAACAGGCCTCGGGTCGAGACGGGCCCGCTCAACGTCCTCTTCGTCCGCCGCGAGGACTACCTGGCCCACCCGAGACACAAGGGCAAAGTCGAGTCCCGGCTGGCGAACGAGGAGCAAGTGTTCGACGCCGTGAAGGTAACCCAAAACAAACTAAAAAAAAAATGGGTTTTCAATTTTCGGTGCAAATAGTCCTCGAATTTTGGAGCAAGTGTTTTAAGGAAATAACCAACGTTTTGTTTATTTTGGTAGATTAACTATTTACCAAAATTAACGTGTGAAAAATGCTAAAGACAATCATGTAAAATAGTATTCTGATCAATGAGGCTACGTCACTAAATGTGGCTAGATTCTAAACATGATTAAAACGTTGGTTAGATTGCAAATACAACGCTTCAAGTGGACTAGTCCATGAGATTTTTCAACTTTTATCTAGTGCTTCTAGGGTCAAGATATAATTTAGTTAGTTTCTTTTATAAAATTACCAATATATTTTAGTTACTTTCTTTTATAATAAAAAAAATTAATTATACTTAGAAAGGAAATAGAAAGCCTTACAAACCATAAAAGTTCAGAGACTATTTGCTCCAAAAAGCCTTATTTTCTTTTTACGTGATTAATTTTAATCGGTTAAATAATGATACTAACCATTCGTTCGTTCATTCATTCATTCATTCATCGTTACACAAAGGCTTGGGCTTCTTCATCGACGGGGCAAAAGGGGTGTCGGATAAACGTGGTGAACGGTCTCTTTGCCCACATGTCGATGAGGGAACAAGTTCGGGCGATCCAAGACGCTCGCGTGATCGTCGGGGCCCACGGGGCCGGAATGACCCACATAGTCTCGGCTCTTCCGGGGACGGTGGTGCTCGAGATCATCAGCAGCTTTTTCCAGCGACCTCACTTTCGGCTCATATCTCGGTGGAAAGGGCTCGAGTACCGAGCCATAAACCTCCCGGGATCGACGGCCGATCCGCGCGAGGTCGTCGAGAGCCTGAGCGAGATCGTGAGAAGCCTTAATTGCTCTTGATCAATTTTTTTATAAAATTTGAAGGAAAAAAAAGAAGTTTTTTTGCTAACTAAAGAAGAAAGAAGAAGGAAAAAAAAAAAGTGCGATCCGCTTGGAATCGGATTATTAAGGATTGCACTTTCGGCGCGGCGGAGAACAGATCTATTTTTGCAGCTTAGGCTGGTTGTGAATAACCAGACTTGAGACATTTGACCAAGGTAATATAGGGTTTTTAATTTTTTAATTTTATTTTTTTAACATACAAGTGTTGTATCGTTATTAATTACAGTGACATAACGTAACGTAACGCGGCGACACGCATATTATTATTGCATAAAGTATAAGTTCCAAGTACATTGAAATTTAAATCCGCTTTTCGTAGAGTAATCCATACTGTATTGGTTTACTAGGTTATGATACGATCGATACTAACATTTAATGGCAAATATGAACCTGTCCACTCAACATTTGAAAATCTTCACACATTCTCCAATTTAATATACTGCTTTTATGGATTGCTTTAAAATTATTGATAAGTTAAGTTGGCCCGACTGTTTTTCGAAATTAAATACGAAATTTAATTCTTCATGCATTCTAACATTAGCTGCCCAAATTCAAATAACAGACATGCACATCACGGTCTGTGCATGTCGAAGGAATGTTCTCGAGAATGGCTTCGAAAATTGGACACATTTCTTAGCGAATTGGGGGAAACACTTCCTGAGGTTTATGTGTGGAAATTTGGTCGTTAGCCAAGACGATTCACTCCCCCAAAGATGATGATGGGACATAGCATTTTTCATAAAATTATACCTTGTGTAAAGATGATAATTCAAAAATATCTCATATATAAACCAAGCTTGCTTGGCCAAGTGGTAAACACCACTCTCCTCCAAGGGGAGGACTCGGGATCGAATCCCGGCGGGCGCAATGCTCACATTTAATTATTTTTGGGGTGTGTTTGTGTGGTTCTAGAAATAGATATTTATGCTTGTCCAGCCCCCCATATTTGTAAATATCCGATCTTGTATCATTGGCTACTTATAAAACCCTCCTTCAAAAAAAAAAAAATCTCATATTCAAACTTTCTATATATACATAATTTTTTTTTATTTTTCATACCATTTTTTCCTTGTTTTAAAATAAATCTACAAATAAGAAAAATATAGTAACTAAATAAAACTGTTACGTACAAAAAAATCAAATAAAACTGTAAATAATAAGGACAATATAGAAAAATGCGTATTTTAAAATTAAAACAATCAATTCACGAAAATATTTGTAGATTAAATTTGAAAAGAAGGTAGGGTGGTAAATTCTTCGATCACTCATTTGGGGTTTATGAGCCGCGATACTATGTTATTATCTAGAGGGTTCTATGTGAACTCAATGTTTAACTTATACTTTATAAGTCTCATTCACTTTTCCATGTGAGATTTCCTAACTGCCTAACTTATGAATCAAAGATTGATAGTTTAAAGTCGGCATGTATTCATTAACATTATTTATTGAAATAATAAGAAATAAAGGAACTGATGAAGGAACTAACATTATTTAAAGCGCTCTACTCAGTTGTTATTTATAGGGAAAATTTCATTGATATTGTGTTGAATCGAATGCGCAATTTATACTTTCAATTTTTCAGACATATTCTTTCAGCTTAATATAAGTGACATATATTTCCCCCATAAATATGTTATATTGCAAATACCACTTTTTCGTTTATTTTTTATAAAAAAAAATATAAAAAAATTGAACTCTCTAAAATACCATTAATGAAAGAACTCTTTAATTTCTATTTATATATAAAAAAAATTAAATAAAAAACTTTCTTTACAAAAAGTTGAGGATTTTTTTTAAAGAGAAGTTTTGATTTTTTTTAATATAATAGTAAATAAATATATCTTCTATTAATGGTATTTTGTGAGGTTCAAATTATTTTTTTGTAAAAAATAAACAAAAATGGTAGTATTTACAATATAACAATAATAAGAAATGAAGGAACTAATAAAGTTAGTCTTTTGTTTTTACTCAGAATCTAAAGTTGGTCTTTGCTCTACTTAGGACCAACTTGACCTCTAGGGAAGTCAAGCAATTGCTTAAGATCTCCTCTAAATAAACGTGTATATCTAAATTTAATATAGTTTAGGCTTAAATTATGTAGAAAAATATCTAAATTTAATATATTTTAAGTTTAAAATATATATTATTTAGGCTCGAATATATTAAATAGTATAAATAAAAATTTAAAATACTTATAAAAATAAATTTGCTTTAGCCTTAAAAAGTTTAGAGCCAAGGCTCAGTTTTAAATTATATTTGACGCGTGCAACCTTTTGTGTTGTAGTATCAATGATAATATTAATATAAAAATAAAAACAATATGAAGTACTTCCTTATTTATTGTGGTTATAGTCTTATAGACCCAGTCAAGTCTACACAATAACGATGTTTTTTTTTTTCTTTTCATCTTTCTTCTATCAACTTGTGAAACTGACATGACAATACAGTTTTCCATTAAGTTGTTGGTCTTAGTTGGCTGGCCAAAAAATCAACACAAGCAAGTATTGAAACGTCTAGCTCTGAATGAAGTTTTTAATCACCATGTAATCAACACGTTAACGATGTGGTCCAAGTGATACTAATCCTTATTGAGCGGTCAGTAGCCAGCCAAAACAATTTTCCATGAAGTTTTTCGGATTTGAAAAGTAAACACAAGCAAGTCTGTGACCAACATAAATTTAGTTATACTCATAGGTAACTTACGGACAATATTATCGTCGTCTAGCATTATCAAGTTGTTAAACTGATATGACACCCAATATCAAGTAACGAAATTTCTACATGATTACTGATATAGTACATTCACTAGCCAGCCAATACATTTTTCCATCAAGTCTTGAGTCTTTTCTGGGTTTGAAAAGTAAACACAAGCAAGTTTGTCTTGACTAACATAGAAATAATTAAATTAGAGATGTCACTCTGTTTATTATCGACAAATGCATCGTTGCATAGAAGTCTTTGGGGATACTTAGCGATGTGGTCCAACATATTTATTCAATGCTGATAGAACATTCACTAGCCAGTCTAGTCTTTTTATTTTTCTTGATTTGAAAAGTAAACACAAGCAAGCAGGGACGAAGTCATGAATTATCGTGTCAATGAGGCGTAAAACTAATATAAATTTATAATTTTATAGATATGTAAAAAACGAACTTGATAATGTTAGGTAACTAGTTTTATTGTGTATACAAAATGAAGAATAGATTATACAATTAAAAAAATTAATCATCAATACATAATAATTAATAAGATGTAAAATAAATAGACGTACATCAGTAACATACTTTTGTATTTATAATTTGTTTGATTTTAATCACACTTCTCTTTCATCCTTATCACATGTTTATACAACCAAATAAAAAGTAAATCAGCCCAATATAGCAATAAAAGAAAAAAAAATGTAGATTGTGAGGAGTTTTATCATAGTACATAGAGTTTCAAAATGAAACATATAATTAAGGAAAGTATTATTTTACTATAATTTCGTTTCAGAAACACATAAAATTTACTAATTAATAACATATTTATAAAAACACATACTGTTAGATTAAACTTTGATCATCGAAAGAGAACAAATTTCAACTTTCAGACATTCAACATAATTTTATAAAATAATTAGTAGAAAAAAAATTCTGAAGTTGTTTCGAATTTCCATTAAAATTTTAAAAATGTTCATATAAAATTGTAAATCGGCATTTTAACAGTTCAGGCGTAATGTGACAAACACGCTTATTATTATTGCATAAAGTATAAGATCAGGTAACAATGAAACCCGTTTTTCCGTAGAGTTCAAACTGCATTGGTTGACTTAAGTCATGATACCCATCGATACTAACATTTAATGGCAAATATGAAGCTTTCCACACAAAATTTGAAAATATTCACACATTTTCCAATTTAATATTCAGCCGTTATGAGTTGTATCAAAATTATTGATAAGCTATGTTGGCTTAACTGTTCTCGAAATTAAATACGAACTGTAATTCTTCATGCATTCTAACATTTGCTGCTCAAATTGAAATAACAGAGAGCACTGTTAGTGTTATATGTAATATCAGTAAGACTGTAAAAGTAAACTAAAAGCATTAAATTCAATTTCATTGTGAACATCAGCCTAAAGAAAAGACAATTAAAATATAAGAGAACAGACTACGAGATTAAAACGTAGAAGTGAAATGCACAAAACTTGTAATTAAGTCAACTTTTGTAAAACTCCGGATTAATTGCAATTATAAATTTATTTCTATAGTCCAGACCAAAGTTATTTTGTCGCTGGTCCCAGTTTATTTAAGGAAAAATGGCATGAACTAGCCAATTCAAACTATGGCTTTTGCAAAATAGCCATAGTTTCATTAGGTTAACCAAAATAGCCATTACTCTCATCCCTGGACTAAATTAATCTTGTCTGGATTAAATTTAATCCCGATATTTTGTGTGGATTAAATTTAATCCTGCCTGGATTAATAATCGCAGCTTGGCTATTTTGCTTATACTTGATAAACTTTGGCTATTTTGCAAATCCTTAAGTTCTATTTGGCCATTTAGCCGCTTGACCCTTTATTTAATTGGTCCCAGTTTATTTAATTTATTGTGGATGTAATCCGTTGCGAGTGTATCTTAGAACTACGAATATGCCAAAAAAAAAAATAGATGATATTTATTGGGCGAACTTATATATAAGCTGTATCTTCGAATGTGATAAAATAAAACCTCATACAATAATATCTCATCACTACTCAGATCAGATAATGGGTTGGGTTTTGTGTGTGATTCCTCTGTTTCTCTTCTTCCTTAATCCTTTTTCAACAAATTCTTCGCCAATACTCTGTCATCCTCATGAGAGATCTTCTTTGCTCACTTTCAAAAACTCTTTTCATATTATCACAGATGATTATTATATCAGTAGTGATACTGAACCATGGAATATGAGCAAATATAGTATTGAATCATGGAATATGAGCAAAGATTGTTGCAATTGGAGTGGAGTCACGTGCGACGATGTGACCGGTCACGTCGTTCGTCTCCACCTCAGCGGGCTACAAGGTGTCTTGGACTCCAACAGCAGCCTCTTCTCTCTCACTCATCTCCAATCTCTCTTTCTCTCAGACAATGATTTCAAAGGATCTTCAATCTCACCCAACTTTGGTAGGTTTCCCAGCTTGCTTCATCTTTCCCTTTCTTACTCCAATTTCAGTGGCCATATTCCTCCAGAACTTGCTCACTTGTCTAACTTGCTCTTACTTGTAATCGGTTCTGGTTCTGGTCAAAATTATGAGTTAAGAGCCGAGACAAGTAGCTTGAAACGAATCCTGACGAACCTAACTTCTCTCATGGAGTTGGGTTTAGAGTATGTCAACATGTTTGACGTCTTACCCAATTCTTTCATGAACCTCTCAACTTCTCTTACATCTCTGGTTCTTGGTTCCAACAAACTCAAAGGGAGATTTCCAGAACATATTTTTCGGCTGCCAAACCTTACAGCTGTCTATTTAGTAGATAGCCCAAGTCTCACTGTTTCATTCCCTAAACAAAATTGGACCAGTCAACTCATCTTTTTGGAGCTTTCCAACATAAGATTATTAGAAATAGATACAACCTATTTATCTCAAACATTAAAAGAAATAGTATATCTTTCTGTAGTAAATTGTAGTTATGTCAGACTACCAACTCCTCCTCATTTTCCATGTTTCAGCAGTGAAATCAGTTGGTTAGATCTTTCATACATTAAACTTGAAGGCCAGCTACCCTATCTTTGTAGCACCTCATCAACTAAAAAAGCTTTTCTATGTGACTCTTCAAATCATCAACTCTTGGGACCTCTTCCATTGAATTTACAATTCTTGAGTTTAAACGACAACCTTCTTTATGGGACAATACCCACTTGGTTATATTCCCTTCCAAATCTAACGCTCTTGGATCTAGGGAACAATAACTTCAGTGGTGTCATGATACTTGAACATTTTTTAGAGCTTAGAACACTTGAGGATCTGGACCTTTCTTTTAATAGCTTATCTGTTATTTCCATCCCCCATTCTAACTACACTGTCTTGAAGTCAAAAACTCTTTCATATTTGATCTTGTCTTTTTGCAATATTTCTCAGTTCCCAAACAGTCTGAAAAGCTTAGAACGATTACAAAATTTAGATCTTTCCCAAAACAAAATTGAAGGTAGTATTCCCGCATGGTTGTGGAATCTCACCAATGATTCATATAGTAGTCTGAATCTTTCTTACAACTCATTTTCACACATAAGCCCAATTCCTCCACTGAATCATAGCTTCGAATACATTGACCTCCGATCTAATCGGCTTCAAGGCCATCTTCCGATTCTGCCTCAGTCTACAGTTGCTTTTTTTGCATCCAACAATCAATTAAGTGGAGGAATATCATCTCTGCTTTGCAACCACAATATTCTCAAAGTTCTCGACCTGTCAAACAACAGCTTCAACGGCAATATCCTTCCGTGCCTTGGAAATTTCAGCAACTCTTTGTCAGTTTTGGATTTGAGAATGAACAAGTTTGATGGCATTATTCCTTCAGCTTTTTCAAATGGAAGCTCTTTGAGAACGCTAAACCTCAACGGAAACAAATTGGAAGGCCCGCTGCCGCGATCTTTGCTTAACTCCAAGCGTTTGGAAGTTCTAGATGTCGGAAACAATGATCTAAATGGCGTTTTTCCTCAGTTCTTGGAGTCTCTTCCAGAGCTACGAGTTCTTGTATTGAGGTCTAACAGATTTCACGGTGCAATAAAGAATCCCAAGAGTAGCTTTCCTTTTCAGAGTTTGAGAATCATGGATCTCTCCGACAACATGTTTGTGGGTGTCTTGCCAGCAAAATATTTTGAGAATTTCAAGGCAATGATCGGTGCGCATGCAAATAAATTGGAATACTTGAACTTCCATGATGAAATCGGTGAAGGCTATTATGAAGACTCGGTGACGGTGTCAATGAAAGGAAACTACATCGAGCTGGAGAAAATCCAAACCTTGTTCACAACGATTGATTTCTCAAGAAATGGATTCACGGGTGCGATTCCGAAAACGATCGGGAAGCTCGATTCGCTCAAAGGCCTCAATTTCTCTAACAACAGCATCGTCGGTCCGATCCCACCCTCGTTGGGAGATTTGAGTAATCTCGAATGGTTAGACCTCTCATTCAACGAGCTCGTCGGAGAGATCCCGCAACAACTGGCCTCAAATCTAGATCAGCTCGGTTTTCTAAATCTCTCCAACAACAACTTGGGTGGAAAAATACCTCGAGAAGCACACTTTGATACGTTCAACAACAATTCGTACGGTGGAAATCCGGAGTTGTGTGGATTTCCATTGACGAAGCCGTGTGGCGACGAAGAGGATGAGAATGAAGAGGATGAGAATGAAGAGGTTGACGATGAAACACTGACGTGGAAGCTATTTGCAACTATTGGATACGGTGCAGGTCTCGGAATCGGAGTATCCATTGGGTACGCTCTGTTGTTCACCAGAAGATTCGATTTTTGGCTTCAAAAAAGGATTGCTAGACAACCATACTGCAAATGTCTAGCGGACATAATAAAGCATATTAAATAAGGTGTGGTTTTCAGTAATTTCCTCTTTGATATATTATATCTGGCTGTTCATATTTTAACTCCCTTTTTTTTTTTTCCCCTACTCAGGAATGAGCACGAGAAGTGGTGTTGTGAGTTCTACATTTGTTTGAAGATGCACTTGTTTTTTTTTCTTCTTTCTATTTTCATGTAATATGATCTGAATGGACCAGAGGATTTGCCGATTCTTCTCTGTTCTTTTTAAGTGTAATCAAGTTGAACGTAATTATCTACCTTAAATTTCTAAGAAAAAAAAATATCTACCTTAAATTGGGTCTTTTATTTATTTTGATGGGAAGCTAACAAATATATATTCTCGAGTTTGGTCAAAATTCACTTTTTGTGCTTGTAATTTCAGTGTCAAATAATTAACCCCCGACTCTGTGATAAGGATGTGAAATATATATACCATGCATGAACCAATTTTATCATTATATTTTATCATGCAAAAAGCATAAATCCTGACTAATTTACATTTTTTAATGAATGAAAAAGAAAATCGACGGCTTGATGATATTTCACAAAATCCGTTACGCAAGTATTGTATTAATGAATTTCGACAAAATTACTGAGAGGATATATTTGTATTTTCACATGTTGTCTTTTTGTACATATCTCTCCTATTGTCACAAGTACAAAAAATAGCATTGTGTGTGATTTTTTTCGCACATAAAAGTCAAAAGTCGCACCAAATGATACCTTTAGGTGCGACTTTTCCGCACCTAAAAGTCTTGGGTGCGAAAAATCGCACCCAAAAGTCTTGACTTTCGGGTGCGACATTTAGGTGCGACTTTCCGCACCTAAAGTCGCATCTAAAAAGTCACAAAAAAAAATGGCGACAATTATCCACAGCCACACGGCCAGAGAATACACACACGGCCAAATCCAAAACCGAAACCAAATCATCAACAAATCCGAAAATAATCCATCATCAACTAAATCCAGCAACAAATCACTTCAACACATCACAAAAAAAAAAACCGAAATCCCAAAAATTCAATACCCAAAACATACGGCCAAGTGACACCCAAGAAATTACACGACCAAAACAAACTCAAATCCACATGAATAATCTAAAAATCTCATTTCACAATTTCGAGTCCAATTCTAATCATAATTCTAGCACAAATCGAGTCTAATGCATAGAGAAAATCAGGAACCAACCCACAAAGATAAAAGCCCTAAATTAACTTAACCCTAATTCTTTGAATTCCAACCTGGGTGAGAGATTCTCACCTCCTTTTTGGTGGATTTGAACTCTCTGGCGCTAACCCTCTCCTTCACTGGCGTCCTCTCTAGCTCGCGGCGACTCGCACTTCCCAGCAGTGGCTCTTCTCCCCGGCCAAGACGCGAATTAAAGGAATAGGAAAGCAAATATTGAGCAAAGAATTGGGAGGGTTTCCTTGGGATTGGGAGGGAACAAGACTCTCCAAAGCTTGTAAAATCTTGTATTTTTCAGGCGCGTATCATTACCAATATAATAATCTTTTGCTGAAGAACATAACCATTATTACGTATTCATTGTTATTACTGAAGTTTTAACCACTATATCATTATCAATATAATGTTTACAAGGAGTTTTTCTTATATTTCTAACACTAGATGATCCTTATAGTTATAATATGTACTTAATTAAAGTTATACTTATCCCGACATATGTGTTTTGCCTTGCATGAGAAAGATGTTCCTCTCTTGTATTTTTGTGTCATTAGATCTAAATTTATTAGAATGTTTAGTAGAAGTAGAAAAAAAAATAGATAATTAACTAGTCTTCCATTATCAATTTTGCTACCTGTTGAAAAATTCATTGGACACCCATTAAAGATGTGGTCCAAGTGATATTAATCCTAATTGAACGGCAATCATCCTTGCTATGTGAAGCTCTCTCTACTCTCGCCCTCTGATCATCGTCATCATGGTGGGCGGGAAGAAAAAGATCACTCCTGTGAAGCTCGTGAGAGAGCAGTTCATACGCTTCTTCTATAAGAGAGTCTTCTCAGGTCACGCTGAACTCGTGAAGATTCGGGCGTCTCATTTGAACAAAAAAAGAGAGACTCTTCTGAAATCTGCTCACGGCAAGATTTCCAAGATGAGAAGACAATCAACAATCATCAGTGCTGCAACGCGCATATATATATATATATATATATATATATTATATATATATATATATATGGAACTTATATATATATACATATGGAACTTATTATGTTATTTTGACAATGTTTTAACAATGTTGGACTATAATTCACTCAAAAATTCAGTTATAACAACAGAAGTTCATTTATTAAAAAAAAATAATAAAAAAAATCAATCTCTCTCTCTCTCTCTCCCCGTGATTCAGAAAAAGAAAAACAAAACAAAATAAAAAAAACATCTTGAAGACATCGGAGCAAACAAGAAGACTATAAAAGTGTTCCGTTCGGTGTTTCAATAGCACAAATCCGAAGAGACAAAGAGGTAAAACGATTTGATGAATCCATCTTGATCTCTCTTTTTTTTTTTTTTTTTTTTTACAAATAAAGTATCCAGATTTTAGGAAGTTGATATTCAATGTTCTGGTACAAAAGGGCAGAGCTCACCCCATTTCAAGAAGTCTTATCTTGTAAAAAAACACATGAGATTTTCTTAAAGAAGAACATTCGGCTCCAAAACAAATCTTCATAAACGATCCTCCTGAATGCGCTACTGTAGGGTCGTTGTTTTTGGCTGAATCCCCTGATTCTGATTCCGACTTTCCGAGAACACCGAGGAAAGAAAACATAATGAACACGACGATGGTGGAAGATTGATTTTAGATACATGCAAGCTTGAAATAAATGGTTTATTTTAATGGTTTTATATCTAATATTTTTAGTCTTTTTATTTTGCTCAATCATTTTAAAAGAAGTGTAAATAATATTATGAATTTGAAAAATCTTGACCGTCCATTTTAATTCTAAGGGCTAAAGTAGTGACGGAGATATAACTTTGTAATATTGAATATTTTTCCCGCAAATTTTAAAGAATGAGTATTAAACTGCAACAAATCGTAACTTTTAAGTATTTTTGCCGCCAATAACTCAAAGATGAAATTGAGAATCAAAGAATTTTTTGATAAAAATTGAACTTACCTAATGTCGCATGGCATTACACTATTGGCTTTATTATAAAGGGTTATTGAGTTATATAACCACACGACTATAGTGAATTGAGATATAGCCAACCTTTGGTTAATTTTTTGTAAATAGTCAAGTGGACTTATTAACAGATTAGTAAAAGACTTATTTAACCCAGCCAAACATGTAAAAAATAGGTAGTTAATAGGCTGCCATGTATGCAAGTTGGCTATTTACAAAGTATTTACTAAAGGTTGGCTAATTTACAATTCTTATAGTTTAGGTGGCTTGTGTAGCCAATTTTTTGTTATTATAACACATATGCATTTTATGAACTATTTACGGCAAAACATTCTATCGATCTTGATATTTTCACACCAGAAACTTAATAAAGTTTCAAAAGGCGGTAAGATCGGAAAGTGCTTTTGGCCCTATTTTTCAATTCATCATGACAAGTTTTTGGAATTATGAAGTCAACAAATAATTGAAGTCAATCGGTAAATTATATATGAGATGTACTCAATTTGTATTTCTATTCGTAGCCATTCATATCTCGGAGTGTCGCACTAGATATATTTATATCTTTTTTTAGGAAAAAAAACTCAGTACCATCTATTAGAAAGTGAGCATAACATCCGCAAATACAGCTTTAGACCTTCTTGATTCAAAGAATAATAAAGATCTAAATCGAAAAAGATCTACCGCTAGCGCTTACGCCAGATACAGATAAGCCCAATTTGTGCACAAGAGGCACAATAAGAATGGAACATAAATTAAGCTCTTTTCAGGTAACCTTCAATGGATGGTGGAGACCAACATAATGACATGTCTTCAGGCTTTATAGGAATAAGTCTAAGAGAACTTTCTGAGCGGAAAAGTGGACGACGGTTAACCTGTCTCCAATCCAAAACATAACACAATAGTACCAACTTAACTTCCTAAGATGAACGGGATAATGGAAAAACATAAAACAAAAACAAATGCAAAACCCAAGGGTATTATCCACAATATGAACCCAAGTCCAGGTCTACTACCACACGGAACCCAAGTTCCCCACGAACCCTCATAAGGCGAAGACCACCAGAGAGCGAGAACCAACGCCGCTAGAGACCACATGAAGTCGAGAGTCATAGCTTCCGTGAGTCTAACGAGGTTGGCAAACGGGAGCTCGCCGAGACCCTCAACAGCGGTGACTCAGACCCACGACGCAGTGAACACCCGACACGCAACGTCAACAAAATCGCGAAAATCGACAAGGGAGATGACGGGAGCTAACGCAGAGGTTCTTGCGGGACGAGAGCCAAGGCCAAGGAGCGAGGTGGCGCGTGGACCCACGTGGCAAATCTTGAAACAGTGGAGGCGCATGAGCTTTGCGGCGTCCCGAGAAGCGGATAGACGGAGGACCATGATGATGACACCGAATGGAGAAGAAAGAAAATCTCTAAAAGCGACAAGAGACGTCGTGAGGAATCCAGGGTGTAGGGTTTTTAGAGGGAAAAAGGGGTTTCAGGAAAAAAATAATATTCTCTATTTATGTGTTATTTTTATTAGTATGTCTTAACAAATTTATTTTCCTGGGTCAGATTTTAAGCTATAATCCTAGAAAAAAAAAACCTCTAGATCTAAATCTTTTCAATATACAAAGTTACAAAATCTCTCCATAAAAGTTAAAACATGAACATTTAAATTTGGGAAAATATCATGAGTATCCCTCGTGTTTAATCGAAATACGAGATTTATCTCCTCTATTTCTAGAAATATCAGACATATCCCTTCAGTTTAATATAAATGACATATACATCCCCTAAAAAAATATTATATTACAAATATCACCCTTTTTCGTTTATTTTTTACAAAAAAATAATTTGAACTCACCAAAATACCCTTAATGAAATAGTTTTTTATTTTCTATTCTATATACAAAAAAATTAAATTAAAATATTTCTTTATAAAAAGTTAAGGATTTTTTTTTATAAAGAGAGATTTTGATTTTTTTTTTAATAAAATAGTAAATAAATATTTATTCTATTAAGGGTATTTTGGGGAGTTCAAATTATTTTTTTGTAAAAAATAAACGAAAATGGTGATATTAAGGAGGAACCTTGGGAATGAAATGAGCACATATGAGCCTTGGTTACATAATGTAACTTACATTCATGCATTAATTCGCACGTAACAATTCAAAACATATGTATAAGATTAATTAAGTAACACGTTAATGTTACAAAAGAAACTAATTATATTATGTTTCGAAATTAGCTGTCACGACCCGCAGGACACCCGTCGTCCTCGGAACGCGACCTTTCCCATAACATTTTCATAAACCATTTATATTTTCAAATGGAATGAACATAAAACATTTTCAAACGTTTTTTACAAAACGTTTATTAAAAAACAGCGGAAATAAAATTAATTTACATATAAGGAATAACAAGGGTTCCTAGAGCTAGTCCGCTAAAAACCGGTAAAATTTTTCGTTTTTAGAAGAGTTACAAAAATACGGACTACTCTAGCTTGCTATTCGTAAGCACGGGCCCAAAATCGTGCTTACCGAGTAAAGTGTTCGGATCATTGTGCAATGTCCTAGTCAAATGCCTAGTGGCATGATCAAAGCCGATGATCGTAAGCTATGTCCTCCATCACGATGTCGAATGAAACTATCCATGAAATCGTGCGCCGTGTGAAACGTAGATAAGGACATGGAAGACATCATTGCCGACTTTACAGACATTCCATCAAACATGATTGAACAGAAGTTGATTCGCCGTTCTTAACCAAAATTTAGGGTCAAGTGTTTGGGGGACCCGGTATTAATAGGGCCGGCCTCCGGCCGGAACTACCATTATAGAGGACTACGGAAAAAAGCTCTCTTAGTCTTCATGAATACTTTCATTGATTTCATGCTAAGTTTCATATTGGCTCTTTTCAAATGCATTTGAATCGATGAGTGGAATCCTCTAACTATTACTAGAGAGCCTTTCAGTGAAGTTAACGCTAGATTTAATTGATACAATTCTTCTTTATTTCCGGTCCTCTCAATTTTGTTTCAAAACATAAAAAAGTTTCAGGCCAATTATCTAGACGTTATTATGTTATAAAAGTTCTTTAAAAAACCATATAAAAACTTTCACGAGCGCATAAGCTCAGTTTTAAAAACCTGATACTCATTTCCCAAAAAAAAAAACCACTTCCTATGCCACAGGTTGTCATGAGATCTACCTTGACTAACACTCTTGCTTCGCCTGAGCTTTTCCTTTATCTACAAGGAGAATGATTTATGGGGTGAGTCACACCGACTCAGTAAACAGGATATCTAACCTAGCACTACATGAGATGCATGGTTGCAGATAATAAAATGCAGATGATAGATTCAGAGGAATAAAGAAGTTTCATTATTCAATCATGATAACAAAATCTCATTCAATCAACATAGACATATTCAGTTTTAGAACCCCGTTCTAAAACAATCAAACACATAATCATATAGGAATCCGGCTAACAACCGTCTTCCTAGAAACCCATCCATCTCACTCATACCGGCGCCTTACATCAGTGGACTGGCCAATCAACACTTTAGTCCGCAGCCGTTCATGAGAGATGAGTAAACCATTCTGAGAACTTGAGCCTAGCCCTCAGAAGGCCGAAGTTTTAATGTCTGGGATCAACTAGCACATGTAGGAGGGCCTTGACACGCGTATGGTAGAGAGGAGCAAACCCTCACCAATCCCTGGTTAGTCCAGGGTTCATATTTCCCTCAGGACAGGTAAGCCACCCGTCGACTTACCTGAAGCCACCCGTCGAATTCTCACTAAAGGGCCTTTGGGGATGCCATCGCTACATTGCCGACAAGAGTTCATTATGTTTTACAGGAGCTGTCTACAGCCTACCTGCCTATCCTATTACAGGAGGAGATCTTATCGGGATAAAGCCCGTCATTAACATTATTAGTTTCATTGTATGGCTCTTTAAGTATTTTAGAAGGAGTTGTCAACAGCTGTGAGGCTGGACCTTCTCCTAGAACAGTCCATCTCGGGGTTGAATCCGGAGGACACCGTCTTTCCTCCTCTTGTTGTCATCCTCATCAGGACAAAGGTTAAAAACCTATTACAGAAGCTCAACATAGTTTTAAAGGCTTCAAGGTTCTTAACTTGCTAATCGTTTAACCCTACCCTTTTATCATCTTATTAGTTAGTGGCCGAAGCCTTATTCGGTCATCTTGTCTAACTGAGGGTTTCTCTTTGCTTTAGGATTAAACGAATAAACATAAACAATTACTCTACTAGGCACCATTCCCCTTTTGGCGCCTCAAACTTAAATCCCACTTACCCGGAATAGTTCGTCGGAGAACTCGATGGATTCCGGAGTTTTCTTACTTTACACGCTTTCCGAGACTTTACACGTCTTGAAGCGCTAACACGTTCCGAAGCGTCGAGAAACTAAAACCCAAAATTGAGATCTCATTAGTCAATGATTCGAGAGGTGATGTCAAGCTTAAGGTTTGTTATCAGGATTCACTGCGAGTCGATTCAGGGGTTCGAGAATTTAATTCACTTATTTCTCGGCTTTTCGGAATTTAAACTTATTCAAGACTCGTACGAATTCGTACCAGAGAACGAGTACGAAATAAAATCCAAATCATTGATTAACGAGTCTTAAATAAATTAAACGAATAATCCGAAAAATCATACAAACCGAGAATTCCAAAGCGTCATAAATTATTTATTTAAATACAGGATATACATCACATAACCAAATCCAAGAGTATTTAAACGCTATAAGCGATTTAAAAAACTCACGAGTTTATCGAGATTTAACTACGATAACTCTTTTCTCGAAAATTCCAAATTACGGCTTCGCTGCCTTCGACTCTGCCGGTTCTCGTTCGTCCCGACCTGATCTGTGACTGAGCTGTGAAATTCAGAAAACGAACCCCGAGTCAATTCACAAAATCCAACTCCATACTCGAAAACTTAGAACCCGAAACGAACAACTAACACAATTCTCAACTCGTCACAAAATTCCCAAACTTGTCAACAAACCAAGTAACTTGTCACAAAATCCACATTTCAATTCTAACCCTCAAGTCATCATCCCCGAGGCTCAGAATTGCATCACCCAAGCTTAGCAACGATAACCATTTTACAACTCATAACAGAACTTTCAGCCGAGAACACATACAAATACCCACACACACACGGCCAAACTAAACCAAAACAAAACTCGTCAACGCTCTCAAATTCATCACAGCCTCGATATAACAACATCAACAAAACAAATTCACCTCAAACCAGAATCTCAAAACATTACACAGCCACAAGCAAGAGGCATTTAGAACAAAAACCCCATTCGGCCAAAATCAAATTCATGAGCAAAATCAACAAAAATCCAAAACTCATCACATCAATATCATCATTAAGCAGCAACCACTCCGGAAAAACAACTCAAGATCACCAAACCACGCTCAGAAGCAAAACCCCCAAATCAATTTCATGAAACCCTAACATCACGAAATTAATTTTGGGTTTTGATTTCTTACCCAATTTTTTCATGGATTTGGACTCTCCGGGGTGTATCCTCTCTCTCCCGGCGCTCGCTTCCCGTTCGGCCGGCCACAGCGTGCTCGCGGCGGTGCTCGCTCCTTCTCAGCCCGCGCGTCCAGTGACTTCGGGTCTCGGTCTCGGTGGTTGTCGGCCGAGCTCTTCCTCCGCGAGCTCACTCCCTCGCTCTCTTCCTCTCTCTCGCTCGCTCGGCCGTTCTCTCTCTCTCTCTCTCTCTCTCGGCTCTCTCTCTCTCTCTCCCGTGTTTTCTTCTTCTCTCTTTTTTTTTTTTTTTTTTTTTTTTTTTCTCTTCGTGGGTTTGTTCACTCTTTTAGGCTGGTGGGTTTTATTTTCTTCGGCTAAGGCTTAATGAAGAAGGTAATTGATGAGGATAAATGAAGAGTTGGCAAGATAAGAACAAGTCTCACCAGGACACATTTGTGATGACGAGGCAAGTAAAATTGATTCCTAAATTTGCCAAAGAATCCTCAAAAATATCTATTTCTTACAAAACCTTCCAAACATCTTTCCTTCTGTTGCAATTAACTCCTGAAAAAAATTGTTACAACCACATCCTTTTCATATAATTATTTAATTAAATCCATAACCGAACGGATTATAATTACAAAAAATTGGCTACGTAAGCCACCTAAACTATAAGAATTGTAAATTAGCCAACCTTTGATAAATAATCTGTAAATAACCAACTTGCATATGTGGCAGCCTATTAACTACCTAAAATATATGTTTGGTTGTGTTAAATAAGGCTTTTATTAATTTGTTAATAAGTTTATTTGGCTATTTACAAGAAATTAACCAAATGTGGGCTATATCTCAATCCACTATATCCGTGTGGCTATATAACTTAATAACCCTTGTAATTATATGATTCGAATTGAGAATTTTCTCGTTCGTTCTCGATTAATTAAAATATATTTAAGGTTTCTCGGAATTAATTCTCGTCCTTGAGAATTTATTTTCTTAAATTAAATTCCTGAATATTTCCTCGAAAAATAATTTATTATTCGAGACGAACCCGATAAATCCTTTATTTATTCCGAGATTTTCCATTACCTTAAAATATTTTAAATTAACTCGATAAACTTCAACGTCCATAATTCATTCAAATCGAGAGAGATATAATCTCATTTATTTATTTCCGAGAGAGAGAATCATAGAGAGATGACATTCATGCAGCTGGGTTGTGCGGTTCTCACATTAGCAAAGAAAAGTTAAATCATATATATATATATATATATATATATATATATGGATATATATAAATTACTTATCTCATTTCAATATTAAATTTATTATTTTATTATTTATTAAAATAACTAACATACTAAGAAATTAATAGGGACTAGAAGACTTTTTTAGTCCAAGAATTAACTTAGCGACCACACAACATGCACTATTTGTTTCGTAAAGGAAAAATGCATTTTTGCGGAGAAGGAAGAAATCAGATGACGATAATAGTGTGTATATATTTAAGTAGTATTTGTTGCAATTAACTAATTTTTTATTTTTATTTTTTAAGATTTAGTTCAAATTTTATTTGATTAGGGAAATAACCCATCAACTAAAGTTAATTAAATTAATTGTTCAATGAATTCAATTAATTTTAATTTGATGGACTATTTTTATTAATAAAATGATACTTGGACTATTTTTATTAATAAAATGATACTTGGACTATTTTTAAAAAAGAGGCTGGATTATTGGATTATTGACCTAATTATCTCTTATATATTTGTCCTAAATCACGTAACATGTTGACTTTGACCAGAATATAAATAGATTTTGCCCCCCCAAAAAAACCCTTCATTTCGACATTGTTCAAATACAAATCCGCAGATAACACGAATTCCGGGAAGTTTTTTTCTCCGAGGCTCACGGAACTAACCATGTCCGTACGAATGGCTTCGAGCTCTTCTTTCTCATCCTCTCTTGACTCTTTCACTTTCTATAAATCCTTGGACCTCTCAGAGATTCTCTCCACACATTCCGACGAGAATTCGAAGCTTTCAAAGCACTGGAATCGCCGATCACACGAAGTTTCTACCTTTTTCGTTAATCTCCGGCGATGTACGCCTCACGCTCTTCTTCTCTGGTTTTACTTTCTCTGCTTCATTTGATTGTCGCGCTGGTCTCTGCTCAGGGTTCATGGCAGACTCTTTCAGGTATGGTTTCGACTCGAATTTTTAGAATATTTTTTTTCGTCTATTTTGTTTCGTAGCTGAGAAAAAAGTTGCAATTCTGTGATGTGATTGTGGCTCTGAATCTCTGTATTGTAAGTTTTTGGTTGCTTTTTTGAATCTCTGTGCTTGGCGGTATTTTGTATGATTTGTTTATTAGGTTAGAATGAAAAACTCGGTTCAGAAAATACCTGTTTTGTGTTTGGTTGATGATACAAGAAAATGAAACTGACAACTTTTTATATTGATATTAGGTTGAACCTGAGCTTTATGTGTGATTCAATTCAAGCTGTGTTTGAATAGGCAGTGCTTTTTGAAATACATATTTCGCTTTTTTATTTTTGCTGACTTTTTTGAACGGTTCATTTTGACCACATAAATTGCTAGGCCTTTTTTTTTCTCTCAGAGTACGAGTAAAGCTAAATGATATGTAGCTGATCAATATTCAATATGACCTTGGAATCCAAAAAATAAAAAAAATCTTCTTGCTGTTTTGATATGATGGTTATACTAGTGAATTTTCAGCGTCAAAGCTTGCTTGATTTTTCCAGGGTCTCATTATTATGAAATGAAAATAGTTTCGCGACAATTCTTGTTTTCGATTTGCGAAGAGAATATGGTCCCGTTTTCTTCGGCTTTTGATGCCTCTAATTTTTTTTTAATTTTTTTTATCATTTACAGGGAAAGCACCTTTGGTCATAGCCCGCGGTGGATTTTCTGGGTTATTTCCCGACTCGAGTTTCGCTGCTTACAATCTAGCATTGCAAGTTAGCTTACCTAATACGGTCTTATGGTGCGATGTCCAACTAACAAAAGACGCTAAAGGAGTCTGTTTGCCAAGTGTCAAGCTCGATAATAGTACCGAAATTAGAACTTACTTCCCCAAAAGGAATAAGGAGTACGACGTGAACGGGGTTTCAACCAGTGGATGGTTTTCCGTCGATTTCACTAGCGACGAGCTGTCAAATATTGGTGGTAAGCATTGACTAGTCGGGGAATCGTGTCTCGTTACTTTTGCCCTTTTTTATGATGCTTTGTGTCAATTGAAATTAGTGGTGTTTTTTTTTTTTTTTTTTTTTTTAATAACTTGTCTTAACAAATTTTGTTTTGTTTCACGGGACAGTTGAGCAAGGAATATATACTCGATCCAATAGATTTGATGGCAATTTCTTCTCGATTATCTCTCCCGAAGACATTTTGAAGGACCTGAAAAAGCCCGCCATGTGGTTGAACGTTGAGGTATGTGATAGACGATGCATTTTGATCAGCCGGTTTATGTGAACTTGTAACGTTTGTTTCGTACGCAGAATCCAATACGAATATTAATTTGAAAGAATTCGTTGCGTGTTCTTATTATTATTTTTTTTTTCAGCACGATGCGTTCTTCACTCAACACAATTTGAGTATGCGAAGCTACATACTTTCTCAATCTCGGAGTATGGTTATCAATTACATCTCATCTCCAGAGGTGGGTTTCTTGAATAGTATTAAATCAAGCATTCCAAAGACAACAAAGCTGGTCTTTCGGTTTCTTGAAAAGGATCAGATTGAGCCTTCAACGAAGCAAACATATGATTCTCTCTCGAAGAATCTCACGTTCATCAAGACCTTTGCCTCTGGAATACTTGTTCCTAAAGACTACATATGGCCTGTTGATTCATCGGCATATTTGCTACCTCATACCTCTCTGGTTTCGGACGCTCACAAGCAAGGATTAGAGATATTTGGATCTAATTTTATTAATGACTTCCCGTTAAGCTTTAACTATAGCTTTGACCCAATTGAAGAGTACCTAAACTTTGTTGACAATGGTGAATTCAGCGTTGATGGTTTTCTCTCTGATTTCCCATTGACCGCATCGGCGGCCATAGGTAATTTCTATTTCGTCATAATTATGCAAAACTTACCTAATCTGAAATGTCTTATATTCTGTCAATCTATTGCACTACTGCAGATTGTTACGCTCACCTACCAAAAAACGCTCCAAAAACACAAGGTATATTTCCTTATTATTTCTGTAAGAAAATTGGGGAGTTTGACACAAAAAAACATTGTTATCTCATATATTTTTATGGCCTGTAAATTATTATCCAGCAAAGCCTTTGGTTATCTCGAAATTCGGATCAAGCGGAGATTACCCTGGTTGCACAGACTTAGCGTACACAAAAGCAATTCAAGATGGCGTTGAGGTGCTCGATTGTCCAGTTCAGTTGTCAAGTGATGGCATTCCATTTTGCATGAGTTCTATTAATCTCAAAGAGAGCACAAACGCCGATAAATCCCAGTTTAAAAAGCTGGAGATGAAAGTGCCCGAGAACAAGGCCGGAACTGGAATATACGCATTTAGTTTGAAATGGAATGAAATCCAAACCTTGAAACGTAAGTTCAAATTATTTTAACATCTTTTTTACCCTGGTTTCTGTCCTGCCTATTTTATTTTTTTTTACAAAGAAGTAGCCTTCGTATATATCTCTACACAATGTTTTCAAATGAATCTGAAGATATGAAGTTGTACCCTCTTTTTTTTTTTTTTTTTTTTTTTTTAACATTTGTTAGCTCAGAAATGCTAAATCTAGGCTTGGATATGAAGTACACATAGGAGCTATTATATTTTTATTTTCTCCTTCTTCATATGCAAAGATGCAAAGTATTCGGCATTGGCCATGAACGAAGAGAAACTTATATAAAACCTGAGAGAAGTTTTATTAAAGTACTCTCTTTAATATTTGACTCAAATCACTAAATCTGCAGGTCTGAGAAATTGTATATAAAACCCTGTAGTCATTCGTTACTTTTTTACATTGCAGCTGTTATAGCAAGCCCCTCATCAAGATACACAATCCTCCGAAACCCGAAGAATATCAATGCCGGAAAATTTATCACATTGTCCGAATTTTTAGACTTGACCAAGAAAACCGCCTCTCTTTCTGGCATCTTGATCGGCGTAGAGGTGAGACGAAATGCATGATTTTTCTAGCTAAAGCAATTAAATCCACTCTTTGAAGAAAAAAAAAATACTAAAACATTATAATGATTGTTGTATCTTTCAGAACGCCACGTATCTTGCTCAAAAGCAAGGCTTGAGCGTCACCGACGCTGTCATCGCCGCCCTGAACAAAGCCGGGCCCACCAACCGTAAAGTCTTGATTCAGTCTTCCAACAAAAACATTCTAGAGAAATTCAAGGGAAAAGGCTACGAGCTCGTGTACAAGATCGACGAGGAGATTCGTGACATCAACGAGCCCACGTTGAAGGACATCGCTGGCTTTGCGAATTCCGTGGTCCTTACCAAGAGCTCGGTCTTTCCAGACAATCTGTTGTACTTGACCGGTGCCACGAAGGTGGTGTCGAAGCTTCAATCGCACAAGCTCGCAGTTTACGTGGAAACCTTCAGCAACGAGTTCGTGTCTCAGCCGTGGGACTTCTTCTCCGACGGCACCGTGGAGGTCAACAGCCATGTCAGCATAGCCAACGTCGACGGTGTCATCACCGACTTCCCTAAAACATCGGCGAGATACAAAAGTAAGTAACACATTCCTTACCTTGCGTTTCAAATTCAGTACACAAACTTTTCGGCTAGTTTGGGACCCGGATTTTATGACCGAAAATGTGAGGGGAAATCAAAATTCTTTTTTTTTTGTGTGTGCTCGGAAGTCAAGGAAATTTCGAGGGAAAATCTTTAGTATCAAAACATCCCCACAACCTATGCGAATTTGCTCAGATTTTCATGTTCTAGACTTTCCATGAAAAAAAAAAAAAAACTCCCGATTTTACTTATACACTTTCCTTCAATCCAAATTAACTACACTAAATGTAACAAAAAGGAGGTGAATGGACTGGTTTTTTGGTGGACTCATTAGTCCAAAAGGAGGGGAATTCTTTGGATTTGGAGCGGAGAGCTTTACAACTAATTTTCGGTAATTAGTTAAAAATCAACTGACGATTCTTCGTTGTTGTCATAACTCAGGAAACCGATGCTTGGGAAAGGGAGACAATGTGCCTTCTTACATGAGCCCGGTCGAGCCCGGGAGCCTAATTCAGATCATCACTCCTAATTTCATGCCGCCTGCCGAGGCTCCGTCCCCGATCCTCGAAGAGGGCGACGTTAACGAGGGACCCTTACCTTCGTCCCGTTCGTTACTCGAGTAAATTTTTTTTTTTTTTAATTTTTTTTTATACAACAAATTATAGTAGAGGTAACTTGTAAAAGAAGAAAGAATGAATGTAATAGGCAAAAGTCACAAGGTCATGCATCTATTTAACATTGTGATTGTAACATTTGCTTTTGCTAGCACATTGTAATTGGTAACATATCAATAAGCGTTCAAAGCCTTATTATTTACTCTAGTAAGGCTAAGCCTTGTTGTATATGTGTTCTTATTGAATAAAGATAAGACGAAATTACCTTCACTATATAGACCATTTAACTTTATTCCAAGTATATCGTCATAATTAATTTTAATTTAATTAAGGAATATTGATTTTTCATTTTACATTTATTTGTTTGCTCATGAGTTGAACATCTTTACTTCGTCCAAACTCAAATTCGCCGGCTTCCATGCGGGTTCTTCAACCCCTTAGTTTTATGTCTTTGGCCTTAGATCTTCCTCGTCGCAGCCGAATCCCAAACCTCGGCCGATTTCACATATGATTTTTAGGCTGTGAAATGATGAAGGATAATGTTGCCCAAATTTATAAGGAGAAATGGTGGCAATAATACTCAATGTTTGATCAAAATACTACTTATATACTCAAAAGTTGTTTTTTTTCTTTGATAAAAATACCACATGCTACGTTATAATGGGTCCGTTACTACTCGGACCATTAAGTTCAAACAGAAATTTTAACGACAAAGTATTTACGTGTAACTGAATTTGAAACTTTGAGTATTTTTGCCCAACAAAAAAAAAAGAATGAGTATATAAGTAGTGTTTTGTCTAAACATTAAGTATTTTTGTCACCATTTCCCCAATTTTAAATAAAATCAGTAATTTGGACAAATAAAATCATATTCCACAATTGTGTCATGTTATCGAGTGAGGCTGATTTTGCTTCAATTATTGTAATTTTGTTTGTAATTGACTTTATTAGTTTGTCTTGGTTAATTTACTCTCGCAAATAAAGGATTTTGGAAAAATCATACTCCGCAATCGTCTCGATGAGTATTCCTAGTAGGCACACCCTCACGGTTCCTTAAAATCATCAAAAAATTTGTTGCTCACCGCGGCTCAACCATAAAATCCTAACGCTAGAGCAACAAGTTGATTCGGGTGTTTAGTAAAAAAGAGATTATTAAGTAGCCTAATCTCAAGCAGAGAAAGTATTAGTCGTCTTCACTTTAGAATTGTTGTTGAGTCACGAACCTTTGTTATCAAACAAGTGATACATCCTCAGTTAATTGATGTCAATTCAACACAAAATAATGAAAAGAAAGGTATATTATGACCCCAAAAACACTAGATAAAAGTCAAGATTTTTTTTTTTTTTTAATTTTAGCAAGATTTTTCCTTTAATGACACCCTTTAAAAAAGTATAAATAAGTTATTAAAATGTATATGTTTTCACGTGTTGATCTTAATTGATTAAAAAAAAAGGATATTTCATTCTATGAAAAAAAAATTGAGATATTACAAATTTATAATCTGAATACAGTCTTACTCCAAAAAAATAATGTAGCGATCATCATGGCACTATTTGTGGATAATGAAGATAACAAAACAAGATATAATAGAGCTTATCCCTTAATCTTATCAACTTTGTAGCTTAAAATGCTAAGACAGATAAACATGATAAAGAGGGCACTATTTGGTGTATTAAGTTTATTGATTTTTTTTTTTTTTTAATGGAATTAGGTTGTTATAACTTTTGTTTTATTATTATTTTTTATTAATAGACAATGAACTCATATCGTAATTTCAACATTTATACCACATTAGATAAACATTGAGTTTCTAAGTGTCATAATAAGAAAATAACCACAATAATTGAATATTTTGGAAGCTAAAACCATATCTTTCATAAAAATATTGAAAGTATTGCCAAAAAAAAAAAAAACAGAAAAAAAGAGAAATCAAATACAACTACTTTTCAAATGTTTAATTAGAGCCTAATACTATGACAGTCTTAACTGCTCTGTCGCGCTCGCCAATCGCTCCCTATAAATAGAATTTGCCCCCAAATTTTTTTTTTCTTTTCACATATCCGTTTGCCCAAAAAAAAAAAAAAAACGAAAAACAACGCAGACACACGAATTCCGGGGAAAATAAATCTCCCGAGGATCACGGATCGAACCATGTCCGTACGAAATACTCTTTCTCTTTCTATATCTATGGACCTCAGAAAATCTCCGGACGTACTTTTTCGGAGGAGAATCGAAGCTTCAAAGCACTGGAATCGCCGATCGCGAGATTTCTACGTTTTCGTCATTCTCCGGCAATGTTCGCCTCACGCGCTTCTTCTCTGGTTTTGGTTTCACTTCTTCATTTGGTTTTTGTCGCTTCGGTCTCTGCTCAGGGCTCGGGAGCCAAGAGTTCATGGCGTTGGCGGACTCTTTCAGGTCTGGTTTCGATTCTCAATCCGAATCATTGATTATTATTATTTTTCTCTTAATTCCGTTTGGTTGCTATTGAAATAACCTAGAGTCGTTACTCTGTGATGAGGTCATGCTTTTTTTTCCAGCTGAAATGTTTATACCTTTATTGCTATGAGGTCTGTTTGGTTTGGTTTGGTTTGCTTTTGCTTGCTAATATATAAGTTTTGAATGAAAGTAATGTTGAGAAAAGTTAAGAAAATGATATGCAAATTTTGATATTGATGTTCGGTTGATCATGACCTTTATGTGACAATTCAATTCTAGTTAAATTTGTGTGGAATCGGAAGGACTTTTGAAATATGTACTTGGACTATTTTTCTCATTGAATATGTAGTTGATCAGTATTCAATATGACATCGGAAAGAATCCAAACTGTCTGTCCTTTAAAATAAAATCTTGTCGCTGTATCAGCTTTCTTACCGAATGATTGGCCCGTATATATCAGAAATTTATGATCGTGAATTTTGTGTATCAAAGCTTGCTTTATTTTTTTTTTCCTGGATCTCATAATATATATGTCATGAAATGAAAACGGCTAAATAGAATATGGTCCGGTTTTCTTCGGCATTTGATGTCTCTATTTTTTTTTTTTTTTTTTTTATTTTTAGGGAAAACACCTTTGGTCATAGCCCGTGGTGGATATTCGGGGATATTTCCCGACTCGAGTTTTGCTGCTTACAATCTAGCATTGCAAGTTAGCTTACCTAATACGGTCTTATGGTGTGATGTCCAACTAACAAAAGACGCTAAAGGAATCTGCTTGCCAAGTGTCAAGCTGGAAAATAGTACCGGCATTGTGGAACTTTACCGAACTAGGATCGCAGAATATAAGCTTAATGGAGTTCCGACCAAAGGATATTTTTCATTTGATTTCACTAGCGACGAGCTGTCGAATATTGGTGGTAAGCAAGCATTAAGTTTTTGGGGGAACTGTGTCTTGTAAATTTTATTGTCTTATATATATTCATATTAAAATAACTTATCTTACTAAACCTTTGTTATGTTCCTCATACCAGTTCAGCAAGGAATATATTCTCGATCCAATAGATTTGATGGCAATTTCTTCTCAATTGTTACTCCTGAAGATATTTTTAAAGAGCTGAAAAAGCCCGCCATGTGGTTGAACATTGAGGTATGTGATAACGTTTGTTTCGTACACAGAATCCAATATGAATATCAATTTGAAAAAAAAAAATTGTTGTGTGTTCTAATTCTTTTCAGCACGATGCGTTCTTCACTCAACACAATCTGAGTATGCGAAGCTATGTACTTTCTCAAACTCGGAGTATGGTCATCAATTACATATCGTCTCCAGAGGTGAACTTCTTAAACAGTATTAAATCAAGAATTCCGAAGACAACAAAGCTAGTCTTTCGGTTTCTTGAAAAGGATCAGATTGAGCCTTCCACGAAGCAAACATATGGTTCTCTCTCAAAGAATCTCGCATTCGTCAAGACCTTTGCCTCTGGAATACTTGTTCCTAAAGACTACATATGGCCTGTTGATTCGTCAGCATATTTGCTACCTCATACCTCTCTGGTTTCGGACGCTCACAAACAAGGATTAGAAATATTTGGATCTAATTTTGTGAATGACTTCCCGTTAAGCTATAACTATAGCTTTGATCCAATCGAAGAGTACCTTAACTTCGTTGACAATCGTAAATTCAGCGTCGATGGTTTTCTCTCCGATTTCCCATTAACCGCGTCGGCGGCCATAGGTAATTTCTATTTCATCATATTTATATAAAAGTCACCTAACTAGATAAGCTAAACGTCAGGAAATTAATAAGAAAGACCTTACTTTCTCTCATTAAATTTTGTCCAGCTTCTGACATTCCCTATACACTGCAGATTGTTTCTCTCACCTATCAAAAACCGCTCCAAAACAAGGTATATTTCTATCTTATTTCTGTAAGAAAATTGGGGTATGGATGTTCGAAATTTTCCAAAGTTTGACGGACTCTATATTTCATTGTTAATTCATTTCTTTCTATGGGTTATTAACTATGATCCAGCCAAGCCTCTGGTTATCTCAAAATTCGGATCGAGCGGAGATTTCCCTGGTTGCACAGACTTGGCGTACACAAAAGCAATTCAAGATGGTGTGGAGGTGCTTGATTGTCCTGTTCAGTTTTCGAGTGATGGAATTCCATTTTGCTCGAGCTCTATAAATCTCAAAGATAGCACAAACGCTGATCAATCTCCGTTTAAAAACCGGGTGAAGCGTGTTTCCATCAACAACGTGACTGAAACTGGAATATATGCACATAGCTTGACATGGAAGGAAATTCAAACCCTGAAGCGTAAGTTCAAATTATTTAATACTCGAGCAGCTCAAAATTATTTACGCCTTTTGATGTCCCATCTATTTTATCTTTTGCAAAGAGATAGCCATCGTGCAAAGAGGTAGCTCAAAACATTTTAGGATTCCATTTTAGGAAAATTTCATTTACCGAAAATCAGATCACTGAGAGTGGTATTAAACCATGCAGCGACAATGCATATGAGCCAACACCTTATACTAGGCCTATATACAAAGTATATCTAGGGGATATTATATTCTAATTTTTATGTGTAACAAGACACATATTTGAAGGGAGGTTATTTTATCGCTAGCTTATGTGCAGATAGAAGCAAGCCCTTTTATATTGTATATCCTGTTTCTAGACTTCTTGTCTTCTTGTTATGCAAATATGGAGTATAGAAACAAATATTTGGCATTAGCCAATAACTAGGAGCGTGATGATCCCACATTTTTACAGAGAAGCTATAATCTTTACTTTTGACGGGCGAAATCAACTTTTTTATTCAATAACTGTCGCTTATTCTTTAAGTTGAAGCCCTAAATCTGTAATTATGAGAAATTATACATAAAACCCTGTAGTCATTGATTTTTTTTTTTTACTTTGCAGCTGTATTAGCAAGCCCCTCATCAAAGTACACGATGCTCCGAAACCCAAAGAATCTCAATGCCGGAAAATTTATAACATTGTCCGAGTTCTTAGACTTGACAAAGAAAACCGCGTCTCTCTCTGGCATCTTGATCGGCGTAGAGGTGAGACTAATTTTGTATTCAGTGAAATGCCTGGCTTTTCTAGCATAAGCATTGAATTAACACTCTGTGAAATCCTTGTCTCTTTCAGAACGCCACGTATCTCGCTCAAAATCAAGGCTTGAGCGTCACCGACGCTGTCATCGCCGCCCTCAACAAAGCCGGGCCCGTAAACCGTAAAGTCTTGATTCAGTCTTCCAACAAAAACGTTCTAGAGAAATTCAAGGGAAAAGGCTACGAGCTCGTGTACAAGATCGACGAGGAGATCCGCGACATTGACGAACCCACCTTGAAGGACATCGCTGGGTTTGCGAATTCCGTGGTCGTTACCAAGAGCTCGGTCTTTCCAGACAATCTGTTGTACTTGACCGGTGCCACGAAGGTGGTGTCGAAGCTTCAATCGCACAAGCTCGCAGTTTACGTGGAAACCTTCAGCAACGAGTTCGTGTCTCAGCCGTGGGACTTCTTCTCCGACGGCACCGTGGAGGTCAACACCCATGTCAGCATAGGCAACGTCGACGGTGTCATCACCGACTTCCCTAAAACATCGGCGAGATACAAAAGTAAGTGAAATACTACTTTACCTTTTAAATCAAATTCAGTACCACAATATATTTTTGTTTTTTGGCTGTGTTTGGGACCCGCGTTTTTACGATGAAAAAGAAATTATGAGGGGAAAGGGAATGGATTCCTTTGTTATCTAAATGCATCACACTTTGTGAATTTGCATGGATTTTCACATTCCACACATTTTCAAGGAATATGATATCCAAATTATAGGTACACACTATTTCATTTTCCCTTGAATTTTCCTCGATCCAAACAACACAAGAAAATACATATTTTCCCCTCACATTTTCCAGTTTCCGAAACATTCCCTAACGTCTAGGTAAAAGTTCGATAATTAGATAGCATAAGATAGATTTATGGCTCACTTTTTCATTGAAGCTTTGAATAGTTTAAACAACAAACATAATAGTTCAACTCCATAGCATTGGTACTAGACTGGTTTTGTTGGGCTCTTGAGTCCGAAAATAGGGGAATATTTGTGGACTTACCACGTCATTCTTTCTGACATACAAAAAAAAAAAAAAAAAAAAAAAAACGATCAACGACCTCTTCTTTTCACCACGATCAACGACATCTTTCAATCCGATAAAATAGCGAATGTCTTCGGTATTTCTTACGGTATACATTTTTATTCGACTTATTTTCTTTGCTCTTTACAAAACCGCTTACTTCGTCGAGTTTTTTTTCTACAAAAAAAAAGTACGTAAATGAAAAACCGACTTACAATGCTTTGATGTCCCGTGATTAACTCAGGAAACCGGTGCTTGGGCAAAGGAGACAATGTGCCTTCTTACATGAGCCCGGTCGAGCCCGGGAGCCTAATCCAAGCCATCACTCCTAATTTCATGCCGCCTGCCGAGGCCCCGTCCCCGATCCTCGAAGAGGGCGACGTCAACGAGGGGCCCTTACCTCCCGTCTCCGCCAAGGGCCCACCTTCCATCACCAAGTCCGCGGCGGGCCCGCCTCACAGCCCAAGATAATTTCGACCCGTTGTTCACTCGATTAAAATGTTTTTTTTCGGGATTATAACAAAACTATGACCATTCAAAACTCTTTTGACCAAAATTCATTAATTACTTCTGATTTTAAAACTATGATTACTTATTGACAAGTTTTTCAATAAATAAAGGTGCTATAGTTTTGGAATTAAAAACAATTAATGGATTTTTGTCAAAAAAGAAAAAAAGAATGGTTATAGCTTTGGAATTATGTTTTTATTTTATTTTATTTTATTTTAAACGCCTATAACATGCCTTATTTAATTGTAATAAAGGTAACTTAAAAGGGTAAAGAAGATTGTTATAGGCAAAGGACATGAATGTATTACATCTAATTTTTTTTTCTTCTTTTATAAACATGTCAATAAGCATCAAAGGTTTGTAACTTCTTTCTTCTATTTGTATGGTGGCCATGTGCGGAGAGTGAGGGAGACTATGCCTTGTTGAGTATTACTAGTATATGTTCTTAATAAATACAGATACAGTTTAAATAAAGAGAACCATTTTATTAGGGAAACTTGATAAAGCAAGCTTGATAAAGCATGTGATTTGAAAACCAAACCATGTTTTGGTTCCCTTAGGAAAATCAAACATCTCACCATGTAAAATGTCCAAATTACCCTTAAATGATTTTTTTTTTTCAAAATCAATCCTTCACTCACTCACTCCCCTTCCCTTCCCTTCCCTCACGTGTGGTTTTTCAATTCTGAAACAAAAAAAACGCACAGCCCTCCCATACCTTCCCTTTTCAATTCAAAACCCAAAAAAAAAAACCCGCTCATCCCGTCCCAAACCCCCACGCACGGCCAACCTCCACGCACGGCAAACCCCCACGCACGAATGGGTAAGTTTCGATCCCTAATTCGACGATATTTTGTAAGAGATTTGTTTGATTTCCTGAAAAAAAGAGTTTGAGTTCGTCATGTTGGATCCAGAAAAAAGTTCGAAATTGTTGTCTGTAATTTCGAACTTTATAGCTGTTATTTCGATTGCATTTCGAAGGTTACGATGCCCACGCCCTAAGCCTTCTATGTAGTTAAACAGTTGAGAGAAGAAAAATGGGTAAGTTTCGATCCCTAATTCGATGATATTTTGTAAGAGAGATGTTTGATTTCCTGAGAAAAAGAGTTTGAGTTCGTCATGTTGGATCCAGAAAAAAGTTCAAAATTGTTGTCTGTAATTTCGAAGTTTATAGCTGTTATTTCGATTTCATTTCGAACTTTTTAACTTGAAATTGTTGTCTGTAATTTCGAAGTTTATAGCTGTTATTTCGATTTCATTTTGAACTTTTTAACTTGAAATTGTTGTCTGTAATTTCGAAGTTTATAGCTGTTATTTCGATTTCATTTCGAACTTTTTAACTTGAAATTGTTGTCTGTAGTTTCGAAGTTTATAGCTGTCATTTCGATTTCATTTCGAACTTTTTAACTTGAAATTGTTGTCTGTAGTTTCGAAGTTTATAGCTGTTATTTCGATTTCATTTCGAACTTTTTAACTTCTACAGATTTGACTTCTAATGTATACTTTTTAACTTCTTAACGGGTTCAAACGTTAATATATGTTGTTTATTTGATGGTACTTGGGTGAACAAAGGTACAAAATGGGAGTATACTAATGAATCGCGATTCGAACTGCGTGCACTCGCGAAAGACGTATCTCGGGCGGAGCTATTAATCGCTATGTACGAAGCTTTTTGTGTCGATGAGTCGTTATACGATTTGAAACTTGAAGCTGCGTATGTTTGGGCTGGAAGGGGTGATGAAAATTACTTTGATAGTGTTGGAGACTAGTTTTTTGGATGAAAATTGGGTTTGTAATGTTTCTTGATAATTACTTTGGCAGTTTTGGAGACTAGTTTTTTGGATGATATTTTGGTTTGTAATGTATACATGAATAACCCGAAATGTCTGAAATCCTTGACAAAAAATAACTGAAATGTCTGAAATCTATTACAAAAATGAACTGAAATGTCTGAAATCCAGCACATAAACTAACTGAAAACTCTGAAATCAAACACATAAAATAACTGAAATGTCTGAAATTCATCACATAAACAAACTGAAAACTCTGAAATCCTTGACAAAAAATTACTGAAATGTCTGAAATCCATTACAAAAATGAACTGAAATGTCTTAAATCAAGCACATAAACTAACTGAAAACTCTGAAATCAAACTCATAAATAACTGAAATGTCTGAAATCCATTACAAAAATTAACTGAAATGTCAGAAATCCTCAGCTTGGAGTGACCAGAATTCTCTAACATAAATGACGTCACACTAGCGTCCGATGCCAAAATGAGAGGAGGCATTGGTCTTCCAGCCCAAACATACGCAGCTTCAAGTTTCAAATCGTATAACGACTCATCGACACAAAAAGCTTCGTACATAGCGATTAATAGCTCCGCCCGAGATATGTCTTTCGCGAGTGCACGCAGTTCGAATCGCGATTCATTAGTATATTCCCATTTTGTACCTTTGTTCACCCAAGTACCATCAAATAAACAACATATATTAACGTTTGAACCCGTTAAGAAGTTAAAAAGTATACATTAGAAGTCAAATCTGTAGAAGTTAAAAAGTTCGAAATGAAATCGAAATAACAGCTATAAACTTCGAAACTACAGACAACAATTTCAAGTTAAAAAGTTCGAAATGAAATCGAAATAACAGCTATAAACTTCGAAACTACAGACAACAATTTCAAGTTAAAAAGTTCGAATGAAATCGAAATAACAGCTATAAACTTCGAAATTACAGACAACAATTTCAAGTTAAAAAGTTCGAAATGAAATCGAAATAACAGCTATAAACTTCGAAATTACAGACAACAATTTCGAACTTTTTTCTGGATCCAACATGACGAACTCAAACTCTTTTTCTCAGGAAATCAAACATCTCTCTTACAAAATATCATCGAATTAGGGATCGAAACTTACCCATTTTTCTTCTCTCAACTGTTTAACTACATAGAAGGCTCAAAAAATTTGAGTTTAAACGAATTAGGGCGTGGACATCGTAACCTTCGAAATGCAATCGAAATAACAACTATAAAGTTCGAAATTACAGACAACAATTTCGAACTTTTTTCTGGATCCAACATGACGAACTCAAACTCTTTTTTTCAGGAAATCAAACAAATCTCTTACAAAATATCGTCGAATTAGGGATCGAAACTTACCCATTCGTGCGTGGGGGTTTGCCGTGCGTGGGGGTTTGGGACGGGATGAGCGGGTTTTTTTTTTTGGGTTTTGAATTGAAAAGGGAAGGTATGGGAGGGCTGTGCGTTTTTTTTTGTTTCAGAATTGAAAAACCACACGTGAGGGAAGGGAAGGGAAGGGGAGTGAGTGAGTGAAGGATTGATTTTGAAAATAAAATCATTTAAGGGTAATTTGGACATTTTACATGGTGAGATGCTTGGTTTTCCTAAGGGAACCAAAACATGGTTTGGTTTTCAAATCACATGCTTTATCAAGTTTCCCTTTTATTATGTCTCCTTATTGCATGTTGTCATTGTATCAAATTAGAGTATAAAAGGCCAGGCCATGTAACGATTTTATATGTTTCTTTCTGACAATTTCTATTGTCGTTTTTTCATATATGTCTCTTTCTGACAATTGCTATTGTCGTTTTATCATAATAGAGAAAAGGCCACGTGAGCTATACCTATATTATTGCTTATCCTAACTTTTCATTCTCCTTTTTTTATTAATAAAATTAATTTAACTTGTACTCTATTAATCTATGATCGTCAAATAATAAAAAATATCTTCATATTTTTGTATTGTTACTCTAAAATCTTTAATAAATAATAGTTTAGTCTCGTCTACTTGTACTAAATTTTTTAAAAAAATGACGGTCTTATTTATGAACTGCATTTTTTTAGATTTAATGAAGATAAAATGATAAATACATCACTTAAATTTATGCAAGACTATGTACATCAACTCATAACTATGTATTACCTAATTTTATTTTGAATGTTACATTTTCTTTTATATATACATCATTTTATTTTTCTGGCAACTCCAGCCGATCTTTTCATTTGGGATTCACTAATTGAGCTGTCGCATTATCTTATATTTAGTTCCATAATAGTTCTTTTGTACATTTCGTAAAGTATTCTCTATCTTAATCGTTTTTTTTTTTTTTTTTTTTTTTAAATTTGCCTTCTGTCTGCAACATATGAGTTACTTTTAGACATGGTCCAATTAAAAAATTCAAATACATATTTATAGAAAATAGTGTTAGTGTTACGTATTACAGTTGTTTATTCTTTTTCCATGTAGCGCCGGTACAGAGACATAAATATTAGAGTTCTCATTATTTCTCTTTCATCTCTCTCTCTCTCTACTCTATACTCTATAGTCAGACCTTGGAAAGTCTCTCTGCACATTTTCCTATAAAAATCAAAGCTTGGAATCTTTGGAATCGCCGGAGAAGAAGATTTCCGTTTCACTCTCCGGCAATGCACTACTCGCGCGCTTCGATGGTTTCACTTTTTTTGCTTTCTTTGATCGTTTCTTCAGTCTCTGCTCAGAGTTCTGGAACCAAGAGCTCATGGAAGACTCTTTCAGGTAGGGTTTCGACTTCGAAATGTTGATTCCTTTTTCTCTCTCTCTCTCTAAAAAAATTGGTAGCTGAGAAGAAAAAAATGGACGAGATTATACTGAAAGAAGCTCAGAATCGTTATTACGTGTGTGATTGTGGTTCTGTATCGCTGTTTTTAATCTTTTTTTATTTTTTATTATAGCTTAAATGCTTTTTCCGTGATGTGTGCGGGTTATATAAATTGGAACGAGAAATTCATTGAGAAAAAATAATTAAGTTGTTGGCTGAAGAAACAGACAAGAAAATGAAAGTGACATTTTGAGCTCTGAGCTTTTGTATTTAGGCCGAGAAACTAAATTCAAGGATTCATGTACGGATGAACCTGAATGGTTTGCGATCCAAGTAATTGGTGTTGAATTGGACGAGCTGTTAAAATGGACCTTTTGAGCTTTCATAACTGAACGGCTAACGAAGTTTTGCAACTCAATACGCATGGATTTTTTGTTTGAAAACTCATTTGGAATAAATAAATAAATAAAAACCTGAACAATTTTGTGGGAATTTCGTCTATTGAACTGTGCTTTATCCTTCCAGATCTCATCCTATGTTCTAACCTCTTTTTTTTTTCTTTCTTCGGCAGCCTAATTCTTAATCTCTTTTTTTTTTTTTTTTTTTTTTTTTTTTTAATTTCTCCATTGTTTTTACAGGGAACGAAGCTTTGGTAATAGCCCGTGGTGGATTCTCTGGGCTATTTCCCGACTCGAGTGTTAATGCCTATGGTTTAGCAATGGAAACAAGCTTAGCCAATGTGGTCTTATGGTGTGATGTCCAACTAACAAAAGACGGTGTGGGAATTTGCTTACCAGATCTCAAGCTGGACAATAGTACCGATATTTCGGAGCTCTTCCCAAAAAGAGACAAAGAGTATAGTGTGAATGGGGATTTAACCAGTGGATGGTTTTCCGTTGATTTCACCGGATCCGAGCTAGTCAATGTTAGTGGTAAGAATGAAACTAGAAGGGAATTTTGTCTTCTAATTCTTTTCCCTTTTGTGACAGCTTATATGAATCCCATAATTGAATATTTAAAAAAAAAAATAGATAAAAATACAAGCTGTTCAAAAAATTTCTTACCAAAGTTTTTTTTTTCTTCTTTTGCCGTACAGTTAAGCAGGGAATTTATTCTCGATCCGATAAATTTGACCGGAATTTCTTTCCGATTCTTACTCCCGAAGATGTCATTTCGCAAGTGAAAGCGCAGAACTTATGGTTGAATATTCAGGTATATGATAGACAATGCATTTTATTCAATACGAATATTACTTTGTAATGATATGCTCTACTGAAACTGATTGCATTGATCGAAATGGAAATACAAAAGATATCGGACTTTCGAGAGGTCCGTGCTCTCCAAATTTTGACTATTTCTTCCTAACCAAATCTTTCCGATACTTTTTTCATACCTATTCCTGACTCATTCTCCTTATTATAGGCTAACCCTTCCACATATACTAATTACTCTAATTCCCTTAATAACTCGGGTCCTAACATGTAACAATTTGTCTCTTCTATTGTTCTTCAGCACGATGCGTTCTTTACTCAAAACAAGTTGAGTATGAGTAGCTATGTAATTTCTCTGTCTCGGACTCCGGGTATTATTATCAATTATATCTCATCTCCCGAGGTGGCTTTCTTGAACGGCATTAAACCAAGATTTAATCCCAAGACAACAAAGCTGGTCTTCCGATTTCTTCAAAAGGATCAGATTGAGCCTTCAACAAACCAAACATACGATTCTCTCGCAAAGAATCTCACATTCATCAAGACCTTTGCCTCTGGAATAATCGTTCCCAAAGACTACATTTGGCCTATTGATTCATCGTCGTATTTGCAACCTCACACCTCTCTGGTTTCGGACGCTCACAAAGAAGGATTAGAAATATTTGGAGCCAATTTTTTGAATGACTTCCCGTTAAGCTACAACTATAGCTTTGATCCAATTACCGAGTACTTGAACTTTGTTGACAACGGTGAATTTAGTGTTGATGGTGTTCTCACCGATTTCCCAATAACCGCATCGGCGGCCATAGGTAATTTCTTTTTCATTATAGCTAAATAACACTCGCCTGATTCGAAACGCTAATTCTCTCAATCAGTACTGTCTAGCTTCTGACATTTCCTTAACGCTGCAGATTGTTTCGCTCACCTAGGCCAAAACGCTTCAAAACAAGGTATATTTGTATTTAATTACTCTAGAAAGAAAACTGATTTATAAAACAGAATGTCATCTCATTTCTTCTTCTGGCTTATAAAATTACGATTCAGCCAAGCCTTTGGTCATCTCGAAATTTGGATCAAGCGGAGACTACCCTGGTTGTACAGATTTAGCGTACACTAAAGCAATCGAAGATGGCGTGGATGTTCTTGATTGTCCAGTTCAGTTGTCAAGTGATGGGATTCCATTTTGCATGAGTTCTATAAATCTGATCGATAGCACAGACGCTGCTCAATCTCAGTTCAGTGACCGTATAATGGCTGTTCCCGAGATCAAGACCGGGAATGGAATATATGCATTCAACTTGACATGGGAGGAAATCCAATCCTTGAAGCGTAAGTGTTTTATTTATAGCGATTATACTTGCTTACCCTGGTTGCGAAGAAATATCCAGTTACTATGATTTCAATTAGAATCTTTAAATAAGCTACGGTCGTTTAGTTTGTGTTGCTTTAATCCTTTGATTTGATGCACCAAGTCTATTGTTTGAGAAATTATTTATAAAAATAAAAAAAAATAATAAAAAACTGAACTCATTCATTACTTTTTTTATATGCAGCTGTTTTAGCTAGCCCGTACTCTTCACGATACACGATATTTCGAAACCCAAAGAATCTCAATGCCGGAAAATTTATCACTTTGTCCGAGTTTTTAAACTTGACTAAGGAAACAGCGTCTCTTTCTGGCATCTTGGTGGGCATAGAGGTAAGAGTTTCTCCAATTCCTAGCTCGGCTTTCAGGGAAATTCGTGGCCTTTTTAGCATAAGCATTGAATCAACTTTCAGATTCATTTCTTGCACGCTGTTTTAGCGACTTCTGTTTGTACGTCGGGTCTGTGTCGATCTTGTTCCCAAGCTGACGCTTAAAGTAGACCTATTTATTTGAAGTTCAAATTTATATGTAAGCTTTTGAGGCGTTCATGTGACGAGATATACGAGCTTGTTGCATTTTAACATACTTTAGTTGACTTGCATACCGAAAATATACGCAAATATACTTTGTTGGTTTGGTTTATAAAGAAAGTATTCAAATCAAATGTTATGATGATACACGAAATATTATCCTTTTTTTTCATTTTTTTCAGAACGCTGCATATCTCACGGGAAATCAAGGCTTGAGCGTCGTCGATGCTGTAAATACCGCCCTGAAAGAAGCCGTGTTCGAGAATCAAACCGCCCATAAAGTCATGATTCAATCTTCTAACAGCAACGTTCTAGAGAAATTCAAGGGCAAAGGCTACGAGCTCGTGTACAAAATCGACGAGGAGATACGTGACATCGACGAGCCCACCTTGAAAGACATCACGGGCTTTGCCGATTCTGTGGTTCTCTCCAAGGCCTCGATATTCCCAGATAGTCAACTGTATTTGACCGGTGGAACAAACGTAGTGTCTAGGCTTCAATCTCACAAACTCCCAGTTTACGTGGAAACGTTCAGCAACGAGTACGTGTCTCAACCGTGGGACTTCTTCTCCGACGCCACCGTGGAGATCAACACGTATGTCAGTATGGCCAACATCGACGGTGTCATCACCGACTTCCCTAAAACTTCGGCAAGATACAAAAGTAAGTTTTATCTTTCATTTCGAATCCATTACCAAAGTTTACTTGTAATGTAAAGTTGTAAACTACATATCATAATAGGTTTGGTTTTGGTAACCATGACGGTCGATAGGAATATTATCTTGTGGGGTTTGGTTTCGGATATTCCGGGTCCTGAATATAATATAAAATAAAATAAATAAAAAAAAGTTAAATCACCATCTTGAAATGTCTTGAAAGCAGAGATTCAAAAAATCGGGGGATTTTGCTGAAAAATTATCTCGTCAATGCATACGGACAGGTAAAAAAAACATTTAGTTTCTTTCGTTGTATAAAATCATCAAAATTTCGGTGAAAACAAAGAAATGTACTTGAAAGAAAGCACATCAATTTTTACCTTCTTATACCGAAAAGGTGAAAAATGGAAACCTGCGAATTGTTTCCATCGATAAAAACAGAAAGAGGGAAACTCCATCCTTATTCGATCTTCTCGCCGAGAAAACGACACAGATATTTTGAACTATCTGACGAATTTGTTTGTTTGATCTGCTGCTAAAAACTCAGGAAACCGATGCTTGGAACGCAGCGGAGACGACGTTCCTACTTACATGAGCCCCGTCAAGCCCGGAGGCTTGTTGGAGATCATCTCTCCCTCTCTCCTTCCTCCGGCCGAGGCACCGAACCCGATCCTCACCGAGGCTGACGTGGCAGAGGGCCCACTCCCGTCGGCCTCCGCCAGAACCCCGCCTTCCGGCCCGGGCCCCACTAATGGCCCGAAGAACAACGCTCAGTCCGAAACGGCCTCGCTGCTTCGCTTCTCGTCCATCGCGGCTCTTGTCTCCGTAGCCGTTTTCGTGTTCTGAGACGATGACGGGTTAGTAGGGTTTTTTTTTTGGCTAACCCATCAATTTATTTATTGCCTTCCCTTTTACTGGCTTGTCGGTGTTTGTAGTTATGCTCATTCTTCGAAAATGTAGTTTAGGGATATATAATATACAAGTATCTTATATTTATACACCCTTGAGAGACATACTCGCCAAGGATGAATGAATGCAGCGATTCACTTGCCTTTGCCTCTGCGCTTCGCAACCGTTGTTTTTGTTATGACAAACAGAACAGAACAGGCTAGATAATTTTGAAGGATTTTTTTTTTTTTTTTTTAGTTAATTGCCCTCTATGTTCATTCTTCCCAATATGCAATTATATACTCTCGAGAGATGTCCTTATCGGATTTTAGTTGGTATCTTTTTCTTCTTTATAATATGATTTTTATTTTATTTTCGCGTGTTATAATATTTATTTTTTTGGATCACATTCTGTGGGTCAGAGTCAGACCTTGACGTATGAAGAAAAGAAAAAAAAATATGAGCAAAAAGCCCTTTGACAGAGGACCAAGCTTATATTACTAACTCTGGATTTCCTAATTACACTAAAATATATCGAATCCAGTGAGAGAAGTACCTCGAGCAAGAATAACCGTTGCTGCTTTCACCGCCCGAGACTCCGGCCAGTGGTACATTCCTTGCAAGAGTCCCCAAAACAAGAAGCGATCGTATTTACGATAATACCCTTGCCCTCGACGACATATTCACGGCCAAGAAATGACGCGACTTCCTTGACGTGATCAAAGGAGTGATGGAACAGAACTAGGTTTTACTTTACAGTGAAAATCGGCGAGCAAGGCCAGTCATTTTTGTTTCATTGCCGGTTTATTTTATTTTGCTATAATTCGGCCGGAAACCGCAAAAACTGCCATCTTTTCCAATGGAATTCGAAAAAAAATTTCGAAGATCAAAGCTACAAAAAATTTCTGAGTAACTAGCATTTCAATTTTTAATATTGGGTTACACCGTTCTCTGGCTTCATTGGAAGGTCATAAACAATACAATTGATCCCCCAAAAAAAAAAAAAAAAAAATCAAGGAATTATTATTTACTTATCCTACTACCGTATTATATAATAACCAGTCACCAAAAAGCATCGATAAAAAAAAATAAAAAATAAAAGAAATTGAACATAGCACCTGAGCTACATCACTAACCCTAGAATTCCTAACTAGACAGTGAGAGAAGCACCGTTGTCGGCGGCGGTGAGAGCGAGGATGATGGTGGCGGCTTTGACCGCCCAAGTCTCCGGCGACTGGTACATCTCGGCGGTGGTTCCGAAGCAAGAAGCGAGCATATCGGTGTTTATCACGCCGGGATTCAGAGCCACGATCGCCATTCCCTCCGGCAACTCCTTCGCCACCGACCTCGTCAGCCCCTCCACCGCCCACTTCGACGCGCAGTACGGCGCCACCAGCGCCGCTCCCGATCTACCCCAGCCCGACGACATATTTACGATTACGCCCCTCTTGCTCGGAACCATCATCGGAACGAGGTGGCGGAGGACATTCGCCACGCCTTTCACGTTGGTGTCGATCACGGCGTCGAACTCCGACGCCGTGACCTCCCAGATCTTGTTGTTGGCGTTGATCGCTCCGGCGTTGTTCACCACGATGTCTGGAACCTGGGCTTTAATGGAGGTCGCGAGGTCTCTGACGCTGGCGTCGGAGGACACGTCGGCGTTGATCAGGAGGTGCTTTGGATCGGAGAGGTGGGATCGGAGAGAGTCGAGGTTGGGCTGGGATCGGGAACAGCCGATTACGGTGTGGCCTCGGTTGGCGAGCTCGATGGCTAGGGCTTTTCCGAGGCCTTTGCTCACGCCTGTTATGAGGACGGTCCGGGCTGGGGATTCGGAGCCGGTGGTGGACATTCTTGCGCCGGAGAATAGGCGGCGAGTGGCGGCGGAGATTGTCGCCGGACTGGTTCGGAGCATGTAGAGAGAGAGAGAGAGAGAGATGGGGATGAGGAGAAAGAGAGGGAGTGGATTTTAGTGATGAGACTAATAACGAAATGAAATGATTTTAATCCCCGCTCAGAAAATTTCAATTATCCCCGCAAAATATTGAAGATTTTAATATTTCAGAAAATTAAAAAAAAAAAAAAAAAATCTTAGTGTTATCATTGTGGGATAGCTAGATGTCGTTTATTATATACTCAAGTCTTTTACTTCATTCCGATAATAATAAATAAAATAAATAGTCTTTTAAAGACTTCACATGAGTTGTTATTTCTCTTTTACCATTTGTCAAAAGTTACTTATGTGATGGCTAACAAAGAGAATCATTTTTTCCCAAATGAAATACAACACTATGAAAGAAAAAGTTTTGGATCTCTCTCTTTATTATTCTCTCTATATTTTCTCCACTCTTTACACTTTATCATCTCATCTTATCTCCTATCTTAATTCTCTATATATTAGTTTGTGTGATACCTATTAGTTGCAATTCTCAACACACGTTATCTTAGTTCTCTTTATTAAATGGATGCTTTTGAAGATTTCATGTGACAAGAGATATGAGCTTATTGCGTGATAATAAGACGTTAAATGTTATCTTTTTCTTTTTCAGAATGCTGCGTATCTCGGGGGAAATCAAGGCTTGAGCGTCGTCGATGCTGTAAATACTTCCCTAAAAGAAGCCGGGTTCGAGTATCAAACCGTCCATGTGATTCAATCTTCTAATATCATCGTTCTAGAAAAATTCAAGGGCAAAGACTACGAGCTCGTCTATAAGATCGATGAGGAGATCTGCGACATCGACGAGCCCGCCTTGAAGTACATCGCGGGCTTTACCAACTCTGTGGTCCTCTCTAAGGCCTCGATATTCCCAGATAGACAACTGTACTTGACCGGTGAAACAAATGTAGTGTGTCTAGGCTTCAATCGCACAAGCTCCTAGTTTACGTGGAAACGTTCAACAACGAGTACGTGTCTCAACTGTGGGACTTCTTCTTCTGTGGAGATCAACACGTATGTCAGTATGACCAACAACGACGGTGTCATCACTGACTTCCCTAAAACTTCGGCAAGATTCAAAAGTAAGTAATAACACATAGTTCTTTATCTTGCATTTCAAATCCATTACCAAAGTTTACTTGTAAGCTATATATCATAATAGGTTTGGTTTGGTTTCGGTAAACATGACAATCTCTAGGAATATTATCGATAAACAGAAGAGGGAAGCTCCATCCTTATTTGATCTTTTAACCGATAAAGGACACGAAATTTGAACTAGATGATACTTTTGTTTGTTTGATATATTGCTAAAACTCATGAAACTGATGCTTGGAACACAACGGAGACGATGTTCCCAAGTTACATGAGCCTTGTCAAGCCCGGGCGCTTGTTGGAGCTCATTTGTCCCTCTCTCTTTCCGCCGATCGAGCCACCAAATCCAATCCTCACCGAGGCCAACATGGTTGAGGGCCCACTCCCTCCTGCCTCCGCCAAAACTCCGCCTTCCAGGCCGGGACCCCCTAATGGGCCGAAGAACAATGCTCAACCCAAAACGGTCCCCGCGTGCCTGGTTTGGAAGATTTAACAAATTCATTGTGCAACTCAACTACAAGCAATGTCAATCCGATCACATATTGTTTGTAAATCTCGCACAAGATGGAAGATGGTTGTTCAGATAGTATATTTGGATGATATAATTTTAACATGAAACAATGAAGAAGAGGATAGAAAAATCATTTTTGTTTCTTTTATGCTTTCCTAGTTTTTAAAAATAAGTCGTAACTACTCCTAAGTCTTTGAAGACTATAATAGGAGATGGGCTCTATGTATTATGAAATAAGAAAAACAATTATTCTTCTCAAAATTTGTTAATACACGTCGCGAACTCGCACCACCGACACATGTCTCGTGAATGTTGTCAGAGAAATCGCATTGACAGCCACTATATATGTTGGTTTATGAAACAAGTAATCAAATGTAATTATGATACATGAAATATTATTCTTTTTCGGAAGGCTGTATATCTCGTGGGAAATCAAGGCTTGAGCATCATCGATGCTGTAAATATTGCCCTAAAAAAGTAAGGTTCGAGAATCAAACCGCATATAAAGTCATGATTCAATCTTCTAACATCAATGTTCAAGAGAAACTCAAGGGCAAAGACTACGAGCTCATGTATAAGATCGACGAGGAGATCCGCAACATCGACGAGCACACCTCGAAGGACATAACGGACTTTGCCAATCCAAACTAAACGATTGCATGCATATCTCATCACTGTGGCACAATTGTAAATACGCTATGAACGACTTCTATCATAATCCATATGCACGACAAAATTCTCATTTATCAAAGAAATGACTTTAGACATATCTCACCTGCATGACACAAGTGTAATTACTTTCAAAACGAGTTTAAGAGACATGTTATTCGAATGGCGCAGTTGTATTAACCGACTAATGCCATATTTATTTGTGTGGCTCATTCATAACGAGTCGGACCTAATCTCGAGTGGCCTTTGAATCCCTCTTCATCGAGTCTCTTAGAGAGAATCCACACAAATCAGAAAAAGAAAAGAGATTCGAGTACTAAAAACGGATTTTTTTTAATGAATCAGTTACATAGACACTATATGAACAAGTAAAATAATATGCAACATGTACACTCACCCTAATAGGTTCGTGGAGCTAAACTTAGGAGTTCAATATGATATTTTGTTTAATGCCGCATATACTTTGTCCAAAAAGCCTGTAAGTCGGCTGTTTTTTCATTATCTTGGAGAGTAGCCAAAATTTTGAGAGTTTGAAGGTTTTTATTTTTAGGATGGAAGAGAATGTACGTTAACTAAGTCTATATTAGTTTCCAAAAATAAAAAGTAACTTTTTTTTTCTCTAGACACGACATTCATTAGATTTTGTGCTCCTAACATTTTTTTTAACTCTAACCTAATATAATTGTATATGCCTAAACTTATTCAACGTATGAATCCAAGATAATGAATACCGGGACGTTCCAAATATCAATATTGCAAATCAAGCGTACAAACCTAAAAAAAAAAAATCTCAGAATAATTAGTTAAAAAGCTTAAAGTGGCATAGGGGTCATTTAAGTAGTTCAGCAGATTTCGAGCAAAAAAAAATTAGTTCACCAGGTCCTACTTTGCTTTTAGTTTTTACCCATACCAAACGGTGCGTTTTATTTTACTGGGATACCACAAATATCCCTATTCTTTCAAAATTATTTTTTTTTGCAACTTGGGACAGTTGAGATTCAGCTTTTATTCCTTCGTTCTCCAAAATAAAGTTCTTCACATCCTGCCATTATTCACTGGTTTGATTATCAATGCTATAAAGAACCCAAATAAGGCCTTATAGTTTCTCGTTTTTTTTTTTTTTTTGGCATAACCGGAATGGGATTTTCATCTTTGGGTTTCGTCGGCTCTAAGATTTTTGTGGGGAATTGTGAGGCAAATAATGTGAAGATTCAACGCACGAGTGAAGTGAGTAAAAATGGGATTAGTTTCAACTCCAAGCATTGTTACAACAACAAGGTTGGTCGTTTCTCAGGACCCATACTTTCAGTTTCAAGCAAGTTTGAGTCCTTCAAGTTTGAAGAACGAACTAGCCCTAATGAGGTAAACCCAGTTTCAAAGTTTTGATCTTTAGCTTGATCATTTATTAATGCTATCAAACATTGCACAAAGTTTGTGATTTCAAAGTTCCATTGATGATGCTTTGAAGGTGAAACAAGAGATAGAAAAATGCTATGAACTCATTAGAAGACTTGGAAGAGGTGTGGTGTATTTGGGTTCCTCAAGAATTGAAATTGGTCACTCACAATACTCGCAGTCACTGGAGTTGAGTAGAGAAGTAAGTTCTTTATTCAATTCATTCTTGACTTGTCCAAGGGAAAAAAAAAGTCATTGGTTGAAACCTGAGACTTTCCGGTAAATTTCAATTTTTTATAAGAAATTTATGTAGAACATCCACAGAAAATTGGCGAAAAACCATGAAAAGCCGACGAATTTTTCGGAAATTCCGGTGAAAAATAAAAATCAGCCCTAAAACATAACTATTGGTCGATTATCGACGACCAGAATTTTAATCATTGGCTCTGTGTCCCATCAACAAACCTGTGGTTCATTTTTTTTTTTTTTTTTTTTTTTATTGTATGCACTCAAAAAAGATTGCCACACTTTTGGACTGCACATCTTGGTCCGGGGCGGGCCCGGGACTAATGGACGCAGTGACGAAAGGCGCTTTAGAGGCGGGAAAACGGGTCGGCGGTTTCAAAATCGGTAAAGAAGCTGGTGAGTGGACCGCCTCGAATTTTCATCCCTACTTGCCTTCTGAGGCTTATCTCACATGTAGGTGAGTCAATTCCCACTGCTAAATAAAGGGTTTCAGTTCGTAGTGGTTTCAATATTAGGTACTTAATAAGCATAGAAATGATAAGTATATGTGTTTTTGTCATTCCTTATTAATCTGAGTCTGCATTGTTGGATCGTTGTGAAAAAAATTCAATTGGGTTGTATGTTGGTTATTTTTATCCCATGAGTTATTGCATTTGCGCCTAATTTTATCAAAATTATACGATGAATTTAATTTATAGGTCCTTAAGTGCAAGGATTAGCTGGCGGAAATAAAAAGGGACCAAATTGCAAGAATTTAATCGCGATTCGCCAACATTCTCGAAATAATTTATGCAATTTGTGATTTTCTTAGTAGACTAGAGGCCTTGAGACAATATATGCAAGTGAAGATTTTGGGGTTTTTTTTTCCCGGTTCTCGTAGGTTCTTCTCGGCCAGGAAACACGGGTTGGTCGATGCAGCGGTGAGGACCACTAGCGGCGATCGGACGGCTGTGGTTGCTCTACCCGGTGGGATCGGAACTCTGGACGAGATGTTCGAGATTTTGGCGCTGATTCAGCTTCAGCGAATCGGGTCGGAGCTTCCGGTCCCGTTCTTGCTGATGAACTACGACTCCTTCTACTCGAAGCTGCTCGAGTTTCTCGACGATTGCGGGGCCCACGGAACGGTGTCAGAGGGTGAGGTTGGGTCTCTATGGAAGGTCTGCGATAACAACTGCGAGGCCTTGGCTTACTTGGCAAGCTTTTATGGCCTTCCTCTTCTCGGTGAGAGTGAGTTGAAAAGCACAATTTCTTGATAAAGCTTAAGCCGGAAATAGAATGTACCTTTCGATAAATTGTGTAGCATGATTCATTACTCATAGCTCATACAATCAAAGACATGTCATTCAATTATAAATCTAATCAAAGACATGTCATTCAACTATAAATCAAAGTGCCAAAATGAGATTCTACTTGACAAGTTCTGTGCTCACCAAGATATATATGTCAATCTTCATGTTTTTAATAGTGAATTGTATCAAACTTAACCGTAGATATAAACTTTCATGGTGAAGTATATCAAACTGATAGTGAATTCTTATGCGAACAACACAAGTTATTTGGATTCTTCTTGGAGTAAATGCTCATATATGTAATACATTCCTCAACTTGATACATACACACCTCAGATTCTGCAACTTGCTTATAATATATTCCGCGGGCCCTTTCGACCAATTGAAATGGCTACGACGTAAAAAGGTTAGGTTCCTCAAGAATTTTCGAGTGATTTTCGAACCCTACAGATATTTGAGTTCTGATTCACATCACCGGCTGCCTCGAGATCATCCTTAATGGCTTTATAATCATGGATGGGTTCCTTGTCAGACTCTCTTAGCTCTGAATCCATGGCCTGATATATATATATATATATATATATATATATATATATATATATATATATATATATATATATATATATGTACGCTTCCTCGGATTCTTCCATCATAGTGTTCCTCGAGATCATATTCAATGGCTTTATAATTAAAGTAAACATAGGCAGAGTCAGATTGGCTTTGCTCCGAATCCAATCTATTCATACCATTAGCTGCGTAGTCTTCCTCAAGATCATAATCAATGGTTCTATATTCAGAGAAAATAGAGGCGGCACCAGATTGGCTTTGCTTCAAATCCAATCAAATTTCCTCGAGATCATCCTCGGACTTTGCATCTCATAAAATCAACGGGTCATTTGAGTAAATGAAATTGTGAAAGATTCCCTTCCAATCTATAACTCCACTGAGCGTCATATTATTTTTTAATTTTTTTCAATTTTTTTTTTCTTTCTTGAATTTACATCGTTTGTGTGCTTGTGTAGATCGGTGACTTGGTCCCTAATGCTTCTCGTGATGTAACTCCAATCTTAATGTTGCTTCTTTTTTTTCTTTTTCTTTTTTTTTTTTTTTATGCTTGCACGATGTCCTTATTTGGAATTTCCTCGACACCTTAATTGTATTCTAAACACCCTAGTTTTGTTGAAAACAAAAAGTACAACATTGAATATTAAGCATTGAGTGATGAGCTCTAAGAAATATAAAAGAGGGCTAGTAACTTGTATTTATCTCATGTATGTATTTTAATTTTTAGCATATTACTTAAAGTTCGAAACGTGTTCCACATTTCAACAATATGATATTGGAAATCATGTTACCGATTGAAATGAAAGAAGGACTCTGATCATTTGGAATCTCTATTAGACACCACTGATCCCCATCATGCTGAGGTTACCGATCGCTTGCCCTCTATGGAGACCATTGTCCAGGAATTTCTGGAGATGAGAAGAAGTCACGCTCGAAGAAAGGTCTCATTCCCTCTGCCTTCCTCCCTCCCAAGTATTATGTTCTCTAGAGAATTGGCATTGCCATTTGGGCTCCCTCTTCTCATGGCTCTGGTGTCACTCCTAATCTGGCCAACCTCTTGTTCCAAATAGGTACACGCCCATCTTTTGACTTTGGAAGGTTTGTGTTTGAGCACTTGGTCAGGCATGCCAAGTCCTTCGCTGTGAAGTTGCCTATAGGTTTTCCTTCCTTGATTACTGGAATCCTTCTCTCGAAAAAGAAGGATATCATGCATGTTGATGATGCTGTTGGGAAGGCTCATAGTGAACTGACTTTCAGTCACAAGTTGTTCGAAGGAAAACATGTTCATGATATTGTTAAGCCATTCTGTGCGACATCTATCGCCTCTGGTGACACTTTGAAGATGGCTTCTCTTTACGAGACTGTGCAGAGTGACATTCTCAAGGCTCTCATTTAAGACGTCTCTGCTCTGAAGGAGATTATTGACAACTTCTTTGGCCGGAAAGCTGTTTGTGAGGGATTGATCAACGTGATGACCCATCTACCTTGTTCTGATAATACTTCCACTTCACAGCCTGCTCCGCCTGTGCCAGAAGAGGAAGCTGAAGAAGATGAAGAGAAAGTTGAAGAAGAAGACGATGCAGATGAAGAAGAAGATGATGCTGTTAGTGGTAAGTTCGATAATGAAGAAGGAGATGATGATCATTCTGCTGGCACTACTTCATTCTAGTGTAGATATTTTTTTTTTTGGTTTGTACTATCTGAATTGTTATTTAGATAGTTGCTTTGGTTGTTTATGCTCTGGTTGATACACTCTTATGGGTGCTTTGTGTGATTAGCCTCGTTTCTTTTCTGGTATGTGTGATTCAGACTTCGTTGCTACGTATTTATTATGTTGTTTGCTTCAGTACTCTATGTGTTTTTTTTTTCCAGATATTTGCCTCCCCTTGAGTTAGTCTATCCTTGCCTTTGGTATGTTTTTTAGGGAATCAAGGGGAGAGGTAATTAATTTGTATTTATTTTGACTTGTCTCTTGTTTGTATGTCAATTTATTTTGTACCGAGACTTTATCTGAAGAGTACCGCTTTGGAAGTGCTTACCTAAAAAATAGACAAATTGGAAGTTTGTTGTTACGTTTGTCTTGGCTTTTTTTACTGCAAGTTGTTATGGAAAGATGTTGGTCAACATATTTCAGGATATGTTAAACATCTTGCCTTCTGTGCGCACACTGTATTTTTGATAAGTTTTATGTTTTTTCATAATGATTCACATAAGACTTTATTCGATGGATCTTCACGCGTGTATGGGTAACAAAACCCTAGATTGACTTTCAGCTTTGTACGACTTTAGTAGTTGTGACACACACATCAAACTTCTAGGGTTCTTAGACGTGTAAGACGGCGGACTGAGAAGCTAATTGTTTGATGCGTATGGTGTAATTCTCTAAACATTTTTTTTCTAGAAATCTGAGTTTTTGAGAGGCATTGAGTTTGTGATTGCGTGATTGAAGTCTTCATGCGCGTTGACATTGAATTTGACAAACATCGGGAGGTGTTTGAAGAGTGAAATTGAGAGGGGTCTCAAATTTAGGGGAGTCCTGATTTGGTATTCACAGGTAGTAATAGGAAAAGGGCATTGAGACTGATGTTGTTCATATAAGCCCATTGTTGCACTATTGACTACGTATTGATTTAGTGAATTCCTTTCCACTGGGCTGAGAGCCTCCCAGAGTAGGTGACGTTGCACCGAACTGGGTTACCACTCTTTTTGTCATTTACTTTATGCACTATTATTTTAATATCCATCGCTTGCATTAGAACAGGTTGTCAAACACATTGATTCTACATTGTGTGCGACATCTTGTCTCTATCTGAATAGAATTTCAAATGGCTCTAAAACTCTAGACGTTATGTGTGTACAAACTTTGGAATTTATGATCATATTACTTCGCTCTATAGACTTCATTCTAAACCCCTTAACACTCAGCTTATGTTTAATTTGCTAAACATTTATCTATATCTGATAATGTTTGCTAGGGCAAAGAAGCTTTAGAGCTGAAGATGGTTATGAGAGCGACGGGAGTGGAAAGTGTTTTTTTCTACTTGACATTGGAGGCCACGAACGGCAACTTCTACGAAATCAAAATAAAATGGGCTTCTTACTTTCCCGTGAGAGAAGAAAACGTACAAATGTTTAGGCATGCACTGTATTATCCGAGCCTCCCTAATAATTAATTGTTGATAATTCAAGAAATTAAGTTGCAACAACTAATCAGAGGAAATAAGTGAGAGCCTGGCCCAAAAATTATCTTCGGGGTCACCATTATCGATTTGAGCAAATAAATTTTATAATACCAGAAATCCTCACCCTTAGAAGAGCTCAGATGAGGATTCTGGCGGGGACTGAAAGAGAAGGAAAAACAATTACAACAAAGGAATTTAGGTCTAAAAATATACGAAGGAAAACAGAAAAGACATACCGCTCTCAAGTCTCGCAAGCGAGAAAAAAAAAATCTAAAGTTTTCGCAAGAAGGAAAATGTGAAAAAAAACGTCTTATATAAGCACAGACTTGCATAATGAGAAACTTTCGTGGGATCAGAAAATGCAACATATATGTGCGCAGTAGAAAAGAGCGTGAGACCTATACTGACTTGATCAGACTTGTAGCGTGCAAAGTCGTCCTTGCTCGATCAAAAACTACTTTCAATATATGTAGGTAAAAACATTAGCAAGTTCGGATGCGTCACGTAGGGTTCTACAAACAACAAGATGAAAACCGGTGAGTGAACAGAATCTGACTATTTGAGTGATGTTATACATAACTAAACAAAATGTCTATGAGAAATACTTTTTATTTTTCTTCTTTTGATTTTTCATCAAGAGTTTGCTGAGACTCTTATTGCCACCATTTCTAACGTTAATTAATGTGTTTTTAGGATGATCATCATCACTTATCCAATTTTTGCAACTCATAATCGATTGAATTGGTTAATCTAAGCGAGGATGAAACGGTTTTTGACATGATTGGATCCAAACGAAACGTAGCTGAACGGTTCAGGGACGTCATCTTCTTTGAGATTAATATCCGATACTAGAAGTGGTATTTTATATATTATATCAATTAATTATATATATATATATTTATATATATATAATGTTTTTTTTTTAAGATTTACCATTTACCTTTACTTCGAGAGGAGTGATTCCACCAAAAAAATTTACAACCATGCCGCGCAAATATATTTAGAGACAGAGCAATGATGACAAGTTATTTGTCATTTGAGATTTTTTTTTCTTTATACTCATTATGCTTACGTGGACTTCATTATGCTAGGTTGAAATTTTCTTTTTTAATCGATTTTAGTTTAAAACATGTGTTATTAATGTGTTTTTAGGATGATCATCATCACACGTGTTATCCAATTTTTGCGACTCAGAATCGATTGAATTTGTTATCCTATGTAATACTAATATAATTGTAGCAAAGTAAAAAAATAATGTATAAAAACATTCTTCGTCTCATTTAAGAGGAAAAAAAAACTGGCATTAATTTTTAACGTTAAAATGGAAAGAAGTCACTGGTACTAGTTTCTCTCTTTTTTGTTCGATCAAAAACTACTTTCAATAAATGTAGGTAAAAACATTAGCAAGTTCGGATGCGTCACGTAGGGTTCTACAAACAACAAGATGAAAACCGGTGAGTGAATAGAATCTGACTATTTGAGTGATGTTATACATAACCAAATGTTGCATAATCGATTGAATTAGTTAGCCTCAGCGAGGATGAAATGGTTTTTGACACGATTGGAGCAACAAGAAACGTAGCTGAACGGTTCAGGGACGTCCTCTTCTATGAGATTAATATCCGATGCTTCAAGTGTTATTTTATATATTATATCAATTAATTATATATATATATAATTTTTTTTGAAATTTTACCGGTTACCTTTACTTCGAGAAGAGTGATTCCACTAAAGACTCTTTACGACCATGCCGCGCAAATATATTTAGAGACAGAGCAATGATGACAAGTTTATTTGTCATTTGTGATTTTTTTTCTTTATAGTCATTATGCTTACGTGGACTTGATTGTGGTAGGTTGAAATTTTCTTTTTATCCTTGTTTATTTGATCCGTTTCAATTTAAAACATGTTTTATTAATGTGTTTTTAGTATGATCATCATCACACGTGTTATCCAATTTTTGCGACTCTAAATCATTTGAATTTATTATCCCATGTAATACTAATATAACGGTAGCGATGTAAAAAAATAATGTATAAAAACATTCTTCGTCTCATTTAAGAGAAAAAAACTGACATTAATTTTTAATGTTAAAATTGAAAGAAGTCACTGCTACTAGTTTTTCTCTTTTTTGCTCGATCAAAAACTACTTTCAATAAATGTAGGTAAAAATATTAGCAAGTTCGGATACGTCACGTAGGGTTCTACAAACAATAAGATGAAAACCGGTGAGTGAATAGAATATGACTATTTGAGTACATAACTAAACAAAATGTCTATAGAAAATACATTTTATTTTATTTCTTTTGATTTCCATCAAGTGTTGGATGAGAGTCGTATATTCACCATTTCTTACATTAATTAATGTGTTTTAAAGAGGAACATCATCACACGTGTTATCCAATTTTTGCGACGTAAAATCGATTGAATTGGTTAGCCTATGTAATACTAATATAATGCTATTGATGTTAAAAACAATAATGTATAATAACATATTCTTCGTCTCATTTAAGATTAAAAACTAACATTAGTTTCTAACATCAAAATTGAAAGATGTCACTGGTACTAGTTTTTCTCCTTTTTGCTCGATCAAAAACTACTTTAAAAAAATGTAGATAAAAACATTAGCAAGTTTGCTTCGACTCTCGGCAAGGTTGGAGGAATGGTTAGAGACGATGTATATATATAGTATATTGAATCATTGTAAATTAAACTTAGAAATCATTTTTCCACTGGCTTCAATTTTTATTTTTAAATATTAAAAGTTCCCACAAATATTTTGTTGCTCGTCTAATTTTATAGATAACCATAACAAAAGGCATGCGTGGTAAAAAAAAAAGTTAATGAACTTGTGGAATCATGCCCAGAAAATGTCTTTGACATTGAAGATATGTGTGGTAAGTGTACTATTTATCTTACTCGAACTTTTATAAGAATATGGAATTTTGTATTTAATATTCCTTTAACCTTTTGATTAAGCACTCTAGTCCCCGTTGTAAAACACCGACTGATTGCTTGCTTTGTATGAAATGGCACCGAATGACCAAATGTTACAATTGCAGAGGACAACTTTCGATGTAAGTATCATTATCCGATGCAATTGTTTTCTCTTTATAATTTTTTTTTTGAAATTGTACCAGTTACCTTTAGTTCGAAAGGAGTGATTCCACCACAGATTCTTTACGACCATGCCGCGCAAATATATTTAGAGACAGAGCAATGATGACAAGTTTATTTGTCATTTGAGATTTTTTTTTCTTTATAGTCATTATGCTTATGTGGACTTGATTATGATAAGTTGAAATTTTCTTTTTATCCTTGTTTATTTAATCGGTTTCAGTTTAAATATGATATTAATGTGTTTTTAAGATGATCATCATCACACGTGTTATCCAATTTTTGCGACTCAGAATCGATTGAATTTGTTATCCTATGTAATACTAATATAACGGCAGCAAAGTAAAAAAATAATGTATAAAAACATTCTTCGTCTCATTTAAGAGAAAAAAAAAACTGGCATTAATTTTTAACGTTAAAATGGAAAGAAGTCACTGGTACTAGTTTCTCTCTTTTTTGCTCGATCAAAAACTACTTTCAATAAATGTAGGTAAAAACATTAGCAAGTTCGGATGCGTCACGTAGGGTTCTACAAACAACAAGATGAAAACCGGTGAGTGAATAGAATCTGACCATTTGAGTGATGTTATACATAACCAAACAAAATGTCTATTAGATATACTTTTTATTTTACTTCTTTTGATTTTTATCAAGAGTTTGCTGTGACTCTTATTGTCACCATTTCTAATGTTAATTAATGTGTTTTTAGGAAGATCATCATCACTTATCCAATTTTTGTGTTGGATAATCGATTGAATTGGTTAGCCTCAGCGAGGATGAAATGGTTTTTGACACGATTGGAGCAACAAGAAACGTAGCTGAACGGTTCAGGGACGTCCTCTTCTATGAGATTAATATCCGATACTTGAAGTGTTATTTTATATATTATATCAATTAATTATATATATATATATATAATTTTTTTTGAAATTTTACCGGTTACCTTTACTTCGAGAGGGGTGATTCAACCAAAGACTCTTTACGACCATGCCGCGCAAATATATTTAGAGACAGAGCAATGATGACAATTTTATGTGTCATTTGTGATTTTTTTTTCTTTATAGTCATTATGCTTACGTGGACTTGATATTGTGGTAGGTTGAAATTTTCATTTTATCCTTGTTTATTTGATCCGTTTCAATTTAAAACATGTTTTATTAATGTGTTTTTAGTATGATCATCATCACACGTGTTATCCAATTTTTGCGACTCTAAATCATTTGAATTTATTATCCCATGTAATACTAATATAACGGTAGCGATGTAAAAAAAATAATGTATAAAAACATTCTTCGTCTCATTTAAGAGAAAAAAACTGACATTAATTTTTAATGTTAAAATTGAAAGAAGTCACTGCTACTAGTTTTTCTCTTTTTTGCTCGATCAAAAACTACTTTCAATAAATGTAGGTAAAAATATTAGCAAGTTCGGATACGTCACGTAGGGTTCTACAAACAATAAGATGAAAACCGGTGAGTGAATAGAATATGACTATTTGAGTACATAACTAAACAAAATGTCTATAGAAAATACATTTTATTTTATTTCTTTTGATTTCCATCAAGTGTTGGATGAGAGTCGTATAGTCACCATTTCTTACATTAATTAATGTGTTTTAAAGAGGAACATCATCACACGTGTTATCCAATTTTTGCGACGTAAAATCGATTAAATTGGTTGGCCTATGTAATACTACTATAATGCTATTGATGTTAAAAACAATAATGTATAATAACATATTCTTCGTCTCATTTAAGATTAAAAACTAATATTAGTTTCTAACGTTAAAATTGAAAGAAGTCACTGGTACTAGTATTTCTCCTTTTTGCTCTATCAAAAACTACATTAAAAAAATGTAAATAAAAACATTAGCAAGTTTGCTTCGACTCTCGGCATGGATGGAGGAATGGTTAGAGACGATGAGACTTTGGATCTTGTTTAATTTTTTCTTCTCTTTCCTTTCCTATAGCTTGTACTTTTCTTCGGTCTATATTTGAATAATATTTTTTTTTATCTTTAAATTTTACTGAGTTTATTATTAAAAAAAATGTTTATGGTGTGTGGTGATGTATATAGTATATTGACTCGTTGTGAATTAAATTTAGAAATCAATTTTCCACTGGCTTTAATTTTTTATTTTTAAATATTAAAAGTTCCAACAAATATTTTGTTGCTCATCTAATTTTATAGATAACCATAACAAAAAGCGTGCGTGGTAAAAAATCTAAGGAACTTGTGGAATCATGCCCGAAAAATGTCTTTGACATTGAAGATATGTCTGGTAAGTGTACTATTTATCTTACTCGAACTTTTATAAGAATATGAAATTTTGTATTTAATATTCCTTTAACCTTTGGATTAGGCGCTAAAGTTCCCGTTGTGAAAGACCGAGTGATTGTTCGTTTTGTATGAAATGGAACTGAATGGCCAAATGTTACAATTGCAGCATACAACTTTCGATGTAGGTATCATTATCAGATGCAATTGTGTAATCTGACATACACACACACACACACACACACACACACACATATATATATATATATATATATATATATATATATATATATATATATATATTTGAAATTTTACTAGTTACCTTTACTTCGAGAGGAGTGAATCCACCAAAGACTGTTTACGACCGTGTCGCGCAAATATATTTAGAGACAGAGCAATGATGACGAGTTTATAGAAATGTTTAGGCCTGCAAAGAATCAACCAAGGCTCCCTTTATCAGAAATTTTGATGCGATGTACTTATGTCATTGCGGTATTATACTTGTTACAACTTAAAAATGGCTTTAAACTCTAGACGTTATGTGTGTACAAACTTTGGAATTTATGATCATATTACTTTGCTCTATAGACTTCATTCTAAACCCCTTAAACACTCAGCTTATGTAGTTTTAGGGAATATTGACTTTAATTTGATTGTTTATGTAGAAGAGTACGGTTGTTACTAGTTTAACAAACAAAAAATAATACTTTGTTTCGAATAATTTTATTTTTATTTTTTCAAAAAGAAAAACGGTACTGACTGTATGTTGATGTTGGACTTCGCCCTCCTAAGATGCATAATGGTTTCGGCCCAGTACAAGTTTGTTGGGCTCAAGCCCACGTTGAGCTTCGAATCGGAGAAGCATTAATTGTGCAATAATCTTCAAAACTAGTTACACATCACCACAATAATCTCACTCAAGGTCTTTACAAGCTCTCGCGCTATTCACGTCAGGACGATCAAACACTTACAAGAACCACTCGAAAAAAAACTATAAGAGAGTTTGCAGATTCATCTGAATACATTACCCTCTCTCTTTTGGGCCCCCCAACAAATTTTATATATTTTTGTATATATAGGATAATTTACTAAATAAATATTTGAATGAAACAATATAGATGCAATAGGAATAGGAGGGAAAAAAACACAACAATAGCAACATAAATAACATCAGGTGCTTTACAACATAAAACACAACAATTTCATGTTTTTCGAGAACGACCGACAACAAAACTTATTTTTCGAAGATCAATATATATTTTTAAAATTGAAAAGCATGTATTTTAGTCCAAAATGGAAAAGCAAAAGCAAGTTAGAGAAGTTAAATTTTAGTCTCAAATATTTTTTAGTTCCTTACTTGAATTACTAAATATTATACTTTACAACTCAGAGTATAAGAAGAAGAGACGAGTAGCAAAGGAAAATATCATATTTCTTCTATGTTTAATAGAAATACTTTGTTTATTCTCACAAATTTTATAAATATCAAAAGTCTCCCTTAACATTTCTATTCATATCAATTATATACCTTAAAATGCATTACAAGATTTTGTTGATTTTTCTTCAAAATTAAAAATTGAACGGCTCATTCTACCCTTAATGAATTCGTTCATTTTATACCATGTATTGTTTGTATAGTAAAAAAAAATAACAAAATTCTCGTTTGGCTCGTGCGTTTGATCTTCCATTTCTTCTGCATTAAGGACTTAGCAAATGAGAGAGAGCTTCAAGGTTTCGAGCGAGAAAAATCACACATGGAGCTTTTGATCATGACGACTATGGAGAGGTTGATTGAGCTAGTCAACCGAATCCAGAGGCTTGCACGATGTTCGGCGATTATGGTGATGGGGACAATACTGTTTTCTCTTCTCTTATGTAAGCTCTTCCTGCTATCGCCGTCGTTGGTGGTCAGGTAGGATCACTTCCTTTGTGCCATTTAATTTTTAATTTTTGAAAAAAATCCACAAAATTTTATATAAAAAAAGAGGGTTTTGATATGTAAACGCATTTAAGGAATATAATTGATATCAATAGTAAGGTCAAGGGACTATTCTCATATTCTCTTTAGATTCTATGACGCAGCATTTTGATCGAAGCACACATGATATTTTCCCTAATTTTATTGAACGGCGTCGTTTTAAAGCAAACATGGTTTCGTTTTATGATATCCCTTTTATTTTTGATACTTGAGAGTGAAATATCGGCTTTTTAAAGGAAGAAGATAGTGTTTGTCAGAGAGAGATACTCAGCCATGGCTTCCTCACCGTCGTCTGATTCTCCGAACACCGACGCCGAACCAGAAATCCGGTCAAACCCTAACCCTAGCTCTTCTCCTTCCGAATCAGCCATCGTCCCCTCTGGACCGGCCGTTTGCCTCGCCCGCTTCGCCGGCGACTCGGCTGCCGGAGCTTTCATGGGCTCCGTATTCGGATACGGTCTCTCTATCTCTCTATATTTTTTTGTGTATTAATTTTATGGTATATTTCTGTTTGGCTTTTATTGAGTTTGTAATTTTATTTTATATTTTGGGGATGAAATTGCTTTACGCGATTACCGTAATTTCTTGATATACTTCAAATGCTGGTTCTTGTTTGATCATAATGCTATGCAATGCTGGTTATATTAGAGAGAATATTATAAAATCTGATTCGAGTATTCCGATTGAGCTTTGACCTCATTGTTGAAAAGTTCGAGACTTCAATAGAAGAAGAAAAAAAAATTGTTCTTGAGAGTGAGTGTTTGATATTAGGGATTCTTCTCATTACCCAGTTAATGCCTGGAATTAGTTGAGTAATAGAAAGAATATATTGCTTATCACTCTTCTGAATTAAAAAACAAAATGATGTCTTTTAGGTGCTGGGCTCGTGAAGAAAAAGGGATTTAAAGGATCTTTTGCAGAAGCCGGATCGTCGGCTAAGGTATACTCGATCGTTAGTGATGTCTCTTAAATCAATTTTTTTTTTTTTAATTTAGCGAATTGAATTTCTCTGCTTTTTCTTTATTTCATTGCTAGACGTTTGCCGTTCTATCTGGAGTGCATAGTTTAGTTGTGTGTATTCTGAAGAGGATCAGAGGAAAAGATGATGGTATTGTATCAAAAATTTAGTAGCTCAAATTCTGTCTCTTCTTGATGCAATATGTATTATTCGGTCTCTAATTTTTTTTTATTCTTTTCCAGTCATTAATGCGGGAGTAGCCGGGTGCTGTACAGGAATCGCTCTTAGTTTACCGGGTAATCACGATTTCGCATTAAGGAGTACCATATTAATTTTTTTTTATTTATTATTTTTTTTATATAGGAACTGCGATAATTAAGAGCACAAACTTATGTACTTTTGTTGATAAAATTTTCGATGTCTAGGCCATAATCGGCCTACATTTTTAGAGTTAGACCAATCTCTCCCTCTTAACATACCTCAACTAAAAGATTCACTCAATTCTCACGCCCTAATGATCTGTTAATACTAAAATATGATTATATAAATTAAAACATGATTTTATTAATAAGACTCTGGGATTCGTTCAAGTATAGGTTACTGTTAGATTGAGTATTAGAATGGAAAAACAAAGGCCATTTGATACTGTACTCTTGGTTCTTAACATAAGCTGTCTCAGGCGATGAATCGGCAATTTACTAATCTACCCATCCACAAAACCGTATCTGTTTCCTGTTCTTATATAAGCTTATTTTATTCCGCTTTTTTTTTTCTTTTCTTTTTTTGCTGGAGCACGCTAATTATCTTATTATACTTAGGTTATTAATTCACTCGATCCTCTTGTGAACCCTGATGATCATTTTATAGATAAATGAAACGCGATTAAATAGGAACAACTTTGATAACAGTGAGAACTGAGAAGAGTATTAGTATGGAAAAAAAAAACTCATTTGTTGACGTACTCTTGGTTCTACTTAGCCATATCTGGTGATGAATCAACAATTTACTGGTAATATCGCGAGTCTTGACATGTTTCCACGAGATGGTGATAGGACTTTAGACAGTTAAAGAATTACAATAAGTTAAATGTTTGGGGCAAAATTAGTATTATTATGAGTGTAAGCCTATAAATATAAGCTGATAAATTACTTTTAGTCAGCAAATTACATTTAAGTCTCTCGAATACCCATAGTTTTCTACCGCTTAATGGAATTCGAAAGTTTTTTGTTTGGGAAAAAATTAGTATTATAAAGAGTGTTAGCCTATAAATAAAAACTGATAAATAATCATATAGGCAGAATGTCAGTTCTGGGTTAAGGCGTAGCCTTTCGGGAGAGTTACGGGTCTCTCGAAATTTCTTATCAGCTCGTATCCATTTTCTTTTTATCTTTCAGTGATACACAGTTCGCTGAACAATCTCTTCGATTCCATTTTTTTTTCTTTCTATTTCAGGAGCGCCACAGGCACTTCTGCAGAGCTGCGTGACGTTCGGGGCGTTCTCGTTCATCATCGAGGGTCTGAACAAGCAACAACCAGCTCTGGCCGAATCTTTTCAGACGAAGAAGAGGATCGAGCACGGAGACAATCCTCTCCGTTCTTCGGCTGTAGCGATTCCGCTGCAATTCCCTCTTCCGGCCGAGCTACGAGCCGCTTTCTCGTCGTTCTGCGAGTCCTTGAAGAAACCAAAAAGAGGTGCTTTCCCAACAGCCTGTTAATCGAAATCAATGTTCGCCGTCGTTTATGGCTTTGCTTGTTGCTTATCGAGGGTAATTTTTTTTTATTTTTGGTCTCTTTTTGTTGAGATCATAGAGACTTCTTGGACTAAAGAGAGAGCCTGGCGTAGTTTTGTAAATTTTGTTAGCCTGAATTTTATTTGCTAGAAAGCGTTATGAGAATTATTGTTTTTTTTTTTTTTTTTTTTTTTCCCTTTTCCTGGTGATATTTGACCTTTCCTAGTATTATTTCATGAAATCCCAAGTGCAATTTGTTGGCAAACTTGAAAGTTAAAGAGGTTCAAGTTCTGGTTCATTTTTTCTGTCTCAAGATGTGCTTTTTTTTTTTTTTTTTTTTTTTTCTAAACAGAATTTACTCGGAATGGAATTTTTTGTATTGAACTTTGTGAAAGAATGTAATTAAAAAGTGAATAATTCAGTTAAAATTGGTTTACCTAATTGAATTCCAGTTAATACTTTATTTTAAAAAAATAGTTAATGATTAACAAAAATGCAATGACAATGAGTAAAGTGTAGCTTGTCCTCCAAGTCTACCATATTCAACGACGTATAAATATTAGCGAATTGTGTTATGAAAAACGGGAGGAATAAGTCTGAAATTTATAGATTACGGCTTGTTTTCTAAGTAAAATACACTGGAGTGATTCTAAAATTCTATTTTATTTTAGGCAAAAAAAATGTGAAATTATGGCTTTCTTCTAAAAGCAATCTTGATGTCAAACAGAAATCAAGTACAAACTATACCAAATTACGACTAAAATATGCAAGTATTAGTACTGCGCCTTTAATTTTGATTTTAGTAGTCTGATTTGTTCCTCTATAACGCTTGATTTATTCTTACTTGTAGCACAAGTACGAATTTGATTTAGGAAAAAGATCAAACCGAAAATATGGAATTAGTGTGATGATATAAATTTGGCAATGGGTTTTCTGTATATAAGCAAACATTCCTCTCCGACCCTTGTTTATATAAACGCAACAAATCTGAAAATGGATAGTATTTGTCACATGGTCAGATCAATCACAACTCTTCTTTTCTCTTCTCAATTCCCAATTCCCAATTCTTATCTGAATTATTATTCTTATTATTATTATTATTTTTTTTGGGGGAAGCAGACTTGTGAGATGAAAGTGGACACAAAATCACCCGGATGGCACAAAACCATGACAAGGATACTAGAGCGCATTAAAGGGGTCTGAGTCAAACGAGCCACACAAAATAGTCAACCCTTCTTGCCTTGTGTAACAAGTTTCCTTTTTTCGATGAAGAAGTGACTTATACGATCGACACGGGAACCGGGGTCGCTTCGATTTCGGGCAGAAGCAACCCAACGAAGCTTCTGAACCTGCTTGAGAAGGCCGAGAAGCACACTAAGATAATAAAAGTTGAGTCGGGTTCGAACAAGCCGTACGAGCTGGTCAAAGAAGAGGAAGAAAAAATGAAGTTCGATGGAATGAACCACAAAAATTTTGGTCACCCTTCTCATGTCTATCATAAAAAAAAAGTCCGACAATGGTGATGGAACAGCCTAATTATTACTACTATGACGATTACAATTCATGCTCTATTACATTACCGCCTAACCCACATTGAGTTTTTTGTCTCTTGGCTTTGGTGTTTTGCTCAAATTGAATGTGAATTTGAGGAGACATTTTTTATTACTATTTTTATTGCTCAATTTTTATTTTATTTTTTTATACATAGATGAAGAAGATAGGAATGATATATTTGTAGCTTTTGTCCCTCTTGAATTTGATTAGCATCTGAAATGTCTTCCAACTATCTTCTGTTTATGATTCAAGCTATTTTTGTTTTTGGAGGGTATCTCGTCTCGTACCAAGTTATTCCGCAGTAATTGAGAATGTTCGGGGTATTTCGTACCGCTTGGTAAACCGCATTCCGCGGGATATACTGCAAAAAAAGGTATCTCCATGTATTTGAACAATAAATAAATTTTTAAAAAATATTTTTTCAATTTTCATACATACATAGAAAATTTAAACATAAAATTTTCATAAATAAACATAGCTCTTAATTTAAAAACATAAGAGTTTCGGACACATAAAACTATAATTCAGTCACGAAATTATAAGTAACTACGATAGTTGAAATGTTTGAGATTGTTCAAAATCATGCAATACTCAAATGAAATGATGTGAAATATAATGATTGTATTGATCTAAGCCAACATAAAGAGAGTGAAGTGGAGCTCTACATGACGTCGAGTTGCAGAGACATGGTGGCCGTGGTCGACAACACCGCGAAGACCGAGCTGTGGCACCGCAGACTCGGACACATGAGCAAGAAGAGGATGAAGATGCTGGTGAAAGACGGCATGATCCCGGAGCTGAAGACGGTGGAACATCACCAGTGCGAGAGCTGCATTCTCGGGAAGCAGAAGCGAGTTAGCTTCACGAATGCGAGCAGAGAGCTGAAGACGGAGAAACTCGAGCTGGTACATACCGACGTATGATGACCAGCTCCAGTCCCTTCACTTGGGGGATCTCGCTACTATGTGACATTCATAGAAGACTCCACGAGGAAGGTATGAGTTTATTTTCTGAAGAATAAATCTGCCGTGTTCGCTACCTTCAAAATGTGGAAGACGATGGTCGAGCTGGAGACGAGCTCGAGAGTGAAGTGCTTGAAGTCCGACAATGGATGGGAGTACGTCGACTCCGACTTCAAGCGGTATTGTGCCGAGAACGGGATCAAGATGATGAAAACGATCTCAGGAACCCCCCCAACATAACGGAGTAGCGGAGCGAATGAATCGCACGTTGAATGAACGAGCTCGGAGTATGAGGATTTACTCCGGCCTGCCCAAGACGTTTTGGGCCGATGCAATCAACACGGCAACCTTCTTGATAAATCGAGGACCGAGCGTTCCTTGGATTTCAGAATTCCAGAAGAGGCATGGAATGGGAAGAAGGTAAACCTTTCTTATCTGAAAGTGTTTGGTTGTTTATCATATGTTCATATTGATGAATCTGTTCGAAGTAAGCTTGATCCGAAATCTAAAAAGTGTTATTTCATTGGTTATGGTGACACTGAGCTCGGCTATCATTTCTGGGATGCCCACGCAAGAAAGATAGTCCGGAGCAAGAATGTTGTCTTCAACGAGCAGACGACGTACGGGACGAGCTGAAGAGGAGCTGACGGGGAAAGCTCCTGAGGGCGAGAAGTCAATGATCGACCTGAAAGACTTCTCGACGACCGAGCTGGAAGAAGAAGACACTTCGATGACCGAAGTGAGATCAGGCCGAGCTGATGGCAGTCAAGAGATCGAAGAAGAAGACACTTCGATGACCGAGGTGAGATCAGGCCGAGCTTATGGCGATCACGAGATCGAAGAAGAAGGAGCTGATGAGAACACCGAGCTCGAGGTGAATCAGCGGACTCCGATCACCGAGCTGCGGAGATCGTCAAGAGTCAAAAAACCGGTACACAAGTTTTCCCCGTCTCTCAACTAAATTCTCCTTACCGAGAGAGGAGAGCCAGAGTGCTATGAAGAGGCTATGGAGGTCGACACCTCGACCAAGTGGGAGCTCGCCATGAAGGACGAGATGGATTCATTTATCACGAATCATACTTGGGAGCTGGCGAAGTTACCAGCTGGGAAGAAAGCACTGCACAACAAGTGGGTGTACCGGATAAAGGAGGAGAGCAATGGAAGTCAACGATTCAAGGCGAGGCTGGTGGTGAAAGGTTTCCAGCAGAAGGAGGGAATCGATTTAACAGAAATCTTCTCTCTGGTCGTCAAGCTCGTGACGATCAGAACCGTGCTGGGGTTGGTTGCCAAGGAAAATCTACATCTTCAACAGATGGATGTGAAGACGGCATTTCTTCATGGTGATCTCGACGAAGAGATCTATATGAGGTAGCCCGAAGGCTTCGAGGTGAAAGGAAGAGAGGAGCTCGTGTGCAAGCTCCAGAAAAGTCTCTACGGGCTGAAACAAGCTCCACGACAGTGGTACAAGAAGTTTGACAACTTCATGAAGCGAGCTGAGTTCGGCAGGTGTGAGGCCGACCACTGCTGCTACTTCAAGAGACTTGAAGACTCCTATGTGATTCTTCTGCTCTACGTCAACGACATGCTGATTGTAGGTGCCGACCTACACGAGATTGACGAGCTGAAGAAGAGATTGTCCGAAGAGTTCGCGATGAAGGATCTAGGAGCCGCGAAGCAAATCCTCGGGATGAGGATCAAGAGGACGAGAGAGAGCATCGAGCTCTCACAGAAGGAGTACGTGAAGAAGGTGCTCCAACGCTTCAACATGGAAAACGTGAGGTGGATCCTCCGATAACTGAGAGGCAGCTCGACCTCGGCACTAGTATTCAGGAAGACCGAACTGGGACTCCAAGGTTACGTCGATGCTGACAATGGGGGCGACGTCGACAGCAGAAAGAGCACGACCGGTTATGTCTACACATTCGGAGGGACGGCTATCTGTTGGGTGTCGAGGTTGCAGAAGATTGTTGCCTTGTCGAGCTACGAGGCGGAGTATGTGGCCATCACCGAGGCCACGAAGGAGATGATATGGCTGCAGACGTTTCTGGCCGAGCTGGATCAAGACTATGAAGGGAGTGTGTTGTATAGTGACAGCCAGAGCGCCATCAAGTTGGCGAAGAACCCAGTATATCATGCTAGGACGAAGCATATACAGCTGAGATACCACTTCATCAGGTCGGCATTGGAAGATGGTGTATTGGTGCTTGAGAAGATCGCAGGAAGTCAGAATCCCACCGACATGTTTACTAAGTCTGTGTCGTATGACAAACTGAGGTTGTGCTCGACCCCAGTTGGACTCATCGTCTGATGAGTTGAGTCGCCGCTGCAAGATGGAGACGCGTGATGAGGATAGTCTCCAACTGGGAATTTGTTAGTAGTGGAGCCTATTGAGGAATTGGAAAAAGTCCCACATCGGTTAGGGATAGTAACTTTGATCAATTCCTTAGTATATATAAATGATGCTATGTGTTGTATTCCTTAGAACAAAAAACAAGAAACACTTGTACTTGTAAACTTTTCCAATTGGGTTTATAGTTTTGCAGCGGCAAAGTGGATGTAGTTTTCTCATTGAAAGTGAACCACTATAAATCTTTGTGTCTTTTTTCGCTATTTAATTTTGTTTTATAGAGAGAAGGGTTTGACGAAGTAAATCCAACGACATTTGGACGAACTGACGAACTAAAACCCAACAGCTGAGGCGAGCTGTTAGGACGAAGTGACGAGGTCAAATCCTAACACCAAGACTGAGTGACCGTCTCAATTCCTGCAGATTTCCCAGATCGAGTTCTTAAACTCAGTTTCTTTACGGGCTCTAATTCTCTCCCGAAGAATGGGGCTTGTAGCCCTTTTATATGTGTTGAGAATTTCGTCGCGTGATTTCAAGTTTGGCACTACTGCCATATAATTTTCGAAATCCGTCGTACACCACCCATATCCGTCTTTGCCAAAGTCTTTTCCATGGTTATTTTGATATATGAAAAATTCTTTTCCAGATCGGACACCCAAGGCCGCGAGTACCACCGCATGGTTGAATGTAACCGTGGTATTTGGAGGTAATGGGGAATGTGGAATAAGCTGCATGTTAATAGCATTGATTGAAATTATATACATTACCTGACTGCTATGCAAGTCTGGGTCAAAGAAAATTTCGTATAATACCGGACCGGCTCTGAGGGCTTCTTTCACTTCCTCAAGACTGCGAGGGTGATAAAAAGGATTCTGCTGCTCCAAGGGATATACTCTCGAACCATACTAAATTTTTTTTTTAACATAAATGATTATATATCTGTAAAAATTAATAAAATAAAATAAAAAGACAATGCCCTAGCTACGGGAAACCACTTACATTTTGACTTGTTTTCATGTTGTCTGACACGTCTACGAACGGGTTTTCGCGGTGTAGAGTTATGCCAAATTCGGCAATGTAAGTCAAAGCCTCTACAAAGCTTGATGACTTTTGAAACTCTTTCTTGCGATCTTTGTACGGAACATTGTCCACCAATTCTTGAATCGAAAATCTCATCCGCAATCCATACCTTTGTTGGATCAAAGACTCGATACATAGGACTGTCGCCGAAGCCCAACATACAGCTGTATGAAAAATAATATAATATTATTGTGAGCAAACTAAAGGCGGAAATCAGGGTATTGGAATGGAATTATTTTCTTCTCAAACTTTTCATGAGTGTTACTAACACAAAGGTAGTCATTAACAAATGAGTTATTCGTTTAACATAAGTTTTGTTTCTTTTTTACGGTTCACTAGAAAGACCTGCGGCAATGCAACAAAGATCAACATTACACTCGGTCTATAGAACCTAAATCTATACTAACTAGTTGTTACAGAAAAGATATTTTAAATTTTTGCTTTAAATGTAGATAGAGAGGTACATGTTTTTTCTTTAATTATCATAATAACAAGAACTTACGAAATTCGCCTTCATCTCTTATTTCCCTCAAAAATCCCCGCGGGGGCCGGTGATCGTAGAAAATTCTAGTTCTCTGCAACATAAAAAAAACAAATAAATACATATTTACTAATAAACTAAATACAAATTTCATAAGCAGTGCAATCGGTCTATCGGTCAGTAAATTTTATAAGATCATTTGATAGTCTACGAACACTTAACCTGAAATAACTAGCCTTATTTATTTAATTTAGAAAAAAAAAAAGAGAGTTTTAGGATATGATACACTTGTAGATCTCGTGCTACTGTACATAATCTTCTGGATCAGAAATCCTCAATCCTATTAGCCTGAAAATGAATACAATGTCTGCATTGACGTAGTAATTTCATTATGTAATCATTGATGTTCTGTAGATCGAAGTTGTTCCAACTAAATAAAGTTTTAATACGATTACCCGGTAAGCTCAGAGCGATTCAACACCCAGCTACTTATGCATCAATGACTGAAAACGAATAAAAAAAGGGAAATTTGTTGTAACTAGCCAAGTTTGTCATTCTTATTGGGGGAATAGCCCAAGTTTCATTTTATTAAGCAAATAACACATATTTTCGACTCAGACCATAACGCCCTTGGTAAATTCGCGAATCGGTTCATTTAATTAATCTACTGGAGTGAGTTAGGTTAATTAATTAACTTATTGGTTGAATATTAGTTTAGGTTCTGATTTTTTTGTGAGTAAAGTTAATTTACTAAATGATTGAATTCGGAATTAGGTTAATTAATTGAATGCTTTGAATATCAATTGACTTAAGTTATGATTTTTGTAAATTTTTTGTGAATTTCAAATCATTCACGAATCAGTTAATTAATTAACCTAACTCACTCCAGTAGGTTAATTAAATTAACCGATTCGCGAATTTACACTGAATCAACAAAATTAGAGATTTTTCTCTCTTCTTCTTTTTCTACGGCGAGGATTCGCCGAGGCCTCCGTCGAACCGGTTCGACTCGAAGCGGAGAGTCAGCAGTCTCGGGAGACGAGCGAGCTCGATCGCCGAAATCTCGCCAGTGAAACGGTTATGCGAGAAATCCAGTCTTTGGACTCGCCGAAGCTTCGAGATCCCGGAGCAGGAGAGCGTGGCGGCGACGGATGTGGTGGAGGAGTCGTCGTCGGAGAGGTTTGGGGCGGCGGTGAGAGGGAAGTAGTTAGGGTTAAGGGAGGTTGTGGATGATAGGGGTAGTTTAGATAGTCTATTAAAGTTGGGCTATTTACTTAATAAAATGAAACATGGACTAGTCCCTTAATATTGTTGAGCCAATTTGGCTATTCTTTAAAATAGCCCATTTTCGTTTAAGATGATAATAATTTTCATTTAAGAATACAATAACTCTTATTTTAGGAGACAAAAACTTTAATTTCAAGAGAATAATTTTCACATCCAAACACAAAATAATTATTAACTTTAAAAGAAACTGAAGAAAAAAATTGTTATATGTCTTAAAAAAAATGATAGATCCAATTATCATGTAGTTTATCATATGTATTTAAGTTTATTATACTAAACGTAAAAATTAATATATATTATCATGTAGTACTTTATATTATTTGAGTACTAAATAACATATTATTATTATGAATATTATTATTATTATTATTATTATTATTATCATTATTATTATTATTTGAGAAATTGCTTAATTTGCCACAATTTCATAACATTTTCTCACTTTCCACCAAAATGCTAATTTTTCTCAAAATGTCACCATCTATGTCAACAATGTTGACATCTATGTTTGCACTTCACTATTAGATGTCAACATTGTTGAAATAGAAGTGGCATTTTGGGAAAAATTAGCGTTTTGGTGGAAAGTGGAAAAATGTTATGAACTTGGTGACAAATTATGCAATTTCTCTTATTATTTCTTGTCTGTATAAAATATTAATATATATGATCAGTAAAGATACTTACGTGAATATACATGAATTCATAAATAATCGAAGGTTGAAATGATAAACAAGAAAACTTACTTGAAAATATAGGATTTCTTAATAGGTTTTTTTAAATTTGAAGCATCGTTATTGGATTGTACCATAAATCACAATTTTGTCTCTTTATATATATTACTAAAGGAGTCTTTCAAAGTTGAATTACTCTTTTCTCCCTGATGTTTTTTTATCTCTTATGTGGTTGGGATATTTTGGTCCAGACATATTTTGTAACCGACGTTTATGAACATTCTATATATAATTAGATGCAGTAATTACTGTTTTGTCACCAAATATTTGGTTTTAACCAACTATTGTCTTGCAGTTGGTACAAGTGTAATTATGTATGAGAAATTTTATTAATTAGACTTAAAAAGTGATTAAATATCAAGATTATACCTTAATTTTGAAAAATATCTAAAACTAGACTTTTGACCCAAAATCAGACAAAAATACCCCTCTGAACCCTATACATCTCTCACTCTTCATTTTTATCATTTCAATCTTCTCTCATACACTCAAATCCACTCAAATCCTCTCTACTTAAGCGGATTTCAAAAGAATCATGGGTAAGATTACTAACTTAATCGAACATAAGAGTTTCAGACACATAAAACTACAGTTCAGTCACGAAATTATAAGTAACTACGATAGTTGAAATGTTTCAGATTGTTCAAAATCATGCAATACTCAGATGAAATGATGTGGAATACAATAATTGTATTGATCTAAACCAACATAAAGAGAGTGAAATAGAAAACCGTGATATTGACAACGTGAATGTTGTTAACGTATTTTTAGGGCTGTTAGACTTAGTCAGATAGTCAAATATTAGATCCTATACTCTAGGATTTAGTTTCCTAATTTCTAGGATAATATCTTGTAACTTCCGTGTATAAATATATCTGATGTATCTCTTCATTATATCAGGAAATTAAAAAATATCCCTTCTGCAGTGTTATTACGAATTATTCTCTCAGTTAATTGTTTTTATGGTATCAGAGCCATCAAAGGCAATTTTTCTGATTGAGATAAATTCAATTGTTTTCCTATGGAAACTAATGGAATGAGCAGAGATGGTTCTGATGCCCCTTTGGAGGCGTCTCTACCTGTCTCTAAAATTGTTCCCACTGCTTCTGAAAACTCCCTTTCCTTACAAATTACTAGCTTCAAACTCACTGGCCCAAACTATATTCACTGGTCCCGCTCAGTCCAGCTAGTCATCCGAGGAAAAGGAAAATTTGGCTTCATAGATGGTTCCATCACACCACCACCAACTGCTGATCCCTCGTTCGCCGATTGGGACATTCAGAACTCAATGGTCATGGCATGGCTCATCAACTCGATGGAAGAAAGCAGAGCCGAGATCTACCTTCTTTATCCCACGTCCAAATCCATCTGGGATGCTGTTGCTTTGGCGTATTCTGATCTCGAAGATTCCTCTCAGATGTTCCACCTCCGAACTCGGTGCCGAAACCTAAGGCAAAATGAGAATTCTGTTACTCACTATTTTAATTCTCTTACCAGATTATGGCAGGAATTAGATCTCTTCAACCACCCTACCTGGAAAGATCCATCAGATGCGGATCTCTACAGGAAAATGCTCTCCAAAGATCGTGTCTATGACTTCCTTGCAGGCTTAGATTCGTCCCTTGATGATGTGCGTGGAAGCATTCTCAGTCTAAAGCCATTGCCGATTATCGATGTGATCCTTGCTGAGATTCGGAGAGAAGAACATAGGCGTAAAGTCATGTTGGGACCCCCTAATTCTCTCCTGCCTACTTCAGATGTCTCAGCTATGATAGCTCGGAATTCTGACTCCCGGGGACCGAAGAAGACTGCTCTCTGGTGTGAACACTGTAGCCGGCCGCACCACACTAAAGCTACTTGCTGGAAGCTCCATGGAAAACCAGCAGACTGGGTTCCACGCAGCCAGCGTTCGTCTGAAAATCGAAGTAATTCCAACAGCCAGAAATCATAAACAAGTGACTCTTCAGAGGCCATGTTCTCAAAAGCATAGATGGATCAAATTGGTCAACTCTTTACCTCTTCCACATCATTAATGGCTCATGGTAAAACTGCTTCCGCTAGCACTAATCTGCATCTTATTGGTGAGTCTTGGATTGTTGATTCTGGTGCTTCACAACATATGACAGGAACTCGCTCTCTTTTTTCATCTCTTCACCCTTATTTTGGAAATCATACGGTCATTTTCGCTGATCAATCTAGTTCTCGTGTCACTGCCATTGGCACAGTTCAATTATCCCCTGATTTTATTCTCAGAAATGTCCTATATGTGCCTAAATTGTCATACAACCTGATTTCCAGTAGACAAATCACATTTGATTCCAATTGTTTTGCTTACTTCTCTCCCACAACTTGTCTTTTTCAGGATCGGGTCTCGGGGAAGACGATTGGGCGTGCTGATGAAAGTTCTGGGCTTTACTTCTTCTTAAGTGCGACTTCCATGTGTCACACGGTTCACACATCAACCACCCTTAGCCGTAATGAAAAAATAATCCGTCTTCATCAAAGACTTGGTCATCCTAGTTTTTCTTATTTAAGACGTTTATTTCTGTTGTTATTTCATTCCTCTGATGTTTTTGAATGTGAAGTCTGCCAGTTTGCAAAACATACCCGGGTCTCTTTTCCACTTCATAATTATCGTGAGTCTTCTCCGTTTTCTTTGATCCACAGTGATCTTTGGGGTCCTTCACGGATTCCCTCTATTTCTAATAAAAAATGGTTCATTTCTTTTATTGATGATCATTCTCGTGTTTCTTGGATTTATTTACTACGAGATAAAACCGAAGTGGTATTTTTGAGCAATTTTATACCATGGTCTGTACTCAATTCAACACCAAAATTAAAGTTTTACTGTCTGACAATGGTACCGAATATTTCAACTCAAATATGTCACAATTTTTAGCAAAACATGGCATTGTTCACCAAAGTTCTTGTGTCGACACACCGCAACAAAATGGTATTTCGGAAAGAAAAAATCGCCATTTACTTGAAATGACTCGTTCCCTAATGTTCACGAGTCATGTTCCTAAATCTTTTTGGGGTGATGCTTTACCCACAGCTTGCTATCTTATTAACTGTTTACCATCTCGTGTTCTTGATTTCAAAAAACCTATTTCTGTGTTACAAGCTGCATTCCCACAAAATCCTATTTTCTCCGACCTTGATCTTCGTGTCTTTGGGTGCTCAGTGTTTGTCCATGTTCATGATCACAATCGGTCAAAATTTGATCCTCGTAGTCACAAATGTGTTTTCGTTGGTTATTACTCTGTTCAAAAGGGTTTTAGGTGTTATTCCCCGATTAAAAAGAAATACTTCACATCTAGAGATGTAACCTTTTTTTAATCGAATTTTATTATCCAAAAACTTCCACACCTGAGAATGCTATTTTTCCACATAAATCAACTCACTCAGGTGTTTCAGATTCTAATCTCAACTGGGAATATTTTTGGAATTCCAATCCGGCGCTGCCACATAGTCCTCCACAGAATTGCCACACATTAACATCCACTCCCATGGACCAGCCTGTCGAAAATAACCAGCCCATTATTGTCTCTGCTGATCCAACAACTCCACCAAATTCTGTACAATCTAATACTATTCAGCCACGTAAGTTTATACCACTGAGTCCTTTCTAGCAGATCTACATTCGCAAGGAGAAGTGCTCCATCCAAGAACTTCCAGCAGCCCCGTCTGAACCGAGCTCCGATCCTCCTCTTGAGCCAGAAAATACAGATCTTCCCATAGCCCTCAGAAAAGGTACAAGGCTTGCACCCAACACCCAATTTCAAATTTCCTAAGCTACTCCAATCTTTCATCTTCTTTGCGAGCTCTTGTCACTAATCTTTCAGCGAGTAAAGAACCCGAGACAGTTGAAGAGGTGTTGAAGTCTTTGCGGATGCAGACTGGGCTGGCTGTCCAACTGATCGTCGATCTACCACCGGTTACTGCTCGTTTGTTTTTGGGAATCTCGTCACATGGCGTAGCAAGAAACAACCGGTTGTATCTCGCAGCAGTGCCGACTCTGAACTACGATCCACAGCTCATGGGATTTGTGAAGCTCTTTGGCTCAAGCGTCTGTTACAAGACTTGCAAATTGAGATGTCGTCTTTGATGAATATCTGGTGTGATAACAAGGCTGCAATTTCGATTTCTCACAATCCAGTGCATCATGATCGCACCAAACATGTCGAAGTTGACCGGCATTTTATCAAAGAAAAAATCGATGACGGAATTCTCAAAGTATCCTATATTCCGACTACTCAACAGACGGCTGACGTATTCACCAAAGCTCTACATGCACCAACGTTTGGGAAGCTAATAGACAAGCTTGGAATGAAAAATATTTATCATTCAGCTTGAGGGGGAGTGTTGTTAACGTATTTTTAGGGCTGTTAGACTTAGTCCAATAGTCAAATATTAGATCCTATACTCTAGGAGTTAGTTTCCTAATTTCTAGGATAATATCTTGTAACTTCCGTGTATAAATAAATCTGATGTATCTCTTCATTATATCAGGAAATTAAAAAATATCCCTTCTGCAGTGTTATTACGAATTATTCTCTCAGTTAATTGCTTTTAGTGATCCATTTCTAATCAACCAAATCAAGTGAATAAATTCGCAAAATCTAATGATTACCCACTAATTAAATATCATTCAAATCAATTTATCAAACTCGAAATCCATAAAAAAAAATCCTCCAATAAAGGGTTTGTTTGTTATTAAAGGATATATCATCCATCATTGTTTGAATTCATGATATCCTAATCGATCATCAACTATGAAATGAAATATATAAAAGTGAGAAAATAGTTCGTGCATCCAATAATTTGAAAGAGCGTGCCCAAAGGGACTTTAGAATGTTATTCCGGCCGGTTATTACTATGAGTCTCATGAATAATGTTTCAATGGGACAATAATGAAGATATGAGACTATTAATTCCGTAGTTAGTGATCATACGGCGAGGGTGGAATTCGACTGTATCCGATCTTGTATTTATAACTCTGCATAAGAATAGAACTAATACCAATACAGTCATTCCAGCTTCATTCAAGGTATAGCTCTATATTTCCTTAGTCTATAGTTTGTTTGCCGAAATCAATCATCTCTATGAGTTAAAATGGTTGAGAGTCTTTTATTTAATTCCGGCAAAGAGATAAGAGTCATTATAGAGAATTCATCATGCCAATTGAATTGAATGAAGAGTGAGTATTTAATGTCTTAACTCCCTAATCAAACATGAATTTAAATATAGAGTTTTCATACATACTGATATACCTCATCTCGCGCGATATTTAAAATTTTGATAATAATACATATATACTGATATACCTCACTTCGCACGATATTTAAAATTTTGATAATAATACATACTAAAATGATATAAACATCTTAAAAGTTCTCATAAATTAGAATTATGATAAGTTCTTTAAGTAATTAAATAAAATTATATTTATTTTTTGAATAATTGAAAAGGAATTTAAATGACACTTGAAATTTGCCTAATGAATATATATGACAATGTTTTGGAAGTTTAATTATATACTATAAGCATATATATATTCACGTTTCCTCGGTGAGAGTCTTTCGGATTGGTGAATATCTTCTCGTTGCCTCCTTAGTTGTTCTTGTTGGATTCTTAGTCTGTTATTCGTTGTCTTTGTTGGGTAATCGGATCTTCAGTCTTTCTCTTTTTCTTTCTCGTCGAATGGTAATTGGATCATCGGTCTTTGTTTATGAGTTGAGAGAATTCTTGGTTGAGAGAATTATGAGTTTAGAGAGAATTATGAGTCGAGAGAATTACTCATCTTCTGGTTTGTGTGAGTGAGCTATTTATAAGATATTGGCGCTTGGTGCGTGGCGTGTGGCGCTTATCGCTTGGCGCGTGAAGCAGGGCACATGCCATCATGAAATAGCTTGCAAGCATGTTTACCGGTCTTTGTTTTGGTCAAACATATTTCCGGCCCGTGTTTAACTGAGTTATCCTTTTGCATTATGACATCGTTTTGCAATTGTAACGTCATTTTAGCAATTGAGGCGTCGTTTTTATCATAAAAAGTGACAGTATAACATAAAGTATTTTTTTTACGAGGCTCTTAAGTTGTTACCGTTGGTAAAACTTTAGTAAATAGAGTAAAAGAAATAAAATAAAAATACAGAATAAAAGAAATAAAAAGAGTGTTTTTTTAGTTGGTGCGCGAGATTTCAATCCAAAATTTTTGGCGGCTATCAAACTCGATTTCAAAAACTTCATTTTATATCAAGAGAATAATATTACTGTTCTTGACACTAAACTAAAGCAACTGAAAATATCAAGATTAACTAAAACAGTTCAATCTGACAAAAAAATCAATACACGAGATATATTAATGAAAAAGCCAAAGAGCGTAAAGATGAACCCAAGCAGGGTTTTTTTTTTTACATGAAATTAATTGAGACGAGTCAGCTCAATAATGGTCTTGATAAATGGCTCCGAACTCGGCTCTCCAAGCCTGATCATCGTCTGGGACGGTGCTCGGTGGCAGCGAGTCCTCACGGTAAAGTGGTTCCAGCGCAGACTCAGGCAATCTGCTCTCAGCCATGTACTGCTTCATTGTCACCATTTCCATTTTGTGCTTCCTCTTTATCTTCTCCAATTGTTTCTTCAACTTCTCGTTGTCTTGTTGCGCGTTTGCAAAGTTATCCTGCGAAAAACAAATCACCAGAAAAAGAATCGAAATTTATCAATGTCTAAGGTCAATCACATTCATGGCTACTAATTCTGAATAGAATATTTAAATTTGTGTTTGAAGCTTAACGGTTGATTATTATACTTTGAAATGAATATCAGACTTCAATCACTTCCAAACGGAATACTCAAATGAGTCGTTTGAAAAGAGTATTTGATTTCATTCTATGAAAGTTTAGACTTAAATCACTTGAAATGCAAAGCTTTTGATCTACTTAAAAATAAATAAATAAATAAAAATTCCTATGAACTTTCAGCTATACTGATCTATCTAGTTTTAGATAACAAACACTGATTATGTAAACAGAATGGAAATTGATTATGTAAATATTTACTAAAAAACAAAGTATTTGCTCACTTTCAGTATTCTAAATGAATGTAAATTGATTTCTCATTTTACCTCTGCAGCAGAAGCTGATTGTTCGGCTTCTCTGAGCCGGACGAGCAATTCTCCGGCGGCATGGACGGCCTCGGCGGTGTCTCTGAGCTGAACTTTGAGGCTCTTGTTCTCCTTCTTCAAGAACTCTCTCTCCTTTTCCCTCTCGACCCTCATAGCCGAGAGCTCCGCGGCCAATGACTTGGCGAACCTCGCTCCTTGGCCTTTTTTCCCGGCCTTGGTCGCGGCTCTCTTCACGTCGGCGATCCCTTCCATGATCGCCCGGTGCTTCGAGGCGAGCTCGTTGTACTTCTCTTGAAGCTCGACGTAGTGCTCGACCATTCTGGCGTGACCAAGGACCGCTCTGTGGAGCGCGTCGTCGAGCTCTTCCGTGCACTGCTTCTCCGATCTCAGCTCAGTCTCGAGCTTCTCCGCTCTCCGGCGATGCGCGTCGATGTCGATCCTCAGCTCGTCGGTCAGAGATATCCACTCGCTCTCCATTTCGGTCCATCGCTGCCTCTCTTCCTCCAGCTCTTCTTCTTCGATTTTGCTCTTCTGGAAGACCGCGCTTTTGCGGAACTGGATCGATCTCGTGAGCAGAGAGGACCTCAGATTTTCGGTTGACCTGGCTGGACAAGCCTCGGACTGTGACTGCAATTTGCTTTTTAGGAGTTGAATCTCGTTGAGTAGCGCTTCTTTCTCGTTCACGCCGAACACTGACTCGTCCTGAACTTCCTTGATCTTTTCCTCATTTCCGGGTTCTTCATTGTACGGGACTATTTCGCTCTTCATTTCCACCGCAACATAATTTGTTTCTTCTTGCTTATATTGCTCAACCTGAAATTTGCACTTGCCAGCGTAAGATTAAAATATTCTAAAGAAAACCCCTGATTCATATCAAGTTGCAGGATTACAAAGACCGTACCAGCTTTGTTAGCTGCTCGATTTTAGATGCTTGTTCTGCGCAACGATTTTGAAGCTCCTCTTTAGTGACAGCTTCTTCAACCGGGGTTTTCAGATCCTGATTGACAAAAAAAAAAATTAAAAAATAATACATGACATGTTAGTGGATAACCGATACAACACATGATTGATAGAGTTAACTTAGCATTAAGAGCCGAAAGATGGTACCTTTTTTGCTTCCTCTCTGGGCTGGTCAGAGTTTCCTTCTTCATCCACTGGTACAATCCATGTCTTTAGGCTGTCCTCGACCTCATTAGAATCTTTGTTCTGAACCTGCTTTTTGCACGAAGCGCAAATGAATTTCTGACTAGGTGAATTGGCTTTGTCAACTTCCGGGCAAGGCTGGAGCGTCAAGTGCTCAAAAGAGAAAGCAGCGGAGTTTCTTTGGTGGTGGTCGATAATGTCTAAGCCCCTCTGGAGACTGGCTGCCAAAGACTCCGCCGGAGCTGAAAAGATCTTGCTTGACCTCAACGAAGAGCCGAGACCGAGTGACCGTCTCAGTTCTTGTGGTGTACTCTTGGAAGTCTCTGCTGGAACATTATTATTGCTGTGACCGATCGAAAAATTCGAAAGGGCCATGCTTTTTCTCAGGTTCTTGCCGATCTTCGGGGACTCCGACAGTGCTGGCTCTTGGAGAATCGCAGGCTTGAATTCGCCGATCGAAATGCTTTTTCTGAATTCCGAATTTATAGCTCGTGACCCGTTCGTGGAGCCTCTGATGTCATCACCACCCAATGCCAAACTGCTCATTAAAGGAAGCTCGTGAGGATCTCCAAGGTCCAGCTCTTCAAACTCAGTTTCTTCCGGGCCATCCACAGCGTCGTCTTCGCTCAGATATTCTGTCTCACAGCTTTCCGCTATTTGTGTCGAATCTGTATCACAAGGCTGGTCTCTCACGTTCTCTTCACAAGATTTACGCATCTTATTTATTTGCTCTTTCAGCTCCTTGACATCATCCTCGCTGACATTGACCTCCTCGTCGGATTCATTGTCAATACTAGGTAATAGCAGCGAACGATTGAGACTCACCCTCAACAAATTCAAGCTGTCTCGTACATTTCTTCCTTGAAAGTACCCATGATTGCTTACAACTGAATGTCCACTTGACTTTGCTCTAATAAGCTCGTCCTGCAGAAAAAAGAAAAAAAAAATCATGTTTAAGACCCTCCTCAACCTTTGCTTAAGCGCCAACTAATATTAAAAAAAACTTCACCGTACCTTAAGTTGACGAATCTGATCACTCAAGTCATTAACATCATCTTCTGTTATCTCATTTATCACTGGCTCATTTTTCATGGATTTCACCTTCTCTCCGAATCGTAGTGTTCCAAGGATTTCTCCTTCGTTGCTGCATCAATAAAGAATAAAACATGAGGAGTCGATCCGCAAAAAAAAAAAAAAAAAAACCATAAAAAGTTCTTATGATGACCATATTAGACGTTTGTGAGACATATATTATGCAAGTTTATGAAAACAGACAAGCGAGCAAATTACTTGTTATCGGGGGAGATGGCGCAGAGCAAAGTCAATTTGGAATTTCCACCAAGCGACTCTCGCAGCACGTGTGTTAAGCAGGACACTCTGTAAAGAGCATCTTCAGGTTTTTCAGATTGAGGTTCTTTTGCCAAAGTATTTACCAGATGTCTGAAAAAGAACGGAAAAAAAATGTTGAATTAAACATTTCAAAAAAATTTCTACCACAAACTAATCTTCTCAAGATGTCTTAAAAACAAAAAAAACTAATCTAATCGTGATACATACCCAAGCCGCGCCAAGGACTTCTTCACACGTCTTCCTTCCTTGGCACTACCAGGAACATCAGTCTTTTTCCTATCCAGACCAGCCAAATCAACAAGGCATATCCTGCTTGTCTTTGAACTACCGAAACACTTTGAAGTGTTATCCTGTAGCGTCAAAGACATACATTTTCAGCCACAGTAATATAACTTTTCAGACTCAATTATAGCCATTGACATAATAGTATAGCACTTGGAGTTTTTTTAGTTTCGGATCATGTTGCCTTGAGAGTAATTACCTTTCTCCAAGATTCAATGATGAATGTGAAAACTATATGGGACCTAGAACTCTTAGAGTTCACGCTAGTTGCTCCAACTTTTCTACTCGAAAGTCCCTGCAATATTCAGAGAAACCAATATGATGAACAATCTCATCTCTTAAGAACATGTTAGCTTTCCACTATTAAGCAAAGAGAAATGTGTCGTTCGCTTTTCACTACCTTTATCAATATCTGCATCACATCTTCGTAGCCAGTCACATATTCTTCTGTCAGATTCTCGACATACAGTCCATTCTTTGTGTCATCCTTAATCTGAATTTTTTTAAACAATATCCATCATATTAATTTTGTCAAAGTGGCAAAAACCAACAGAATACGTATAATGGTTTTTTTCTTCAACAATATGAATGAAACAACTACAAAACAATGAATAAAAAAAATCCAACCTCGAGATTCCTCTGTGAAGGATCAAGCAAATCCCCAATTTGTTCATTGTAAATCTGTATTATTAATAAATAAAATACAGCATTATTAAGAGAGCTAAAGACATAAACTGTCCACTGAAAGAAAGGTACAGCATTGATACCTCAAGGAAAGAGCAACGGCATTGATAGTTTATCTGTTTCTCTTCTGAATTATTTTGCTCCTAAATAAGAAACACAAATCAGATCATTAACCACATTTCAATCGCCATTATCACATCTTCAGAAATCAACTAATCACCAGAGAAACCATACTTTCTCAATCTCGGAAAATAGCATCTGGAAGATGCGTGGAACGACACCTTGGCGACTGTGAGGAGAGGGACCATCAACCATGGCGCTTTGCGGACCCCACATCGTGAACGTCTTTCCACTACCACTCTGCTTGGAATGCCATTATATAAATTAACTCTGTATAAACTCAGAACTCTATATCTTATCAAACACAAATAACATCAGTTATAACAATGCTTGATTACCTGACCATAGGACACAACAGAGGCGTTGTAGCCAGCCAAAGCATTTCTAACCAAGGGAACACCAACACATTGGAATACATCTTCCTGGTATCAACCAAACAAGATCATGAATCAAAATCAGAATCAGAATCAGAATATCTCTAACACTCTTTTTAGGTCATTGCCTGATATCATATTATCGTTGTTTTTAGCTGGTTTTTAGTCATATAATAGTTTTTAGTAACATAAACAATTCAATTGAAAACAGAAAACCTAGACTCAGAGCCAGTTCAGTATACTTGAGACAATTACTCCAAATCATTTTTAACACTTTCTGATGTATGGTTAATTTCAAATCATTACTCCAAAGTTATCTGTAGCTAAATTGGGAAATAATTAAAAACCACATTACTTGAAATTTCATTTAACTTAGCATACTACCAAATAAACATATGAGGTACAAGATTTAATTCCGAATCTTCCACAAAACAAATTATATAAAAATAAATAAAAAGAGAGAAACTTTACCTGGTTGGCTTTTGAATCTAAAACCGAATCAAACTTAAGAACACGATCACCCACTGAAACTGTGTCCGAAGAAATCTTCTTCACATTCCGATCTTTCTCTCTTTCACCATCATTTGGAGGTTTAATTCTCACAACGACCTAAGCAAATTTAAACCGCATTTAGCTCAAAAATGACACCAGAAACTCCATCAAACTTCCAAATCTTAAGAAAGAAAAAAAAATCAAAAATTCCAATCCCTAATTTACCTTCACTGGAGAATCTGATTCCTTCGAATCTCGAGCCCGGACCTCCGGTGCTGCAATCTCCGGCTGCGGCTCCGGCTTCTGCAGCTTGGCGGCGACGGCGATCGAAGAGGTCTCGATGTTCGGATCGACCGGAGGAGTGTTCTCGGAGTTAGATCTCGAGATTCTGAGGCTCGAAAATGGTTTGCGCTTCGAAGAGGACAGCGATCTGGGAAGGAGGCTCCGCAGCGCCGTGGTCGAGATGCTTCCGAGGAACCGAGGCTCAGCAATGGCGTCGGAGCTATTGTTTGGCTTCATCGTTGCTAAGACAGAGAATTTCTAGAGAGAGAGAGAACTATACAGAGTTTGAATTTGAAAGATTGGGAATAGAAATAAAGAGACCGTTACTTTCATTATTTGATCAGCGAAGGTTTTTAAACTCTTTCTTATTGTAATATTATTCACTTTCAATTACCATAACATCCCTTGTTTATATTTTGTTTCACTTTTATTATTATTATTCTTATTTTGGGTGGGTTTCTGCTTACTTTAGTTTAGATGCATATTATATGGCAATGCAAATGTGTTTGAAAAGCTATGCAAGTCATGAGCTGAGCAGCCACATTTTTTTTAGTATAGATATTATTTGTTTTTTTTTTATCTAACTCGGTAAAATATATAACATTATTGTACACTAGTTTTTGAAATCTTAACACCCTCAAAGATAATTCATGAATTCATTTCCTTTAAAGTATTTGTGAATTCATATTTATTATACTTCAAAATTGTTTAAATTTAGTTGTGCGAATTTAAATTCTCACCTTTTTTAATGCAAATTTATATATTATTATATACTCTTACTGTCTAAGAAATAATATTATTATAATATTAATTTATAATCAATTGTTTTATTCTCAACTACTCCATAAAAATATCAATTACCATTTAGTAAAATTAAAAAATAAATTTTTATTCTCAATTATAATTCATTAATTAAATTCCTTTTTATTTACTTCATAAATTCACAAATGATTTATTTTATATTTTAATTCATATTATTTTAACTTTATTAGAGCATCTTTAATGGTTCACTTTAAGGACTTACTAATAATTTAGACAAAGCTGAAACAATTTATTTCACCATTGTTTAACTTTTTAGCTATTTGCTTCATAGAGCAAATTCGCTCTATAGAACAAATTAATTCTAGCAAAATCAATGAGTCTCACTCTTTTTTCAATCAATGAGAATTGAAAAAAAATTTAAAAAAAAAATATAATTGTCATGTGAGATAAAGTCAAACTAAAATAGAGATTTAGTTTACCATTAAAGGGAGAATTGTTGATTAAATGAGTAATAGCGTGAAAAGTTTATGGGAGAATTGTTGCTAATGTAATATTGGCTTAACTAGTTTTCTTTTTGCTGGTAATTGGTCACAAATCAATCGATGTAACATCATTTAATATAAGGATAAAGTAGTCACTAAATATATTTTGAATTTAACTAGCCGTTAGGGGCAGTGGTCCAACCAAAAGCTTGGAGCGCATATAAATTCTTCCACACGCACATGTCTAACACTGAATATTCAAAATGTTCAGGCCCATCTTACGGCCCAAATGAAACCTAGATTAGTCCATGAAGAAAGTTGAGTACTAATTTCTTCTGCTAGTCGTTTATTTTACTTTTATCTCAGGAATAGCATTTTATTGTGAAAACAACATTTCTAAGTTGTAACTATTTAACTTTATTTATTGTTTACGATTTTATTTATAAGATTATAATAATTGTTTACCATTTGAAAAAAAAAAAAAAATTTAGAGTATTCAAGCTAGCAACTATTGTAAAAATGTTACACTTTAAAAAAAAAAAGTTACTTTTATCATTTCACCAAAAATTGACTATGTTTGCTAGAAGATCCCGGAAAATTACTTGAGATTCTATTAATGATTAACCGTGTCGGATCATTGTGCAATGTCCTAATCAAATGCCTTGTGGCATGATCAAAGCCGATGATCGTAAGCTAGTTAATAGAAATAACTCAACCGAACTATGTATTTAAAGTGCAACATTTTTAAAATTTTGACTTTATTTTAATCAATATAAAAAAAATAGTGTTTTTCTAAACTGTAAAAAATATTTTAGATTATTTTTCGTATAAATAAAACCTTAAATATTAAACATGTTAGCTAGAGCCGAACAGTAAACAAATTTTTTGAAAAAAAATAAATGTGAAGATCAAGAAAAAAGATTATTTACAACTTGAAAACACTATTTTTATGGTAAAAACTTTAAACATTATATTCTTGCAATAAATTTTAAAAAACACACTCAATCCATGTGTTTTGTAACACTTTGGCGTTTTATATCTTCCTTGGTTGAGCTCTCGTCAACAATTTTTTAGGTCGAGAACTAATCAAATAATTTTTTGTTATCCGAATTACAATAAAATTGATATCTTAAAATGTCGAGTATTAGTCAGTATATCTGAAATTTGTCTGTTTAAAACCATTGATTTTGTCATTTTCCCTAACAAGATCCGCTGAGGTATTTCTTCCTATCCAACCTACCACACTAAACTAATGGAAGAAAACTATTAAATTAAAGTGTCACAACATATATACATACGCTATATAATATTAAATTTGCTATACGTATTATCGTATTGGATGTATAATGAGTGGACTAAAAAATGAAGTGGTACGTACTTATGAATAAGATATGGTTTTTATTGTGTCCACTACTAAATAAAGGTATTTGATGTATAAAGTGGTAGACATTATAATCTTTTGATTTTAGCCAAGTTTGTTTTATTAAACTTAAACCAACATTAAAGCTCTTGATATTCTATTAAAAAGGAAAGGGCCTCAAAGCTTAGAACTCTAAGCCAAATCGTTAAGAAGGAAATATGGCATGATATGATCAATGATTAAACGGATTTCGACGTTGATTAATGTAGAGTTTCGTGTTATTAAACTGAAGAAAATACTTGGAATTTGCATATTTTATTTTTATTTTGCATACTTGGAAGCTTGGGTTTTAAATTTTGGAAAAGTTCAATTTTGTAGTTTTGTAGTGTGGAAATTGAATATGATAGTGTTTTTTTAAAACTAATCTCAAGAATAGCATTTCTAGATTTTTATCATGAAAATAGTTTCTTTCAAATTATAAAAGGTCATTTTTTTATGTTTGCATATATTTTTAATTTTTGTTTGGGGCACTATATAACCCTTAATTATTTACAATTTGGAAATGTTAGATTTTAAAGCCCTATAATTTTCTCAATATTAATTATGTATACGCTTATAAATTACTTGGTATATAGAGTTTTCAAAACTAATTCCACAGATTACGATAAATAAATACATAAAAATATAAAAAATAAAAAAATACTAGAAACTAACATTTTTGGTTAGTTTTCCTAACATTTTTGGTTTACTTTTATGATGTATAATATCAATTAGGATAAATGTTGTCTACAATATTATAATATAAAAAGCTGTTATTTCTGTAAGATTTTAGAAGTTGATATTTTTTAAATGAAGCCCATATTTCATTAAGACTATATGGAAGCATTGGTAAACAGAATCCGTAATTAGGGATGGTTTTATTAAAGGAATATTGAGTCAATATATCTTTTAGTTCAACTTCTCTATATTTTCCCTTTTTCTTTTCTCCTCCTTTGTTTTCGTTCTCTCTCTCAAAACAACATAGCATCTTGGAATCTATATAGGTTTATTCTAGAGGATATGCAAAAGACTCGTTCTGTGAGCTTTCAAAGTTGATAACGTTCAAGAAACGACGAAAAAGAGATAAAGCAATGGCTTTTTGACTCCAAAACTTTTCTTCAGATAAAATGAGTTGAAAGTTGAAACTCGGGACTTCTTGTTGTATTTGGTTGAACCCTTTGTGCTATAATCTTGTGTAATATATCCATATATTTTTATGTATGTAAAAAAGTATGCTTTTATCCTACATTTGGGTTCTTTCTTATAATATGAGATATGCAGAATACAGAGAATGGTTTTAAGAAAATAGTTATTATTTGTTTTATGAGCGTTCTAACTATCTGACCCATTTCAAATTTAATTTTAAGGAACTAGTTAATATTTCATTTATTATAGTAAATTAGTCATTTATCAAAATTAACGTATAAAAATACTATAAATAACCATGTAAAATACTATATGATTAATGATACCACGTCATCAAATGTGACTAGATTTTAAACATATCTAAAACGTTGGTTAGATATTGCGAATCCAACGTTTCAAGTGACATAGTCCGAGGACTTTTTCTTGTTTTATTTCTCTGGCAATCGAAATTATAAGATTTATCTTTGTTATAAATTTTAATTGCTTTTTCATTAATTTTGAAAAAATTCAAAATTCCAAGATAAAAAAACAAATAGAGATTTTTTTTTTGTTGGTTAAAGTTGCTCATTCCAAAGTTAATACATTTTTCTAAAGCAAAATTATAAATTCATATCGGCATTCTATCGATCCCTAACGCCCAAATGAACACCCCCAACGCATGAAATATCGACCTGAGTGTAAGTACACTCGATCAGACGCTTTAGGAAAACTATTGTTAGGTAAAATCTCTTGCTATGTCATTAAGGATTGTGAACAAAAACTTCGACAAGCGTGGAAATTCTTGCAAATGATGGACTCGAAATCGACGAACAAACATGAACACAAACCAACGCAAACGTACAAAGATTTTTACCCATGTTCGATCAAAGTGATCTACTCCTGCTTTTTCCACTATATCAGAATCGATTACAGTATTACACAATCAACAAGGTGTTTCTTGTTCTATGAATCACTCCAATTGATCGATTTGAGAACTCAATCAATTCCTCTCCGATTCACTCGTGTTTTCCAGCCTAATCTACGTGTTTCCCAATTTCCCAAAGCTGATTATGAAAATGTTACCGTTACGTAGCGTATAGAACCTGCCTTTTTATAAACACGAGGCATATATAACAATTCTATTTACAGAATGCCACTATAACGTTTAAAAATATAAAACAGAAATTCATTGTACAACACTCGAGAGTTTGAAACCAAATCTTCACAAGGATCTATCAAAAGGCCATTAATTTTTAAACTTAGACCAAAAATTCCAAAATTGCAACTCCATAATCCCATCATACCTCAAAGACTACCTCTAACTCACAATCAAATCGGGTGGTCGATAATGTCCTTGACCAGATTACGTCGACACGATCAACATCATATGAATTGAAGAACATCAAATATGTATTAAGTTTGTTTGCTAAAGACTATGTCATTTTGATTCCTTGGCGCTTATAGAGAAATCGTTCATATTCTTATGGGCGCCATCTAGGAAAGTAGGTCCGATTCGGGTACATTAAAACCAAATTTTTTGCATCTAAGTGAACTCATTATCTCAAATCCCTCACATTAATCTTTATAGGTTCAACGTTGGAAATCATTGTACAAAAAACCAATTGCTTAACCATCTCAGAGAAGTCCGTGATGTCAAATTTCCAAGTATAATATAGGGATTATTCTAAAAGTATGAGTAATTGAAAGTATAAATTCTCATTTTATCCATTAGCAAAGCTTTGTTCCATTTTTATGACTAAATTGTCATGAAATACAGTTTTTTATAATATTTGTCATTAAATACAACTCTTCATGACATATGTTGGCATAAAAGGTAGAAAAAATAAAAAATACCTTTTATTTTATTATAATTTTAGAAAACTCTCCAATAACATAATCCTTGTGCGAAAGACCAATTTCTTTCCTTGAAGTAAAAAGGGTACCGATTACTTGATCAAGCCGTGAAAGCCTCCATTGATGAACATATGAATATTATTTAATTAACTTCATAGTGGAAAATCTATTAAAGTTGACAAGACATACTCTTTAAGTGCATAACTAGTCCAAAATCCAAATGCAGTTTGATAATCTTACCACTCACTTTTGCTTCATTCAATTAGCAAAGGTATGATTTAAAAATAAATATAAACATAAATTTGTCACTGAGCATACCCTAAAAAGCTGGAATGTTATGATGTTAATTCAAATTGAAAAGAGAAAATGAAATTCATTCTTCAGAGTGAAGAGTGTTGGATTAGGTATGTCATTTAGACTTGCAACTAGCACTCAAAAGTCAAATAAAGGAACAAATTAAATAAAGGAGATCATGATAGTAATAGTGACATAATTTTCAAAACCCTCGTCTTTATTTAATTAGTCATGATCAAGGGTTTAATTGGACACTATAATTCCAAAGATTTTCATGACATTGATTTGGAGACATGTCACTTTAATAATTTTTCTTTCCTATCTACTCTTTTTAAATACATTTTGATTTTCAATGTGAACGAAAAACAAAGTACACCACTAATAGGCGTCTTTTTCCACAGTATATATATATATATATATATATATATATATATATATATATATATATTAAATACATTTTATTTTCAATGTGAACGAAAAACAAAGTACACCACTAATAGACGTCTTTTTTCCACAGTATATATATACCTATGATATGAACACTCCAAAAAGTACACATGTACACTTTAATTTGGCCAAAAATTTTACCTAAAAATATCTCACCTGTATTTGATTGGCACAAAGTGGTTTAAAATTAGGAGTTTGGTGAAACTAATAAATATGTTTTTGATGGATACAAGGAAGGCAAGTTAATTAATAGTTTTTTTCCTTTGTAATTTTCTTGAAAGAAAAACAAGATCCACTATAAGTGAGTTTTCAACAAACCAATCCATTGTCTTGTAGACTTAGAACCTAGTTTAGTGGTGGAATTATCGCTATCTTTTAAGTTCTATGGCTTATCTACCAAATGAATAAAATACGTCAATTGCGGGTGAAAATTTTGGAGAATGTATAATGGTGTGATTATTATTATTAATTTTACAAAAAATTGGCTACGTAAGCCACATAAACTATAGGAATTGTAAATTAGCCAACCTTTGGTAAATAATTTGTAAATAGCCAACTTGCATACGTGGTAGCTTATTAACTGCCTAAAATATATGTTTGGTTGTGTTAAATAAGACTTTTATTAATTTGTTAATAAGTTTACTTGGTTATTTACAAGAAATTAACCAAATGTGGGCTATATCTCAATCCACTATATCCGTGTGGCTATATAACTTAATAACCCTTAATTTTTTTTTTCCTAGAATAATATCTTGAAGCTTTCTATTAGATAATGGAAAAATAAATACCTAAAAATACAAACATCCTACATTTTTCAAAAAAAAGAAGCGATCTTTAAAGTAACAATGATTCACACTTAGAATCAAGTGATAGCATAACGTGTGTGAATTTTCGGCAAACGGAAGATATATCACACTAAACTTCGAGCAGCTAAATGGCTTTTTCCAATTACCCTCCGAGGTGTGCTCGAGGACCTCCACCCGTGGAGAAAGACATTCAAATACATGTACCCCAAAATTTCAACTGAAAATCCGAGATCAAAATCTGAAAGATGGCTAATCCATCTTCAGGACACAAAAATCATAATAACAATGTGGACCGTTCAACCAGACCTGAACATATTAAATTCAAGAGGCACCTTAGACTAAGTAAAACATCAACGAAAATAAAAACCATTACAACCAAATTCAGAAAACAAAATAGACCACTAATATTAAAACTAAAAATAAAATCATCTGTAAAACACCATCCACAAGAGCAAGCAACGACAACTACCAGAGCAAAGAAGGTGTGCGGAAAATCAGAGCATGGAGCTGCGAGCACCAAGGAAGACGGGGAGAGGGGACGGCCACGGCGGCGCTGTCGAGAGAGTCAGGAGAGAAGACGATATGCGCGGCGAGTGTGAGTCTCGTTCCGAAGAAGGGGCCAGTGAACCAAGACTCCATTAGTCTGACTCAACCGGCTAAGATATCGCCGAGATTGACAAAAATGAAGAACAGCGCACTTCGTCGGAGCGGGAAGGGTAAGGGCGAAATCGAGCAGAGGCGAAGTTAACATGCCTAATCCAATATATCTATCCGAAAAGGGAAAAAGGAAAATATTTTAAGGGCAAAAGACAATTATAAGAGAAGTGAATAAAGTTTGCCAATCCCTATCATGAAAAACATGAGTGACTCTTTAAAAGCCAAAGGGTACCTTGATAAATTGGGAGAGAAATTAAATATATAAAGAAAATAAAAAGCAAAAATAAAAGACCGTTGGTTGTAAGTTGTAACTAAGCAAAAGTCTACTTTGAATGTATTCTAAGTTTTCAAAAAGATGGTTGTAAATCATTTAAGTGACTTATTCCCCCTCCATAAAGCATTTGAGATTAAATATAAAAGACCCCACCACAATTATTTAGTTCATAATTTTGTTGCAACTTGTTATCGGAATTTCAAAATTAGCAAAATTGGCATTATAAATGTGCTCTAGAATCCTTTTGTTACAAAAAAACAAAAATATATATACATATATATATATATATAATTTTTGGAGGAAAAAAGAAGAAGAAATTAGAAGCAATTTTACTCTTATTTCATGGTATATTTTATATTTTATTAACTTTTTTGGGTAGTAAAGTGAGAATCATCAAAGTCATTCATCATTTGCTTTTGGGCATCTTGATTAGTCTAGCATATTCACTTTTGCAAATTTTATCTCCCCTTCATTTTTTGTTTCTTATTTGTCATCAATGGCCAAGAAAAAGAAGAACAAAAAGTTTATATATACGTGGAAGTCACATGCAAAATTTGAATAATTTAATTTTCTATTTTCCATTTGTCATCTTTGTTTTTTCATAAGAAATATATACATATTTTATGTTATCCAACTTCAAATCAAACAACCTATTTGCCTTGAAAGTCCTATTATTATTCTCTCTTGTTGAAAAAGGTCTTATTTATTATCTTCCTCCCATTGCTTGCCTAAGTAATTCAATCCCTAAGGCAGCTAAAAAAACACCAACTTCTTTGTCCTTTTCTTCCCACTTTGTATCTATTTAATAAAGTCCAATAATTTGGCTTTCTTCGTTGTTTAAGGACATTTTAACTTTGCTTTCTTTTTGTGTTACTAACGGTTTGTTTTTTTTTTTTTTTTATTCTTTTTCATTTTATAAAAATTGGATAAAAATAAACAACGGTCGTAAAAAATAAGATAAAAAAGTTCAATTTTGTAACTAGATAGTCAATACTTGGCGGTGGAACCGAGTTATTAAAAATAAAAATATATCATGAAAAACCTAAAGATTCACGGCTCTCTTTAAAAGAGAGAGCAAAATATATATCATCTCCGAGTATGATTACATACCCAATATAAAAAAAGAATTTCTTAGCTAGAAAATATTCATGGGCATGGCTCAAAAACACCAACTTGTACGTTATTAAATTAAATTAATATAGTAACTACGTGGACCACGCTAGAAATGCTGTGCAACAATGCCAGGCTCAATTATTAGTGTTTATTATACAATAAACCTACCATACATCCTATATTATACTTATTGTTTACATTAATATAGATTAATATCGCTGAGTCTTGGGACGAGACAAGAAACACAAACATACAATTTTTGTGCGTGTTGAAGTGTAATTTTCAAATCTTCTAAGTCATATTGAGAAGGAAAAAACAGATGGGAAAATCATTATATTTTATGAGATTATCTAACATGCTAAAAGAACTTACCGTCCATTTAACCTCGGAATTCATAAATTTCGCGAGAGAGTCTCTTGTGTTTGAATAATTTCTTATCGCTGGTCACATTGGTATAATTTTCTCTAAAAATATCGATTACATGATTCATCAAATTTATATACTTTCTCTCTTCTAAAGATGTGTTTTTTCATTTTATATTCATAATTATTAATTAGCTCTCAGTCTTCTCCAATAACTCATATATAAATTCCTACATAGATAATAAAAAAAAACCCGCTTCCAATTTTCATCCAGAAGCTGACACGTAACTTCGTCAAACGGCGACATGTGACAACTTTTATTTGTTTTTTTTACGAAATATTTTTTTAGTGTTTTTTTCCCCTCTCTTTTCTACATTTTTTACGATCTCTATCACTCTACGCGCACGAGCGTGTTTCTAAAACTAGTAGATACATATACATATACATATATATATATATATATATATCTTATTCAGTGCGACGCTCTTATTCGATTTTTTTTATATGTACCGAGTGATTCCATTTACCGGCTTGACAATATTTAGGGTTCCTTTTACATTTATCATCGTATAAACTTTTAGTCCGATATTTTCATTTTAGTAAAAAAAAAAACTTGTTTGAGTTTTTATTTTTATATTAGTATCATCCGGTACTATTTATAGAAGAATGAGATCCCTTTTTACTAGAAGAACAATTAAGCTCTTTGAACTTTGAAGCAACATGTCCATTTACTCTAAATACGTGTCACTTGATGATAGAGACACTACTTCATTATTTTTATACAATACATATTATGTTCTTAATTAGATTACACCTCAATCTTCAGTGCATTGACTGCAATTTACTCTATGTTTCATGACAATTGTATGAAGTAAAAAGAAGAAGACAAAAATATCATAATTGGTTTGGTGAAATATGTTATATATAATCTGTTTTTATCGTCAACTCGTGTAATATAAACACTATAATGTTTAAAAAATTGGTATGTCTGCAAATAAAATAATAGTCACACGAAAATTATGTATAGAAAATGTTAAAATTGTAGCATTACGGATTACCGCTATACCATCAATTTTATTGTTTGATAAAAAGTCAGATTACAGAGAGAGAGAGAGAGAGAGAGAGAGAGAGAGAGAGAGAGAGAGAGAGAGAGAGAGAGAGAGAGAGAGAGAGAGAGAGAGATGTTGGGCCCACAAGAGCACAAAAGCGTGTTCTGATTGGTCCATCTCTTTCCGCGTGGGACGGTGAACCTGCAAATGCAGCCATATATATGTAAACAAACATAATCTTTTTCTTTCTTTCTAAAATTAATTATAACGAGTTATTTTATGATTTCCCCCCCTGAATTACCGAGATAAAAAAAAACATTAGTTACAGATTATCTATTAAGTCGAGTAAATAAAAAAGAAGATTATTCACTAGGATATTATATAGTCTTTGGGAGTGATCATGCTGTCTCGGTATAAGAAAAGGAAAGAACTAAAATACAAAATTGAAATAAATCAATCTTGAGAGAAAGATATCAATGGTTTATATTTTTCAAAGTAAAACTAGGCGACGATACGAGTATACCACAATTAAGTTCACTTTCTAAGTCATAATTTTTAAATCAAATTTTTTTTCTAGTAAAATATAAATAATTCAGTACTTTTTTTTTTTGTATAAAGAGATTATCAAAAGTATATATTAATAAAAGCCAAAGCTTAAATTACAAAAATAACGCAAAAAAAAAAAAAAATACAATAAGAAAATGAAAAGTAGACCACAAACAATTATAAATAAAATAATTGAAATTTTAAATTAGAAAAAAATGAATTTTTTTATTGATAGTGTCAATTAATTTGTATGTATAAATAATTTATCGGTGTAAGAAAATTGATGACACATCAACTATTTCTCTTATTTATTAATTCGAATTGATTATTTAGCTCTGAATTCAAACGGTATAAAAAAATTTAGCATAAACTTTTACATTTATTAATGATTCATAGTAAAAAAAAAATAATAAAAAAATTCCGTCAATACAGGTATATATTATATATTTTTTAGAAAAATTTATGTAACTTTATTTTGAACAACAAATTTTGTTTTTAACTCTATCTTACCTACTATAGTTTTATTATAAAAAAAAAAAAAAAAATTCACACACACCATCACCATCAATTTATTTTTTTTTAAATCAAAATTTATTTTAAAATTAGATCATTTCCGAACTCCTTTATTTTTACGTCTTACCTTTTTTCTATTTTCCAATACGACCTCATTGTCGCTTTTTTATACAATTATGGAAGTATTAATTACAATTTTTTTTTCAAAGTTTTATAAATAATAAGAATTTTGTTTCAAATTTCATGTCAAATTTTTTTTCCTTGATTTGTTTTCAATAACTTAAAATCCGCAAATCAATTACTCTATCCATGTTTTCTGTTATTTATTAGCATTCAAATGTAATACTAACTTTTTGCCACTTTTCATGTCTTTAGCTGTTTCTCTTTTCTTCAACTTTAAATCAGCTTATCATCCACATTTTATGTTATTTTTATCTAAACTTTGAATGAAATACTAACTCTTTTTAATTTTTATTCAATTTTGGTAACCGTTTCACATCTTGAACCCGGATATAATCGCTTCAAAGCTAGATAGATGCCACAAAGTTGCGACCACTACATTCTCAGCATCATCGATGCATCAATTCCAAAATCTTCAAGTAGCATCGGTGTCGGAGGCTTTTTCGCAACTGCTCTGGTTTGGTAATATAGCTGCCTTGGTTAAAAGTCTTTCGGACAAATTCAGAATCAAAGAAGCTGAAGCTCTCGCTCTCCGCCTCGACTTATCATGGGCTTTGAAAAGTGTTTTCGCCTATACACTTTGTGGAATCAGATGCTAAGACGGTGATTCAAGCTATCGAGAAACACTCTATTTTCAAAATGAGTTTGGTTCTATTTTGTCGGATGTATCTAGTTTATTATCTAATTTTCCCGTTTGGTTATGTTTTCCAAACCTGTTTTCTGTTTTTTTATTCTAAATTCTAAAAAACATGTTTGCTTGTAGTATTTAGAAAACAAATTTAGAATCATGTTTCTTTTTCTTTGAAATTTGTTTAGAAAACAGAAAACAATGAAAAATGTGTTTAATGGAAAACATAACCAAACAACATTTAAAATATTCTGAAACATAATTCTAAATCTGTTTCATAAATTTAAAAATTAGAATCAGAAAACATAATTTAAAAAAAAAAACGAGTTTAGAAAACTAAATCAAACGGTCCGATAGTGACTCATAATTTAGCCACTTAAGCTATTTTCCACTTAAGCTATTTTCATAAATTATATGCTCATTTGGTTGGAAGATACTTCTTTTTCGATAGAGCCTATAATTAATAAAAGAAAATATTGTAATTAATAATAGATTTTATTTCTAAAAAAAAAAAAGGTATATATATTATATGTATATATACACTCATAAACACCTACACAACGAGAGAGACTTTCCGACAAGCTTCAACACACGCATCTGAAAATTTGCCCCTTTCCTCTTCATAATCAGTTTGTTTATTGTTCTTTCCTTTTTGTCCCCACACACACACAAATACATACATACATATATATATATATGTATACATATATATACACAAATTCGCAGTGTTCAAGGCACACAAAATAAAAGAAAAGAAAGAGAAAAAGTAAAGCAGCGTTCGCTTCTAACAGTCTCTCGATTGACGAAACTGGGAATTTCTTTCTTCATCGCCGACAGATCTTGGCTTTGAGCCACTGATTCCTCTCCCAACTTTGACTTTTTCAGGTACAAAGCGACAAAATAGAAAGATGTGATAAGAATTGCTAGCGATAAAGAAAGGGAATTTTAATCGGGATTTGTTTTTCAGATATTATTTTATTTTTTTTTCTTTTTGTATTTTGTTTTTTAATTTCCTTGGATTCCGGGTATAGTGTTTCTGTGCCGAGCCTGAAACTAAAAATAAAGTTTGTCGCTTTATTGGAATCTGTAAACAATCTGTGGCTTCACTTGAATTTGGGTCTTCATTTGCTTTAGGTCTTTTGGGTTTTTGAAGGAAATTCACTCCAAATAAATCTATACTTTTTTAGAAAATTAATTTCAGTTATTCTTTCTTCTAGCTCACCTGGGTTCTTATCTCAGTTGAATTTGGTAAGTGTTTAATTTTTTCTTTAACTGGCGTGTTGATGTGAAAAAGTGCTTTTGAGAGTTCAAAATTCTGTCAATATCAGCTCATTCTTCTTATTTTTGGGTAATTAAGCTTCCGAGAGTTTGTTTGTTGAATCTAGTTCATGTTATGCTCCAGACACATTTGTGGATTTAGCTTCTAAATTTGTTTTTTTTCCTCCTTTTGTTAAAAAAAATTATCTCAGCTCTTCAATCTATTTTAGTGTGAATTTTTTTCCCCAAAATTCTTATTACATACTTCCAATTATTACTTGAAAGATTTATAAAATCTTTTAAGCTGTCTCTAGATTTGGTTCTCAGGGAAGAACAATCAACAAAACAAGCTCTTACATTTTTGTAGACTTTTTTTATATAGCCATTTCTTCAATATGGTACACTCTTGGAAAGTCATTGAAAACAAAATACTAGTCTTTGCTTAGAGCTCTCTCTCTCTCTCTCTCTCTCTCTCTCTCTCTCTCTCTCTCTCTCTCTCTTGCATATTAACCAAAGTTTTCAACTTGGTGTCACTTTCAGAAAACCCTCTTCAAGCCTTTCCCAACAAACAAAGCCTTTTAATTTTCCACCAGAGAAAAATCTTACCATCATCTTTTTTTTTTTCTGTTTTTTTTGCAGGTTTCTCACAAGATTCAAAAGGGCTGTTCTTGAATTTGTTGTCCCTCATGGACTCACCACAATCAGTGATCTCTCCACAGAAAACCTCCCAAACCAACAAGCCCAATGGGAACCACAACAACAATGTCACCAATAAAGACAAGAGCTTTATCGGTGCCCTAGAAGTTCACATCCACTCGGCGAGAGAGATTCTCAACATCTGCATATACCACAAACAAGACGTGTACGCCAAGCTATCCCTCACCGACGACCCCGAAAACTCGGTGAACTCGACGATCATCAACGGCGGCGGCCAAAACCCGGTCTTCAACGACACGGTCCGGCTCAACGTGGCCCGAGCCGAGACCTCGCTGAAGTGCGAGATCTGGATGATGAGCCGCGTCCGAAACTACCTCGAGGACCAACTCCTCGGCTTCGCTTTGGTTCCTCTGTCCGAGGTTTTGCTCAACGACGGGAAGCTCGAGAGGAAAGAGTTCACTCTCTCCTCGACCGACCTCTTTCACTCTCCGTCGGGCTTCGTTCAGCTCTCGATCGAATATTCCGGCGCCAAACCCGCCGTGGTGGTCACCGATCTCACGAGGGAGGACTCAGAGATCTCCGAGGCATTGTCCTCCCCGAACGAGCTCGACAGGTAAAATAGCTAAAGGTTTAACCTTTTTGGATGGTTAGCCGTATAAAACAGTTAAAGGTTTAACCTTTTTTGCACACTTTTGTTGATAGGATCGAATTTCCCGACCCGAAGATCGTGAACGAGGACGAGATCATGGTCTCCGAGTACATGCTCGGAAACCCGTGTACTAGCCTCGATACGAACTCGGACGCTGGTAACGACAATGGGGTCGAAGAGAGCGCCGAGACTGTCGAGGCTCACACTCAAAAGCCCGATTCTCCGGCGAGCGTGGATGGTGGTGGCGGCGTAGGAGCTTCGTTGGCCTCGGACTCTTCTTCGTCCGAGGAAGCGAAAGAGAAGGGCGATAAAAGCGAGGGCGAGTCTGCGATGGTGGCTAAGAAGTCTCCGGCGATGGAGATAGAGCCGCCGCCGGAGAATAAGGTGGTTCAGCAGGACATAGTTGACATGTACATGAAGAGTATGCAACAATTCACGGAGTCGTTGGCGAAGATGAAGCTTCCGTTGGACATCATCGACACCACCGCCGCGGGGTCGCCGGCGAATACGAACTCGAGCTCGTCTCCGGCGGCGGCGGCGAGCTCGGCGGCGGATAGTAGTTCGGGCTCGGATCCGAAGGCGGGTCAGACTCCGAAGAGCAACCGGGTTTTCTATGGAAGCAGGGCTTTCTTTTGAGCCATTTCTCCTTCTTCTTGTTGTGAGTTGTGACTGAGCTTCAAAAAACTTATTGAGATTAAGACAAGGAAAAAAAAAAAAAAAAAGTGACTTGCTTAGAAGGGTTTTAGTAGAAGAAAATGGAAGACTAATGGTAGTGTTTTTTTTTTTTTAATGTTTTTTAAGTTTGCTTAATTTTCTCTAATAATAACGGTTGTCATGTTAGTGTTGTAATTTTCCTTTTGCAGTTGAGACTTTTTTTTTTCCTTTCTTTCTTCCTTGCTTAGATTATGATGTTGATGATTATGACATGAAGATTAAAACTCTCTCTATATATTTATAGTACTTTGATTACATATTATATGAGATGATCATGAACTGGTTGGCTTGGACTTAAAAGGGTTTCTCCTTTTCTTTGTTGAAATAAATAATTGCTACCCAAAAAAAAAAAGTCTAAACTAATTATATACATAATCATGTGAATGACGGTTTTGGTCCCACATTCACGTGGTGACCAATTCAACAGGATCGTGATAAAAAGAGGAAAGAAAATCACATGAAATCATTAGGTCTCTTACATTATATCATGATGTAATGTCACTCATGTAGGCCTTTAATTTTATTGTCTATTTTCTTTTTCATAATTTATTAGTAATTCGTTTAATTACTAATATATAATTATGGACAACCGGAACGGAACCGAAATTTTGTTCCAGTACTGTTTACGAAATTGGAAATTTTCAAACCGAAAAATCCCGTTCCATTAAACCCTCGAATTCCGGTTTGGCCCGAATGCCCGAGATTACTAATATATCTACCAAATTTTATTTTGTTTTGTTTGCCTTGCATCACAAGTCAACTCAAATAGGCACTTCAACAACTTCATGAGCCCTCAAGCTCAAATGCCTAGCACAAACCCAAGCCACGTGGCCCGTGTCCGTATACCGAACCCTAAAGAGCCCGAACTTCTCGGAGATGTCTTTCCCGGTCGAGCACCGCCTCTCCCGGAGAAAGTCGGCCACCCATTGCTTCGCGGGCCCGTGTTCTTGTTGGACATCCCGTCCCCGAGACCTTTGTCCCGCCACGGCGGCCGCCCCCGCGATCCCGGCCCCGGCAGCGGCGGCCCCGAAAAGGAGGGGCGAGCCCGAGCGCGCGAGATGGGCCACTTCTCGGCCCAAATCGGGAATCATCTCTCCCATCCCCGCCGCGAGGTGGGCCCCGATTTTCAACGCGAAAGTCACGAGCGTCATGAACTTCGACATGTACGGAGCCAGGCTCTTCACGGCCACGTTGTCGATCTGAAAAGAAAAAAAAAATGTGTGATAAGAAAAAAAAATAGAATATGAAAATGAAAAATACATAGGGATCATAGAATATATGATGAGAAAAATAGAATACGAAAGTTTTAAATAGTATTTTTTTAAAGGGTGACGTAGCTAAGTAGCCAATTCAAAGTTATGAATTTGTAAAATAGTCAAGGTTTGTCTTAACATAATGAAATAGCCAAAATGTGCAGCAATCTGGTTTAAAAAAAAAATTTGACTCAAAGATTAATTTTTTTGAAAGTGATAAATTGTTTATAATAATCGTAAAAAATTTTAATCTTGGCTGTCAAATTTTTTTTGAAAACTTGCTGAAAAGTTGAAACTTTGACTATTTTGCTAATCAATAAGTTTCAAATGGTTATTTTGTATAATTTTTCTTTTTATAAATTTATTTTAGCGAGGCGGGGCGTAGAAGAAAAAAAAAATGATCCGAGGGGGGCATATTTAAAAAAAAAAATTATTTAATTTTAGTCTATATAGCAAAACAAAATGTACATAAGAAGTTGATGGAGGTGTAGATAACAGAAAATATACGTATAAAACCTGTTCGGTAATCTTTTATATCTATTTTTTATCCAACCAAGTGTCAAGTATATAATATGCATGTCAAAGTCATTTTAAGGAGATTTGTTATAAACTAAACTAGGCCTTCATTAAGAAAGTGAACGCGCTAACCTGCATAATCTCGCACCCCAATTGGTCCTCGACGACGTGCATTTCGCGTCGGAACTCGCACAACATGTGAAGCCTGAGAGCCCTCATTCCCGAGATCACGGTGGTCACGAGCCGGCGCGAGTAATTCTCGGTCCTCACGAAGAAAAACATGTTCGGGAGCTTCCTCTCCTCGATCTCGACATTGAAGTTCACCAAATAGTTCAATTTCCTCCCGAGCTCGGCCAAGAGCCGGTGCTCGTAGTACCTCAGCCCTTGGATCTCCTTCTTCACGTCTTTGATCTCTTGCTCGATGATCTTGAGCCTCTCGAGGACCACCTCTAGACCCTTTGCGATCCCGCCCAAGCTCGGATCCACTGTCGAGTCCGAGATCTCGCTTGACGCTTGTCCCTCCTCGGGTTGGACTTGTAGCTCGACCGCGAGGTTGTATAGATCGTGGTATCTCCCGTGCAAGACCTCGCGGATTTCCTCGTCCGATAAAAGGTCTCGGGCCAAATCGAATCCGGGTTTCAATACTATTTGGTGGCTCCCGGGGTCCACGACCTCGTCCCAAGTGTGTTGGTAGTCGTACATTCCCTCGGCCGGGACCGAGAGCATAGCGGATTTGAGGCGGTTCAACGGTACGGATTGAGTCTTTCGGTGCCTCGGGGGAGTTAGGTTTTTCACGCAATCGGGTCGGATCACGCCCTCGATTAGGGTTACCCCGTGGCCGCAGAGGGCGTGGATCGCCGGGATCACGAGTTGGTGGATGAATTTGAGCGTTTCCGAGACGTTTCTTGTCGAGCAAGAAAGGACGTCGATGTAGTAGCCGAGCTGTCCTCCGAGCTCAACCCTAATGTTCATCCCGTTTGTCGTGATGGAAATCAGGTTCTTCTCGAGGCTGTACGTGGCGCCGTGTTGGCTTCGCAAACCCGTGATTTTGTTGTGAAGATTTACCTGTGTAGAGAATCGGGGTCACGAGAATGGTTACTTGTTCAGAAAGTAACCGAAAAGATCGCGAGAGAATATCGAGGCTTACTTGTAATCTCGGGAAAAATCCGGGAGTGAGAAACACGTGGCTCGAATCATCACACTCGAGATGTCTTCCGACGAAGACACACTCGGCGCCGATCGATTCCCATCTTCGAACCCTTCCTCGTCCTTCTTCGAGCATTGACGGGATCAAGAGAAGAGAGTTCGGATCGTTCGGGTCTTGCTCGTAACAAACCTCCAATTTGAGCATCGTTTTAACGAGGTCGCTCGAGTCCAAGCTCTCGAGCACCTTCGACGAGCCCAACCCGGGAACGACGATCTGGCTGGTCAAACACCCTTTCAGAATCTTCTCGAGCTCTCTCTTGCTGACGAATCCACCTCCGGATCCGGAGCTTTGTCTCCGAGCCCCGAGCCTCATCAACTGCCCGAGAACTTCCCCGCAGAACCACTCGTGATCCAAGATCAAGAACCCGAGCTCGTCGAAGTAGATCACTTCCCCGATGTGGTGGAGACAAGTCGCGACGGCTTTTCTCCTCGACTCGACTCTCTCTCTGCTCTCGTCGTTCCTCGACCGAACCCTCAGCGGCTGAACCTTCTCTTGGCAGAGCTCGGAAAATTCCTTCCACTTCATGGCGGGCTTGTTCTGGTTCTCCGATCTCCATTCGGAAATCGCCCGAACCAGGTCGTCGCAGAGCTGGTAAACCCTAGGAACTCTCTGGAGGACCGTCTTGCTCGTCCTCCGGAGATGGTGGGTGAGCTGGCTCACCGAGGCCGACGACCGAGCGTCGACCGTGAACACGGTCGGGTAAAACTCGACGAAACCCTGAAACTTGCCGCGCAAGCTTTCTATCGCCTCGACCGAGCCCTGAATCTTTCTGTCGCTCTTGTCGACGTGAGTCAGGACTATCGTCACGCTCGGCAAAACGCACTGTTGGACCGCCCTCTTCGAGTTCGACACGATGAACCTGAGCCAGTATCGGAGGTCCTCCTCGATCTCCGCGGGGGTCTTGGGCTCGCGGTTGCTCGGCTTTCGGAAGAGGCTCGAGACTATGAAGAAGAAAGAAGCGCTGCCGTGGCCCGGGAACATGAGGTCGTGGAGAGCGTGGAATTCGTGCTGTCCCGCGAGGTTCCACATCGAGATCTTCGTGTTTTCGTCGTCTCGGAAAGTCTTGATCTTCATCCCGACCGGCCTCACGGCTTGCTCGACCGGGTTAACCATGGTTCGCACTTGGTCGATGTAAGGAAGCTTCGAGGCACTGAAGTTTTGGGATATGGAGTTGCATAGTGTAGACTTTCCTGAGGAAAAGAAAAAAAAAAAAAAAAAATTTATTATCTGGTCTTACCTTAGAAATGGGATGGAAATATTAGCTGGAAAAGTCACTTTCTTCAGACTTGTTTGTTAATTAAGTCTTCAGGCCTTTGCTTTCTCAATTTTTTGATTTTCTTAAACTGATTCATCTTTCTTTCAAAATGAGAAAGAACAAAAAAAAGCAAGGAAGAAAAATCTGTATTTGAAATGTGTTTAGCCGGAAGAGATTAAAATCTTAAACGTTGCCAGCGTTAAAATGATATCTACTTTTCTATGTTCAAGTAAATGATTTGATAGATATGTAGACACTTGTAAAAGTAGTAAAATTGTCAAAAAAAATATATGAAATTGCATTATCTGTTTTTTTTTTTTTTTTTTAAAGTTCAAAAAAGTGACAGCCTTTTCTTCAGGCTTTTTTGTTGTGACACTGGAATTTATACTTTAGTCTTACCTAGTGTTGTTGAATACATAATATCAGATTGAAAAAATGACCATTTTTTACACTTTAAGTAGTTTCTTTCTCAGTACTTCAGTTTTCTTAAGCTGATTCATCTTACTTTCATAATGAGAAAGAAAGAAAAATAAAAGAAGAAACTAAAATCTTAAACGTTGCAGATTTAAAAGGATATCTACCTTTCTATGTTCAAGTAAATGATTTGATAGATATGTAGACACTTGTATAATTTTTCAAAAGATTAACTATAATATAAAACACTTCAAAAAGTACTAAAAATTTCCATATATATGATAGTTGCATTATCTGGTTTTCACTTAAAAGTTCAGAAAGTTAATGCTTTTTCTTCAGGCTTGTTTGTTGTAACAGAATTTCATAGTTAAGTAGTCTTCTTAGCTTGATAGTGGAATCAACCAATGAATGAATATATCAGAATTTCATAGTTTTCTCTCTGATGAGAGAGTGACCAATTTTAATGCACTAATTAAAAAGCTTTTTCTTTTCCATGTGTTTTATTTGCTCAAATTGAAACAAGTTCATGCTTACATTGAAATATCTTAAAACCTTACAGCTTCAAATGTTATGCATCTTTTTTTTTATGTTCAAGTAATATTTTCAAGATATTAACCAACCATCAAGTAAAAAAAAAAAAAGTCATAAAATAAAAATTTACCTGCATATTCTTGGCCACAGAGAAAAACCCTGCAACTCTTTGGAACCATCAAAGCCATGTCCTTGAGAGCCAGAGATGAGTCCAAAGACTCACTCTCTTCACTTTTCCCATTTTGCCCCAACCTTCGAAGAATCCGCTCGGCCTCTCCCGAGCCCTGCAACGCCGTTCCCTCCAAATCGATCTCCTCCAAAAATGGGTTCACACTCAAAGCCTCCATTATCGCCTCCGAAACCGCCTCTCCACGAACGCCCTTACACCGTTTCAGAGACAAGCCCTTCAGCGAAGCGTTCCTTTTCAAACCCTCGAAGATCTTAACGAAATCTCGAGGACCGAGGCTCTCGTCGTCGTGAATCCCGAACCGTGTCACGGTCTCGTTTGTGGTCAAGAATTGGAGGATCGCCGACAAGCCGTCTCTCCCGATTTTGCTCCTCGGACCGCCGATCGTTAAGGCTTTGAGAGTCGTGTTGGCTTGGAATTGGAGCGCCGAGAATCGGCTCAACGGGCATAGCAAGTGCTCGGTCCCGACTCCGTCGAACCGGTTTCCGTCGAGAGTTAGGCTCTCCAAACCCCGGTTCTTGAATAGCCCCGCGGCTAAGTACACGGCTGCCTTGTTTTTCAAGCAAGCTTTCGAGAGCGTCACTTCTCTTAGGGTTTGGTTCTGCTCCAAGACCGACATGAACTCTTTGGCCCACCGGGAATTCAGCCGGACTCCGGTCATGTCGAGCGATCTCGCGGTGGAGTTGAGGCCGAGAGAGCAAGCGAGCCTCGAGATTCCGTCGGCGCGGTAGATTCTTAGGGTTCCGTTCTCGGGGAAGAACTCGACCACCTTCGACAAGGTCTTGTTGATCCGATCTCCGCGGGTCGAACTCCAAATGTGGACCTCCGTGGACCGATTCCGAGCCAAGACCGCCGAGATCAACGGAGAAGCGACGACGTAGCTCGAATCGAAGACCGACAAGAGCTTGAGGCTCGAATTCACCTCGATCGTCCTCGAGAGCTCCTCGGACCCTCTCGTCCCGATCGAGTCCTCCCAAATCTCGAGCTCTTCGAGCGTCTCGTTCTCTCTCAGCGACGAAGCCAAGAGCTCGGCTCCCACGTGGCCGATCGCGGATTCGGAGAATACGACCCCTCTGACTTCTCTGTTTCTCTTCAAGGCCTCGGAGAGCTCAACCATGCACTCTCTGCTCAGCTTGTTTCTCCTGAAAACCAGTTGCTTGGGGCACAAGTCACCGTCCAGTAGAGCCCCGAGGGCTTCCATTTCCCGCGATTCCCATTCGGCTCGGTGGAACTCGAGGTTCTCGAGGCGGGATTTGAGCGACGTCGAGAGAGCCGAGAGAAGCTCGGCGAGCTTCGAGGAATCCTCTCTCGAGACGTTGATGGTCATCGAATTCTCGGTCTCTTGGTGGCAGTTTGAAGATGGCTGGGAATGGTGAAAAGAGACGTTGTGGAGGATCAACGTCTCTGATCTCAAGGCCACTAGAAGCCATTGGAGATCTCTCACAAGGGATTGGCTTGTTGAAGAAGCCATTGTTTTAGCTTCACATTTAGTGAAAGAACTCTCTCTCTCTCTCTCTCTCTCAAGTGATTCAATATGACAAAGAAAAGGCTTTTCAGAAAAAGGAAAAAAGAAAAGGGTGTGAGTTGTTCCAAATTGCAACTTTAGGGTTGTGAATATGATGTTTTTTTAAGAGAAAGAAAGAAAGAAAGAAAGAAATCACTGTCACTCATGTGGGTTATATTCTCTGCTTCTTTGAGAAGGAAATATGTTCATACCTTTCTTTGTTGCAGCAATATGAGTTTTTATGGTTTTTTTTTTTTTTTTTTTGAAATATGGTGATTTGAAATTTGAAATCTTCTCAGATATTTTCTTCTTTGGTTTCACACTCGTTGTACTATTCTGTAAGAACTGAATCACCATGGAAAGAGAAATCTCGATGATTGAATTTTGTTTTTATTTTTTATTTATGTTCTTATGGGGTTTGATGAGAGATTATTAGATGGCCTACATTGTTGACATTTGGGGTACACAAAAGTGATTTTTTTTTTAATTTTTTATTTCTTGTGTTATTTCTTGTTTTCCTTTCTTTGCTTCCCCATTTAGGCAGAATAAATATGAGAATCCGATAAAGTAGACAAAAAAAAAGAAAAAGAAAAAAAAGAGACAGATTTAAGAGTAATATAGAATGTGTTGGACAAATTACCTTTTTTTTTTTACGATGAAAGTAAATATATCACAATATAATTATTTTTTTAAAATTTTAAGACTCACGTCATCACTCATCACTGGGATTTAGAATTTTTTTTTTTCCAGTGACAACACATCACACTCTTCTTTTTTTAGAGGATCACAATTATTGCGGTAAATTTGAACTCTATTCGGAGACAAGCGCTACAAAAAATAGTGACATCGGACTTTTTGTGCAGCTTTCTAAAGATAGCTAAGATATAAATGAAGAAGAAAGAAAATAAAAAATATATATATAAATTAACTCATTGATTGTTCTAAAAAAAAATTAACTCATTGAAATAAAATTTTGAGTTTGATATATTACTCAATATAAAAAAATGGATTTTATACATTAGACCTTTACACGATATGAAATCTTTTCCATTTTAACCGTAGCTTTTGTAAGATATACGGTGGGAGATTTGAGGAATAATCCTTCAACTAATACATGATACTATTACTATGATACAAAATATTTATCATTCCATACATTCTCCACTATAAAATAGTTTATTAATATTTGCGTGTCATTAAGGAAAACAACCAAGTTTTGCCTACTCAACAACGGCATGAATTCCTCAGTGTACGAGAACATAGGACCCACATTAATGTGACATAATTATTATTATTTTTTGTGTGTAAATTGTTAAAGTATGTATTTACTATTAGTGTAATTAAGAGATATTATTGCCGTAATTTAATAAAAATTAAGATTTCGAAGCATAGGTAGGTATGTGCTGGCCTCAACAAATTGGACCGTCCTATCTTTATCCTTTAACATTTGGATGATAAATAGCTCTAGTGCTCTACTTTCTAGCTCTATTGGTGAGGATTAAATTATGATTAAAAAAAAAGGCTAAGAAAGATTACTAAAAGAACTTTTTATCCAAATTAAACGGTCCTAACTAATTGTTATTTAATTTAATCACAAAATTAAGCATTCCTTTTTGACGTGTGTCCCAAGAAGTGGTCAAGATTTTCATTCCACCATTACTTCATTAATGCCCATGTTCTTGATTTCTTAATATGCTAAGCTTAACCTTCCATATCATTGTCCTTACTCCTTTGTATGTGTGTCATATATATATAGGTCCGGCGGCTATATAGCCCAATAAAACTTAAGTTTTTGCAAAATAGTCATAGTTTGTCAACTATAAGCAAACTAGTCCAAGTAAGATTAATCTAGGCTGGATTAAATTTAATCCCAACGAACTATAAAGATAAAATGTAAGTTTTATGAAGGCTGAATTAAAATTAATCGAGACAGGATTAAAAGTCAATTGGCTATTTTGCTATATCTAATGAAACTATGGCTATTTTGCAAAATTCATAGTTTGAATTTGCTATATATTTATATATATGTATATATATATATATATATATATATATGTATATGAGAGAGGACCACAGGCATTAAATTCGGAGAGACAAAAGGAGAGAAACAAAGTGCATGTAATCCTAATCTCATGGAAGAAGATAAAGGATAAGAGTGAGTGTGGCCACATAGAATAAGAGCCTTTTAAAGAAGAGAAATTTTAGAAACAAAATCTATTATTATCATGGGAAACCCACAATAGAGACATATATCATTCCAATGGTCCTAGGAAAAGATTGGCTATTTATTAAAATATAAAGACCAATATTTATGACATATAAAAAGAGTAAAAAAAATGTTACATTAACACAATGGGACTAGTACACAAAAGGGAAATAAAACCTCGAGTGTTGAATATAACTAATTGGCTAATGATTAAATGAAAAAAAGAATCAAATTGTTTATGAAATTACTTATTTGGAGACCCCATATATGGACATCTTTCAATTGTTTCACACAAAAAAAAATCATAAAAAAAAAATCTCACTTACAATTTGAGATAACAAATCCCATAAGAAATGTGGGGAAAAGCCAGCAACTTTGCCAGTCATATTACATAATGGTGAAAATCATAAAAACTATAAGTAAAAAAATAAAATAAAAAATTAATATCCTATTTTTTCCTTTTTTATATAATATTAAAAGCTGACTTTTGTCCTTCTGGAGATGCTTGTGTACATACCATCTCAATCAAATTTGAAAGAACCTAAAGATTAAGTAATAAAAAAAATCCCAAACCTTACACAAAATCCCTTGTAAAACTGCCTTTTATCTCTTATCTCTTATCTCTCTCCTTCTCTGAATATGTATTTGACTTGGAACCGAAGCAATCCCGTTAGAACTATACTTGATCAGTTTTCCTCTCATAAGCTGAATATTATATATATGTATATAATATAAGGGAGATGTATAAAATTCACAAATGCTTCTTCAACTGTTTCTCTTCTTCACCTACTATCCCATCACCTCTTTTTTTTCTTTCTTCTTTTCTTTTAATCCAAACAAATAAATCTTCCTAAGCAGCAATACCTGAGAACACAAATATAACAAAAAAAAATTACAAATTAAAAAAAAAATCTATAAGCGCAACACCTATCAAACTATTTCAACTATTCTACCTTTTGTATTTTCATTTGCCTATTCTGCAGTTTGATACAAACTGGTTTTTTTGTGTTACTTGAATATAAACGAAACGGAATACAATAGGTAATATCAGACTTTCGAGACAAAGGAGAATTTCTATGCTAATCCCTCTTATTTATAAGCTAAATAATTTCTAAGTATGATATTTATAACCCCCTAACTATCTCCTATTATTATTATTATATCCTCGACTCAACCCGAAAAAAGAAGTTCAATGACCTTATTCCCAATCAATCAAAACATTCCCAACTCGGGCAAAGATCAAAGCTTTATGTTCGTTTACCTCTATTCGGTTGTCTATTAGCAGCGACAGTGTAGCCTCCGATATAATCCTCGGAGCTTTTGGCCCCCACAACTTCAGACGCTATGTTTCCGAGGCTATAACCGAACGAGCCCGAGCCGTCTAGCTCTGGCGTGGTCGATCGCCAAGTCGAAGAATCCCCAACTATCCCAACACCACCGCCGCCATAAAACCTATCGTAACCGATCGCCGAAGAGGATTGGACGGCCCTTCCATAGCCTCCCTCTCCGGACCCAAAGAAAGTACTTCCTCCGCCTCCTTGACCCGAAACGGCGTTGTTTATGGGACCCCAATTCGATGCATTGTTGTTGTTGTTGTTGTTCCCGAACGAAACGCCGAAATTCCCGTTGCCCGAGCCCAGATACGCCCCGGGGCTACCTGGGTTGGGCCCGTTTTGGACGCCGGGCCCGCCGTTTCCCCAGGCGTTTCGGGCGGAGGAGCTAAGACCGGAATTGGTCCTTCCATTGCTCACATTGTACCCGATCGGGGTGTTGTAACGATTCCCGTTGGTAGCGTAGTAAGGGCTTAGCATCCGAGCGTAGCCCAGGGCGTTACTGTTGGCCACGGAATTCGCGCTATAGCTCGGGCTAAGCCCTTGTTGTTGTTGTTGTTGGTCCAAGTAGTGAGCGGCGGACCCGAACAACGGGGAAAACTCGGCTCGGGAGCTCGAGATTTGGCTCGCGACGAACCTCTCGTCCATCCTCGCTCCGAACCCTCCGACCGGGCTAAGGTTGTTGGTATTGTTGTTGTTGTTGTTGTAGGTCGGGGCGTAGCCGGCGAGGAAGCTATTTGCCCGGCCCAAGCCGAACCCGAGCCCTCCCGAGAAAGGGCTTCCTCGGGCCGGGCTCGGAGACGAGAGCTCTTTTGGGACGGCCCGTTTGACCTCGACCATTTTGCCGTTGAGCTCGTGGAACGTCCTGTGGAGGACCATGTCCACGGCCTCCTCGGAGTCGAAGGTGATGAACCCGAAGCCCCTCGGCCTCTGAGTGTTGTGGTCGTACATCACCACCACGTCCGTTATAGACCCGAACTGGTCGAAGTAAGTCTTGAAGTCGCTCTCTGTCACCGTCGAAGCCAAGCCTCCCACGAAGATCTTTCGGGTCCGCGCGGGACCCGGAGAGCCCTGGATCCCGATCACGCTCCTGCTCAAGATGTGTTGCTGATCGTCCTTTGGGACGGCCTTCTTTGCCTCGACCTGAATGAAAAAACACCAAATAGATGCTAAGAACCTCTATTCGAAAACTACTCCTAAGATCTTATCGGTTGAGCTAATATTTCAATTCATTCAAACCATCTGCTTATAAAATCGAAACATATCGAAAATGGAAGTAATAATTGACCACCAATTGAATGCCAAAAAAAAAAAAAAAAAAAAAAAAAAGGCACTCTCTCATATGATTTTTATGCCAATTATTCCAAAACCACTCTTAATGGTAATGTTTCGATTCATTCAAGGATTACACACGAAAGTTGAGAACTTGATTTGGTGTAGAAAAATGGGAGTACTAACCGTTCGACCATCGATCACGTGCTTATCCATAATGACTCTCTCTGCAACCTGAGGATCCGAAAACACGATGAAACCGAATCCGCGAGCACGACCGGTGGCTCGATCTCTCATGATCACGGCTTCGACGACCTCTCCGTAGTTCCTAAAGTATTCCTTGAGCCGTTCTTCGTCCGTGTCCCACGAAATCCCACCGATGAAGAGCTTGCCGAGATCCGATTCCATCGTTTCTAAACTGTATACCAATTCAATTCATATTTTGCACAAGGCACAGCTAAATCTAATCAATTCAATCCAATTATACACAAAAAGTACAATTGTGAATTCAGAGACCAAGATGAACACTTTACCAATAAAAATCTCAGCTTTATTGAATGGAAATGTAAAAGCATTACCTTATCTGTGAATTCAGACGGAACCCAGATCGATGCTCCGATCAGAGACAAAAAAACAATACGGGATTTTTTTTTTTTATTGAATTCAAAATTCAATCTTTGAACATTGGATCCTCTGTGCAAAACACCAATCAGAAGAGCATAGTGAACCAGAATTTCTGAGAAAACCAAAACCCAACAAAGTAAAAAAAAAAAAAAAAAAATTAATTAAATTTCAAATAAATAAGCTCTTTGTGGATCAGAATCAGAAGAGACCCGTCAGAAACTAGACAGAGATCGACGTAAAGACACAAACTTTATGATTAATCAGAAATGAAAAAAATATATAGAGAGGAAGATAATTACCATTTGAGAGGACCCAGATGAGAAAGTGGAAAGAAGCTAAGATCTATGAAGAGAAAGAATATTTGTAATGAGAATAGAAGAAGAAGTGCTCATCCTCTCTCTCTCTCTCCTTTATTTATTTTTGTTTGGATTATATTATATCCCTCTCTCTTCTCTTCCTTGTTATTCCACTTCCCTTTAATTAAATAAAAAATAATGGAATTTGAAGCTGTGATGGGCAAAGTTTAAAATTTATAAATAGAGAGAGAGACAGAGACAGAGGGGCAAAATCCTCTGGTGTAAGAATATTTGGAGGAGGCAAAGAGAGAGAGAGAAGTTGATGATGATCTTTCTTTGCTTAAAAAAATTGAGCTTTGGAAAAGAAAATATAATTTTATATAATATATTTTGTAACATTACCAAACCAGTCACACAGCTTGTTACCTTGCCATAGCCATAGAGGCATCAGCAAGCATAAGGCAGGTATTTTTTTTTTCTTTTTTCTTTTTCTTTTTACGTACGCTTTTGTTTTTATGATATAAATTGCATGTGTTTTTTTTTTTTTTTTTTTTTTTTTTTTTTTTTTTTTTTTGTTAAAGCAATCTCGTTCGTTCTACTTGGCCTCTACATATTTATATATTTTTATTATAAGATTTATGGAACATCATACTTTTTGGACCACTTGAGTATAATCCAGCCTATTTTTCTTTTTCACATGCTTTTGTTTTCTTTAATGGTAATTAGACTTTTGTAAGAGAAATACTTGCGGTACAAATGGATTAAAGCCATTCAATTAGAGAAGTTTTCTTGGCACCAAATTGTTGGCTAATTCCTTTTTATAAATAGTGGACCTCATGTCGAGTTGAAGACTTGAAATATCTTATTATGGGATATTTTGTGGTGACCACAATATAAGCAATTTGGCAACTCATTTCCTTTATTTTATTTAATATTTATTTAGAATTACACCTGTGACAAAGTTCTATTATAAAACAAAATCAACTTGAGAATAAATATATAGGTATTTGTTTTTCTTATTATTATTTTGCTTAAATATTTATGTTATAGTATTAGAATTTATTACTTATTATTAGTACTTGAAAACTTCTTTCGCTGGCTCTCTTAGATGTTGTCTATAGGAAAATAAACAAATATTGAATCTTCAAAGAAAATCAAAATTAAACTTTAATATAAATATATTTTATACAAATTAGCAAAGATTAAGATCAAGTGGACGACGCTACCACATTTACTACTTTTTTTTTTTTTGGAATTTAAAACTTCAGCATCACACAAATGTTGTAGAAAGTGATCCTATTTTTTTGAATGAGTTGAAGAATTTATTAATAAGAGCATCTGCAATGGATATATATAAAACTATATAAATAAAGTTAGAGTTCTTTAATAGTAAAAACGCCAAAATTCTAAAACTATATTTTTAGTGTAATTTTGACACCAAATAAATAGTGTTACACCAAGTTTAATTTAATTAATTCATAATTTTTAATTAAAATTACATATTTTAATTAATTCAAGTTTAATCAATATCCTTTTAACTGTTTGAAGTTTTATTTATAATCCAAAATGATTTGATCCAAGTTTAATCAATATGTTTTTAATTGTTTGAAGTTTTGTTTATAATCCAAATTAATTTCTTCAATAACACTTCAATCAAGCCAATAATTAAAAAAAAAATTATAGATATTAAATCAAAATAAACCGATAATTAATGAGTATATGAATAGAAATTAATTCAATTAGTAATATGTAATTTTCATATTTATATTTTTTTTAATGGTGTATCATTTATTTTCTAAAAAATATTGTAGTATTTATGTAATAAAATTTATTCATTTTCACTTTTATTAATTACATTTTTATTTTTAAATAATTTACTATTTATTTATACTATATTTTACACATAATTGATAAATAAAATTAAATTATATTTTTATATATCTAATTAGACATTACAAATAACTAATAAAATTAAGACACTTAATCTAAAAGCATTTAGGTTAAAAAGTCTAATAAAAAAATGTATTATTAGAATATTTTTTTAGTGTAAGATATAGTGTAACATATTAGAGTAAAATATATATTTGGTCTAAATGTTACATTAAATTTAATGTGAACATTACATCAAATTTAGTGTCTCTATTGGAGGTGCTCTAAGACTTGTTCAAAGGAGTGAAGTACAACTATCATGAGCCAATTTATTGTAATTGAAAGTCTCCTTTTCTTTTTCCTATCCTACCATCAATAGTAGACCTTGATATTGGGAAATGTCTCTCTTAATTTATTGTTATCCTTAAAAGGTATATGTTTAGGATTACCTATAATGCTTTAACTTATTTGTAATCCGTAAGCATTTTTATCCTTATCAGGTGATAATTCCACAGATTTTCCAATACCTTAGCAAAGTACTAATACTGTAGATATGCCAACTTTATTTATTTATTATTATTATTATTATTTATTTTTAAGGAGGTCGATTTATATGTTGTATTTGTTAACTAAGTCAAATGTTTTGACTTTTAAATATATGCGATGCATTAACAATACTACAATAGTAAGCTTTTCTTTTTCTAAGTACCATTAATTTTTTTTTTTTTTTTTCTGATCTTTGAGTCCAAAATTTACGGTGGAGAAAATGTAACGTTTACAAAATAAAATACACATTGATTAGTGGCGTTTTATATGTACACAAATCTGTATCAGTTTCATACGAGCCTACTCTAAAAATACCAAGCAAGCTTTATTAACAATACTGTCTTTCAATACCCAGCTAGAAGCTTTGATCCATTGAAATAAGTTTTTTATTGCTATTATTATTAAAAATGTGACTCCCATCTCATATGGAACTTGAGTTTTGGTGGGTATACTTTATTTTTTACACCACTGGCCAATAAAATATGAAACCTAATATTATTAACTTTTGTATGATATCCTTAATCGTAACCTAGTTAAATCATCAATTTGAACGTCCCACAAGTCTTTTCCATTCAAAGTTGGCCAAAAGTTGGACAAGTTTCATATTAAAATATATATATATATATATATATATATATATATATATATATATATTGTTGTTACATTAATTGGCGATTTAATGTTGGCAAAATAATATAGAATCGTGGAATATATTATCGGGTAGCGTTGGGTTTTGTTACAATTTTTGGTCGCAAGTGTCGCAGTTTGTGTTGTAACAGTCCTGTATAACAGTCTCGGCCCATTGACTTTTGGGCTTCGCTACTCCGACTTGAAGAAGGATTCCAGCGTGGATTAATGAGATAATTGGCTGGTCTTCCTAATCCGACTTCAAGATTCGTGTTGACCTAGTTTTCTCATATAAATAGGTCATCACCTCACCTTCTACACTCACGCCTTTTGAGAGATTTATTTGAGTGTTTAGCTGAGCTTAGAACGACCTGTGTTCAAGCTTTTAAGGTGTCTTTTACCTCTGCTTTGTTGCCTATATACGGGTGATTGTATTAGAAGCTAGAGGTTAGGTTTTTCAATTGTTTTTGTTGGGAAACACGTTTAGAAGTCTCGGGAGAGATTTTCTGTGGGAATCGAGGGGATCTCGTACTTAGGGGGAGCCTAAGTTGCTGTTGAAGAGGATAGACGTAGGTTGGGTAGCGAGGGAGTCGTTGAGTGTAAATCCTTATTGTACCACGTTATCATAGTAAACTGCTTTCCACCGGGCAAAGGCCCTCCAGACGTAGGCACGAATTGGGTTACCAACTCTGGTGTCTCTTTATTATTCCGCACTCATATCGTTTATCTCGTGTTTCTCTAAATTTCAGTAACTGTTGCATTGTCTGTTACAACCCTTTTTGCAACAGCTGCGCAGGTTCAGTAATTTCATATATATATATATATATATATATATATATATATGTGTGTGTGTGTGTGTGTGTGTGTGTGTGTGTGTGTGTGTGTGTGTGTGTGTGTGACATTTGCTACAAAAAAGGGGCTAAAATAATGAAGTTAACAGATTGCTTGAGTAATATATTCATCAACGTGAAAGTAACTCTTCAATAAAGAAATTCTTTGAAAGTATTCATAAGAATACAATTAAGTTATATGAACAATTATTTAAACTATCATGATTTCATGTTTGTACTATGCATATGGTGAAATAAAATCGGTTCCCTTCATTATATTGGCGAAAATTTGAACCGAAGCTAAATACGATATTTGAAAATTTTAAATCGAAACCGATCTAGCTTGGTCTAAAACCAAATTTTAATTAAAATCGATCGTCTTTGGTTTCAATTTGTCATGGACTAATAGCTGATATATTTATAGCAATGCGTTATCCTATAATATCTAAGCCTGAATTTTGGTTATGCAAAATTATTATTTCGTTCCAAGTATAAACAATTTCTAAATTCTGAGCTGACATCAAAAGTTCGGTTTGATTATCGATGTTAACAAAAAAAAATGGAGAGAGAGAGAGAGATAGATTTGCCCCTTAACAATGCCGAGCTAATATAATTCAACATATTGTATTCCTAGCAAATATATATATATATATATATATATATATATATATATATATATATATACATATTGTACCCTGACCAGGCGTGTTATATGAATAACTTCAATCGGTACATCATCATTTTAATATCGAAAGGACAATTCCATACCACTTATAAAAATAAATGTACCTTTTTTGTCATCCAATATATTCAACTCTCTGCACATACACATCTGCGCATATATGGATATATGTATTAAATAATTGAAATAAAGAACCCAAATATATATAGTAAAAATAGGGTAAATAAAAAAAAGATTATTTGGACGGTGTCACAAACCACTGAATTGGTAACATACCAAACATATCTAGAGTTATATATAAGCCTTTTGGTCAATATCAAAATTGATCAAGACACTACTTCCTTGTATATATATATATATACCATCAAGTTCACATCTTAGAGTTGGTAGGTGAGAATTCATATTAACGTTGATTTTATTTTATGTATATTATTGTAAAATTTTCATCATCACCAACCACATCTTAAAAAACCCACATCGATTTTTATTTTTATTATTTTTTGGATATTCTCAATGAACAATTGAGAAATAATCCACTTTGGTATATGTTTAATTAGCTAGCAGAAGTCTTATCAGATCTTGAACATGATACACCAAACTGACACGTGGCATGGATTTGATAGCGTAACAGCCTCATTAAAAAAAAAAAAAAAAAAAAAGTTTGCGTTCTTTGTTCGTTGATTTAAAGTTAAACCTCTAGCCAGCTCATAGAGTACGAGTCATAGCTTATTTGAAGCCTAATTAAACATAAATATCCAATTCCACAAAAAATACCTGTAACATCAGAAACTATAGCATAAGCATACAGTATAAATTTATAACCCATCACATGCTCTTGTTCCTTCAATTTATTGTTGTATTTACAAATAATCAAAATATGATGTTCAAGCAACATATATTAGAGAGAGCTTGCGTGGTCCACAAGTAAGCACTAATTGGCGCTTCGGTTGGCCAAAACATATGATTTTCAATTAACAAGTTTGTTGCACATGATATTTTCCAACTTTATATATAGCTTGACCCTTTTGAAGTAGTTCTAGCCATGGTTTGGAAAAGATTATTGTTATACTGCCATGCTTTTAATTTTACTGGCGTTTCACATTCATTGATGTACAACAAAAAAAAAAAAAAAAAAAGAGGAAATTTTTTATGTCTATTAAATTTCACAGAATATGGTTACTTGGGAGATAAGTTTTTAATTATTTGAACCTGGAGTGTCACTATTGTTTGAAGATGACAACCCTAGAGCATAATGCTATAATGGGCTGATTTTTGGTCAATTTGGACAGGCATTTGAGAGCCACATTGAGTAACGGAAAAGCCCATTGGCCCCATATTATCGGTCAACTCTTTCCTTATCTTTTGAGCTAACTCGTTTCAAAAAGAGAAATTGACTTTAAAATTAACAAAATATTAAGATTAGACCTCTTACTTTAAAAATATTTAAAATAAACTATTGTTCCTATTTCGAACAAAAATACATTTTTGACTATCATGACATACTTCTAATTGAATGCGGACATGCTGAAATTAGTTTTTACATAGAGATTTTTTCCGGCTGAATCGTAAATGTGTTTTAAAAATCACCGCACCATCTTTAAGATGTGTAAGACCATCATCGTTGGTTGGACTTGCTATATGTATCAAACTTATATACAAAATGAGCTAGTTTGATATCAAACACATCTTGTGTACTTGAGAATTTTTATTTACTTCTTGAATGGCAGTACTTTAGCTTTCTTGGTATGTTGAAAAATCTCAAAGTTGCCTACTTTGATTCGGAATTGGACTGAATATACATCTTCTAGAATGAATAAACAAGTACAAGCTGGTATAAAGATAGATATCACTAGAAAACAATAGAGAATTTGGGCTCTAGCCCGAGGATATACATGGCATGTTCAAGGATATTCCTTCGATCGGACGCGCTTGAGCTCAGGCTCATAAGATGTTGGTCGAAATTGACTTGAAAAGAGGCGAATTTATGGTCGGGAAAATTAATTTTTTTGAGAGACGAGCGAGAAAACGTGAGATAAAATAGGGCATATATTTGTGTGACGTGCCTGGGGATGATTCTTGTGTCTCTCACTATCTCTGTTTGATATGGTAAGAATCTCAAAACTCGATTCGTTTGTCTGAGAACTAAGTATAGAAGAGAAAGAGATCTTTGAACTAATGAGAGCTTAGATAGCACTTCATCAGAAAATTGAAAGAGACAACAATTTGAGTTATGCAAATCTGAGTCTTTGTGCCTTTGATTGTATTAGTACATTACTTAGATTAGTTGCTTTGTCACTAAATTAAGTTACTATTTTTTTTTTTATTAGTTGATTGCTTGTTGTATTTGTGTCTTACATTTGATTGTTTTATTTCACTTAAGAGCTGAATATATAATCATCTCATCACACATGCATCTGATATCACACGTTTAGTAATTTCAAAACAAAATATTTTTTTTTTTGCTCGTTAATAACATGGTCATAACTCATAAACATGCTAATAGAAGTCAAATGACTATATATTCAACTATTTGTCTTCTTATTAAATTATTATGTTTTACTTTGTGTGAATTACTCTAAATTTCAAATATTACTTTTTTGAAATCTTCAATCCTTGGATATATCACCTCATATCAAAGTTGAAAACGATGTTTTCACGTACATACTAAAAATATTGAACTGATGCGATTAATTATGGTTCGAAGATTTTGCGGGGTTAATTAATATAAAAAAAACCTTTAAAAAATATTTCAAACATCTAGACCGGCCGAAATCAGGAATTCGCATACACATATATAATAAAAATAAATCATAATAGTCACAAAAAGAAATGTCAACTCACAGAATCCACCAAATAATGCCTTCAAAAAAAAAAAAAAAAAAAAGAATCCACCAAATAATAATAATAACTAATATAATTTAAAATTTTAAAAAAGTAAAAAAAAAATCTAATAAGAAACACCTTCCCCAATATTCAAAACACACATAAAGAAATTTGTTTATATTATCTTATCTCCCCAACTAAAATTGAAGGAAGAAAAGAAGAGTTCGAAATTCACAAGCAGGACCCAAGCCAAGTCACCATACCCAAAAACCAAGTCCTAACAAACAACAATAACCAAAGGACTAGTAGATAAAGGAATATCCCAACCCCAACACTCAAATATGCATAATAATTACTAGATATATCATATATTGACAATTAGTTCCTAATGATTGTTTTCATCATCATCTTCATCATCACCGTCAACAACATTACCGTGATGATCATCGTCACGATTATCATCATCGCTAACAATGTCATCAAAGAAGGGGTCGTCGAGGAGCTCGGCCGCGGAGGGCCTAGCCCTAGGCTGCGCAACAATGCACTTCTCGATGAAAGCCCTAATTTCGGGGTCGGTGACTTTGGCTAGGGCATTTGGGCTCCTTCCCGAAGAGACTTTTTTATAGATCTTCGCGACATTGTCACATTCGCTATAAGGGATTTCCATGGTGACCAATTCAAGGACACACATGCCAAACGAGTATATATCGACCATTTCGGTGTAGTTTTCCTCGTAGAGCTCGGGTGCCATGAACTCCGGAGTCCCAAGGACCGAATGGGCTGAGTGGCTATTCCCAACTATTGCAGCCAAACCCAAGTCACCAATCTTGACCTATATATATATATAGGTCATTGTTATATATACGTGTGTGTCAAGAAAGATTTAGATATTAGATAATCAACCTGCAAGGGAGAGGATATGAGACATATCCCGAAATTGTTGAATTCCCAACAAAAAGTCAAATGTTAGAAATACAGTATTTTGCAAGATAAGATCATTGCTTGTGGGCATTGTATAAATATTAATGATAATTGGGTGACAAATTAGCTGATCATTAGTCGAATATGTTGTTGATAAACAGTAGGGTATATTTCTTCTTAGACTACATTGTATTTTTTTACTTTCAGAAATCTACTCTTTTTTTTTCTCCTTCTTCTTGATATTTTGGATTATGCAAATACTTTCCTACTGTAAATGTATATCCAACTAAATTTTTAAATTATTGCAGGTATAAAGACTAAAATTAACAAACAATGTTTTATCGGCAAGGGCTAAATCAAACTAACAAACAAAAAAAAAACTTAGATATTTCTAAGAGAATTGATAAGTGTTAATTTAGAAGCAATTAGGCCAATAGTCCATCCTCTTAAAAAAATAGTTCAAGTTTTATTTTATTAAGAAAATAGTCCACCAAACCAAAATAAATTTATTAAATGATTAAGTTAATTTAATTTACTTCATAAAGTAGTCTTATAAGCCAAAGTAAATTAATTAACCTGATTAAATTAATTAATATATTTCGATTTAATAGACTATTTTCTAAAATGAAACTTAAACTAGATTCTTAAAAGGAGATAGATGATTGGTTAGTTGTAACAAATACTTATAATTTAAAATCTTGTAAAAAAAAAGATATTATTTAAAACTTTAGAAATAATAGATGATTTCACGATTTTAAAACAAATAAATAAAAAATAGTACTTCTCTCTGTCTCTCTCTCTCTCTCTCTTATGAATTTCTTGTTACGTTTTTTAGGGATTTATCAGGATAATAGTAATAATAATAAAGATAATAATAACAACCTATACGAATTCTCCGATTTCTCTCCCAAAAAACTAAAAATCATTTTTTTTTTTAAATTGAAACTATAAAGACTAAGTATAACAAATAATGTTTTCTCGGCATGGCCATATGTACGACAGAAAAAATATGGAGAAAATAGAAAAAAGCAAATCAAAACTAACAAAAAAAAAACAATATTTCTAAGAGAAATGTCAAAAAGTTAGATATTCTTTATAATATCGGAATATTAGATGATTCCACGATTTCAAAATTAAGAAATAAATAAATATATAAAATAGTATTCTTCTTCCTAAGATTTTTAGGTATATTCATGAGGATAATAATAATACGTAATAACAACCTCTCCTATTTCTCTCGCAAAAAATAAAAAATAAAAATACATGAAAGAATAAAAAAAGAAAACATTATTATTATTATTAATTACCTTGCCAATATTCCCATTGACGAACACGTTACTGCAATTGAGATCTCTGTGAATGACACAAGGCTCGTGATTATGCAGATAATCCAAACCCTCCAAAATCTGCTTTGACCACTTCTTCAGAGCCTTGACCGAAACGTTTCTGTGTCTCAGACGATACTCCCTCAGATTCCCGCTCGTGCAGACCTCGGTGATGAAGTTCAGCCGCCGATTCTGCGCGTCGAGCCACGCGCCGTGGAGCGAGATTATGTTCTCGTCCTTCAGCGACCTCAGGAGTTTGACCTCCGAGAACACCCGGTCAACGACCGACGTGTCGTAATTCAGGTTGCTGAGCTTGACCTGGTTCCACGCGATCTCGATTCCTTCTTCTTGGTCAAACCCTCGGTAGACTTTTTTCACGGCGCCGAAGCCGAGAAGCTCGTCGTAACGGCCGTATCTTCCGGTCGGGTCGGTTTCGGCGAAGGGTTCGGAGTTTTGATCATCGGAAGGCATTTTTTTTTTTTTTTTGGGTATGAATAAACATGCAATAATAATGGGTGAATTAGGGAGTTTTATACATAGTGGAATGTGTGACTAGGGTTTGGTTGGGTTAAGTGGGAGTTATTAACTAACCATGGTTAGATATTAATGTTTTTTTTTTGGGGGGGGTAATTAATTTTTTTATGAAGCGTTTGAGGAAACTTTTATTAAATTCTCAATTTCCCATTTTGCAAATAATAAATAAATAAATGGATAAAATAAAATCCTCAACTTCCCATGACTGACATTGATTCATCTGACCAAAAAAAAAACAATTATAAACAAAAGTCCTTGGAAATCCTATACGTGAAAACGAAATGAAATGGGTGCTTGCCACGTGTAAATGCGTACCATGTTATTCGCAAAAAATGGTTTATTATTGTTTTTTTTTTTTTTTTACTGAATTAGATATTTTGATTCGGTTGCTATCAAATGGTTTTTTTTGTTTTTCTTCCTTGGGGAAATTGGAAGTCAAAGCCTTTGGCGCCAAGGATAGGAGAGACCTGAGCCTTTGAACGGTTGGACTTTTGAGAAGATCAACGGTCCAAATTAAGCTAGATATCTTGTTTGCATATTGCGGAATTATTCGTCCGGAGCAAAAATGTGGAAATATTCATTTTTCTCGTTTCATATTGATATCGATACTCTATTAGTATTCAGTGAATTCCGTTTAGAGTAGATACAAAAAGATATTTGCATGGACCAACAAGGAAACAAATAAAAGTCATCTTTCTTACCATATCTTTTTATTTAATATATTACATATATATATGTAAATTATACCAAAGATTTTTTGGAAAATAAAGTTGAATATTACTTCCCTCCCTCTCTACTATTTTCTAAAATGGCAAGATAATACGTTACATTTTATTTGTTTACTCTTACAAGGTAGGATTATGATTATTATTATTTTGCATCAAGGAAATTTTTTTAATTATTATTATTTATGATGCCATCTCCTACCTTTCAAGAAAATGAAATTTCAACGTTTGATCACTATTTGGTACGTTAGCAAAAAGAGAAAGAAAAAAATTAAAGAACTATAACGTTTCCTTTGTGTTGCTTTTGAACACAACATCAATAGCATGTACATGTAAGCTAAGATATTAGATAAAAATGGTTTCAGTTTTTTTCGCAGGTGACCGTTGGATCATAATCCAACGGTAGTGTGCAATACAAGATATCGTCTAACGGCTTTAAATAAAATGCATTGGATTGGAAAATCACAGGTAAGACATTCCACTGGGTCTGAATTAGAGAGAGAAAGAGAGAATTAGAGAGAGAACCACATTGATCTCATAATCGTGATTTTGGGGGTAATTCTAGTGTTTTCTTTTATGGAAATTAAAAACTCATTTGTAAGCTGTAATTCGTTGATAGTGAAGATCAGAAGCTGAACTAGGTCGTCAGGGTAAAAACTCTGTGTTTTCTTCTTCCTTTCTCCCAGTCTACATCGACGAGCACGACCACTGATTTTTCTTGCGTTTGAGGCATCTCTATTTTGAGAGCTCAAACCAGGGAATATCACAACAATTTGTTTATATGGATAATAAATCAGCACCGGCCATCTCCCAATTAAATAAATATAAATTAAAAAAAAATTGTTAAAATTTATGGTGGTAATTCGAGGCTCCAAAGTAAACATGTGTAGCAAATTGGTAATATTTTTTTTATCTGATCTCTACATATTTTATTTCAAAGTGAAAACACTAATTATGATGGCAATAAGATTGGCTGTGATCTTGTAGCTATTTGTAGATAGGTATAGGTTTTGTGCATGTACTCTTGTGACAACATGCTTTTTTCATAGCGTAAGAAATTATGAACAAATAAGAAACATGTGACCGAAAGTATTGAATTATGTATATAGGAAAGCAGAATTCTTGTAAATTTATACAGATATCAATAAGCAAACTATTTACGTGACATTTGCATGTGACGTGAAATCATATGTTCTCACATGCACGATCGCTCTACATCTATATATTCTACGTTTTGATCTCTTCGGGCCTAAGTATATCAGATAAACTTAAGCTCTAATGCATATCAGACTTGAATTTTATATATATATATATATAAAATTTATATAAGTTTCCAACTTCCAAGTACTCCAACCAAGCTGATAACAGCTAGGTAGCTTTTGGAATATTATGGATTCTACCTTACCTCCACAATTTATTTATTTAGTTAAAGCATCGGAATTGGACAGATCGAATGAAAGATAAGCTAACTTAAAATAAATTAAAAACATATGAAACACCAATACAATAAAATATTAAAAAAAAAAAAAAACAAATAATAATTTTATGCACCTCAACAGATTGTTATTATCCAATTTCACGCTAACTGTGAATAATACTATATCATCCCAATCATATGAGGTGTATAGCCGAGATATTTGACATCAATAAAACTAGCATCTATATGTTGATATGGTACTGATTTTTTTTTAAACGGGTATTAATACATTTAATATATATATATATATATATATATATATATATATATATATATATATATATATAATTGAAAGTGCAATGGATCACAGCTAGCAGGTCACAAGAGTTGGAAGCTTGAGTGGTGACTTGAATCGGTCATTTACACCAACACTTTTTTTTTTCTTTTTTTTTTTTTTATATATAAAACACATACACTTTTTTGTTGTTACCTTCAATACACATAAAGTCCATGACCATGAGCTATATTGATTACCCTATATTGGGACACACCCATGTTCTTTCCCAATATATATATGCCTTTTTTCCTTTCCACTTGATTGATATATGTTGATTCTCAACGTCTCATATAATTAACTACATATGAACCTTTTTTTTTATCTTTCTAATCTTTATCATTATCCAACTACACCCTCTTTGATTTTCCTCACTTTTTTAAAGTAGATCATGAATAACAATTTTCTTTCAATTTGATAGACGTATTTAAAGAAAATTCTATTAAAGCTCTCGCTTAAAAACGGATGATTACCGTGATTACAAAAAAGTCACACATAAACATCTATGATCAACAATGATCTCATTCATAGCACACGGTGGAATAAGACCCGAAAAACAACATTCTCCCTAACTCTAAAAGCATATTTAGCTAAATTATGAGATGCCTCATTACAGGGCCGAAAAAGAAACATAAAATTACAAGAGTTAAAACACGAAGAAATAACCTTGATACCTCTCAAAATGGTCTCGAGTTCCGTAGCCGGGATGGTGTCCCCTTTGATAGCTTTAACCACGTCCAAGCAATCCGATTGGAGAAGAACACGCTCCCATCCTCGTTAACATGGCACAGTCGCTCCAAAGAGGATATGGTCACGGCTTCCGCGAGAGGATGAGAGAAGACATGGTTTCTAAAACAAATACCATAAGTAATAACCATATCTTTGTGATCTCTACAAACGTACCCAGTTCCGTAGCATTTTTCTTATTGATCGATGGCCGCGTCGACCATGACTACAACATCCCCCTCATGAGGTGGATCCCACCCACGATATTCAACCACTTGCGCATGAGTTGTATTATCCTCCATGGCAGCCCTATGCTCCTCCAAATAGCCACCGGGCTAGGTCACCAGATTCTTGGCATCCACCACGCTTTCCCCATGGCCACATTGTTCCTATGATTTTAAATCTCCCACACCAAGATAACAAATAAATCGAGATTCCATACCTTAGTAGAGTTCTTAACCTTGAGGAAGAGGTCGACGACGTCGTCTCCATGGAGTTGCTTAATCAAATCTCAAACCTGCCAATTTCCAAACTTTTCGCGACCACCGGCAGCAGCCCTAAATCGCATGTACCACTGACTCCGGACCACCCAAACAAAAGGGGCAGCAAGCGTCATTGTCAATTTTTCGTCTTTCGAGAAGCATTTTCATCGGAATCTATCCCTTACACACACGCCAAACAAATAAACATACCTTAGGGGGCACCCCCCAGTTTTCAAAGGCAGGTCACCAAGATGTCATCACGGAGTGAAAAGAAGAGCTCGCTTCGAGACCCAAGCCAATGGCAACTTTGTAGCCGCTTTTAACCGAGTATTCTCCATCCTTCTTATAGTGCCAACGAAGTACATCGTTCATACCCGCACCACTACCCAGGATGCTAAGAATCGTCTCCGCATCCTCTATTCCGAACATATTACAGATCAACTCTTCATCCCAATCTCCATATCTCCATTTGAGTTCCGTAACTTTTATCTCCTCGGGGATAAAGGGAGGGTCAATGAACGAGAACTTAGTAGGTCTAGGGAGCCATTTGTCCCAAAGGACCAACACTGACTCGCCATCTCCAAATTTTCATCGTGATCCCTCATATACAATCTCATCACCCCACACCAAGCCACGCCGCATAGAAGACCCGTTAGACCCACACCTCGCACGGAACAAGTCCCCATCCGCGAAATAACTCACCCTAAAGACACATCTCACAAGGCTATCCGGCTGTCTATTGAGTCTCCACATATCCTTCGCGATGAGGGCTCGATTGAACCTCTCAAGGTCCCTAAAGCCTAGCCCGCCTTTTGTTTTGTGCTTAACCAACTTTTTTTCCATTTACACCAATGGATCTTGCGCTTGTCTTTGGTTTCGCCCCACCAAAAACTAGCCACGTCGCTATGGATATTTTTAATGAGTTCTTTCGGGAGCCGAAAACAACTAACATCATAGCTCGGGATCGCCTGAAGGTTAGACTTGATAAACACTTCCTTCCCGGCTTGCGAGAACCAAGCCTTCTCCAAGACTTAATCTTATCCCAAATTGATTTTCATAAGAAATCAAAGAGCTCTTTTTTCCTCATACCTGTGAAAGTAGGGAGGCCGGGGTATTTCTGATGGCAAGTCGTAATAGTAACCCCAAGATGGCTCGCAATCATCTCTTAAGTCTCTTCCGGCACATCACACCCAAAACAAACATCCGTCTTGGAGAAATTTATGGCTTGCTACGAGGCCTCAAAGTACAACTGAAGGCTTCTATCCACTGCCTTACAGTATACATGCACGGAAGAAAATAAGGCTATCTTCCACAAAGAGTAGATGAGAGACCCAAAACTCCCCTCTATCGAATCTTACCCTCCTAATATCCTCTCTTAGTTCCCCGGCTCAGAGAATACTAGATATACCCTCCAAGCAAAAAAAGGAATAAGGATGGAGAAAGTGGGTAACCTTGCCAGAGACTTCTCCAATGAACCACGTGACATGTCGATCCGTTGATATTGAAGGAGAAACTAACTGACTTGACGCATCGTATGATATTTTCCACCCAAGTCCTATCGAAGCTCAACTTAACCATCATCGCCTCTAAGAATGGCCACTCCACATGGTCGTATTCCTTAGCCATGTCCATCTTGAGGCCGCACTTATACCATTACCAAAACAACAGTGGTTCATGGTGAGAATCCCCTCGAAACACACCATAATGTTATAAAAATCAGTCGCCCACCAACAAAAACCTCTTGGTTTTCAGAGACAGTGGGCGCCATTGCCCCTTTTTTCCAACATTCTTAAAATTCTCGCACAAAAAGAACGTGAAGGGAAGAAAAAATAAATTAACCTGAAATGTAACACCCTTTTTATGTGATGTCAGCTAAATGTAGTAAAGATACCTGAAACATCATCACAACAATATTGCGGATATCAAGAGAAAAAAAAGTTGTGGAATTCACTTAGCCGGTGTAAGAGTTTTTGATTTTCGGATCTCGAAAACCGACCATCTGGAATCCACCAGAATCGGTGAGCAATGCTCTGGGCCAATTCATGAACTTGTGGAGACCACCTAAGTCTTCGATGAGCTCAGAGGTCGGTCGAAGAGCCAAATGGTACGTGTTTCCGAGTATTATCTGGCAACCGATCTCCTCGAGCTGTTTAGTGGTCAAGCCTTTTATCGTACCTTTCAACAACACCGAAAAAAAGCTTATCGATAAAACGAAATCGCTTGATACGACAAGATTAGATGTTATAACCATAAGACATTTGAAAATCACCTTATAGATTTCGAGCAACATGTTCCCTCTTTCTGGGACCATACAGATTTTGACCAATTTTTTTCCAACAAAGAAAGCACACTCATTTATTGAATTAAATTCAAACTCGGGTTCCCTAATGGAACTCTTGTCGTTGCTAGCTATCTTGCTCGTCTGGTCTACCATAGCGTTCGCCAGTGGGATTTCTCTTCCTCAATGTGGATTCCTCGCCGCTTCATCATCATCGTCATGATCGACACCTCCAGCCATAACCAGATCCTTTGCAAGCCCAAGCACTATCGTCGCCATGATCATAACGCTCAGGGAGAGGAAAAGCTGGCAAGAGTCAGAGGCCTTAGTGCCATTTTTCAGGAAGGGATCAGAAAGATGGGTCATTCGTCAATTTCTTTACCCAGGAAGAACTGCCAGTTTTTCAACCTGTTTTCGCGTTGATATTCTCATAAACATAAGCAACAGTATTATTACTACTTTGGGCAACAGTATCGTGGACTCCAAAATTTGGGTCACTATTAGATCCAAGGTGATTTTGGCCTGAGTTAATTTTGCCCCCCCAAACCTTTATCTTTCACTAATGGGATTTTTTTTAGCCCTCAGGCTGGAGAGCCTTTACCCTACCGCGTACACTGGTATTGAGATTGAAAGTAGAAACGCGTGTGGGATTCGCATTTAACTCAACATTCCCGCTACCAGGAGAATGATAGACATTCATCTTGGAAAAATTGCACCCTCCAAAACCGAGGCTTCATTATTGCTGTAATTAAAATCATCATCGGCAATGGAGCCTTTCTCTCTCTTCTCTTGATTATGCATGTTTTCAGCTGCCGTCGTTTGTCTATTTTGGGAGCCTTCGTCACCAGTCGCTGCCGGTGTCGGCGACGGATACGGAGCCATTGATTGCTCTCCCATCTCAGCTCAGTTATGCTTGGTGCCATGGCCTTCCGCTCTTCGCCATTGATATGGGTTTTGTGGAGCCCCTCTACGGCGTTCATCATTCCGGCTCATCGAGCCTTTCACACAGAAAGGGCTGCTCACAAAGAGATTAGGAGCCTCACACCTCAGCCACATTCCAAATCAATGATGTTTCAGAGAGTTATCGACAGAGATTCCGGGGGCTTTGCAAATCCTCTATTCATGACCCATCCACCCACAATGAAGCAAAGATCGGCGAGCCGCTCGTACCAGATATCAATCCAGGATGTGTTAGAACTTGATCCCAATTTCACATTAATTCCTCCTTTCACTGGTTTTAGAATATCCACGAGCACCCGAATCTGGATTCATGTGTCTCTACACCTGCCTTCTTCCTTCATTCTAGTCGCCCTTGTCAACAACTGAATGCCATGGAATTGAACCCAGAACTTTGAGTATCGAAATTATTCGTCTGAAGATTTCTCCTCATTCGGGTCATTGAGAATCTAAAGCATCTTATCGAAGAGCCACGGTCCATTCTCCATCACTTTTTCTTGTCGTCAATTCGCTCAAAATTACAGCAAAATCCTCCATCGTCAAGGTCCCGCATATCAATGTTACCGTGGGTGTTCCAAAGCCCACCCATAAACGATTTCAGAGCCCAACGATTGAAATCTCTATCGCACATAAGTCTTTCGTGAATCGAATTGCCCATAGATTGTTTTGCATTCTCGAGTTTCGATTCCTCCGCTGCAAACACAACATCCTCCTCATCCTCGTCAACTCTCAATGAGGCACATATGTCACACAAAGTCCTCCATAGATCTTCGGTGAAGAAAACGCTTCAAGACGAGTTACTCTGATACGCAGAGAAAACATGATGCAAGCTTGTAGAACCCCAAAATCCTACCTAATCAAGATATCACGCGGATCAGTCGTCGGAGAGCAAGAGCTGAAAGAGAGAGGTCTTTTTGAATAATAGTTACATAGATAATTTAGGTTCAATTTGATAGATGTACTTTAATTCTACATATCTCGTAACTAACTACACATTAATTTTTTCAAGGACTTTATCTTATCCAACTTTCCCTCAGTACTAAAATTTCTTCGCCTTTTTTAGGCCCTCAATATGCATGATATATATCCGTATGTCCCATCTCTTAAAATGTTACCGGTAAAGAAAGAAATGAAGAAAATTGCATAGTCAATATTCTAAATAATTGATTGATGAGATAATTGATCAAATCTTATCCAATATAGTTTATAAAGATCTCGCATTGAAGAACAAATAGCGAATATATACAGATTCTACCAAAATTTATAAAATTATAGCTCAATGTGATTTATTATGAAACTAATTTAAACTTAATATAATATCATAATATCCAAAAAAAAAAAAAAAAAAAAAACCAAACTCTGATAAAAAAAATAACAAACAAAAAATGAAAACCGGTTAAGTTAAGATGAAGTCAATTTTAAAATAATATGTTAAATATTATCCATACAGGTCACTGATCATATGATCATATAGAGTTATAGTCATTCTATTTTGAGTTCGAACTTTATTATGAATGTTTTCTGCGGTTACATATGCAAAAAAAAAAAAAAAAGAAGAAGAAGCTATAAGGATAATATCATGCGTTATCATTTTATATCAAAATAGCTAGTGAAGTGTCAATTTTATCTTCATTTAATTATTTTGTATACTCTATTATTTTTCATAAGTTTGATCTTTTTGTATACAATACTATAAATGCATATTGTATCATAGTTGTGTGTTGGTGCACATTTAAAATGCGTGTTTCAAATATTTTATAGATATTTAACGCCAAAGTCAACACTTAGGACTGTTTGTATTTCGATTTAGTTAGGGTCAGACCTTATGACACCACGTATGTTGGGGTGTGATTAAATATTCTATTCTTGTTGTCCTTGTCACGCCGGAAAAAAGTTCTCGATTCCTCTTTGTCTCGTCACGTGTTGTCTTTCGTATTCTTTGTGTTTGTTGTATTCTTCACCTAAAAAACAAGAAACATGAGTTCGATCTAGTTAGAGCCAAATCGTATGATAGCACGTAGGTTGGAGTATGGTGAAATATTCTATTCTTGTTATCCTTGTCACGCCGGAAAGAGATTCTCGGTCATAAGGTTGATTCGGAGACTTTGGTCGAAAGGTTGACTCGAGAGTTTGAGGTTTTGTCCAAAAAAATTGTTTGTAGACTTGGACTTTGTGCATTGACTTGCTTTGTCATTTTTTCTCTCTCTGTCTCGTTTTAACCTTGTGAAAATATAACGTAACAAATATAGACTACTTAAATATATATTAATTCTATGTATACCAAAAATTGTATACTAATTACCAAAAATCGTATAATGTATACCGAAGGTATTATCGTCCTAAACATTTGAAAACAACTTTCTTTCTGACATGCATTGAAATTGCGGTTATTTTCGAAAGAAGTCTCTAAAAAAAGTGAGTCGTGCAATTCTCTAAAAAAAATATTGGGCCGATGAAAGAGCAGCCTCTATTATTGGGCTTTTAGTGAGCAAATCTCGGCCCATAATTTATAATCTCACCCCCAAATTAGAGAAACCAACGCAAAGCCCAATAACAGAGATTGCTCTGTTTCACAATCTTCCTCGTTCTCAACAAACCTCAAAATCACCCGCAAAGCCAAAGCTCCAATGGCGTCTTCTTCTACGACGACGACGCTGAAATCGATCTCCGACTCGCTGAACCAGATCGATTACAAGAAAGCGAGCCTCAAGAAAGCCTTCGATGACCTCCAATCGCAGTCCTCGTTACTCACGAGCTTCTCTCTCTCCTGGTCCGACCTAGAATCCCACTTCTCCGCCGTCCAGCTCACTCTCGCCGGAAAATTCCGAGACCTCGAGGCCTTGTCCGCCGCCCCCGTCGGAGCCGCGCCGGAGCCGGAGAGTATGGAGACCTCGCCGGAGCCGGCGGCGAGGCCCGAGCTTGTGGCGCTCTGCGAGAGGATGGACGGGCTAGGGTTGAGGCGTTACATCAGCGAAACGGCGAAGGATCGGAGCGCCGTCAGAGCGGAGCTCCCAAGCGCTGTCCGGCGAGCTCCGGACGCGGCGGCGATGGTTCTCCGGGCGATGGAAGGGTACGATTACGAATTGCAAAGTATATAGATGAGGAATGTATTGGTTTAGTTTAGTCTTTAGTCTCGATTTCCTCTAATAGGTACTACGGCGGAGCGGAGAACGATCTGGAGCTGAGCAGTCTTCGCCGGAGCTGCGTTCTGTTGCTGGAGGTTCTGATGGCGGTCGGAGCGACCGCCGGCGGAGAGACGAGGGAAACGGCGGCGGCTCTGGCGGCGGAGTGGCGGAGGAAGATGGACGCGGCGGACGAGGACAAGAGCTTGCTCGAGGCTCTGGGCTTCTTGCATTTGGTCGCGGCGTTCGGTTTGGCTTCAGAGTTCGACTCCGACGAGGTCGTCGATTGCCTCGTTGTGGTGGCCAAGTATCGCCAAGCGGTCGGGCTTTGCCGGAAGATCGGACTCATTGATAAAGTTGAAGGTAAAGGTCGAATCTGAATATCATGTGTTGTTCTTGTAGCAGTGATGATTGTTGTTGAAAAGAAATAGGTATTGGACTATCGAGTAAAGTCTAGTTTTTTTTTTCTTTCTCGTTTTCGGTTTGTACTCGTGGACGAAACGAGTTGGAATTTGAGATAGCAAAAACTAGTCCTGATTCGAAGAGGTTTGTAGTGGAAAATTATGGAGTTTTTGCAAGTGGTTGATAATGAATGTGTAGTTGACATTGGAGTTTAAGTGTACAAACTTCAAAACTATATGAAGATAATTATTTTTTCTTAGAAAAAATTGTAATTCTTCTGTCATGTTGGTTTCAGATCTCGTTCAGAAGCTCATAAGCAAAGGAAAATACATATTGGCCGTCAAATTCGTGTTCGAGTTCGGGTTGGCCGAGAAATTCCCTCCGGTTCCTCTCTTGAAGTCCCACGTGAAAGAGTCGAAGAAAACCGCAAAGAGGCTCATCAACGAAGGAAACAACTCTCTCAAGTCCCTGGTAATAAGCGTATAAATAATCATATTACGTATGTGTGCGTGTGCGTGTGTGTGTGTTCATCGCCTCGCTTTTCAGAACGAGGCCACAGCGAAAGAGGTGAGCGCTCTGAGATCGGTTGTGAAAGTCATCGAAGATCGGAAGCTCGAATCGGAATACCCGCCGGAGCTTCTCGCGAAGCGAATCGAGGAACTCGAGAAGCAGAGGTTGGAGAGGAAAAAATCCGCTCCTTCTTCTACTTCGTCTTCTGTTTTGGCGCCGGTTTCGAAACCCTCTCACCAAAACGGAAACAACAACAACAAGCGCCCGAGAACGGACTCGCACTCGGTCCCGAAACCGGCCCGCAAAGCCTTCAGAGCCTCGAACCCGTCCCACCACAGCCACAATCACCGCCAATACCAACAACAGCCCCGTTTTCACCGGTCGGGCCCGCCGAGCCTCGCTCCCGGGCCCGCTCAGCCCGTTGGGCCTTATGTCATGTCGGGCCTAGGCCCAACAACGGCAGGGATGTATAGTTTGCCCGGAACGGCCGCGCCGCCAAGCAACTACTACGACGTCCGAAATTCCTACGCCGGGTATAATTTACAGCAATACCCTCCGTCGTACTATCCGCAGTAGTGGGGTCGGTTAGGTAATTTTGCGTCCCTTTTTTTTTTTTTTTCCAGTACCGTGGTATTGGGTGAACTATCTTTCGAAACGGAGATGATCTCCGTGACTGTAATTAGTAGAGTACCGGAAAAGCTAGAGTTTCGTGACGTTTTAGAAACGAGGTGTGTGTGATCACATCACTGTGCGTAATTAATCTCGTGGACAGGTTATATCTGTTTTACGTACTAAGTTTATTCGCTCTTTGCTGTGGAGCTTTTTTTTTTTTTTTTTTTGTTCGAACATGGAACAAATTGCGTTCAAGGTTGTGTAAGAACCTTGGTTTGATTTATATTATATATTTTTATATATATTTTATAAGTTTAGCTACATTGTTTGTGAAGAGCTCTAGTTTTGTTTGTTTAGGTTTAGATTCTGAATCAACATGCTTTAACCCACTCAAGCCCATATTTTCTGCTCTTAGAGAGGATTTTTCTGCTTCTTCTTCTTTATAGTGTAGTTTATAGGTATTTTTTTGTTTTTTTGTTCTTCTTTCTTGGTTGAGGCATCCGATTTTCTCGGGTTTTTGCTTCGAAAAATGGGAGATCTTTAAACCTTAATTGATGATCCATTCACTGGAGTCTTCTTTTTTTAAGCCTAGCTGATTGATTATTTTATGCTTTGTGCGCTTGTGGTTTCCGAAGATTATCTGAAACGATCAGAGTGAAAAACGAGTGCGTTTCTTCTCCTGTTTTTGTTTCTCAAGAACTGAAACAAAATCATGGAAAGAACTTACATAATGGTCATGAGTCTCATAACCATGCTATCACTTGGTTTTGTGTGATTAGATTAGATTAGATTGAATAATTTTGTTTCTTCTTTCAAAACATCCTTTCTGAGGATGTATTCTTGAATACTCACTTTTATTTTTTTCCCTCTCTGAAGTCTTTTAGAGCTCTTTTTATTTATTTATTTATATATTCTGATTTAAATTGTTCCATAATATATGTGTATGGAACTCCAAGTTACTGTTCTGGCTGCTCATTGTATTTGTCTATCCCATCTCTGTTTCAAGCGATACATTCATTTATTTATTTGTTTATTTTTCATCAAGGGAACTCGTAAACTTTTAATGGCATATAAACTTTTAATGGCATATAAACTTTTAATAGCATTATCATGAGTAATTAAGTCGTAGGGACTGTAGTTATATACATTTAAACGTTATAGCGACCTATAGTTTTGTTCCCTCCTTTGGTGCTTTGTTTTATGGTTCATCTGCTTGTTCACTTTTGGATTGATTTATATATATAATATATGTATATATATATATATATATATATATGTGTGTGTGTGTGTGTGTGTGTGTGTGTGTGTGTATGTTTTTGTATGTATATAGAGCTATGTATAATGTTTCTGAATATAGTAGTGGTCCTATATTTGTGTATTATTTCAGTCACAAGTCTCAACATTATTCACGTTGATGGTTGGAAAATAACATAATGACTGACAATAGCTTCTGGAATCTCTGCTCTAGGAATTTTTAATTTTTGTCGTCTAATGCCTAATATTTATGGGCATTATTATGAGTAGCTCGAATTTTGTAATTCATGGGGGTACCAATTAACTTGGTTTTACTTCTATTTATTATATATATATATATATATATTATAACCCAAAGTCATAGTGATATCAGGTTTCCTCTAAGATATTTCAGTTTGTGTAAGCATAAAGTCTCAAGTTAATATGACATATTATATTTCAAGGATAAGGTCTGTGTTTAATTATTATTTATCATTATAAATTTCATTGTGTTAATTGTTTTAGCATTTGTGTTGTTTGTACCACTATCAATGAACATAGACGTGGAAACCTCACTTGTCATGATGTTAATATAGATGAAATAATTTGTGGACCTACCAAAAAGACAAAAATAAAAATAAAAATAAAAACATATTAGAAAGAGAAACATTGAATCGGGGGCTTCAATATTTTGAATTAATTTAATACTTTTCACATTATTGTGTGGTTAATTGAAATACAATCAATGACAGTCCAAAGTTAGTTGCAACCTAAATTGATATGTATCAAACTTTTTTCAAATATTAATTGATCCATATGATAAGTTGTTATCTTTTTCTTTTTTCTCTATGATTCAAACTTGGAACTCGACCGTTAACCCCAACAACTTTACTTGATGATCTTGAGCTATAAGAACGTAAATTTACTAGATATAAGTTTACACAAAGTTATAATGTTGTCAATATAACCATATTAGTTAAAAGGTTGCTAAACGTAATAGTTTAACAACAAAAATAGAAAGAGTATAGCAACAATAACTAGAAGTTGTAGATAATGTGTTACTATTCTATAAATAAACTATTGACAAACAATATAAGGAAGGACACTAAAAAATCTCCAACAAATGACCACAATTTATTTGTCCCCTTATATTTAGAGGTAGTGAAAATGTAAACTTCAGTTAACTTTCAGTGGAGGTTAATTGATTTTTAAACATATTAAAAATAGCTCAAAATGTGTGAATTTTTTTTTTTTTTTTTGGTTGTTAATTCTGGCTGTACAAATTTTTCGAGTTATAATTTGAATTTTATTGTTTGATGTATATTAAATGACAATTTCAGTTACAAATTCAACCGATTAAGAAACGATAAAAATAAATCAAAGTAATTATACTATTAATTTCGTACTGCACATCCTATTGTAATTTGGGTTCACTTTATTCTAATCTTAGCATCCGATTTCGGTGCCACGCATTAAACTTTTTTCCTAAATAAATTTTATTCAACTAAAAATCTCCTAACAAGAATATGTTGATATATGCCCACAAAATGGAAAAACGAAAATAAATTACAGATGATAGAGTTGAGACAGCAAAGATTCGAAATGATGTTGTTTTCATACAAAATTCCAATATCCTCATAATTTTTCATTTCTTTAATTAAGCAAAACATTACTTTTTATGTTCTTTATCCAATAAAATAAGGTTAAATGTCCACAATTCACCACCATTATGATGACCACCATAATTCAATCACTGCCTTTGCGGCTTGGCTTTTGGCTCTGTAGACTCACAAGAGTACAAAAAACCAACAATATATATATATATATACACTTTTCTAAAAATTATAATTATTATTATAAAAACTTTGGACAAAATATAGACTATTGTTGCTTTGAAGTTTAACCATCACACACTATATTACATGGGAAACGTTTTAATTTTTTTTGAAGGGCATTAATATAACAATGACCCAACAATATTTTTTTTGAAGGGCAATATTTTTTTTCTTCTTCCCTATTTCATGTTTTTTTTTACTTAAAAAAAATAGCTGCTCAAGTCAAATTTTTCTACAAATCAGAGAGTTCAGAGAGAGTGAAAAAAAGAGAGAGGATTAACTCAAATGACAATTTTACCCTTCCCCTTCATTTTCCTCTTCATAAATCCTTTAATTTTTTTTCTCTAATTCAGAGACTCGTTTTTTCTTTCTTTTTCTTCTCTCGAATGACTGTTTTTCCCTTTCATTTTTCTTCTTCTTTTTCTACAAAACTCCACTCGCTCTTTTGACTCTCTCTCTGAAGGTTTAATGGCGGCGATCGAGAACTCCGAGCGACGGAGCTCCGACGGAATGGATCCGTGCACGGCGGAGTTTCAGGAACCTCCGTCAGGCTCCGGTGGAGCAAAGTACAAGCTCTTATCTCCGGCGAAGCTTCCGATCTCGAGGTCCGCTTGCCTCACGATTCCTCCGGGACTCAGTCCGTCATCGTTTTTGGAATCGCCTGTCATGCTCTCAAATATGAAGGTAACAAAACTGGTTTGGTAGTTTCCGAGGGTTCGGATCGGAGTTTTCGTTTCAATTTTCGTCGGTTTTTGTTTGGTAGCCGAGGAAATGGGAAGAAAATTTAATGCGTTTTGGAAATGTTAGGTTGTGTTTTGGTTGCTCGGTTTATAGAAGGAGTAGGAATAAATTTAATTTCGTTTTTCGTTAATTAGGTCACGTAATTTAAGTGCGAGAAAATTCTGTTTGGTTGACAATAGAAGTGGATTCAGCTAAAGGAAGTGCTGAGTTGTGTTGTAGCTTTTTTGAATTTTGAAGTCTGAACATGGCCTAGCTGAGAAAAAGAAAAAGGAAAAGCTTAACTTTATTTTGAAACCAATATTCTCTTTGCACTTTCTCAGTGATTATATATAGAATTCGATTTGTTTCTTCTATATGATCTGTGAATTTTCTGTTTGGTTTGTGAATTGTGACGAAGTAGTGGAGAATACTATCGTTTTTGGTGAATGATGTTGAAATCTTGATTGATAATTAGTGAGCTTACTATCAAGATTCTCTTTGATCTTGCAAAATAATAATAATAATAATAATAATAATAATAATAATAATAATTGAGAATATGTATTGCTATTATTAATTTCGAGTGTCTAGAAAAGATCGTTACTTAGCTTTTTTTTATTTGATCTGTGATGATGGGCTATTGCATAATGTTCATGATGGGACATCAAGATTCTGATGCTTGATATTAGATTTAGATTATTGTTTGTAGTACTGTGTCCTTTTTATATACCGTATAGAGTGTTCCATCGAATTGCATTAGAATATGCTCTTTCTAGTAGAACTCTGCATTTTCTCCCCTACTTTTGATTATCGCCTGTGTTGTTTTTTCACATAATGAATCGTTTCTTTCGTTGGTGGTGCTCGGTCCTTCCGTTTATCCTTTTTTGAGGTGTGAGTGGGTGTACGGTGAAACTTTTTTATTTTTTATTTTTTTATTTTTTATGTAAGTGGAATAAGAATAAATACATCAGCATGAGATAGTGCAACTTGTTTTTTTTTATCGAAATGTGCTGAAACGTAGATCGAATGGAAGGCTGACATTATTATAAAATTCAATATAGAAATTGACCTTTCATAGAGTTTCTTGTAGTTTGTCTTTCAGTACGTGGTATTTTAAAAACGCCAATGGTCGTTTGAGACGCATAATTTTTAGCTCTCGTTAAACCACACTCCAGGTCCTTAAAATTACGCATATATCTGCAAGTTCTCTGGTCTCCTAGGGTTATTTTTTTAGTGATTGATCCGTAAATAGGAGTTTTGTAAAGCACATGTTCCTCTTTGTCATGTTAGACTAAAATTTATACTACTTTTAGCATTTAGAAGTCTATTGTTTGTTTTGCTATACTTTCTCTGGAGAGAGACCCAAAGTTTGGGATTTCTTAGATTTTTTTTGTGTGTGCTTTTTTGCAGGCAGAACCATCCCCAACTACCGGAACCTTTTTTAATCAAATGGTGCAGAGCTCTGTTGGCTCTGCTATGTATTCGGCAACCACAGTTTGCTCAAATATCAGTACATCTGGTATGATGACTTCGAGCTCCTTCGAGTTTAAGCCTCACGGTTCACCAAATATGGTAATTTCCTAATGAGACAGTGTTTGAATACCTTGATGTTTTAGTTAGTAGAATAGATGTAGAATTTGACAGTGTTTAAATACCATAATTTCCAAATATGGTATGATATGGTAATTTCCATACTGTACTTTTTTTTTTATTTTTTTTTTATTTTTGTGTGTATAGTCAGTGAGCTTGATTATCATGTGCCTACTCAAATCTTCAAATCTCTCCGAGTTCACCTGAAATTTTACTGTGTTGATCAGCTGTTTCTCATTAAAATCGTTGTTTTGTTGCCTGATGTTTTTCATTTATTGAAGGCAATTGCAGATCCAAACAATTATCACATGTCTTCACAAGTCCATGGCCAGTCATCACAGCCTTTTGCATCGAATCCCTCAGTTAAAAGCGAGTCCTCGAACGAACTGAGTCTATCGGCACCGGTGAGTGTTGCCGCTTCTGGAAATAGCGGCCCCGCCGCCGATGGGGACTCTGAGGAACTGAGCCAGAGAGGCAATCCCAATCCCCAATCGGCACCGTTTGATCAGAAAGTGAGCGGACCTTCGGTCATATCCTCCGACGACGGGTACAACTGGAGAAAGTACGGGCAAAAGCATGTTAAGGGAAGCGAATTTCCGCGTAGCTATTACAAGTGTACACATCCCAACTGTGAAGTGAAAAAGCTGTTCGAGCGCTCTCATGACGGACAGATTACGGAGATCATCTATAAAGGCACACACGATCATCCGAAACCTCAGCCCAGTCGGAGATACAACACGGGAACTATCATCCCAGTCCAGGATGAAAGATCCGACAAATACTTGTGCATAGCTGGGCGTGATGGTAAGAAGGAATAATATATTCTCTTAGTATGTCAGTCGTTTATCCTTGCAGTTTGTATTCGATTGGATCAGTAACGTGCTTTTTTTTTTTTTTTTTTTTTTTTTTTTTTTTTTCTGGTTCAGATAAATCTCCCAATATATATGGGCAAACATCTAATCCCAATGACCCGAACGGCACACCAGACATGTCCCCTATTGCAAACAGCGATGATGGTGCCGAAGCAAATCGGATCAACGATGAGATGGACGAAGATGATCCATTTACAAAACGGAGGTATGGTTGTCAATTATAAGATTTTTCCCCCATAAGTGGTGGTATATTTAAGCTTAACGAACAAAATATGGAAACTTGTTTTTGTGCAGGAAAATGGAAATGGGAGGTATCGATATCACCCCGGTGGTCAAGCCCATCAGGGAGCCACGTGTCGTGGTTCAAACCCTGAGCGAGGTCGATATATTGGACGATGGTTATCGCTGGCGAAAATACGGCCAGAAAGTGGTGAGAGGGAATCCCAACCCAAGGTAAACGAACTAAAACCCAAATTTTTTTATTATTTTGTTTCAGTCCCTTGTAAATTTTAATTTCTAACATTTGCCCCCCTTAAGTTTGATTTATGAACAAGAGGGACTTGTCTAGCACCCAAACCCCTCTAGATAAAGATTATGGGTTACAATCAAGTATAAAAAAAAAATATGGTTTCTGGGTCTGTCCCTGAAGCAATCCGAGCCATTTCGTCAAATGAAATCGTTTTTTTTTTTTGTTCTTTCCTGATCAAATGAAACTCTAAATGATAATAATAATTTGCAGGAGCCATTTCGTCAAATTCCCTTGGGTTTTATTTATTTTGTTTCAGTCCCTTGTAAATTTTAATTTCTAACATTTGGCCCCCTTGAGTTTGATTTATGAACAAGAGAGACTTGTCTAGCACCCGAACCCCTCTAGATGAGGTTATGGGTTACAATCAAGTTTAAAAAATACATTGTTTCCGGGTCTGTCCCTGAAGAAATCCGAGCCATTTCGTCAAATGATTTTTTGTTTTTGTTTTTTATCAAATGAAATTATAAATGAGAATAATAATTTGCAGGAGCTATTACAAGTGCACGAACAACGGGTGTCCCGTACGCAAACACGTGGAGCGAGCCTCGCACGACCCGAAAGCCGTGATAACGACTTACGAGGGAAAACACAACCACGACGTTCCGACAGCAAGGAACACCAGCCACGAGATGGCGGGCCCGCCGAGGCACATGAGGCCCGAAGAGCCCGCCTCCGTCCCCGCCGACACGATCAGCCTCGACCTCGGCGTCGGAATCAGCAACTCTGCCTCCGATCACAGGCCCAACAACGATCGCCGGCCCGACCACCACGGGATGAACATGAACACGAACATGAACATGAACATGAATATGAACATGAACATGAACATGAACATGAACATGAATATGAACATGAACATGATTCACCACCAAAATCAGGTCCCGCCGGGGTTTTACGGGATGATGAACAATCCGTACGGGTCCCGAGAAAATATCGCAGACGGTCGCGGCGGCGGAGGAAACCCGTCTTCGTATCCGTATCCTCCGAATATGGGTAGGATTATGATGGGTCCGTAAATCTTCTTAGGTGTAAAACTCAGGGACGGAAATAATATAATTATATATAAATATATAAAATGTTTTATTTATTTATTTTTCATTTTCTGTTCCGGTGGGACGGTACAGGAAAAATGTTGGAAGTAGGGAAGAAGAAGAAGAAGAAAAAAAATGCTGTGATTGATCTCAAAGCTGAAAATTCTTTCTCTTGAACTATGTGTTTGTTGCAAACATTAGCCTCTTTGGAAATACATTGTACAAATATGAATCGGTCTGTACGGATATTTGTAATTTTAACCCGAGATAATGTAATGTAACTCGAGTGCTTTTGACAAAAAAAAAAAAAAACTCCCAAAGCTTTTCTTGAGTAAGAAATATGATTATTATACTCTACTAATGTTGCTGGTACAAAATGAGACAACTGAATTCAGGAAATTTTTTGAACTGTCCTTGATTGTATTAATTGCCTTGTATAGTAATACAAAACTGGTAAGTTTCTTGAAGATTGTGGCTTTGTTCTTTTGCAGGGCAGTCTGTCTGCGCGCTTTTGGAGCTTTTTGTATTTGAATATGGTAGCCCATGGATGCTATAAAAATAGACCTGTTGAATCCAAAAAACATTTATTGCATTCGCTTCATTTTCTTTTCCTTATAAACTCCGTTTAATATTATATTGTATTCTGTTCTGCCACGTTTTGTCTAGCATCTCCACCGGAGCTTAATCTTATGTAGACCGTTCAAAGTTGAACTTTTTTTTTTTCTTTTTCTCTAATTACAAACTTTATCTCATAACCTCATTTCTGGGTTTCTTTATATTGAAAAAGTGTTTAACTGTCGCAAAACAGAGTTCATCTGTCACTTTTGGTTTCTCTTATATCATGTTATCAAATCAGTTAAGAAGTGTTAAATCAGTTTAGTGTTGATTTTTTTTGTCTTAATACTTTGGAATTGATTACTGGAAAATGGACATAGAATAAATAATTTTTCCAAATAATTTTCTTCGCTTTCAAAACCAATATTTTTATGACGAAACTTGTCATAAAATTCATCAGTTTATGGCTAGTTTCGCCATAACGCAGTCATAAAACAATACTAGTTTTGAGAAAAACAATTTCTTAGAATTTTGTTTTTCCAAATAATTTTCTATGACGAAACTTGTCATAAAATTCATCAGTGGCTAGTTTCGCCATAACGCAGTCATAAAACAATACTAGTTTTGAGAAAAACAATTTCTTAGACTTTTGTTTTCATTTTTTTTTTGTTATATGATTATCTATATGTGAAAGTTGAAAGCTTACCCCACATAATGCAAACGTGATTTTCACGAAGGTACAAACAATCAACATACTGTCACAAATAAAATAATCTTAAATAAAAAAAATAAAAATAAATATAATGAAACCTGTGATACATGTCAATACAAAACTAGAGACAAAGCAACAGAAGAGAACAGAGAGCAAAACACACCATCCATATATGGACACACTCTTTACAGATTTTCTTCCAATCATTAACATCTCTTTTGTTGGAAACTGATTCAGAGGTAGAGAGAGAGAGAGAGAGAGAGAGAACACACATCAGTGCTTTTAGAGCTCAAAAAGAAAAGAAGAGAAATGAGTGGGATGTGGCTTTACTTGAAAGAAAATGTCAAGTGTGGAACTAGACTCTCTGATGTGATTTGTATACCAGAAAGATTTAACAACTGCAACAAAAAAAGCTTGAGCTCAGAAGAGACCTTCTTCGACAGAAAAACCGTCCATCCGATATCAACCCCGATTCGCGAGCTCATTTTCCGGCAGAATCACAACCAAACCTGGCTTTACGGTTAGTTCGGTTACTTGCTTAGTCTTTCTATTTATGGCTAGGACCGGAAATACAATCGACAATATTAGCGTAATCCGATAGCCAATCTCTCTGCTTACACTAATTTAACTACTTTAACTTATATACCAGTTAGTTTATAGCATAATTTGTTAGTATATGGCTAAAAGGCTGTTTAATGAGTACTTTTAGAAATATTATAATTATAAGATTAGTTTAGTTTACTAACAAAATCACTTTCTCATCACCAATGCATTTTCTCCGCTTAATGAGTATTTATTAGACATTGGTCTGATTCCTATTTAATTAAAGTCCAGTTTTCCTTTAAATAAAAAAAAAAAAATTATACTACTAACAGATTATATAGTATAACTACTAATTTTTTTTACTTATAGTATACAATTTATTTTATTTTATTTTTTTTTTATTTTTTTATGAATGACTGAAATGCTAAAAATGTACTCTAAATAAGCCTAATAGCACTAAGTTAACTACTAAAAAATAAAACCAGGTATAATTTTATTATTATTATTATTATTATTCTTATTGAATATTTTTAAAAGTATGTATAGTATTTTAAAACTATAATGTTTTCAAAATAGCGAGTGTATTGAATCTTTTGAGAATAGTATTTCTTTAAAATTGTAAATAATTGTTTTCTTTATAAAAAAAATAAAAAAAAAATTGTAAACGGTAAACAAAGTTAAATAAAGCCCACGATATACAAATTTTGTAAATAAAATATATATTTTATAAGTTGAAAAACGTTATTTTCGCGATAAAAAATTTAGACACGCTATTCTTACTATTAGTTTAAGAAAATCGCTACGAAATCAATTTCCACATTGTATATATTTTTTTTCCAAAATTTTCACAACTAATGTGCTTACATTACACACGTTGGAACTCTTGCAGAGGTAGAGAAAGAAAACCCGTCCCGGAAAATCGTGGAGATGATCTTCCGAAGAGCGTGGACGAACACGAACTCGCCGGAGAAGCGGACGATCAAGAGCGTTATGAAAGTGAGGAACTCGGCGCAGAGCCTCGAGCGGTTCGAGATGTACCGAGAGACCGTGAAGACCCTCGTGGGTCCCAACCCGAGGGGCGCCGTGGACGGGAACGAGGTCCTGCGCTTCTACGGCACCGCGATCTCGTGCCGGGCCCGCCGGTCCAGGTGGCGGGCCTCGGCACTCTGCAAGGAATATTCCTGCGGGGTCTGCAAGATTCTCCGCTCCAACTTCGGGGCCGAGCTCATCGCGCTGAGCTCGTGCAGCGGCGGCGATGATGGCTCGAGCGACAGCGTGGCAAAGAGGATCAGCGCAGAGAGGGCTGTGATAGTTTGCAGAATTATTGCCGGGAATTCGACGGCGAGTAAGGAATCGGACTGTTCGGGGAATAATAATACTATTGTGTGTAATCCCAAAGCTGTTCTTCCTTGTTTTGTCATAGTTTTCAGCTGAAAGTTCTTGCCTTTTTTTTTTTTTGAAGTACAAAGTAGAGTTTTTAATGGTGGTTTCTGATGATTTTCCGATGGTTCTATTTTACGATAATTGCCCCCAAATTAACTACCTGATGGGAACGTCGATGAAAATTTTATAAAGTCGATTTTCATTTTTTTTTTCTTTGGTAATATATTCCATGGAAACTCTGAAAAAAATTCAGGGAAAAATAAAAATATTCGTTGGTTTTCGTTATATCCAACCGGGAAAAAAAAAGGCCGGCGAAAAACCCTTGCACTTAATAGAATATGATAAATGCATTATGCACTGATCCACTTCATTAAATAACAGTAATGAACACATTGAGATTTATCAGCTGCAAAAAAAGTCAAGGACACAAGTAAAGTAAACCAAACAAGTATGAGTTACATTACACAAGTATAAACTGCAAAAAAAAAGTATGGGACAAATGAGCTAAAGCTTTTGGCTCAACAATTATCTAGCAAAATGTCTTGACTAAAAATAAAAAATAAAAAACCCCTCATTAGACTGATAACACTAGACTTAACTTAACACCCAAGTATGAGTTACATTACAGAAGTATAAGCTGCAAAAAAAAAAAGTATGGGACACAAAGAGCTAAAGCTTTTGGCTCATAAATTACCTAGCAGAATGTCTTAGTACAAGTAAAAAAAAAAAAAAACCTCATTAGAAGAACCATTGATAACACTCTAAGACTTAACTTGACTCCCAAGTAATAAATAAACAAGTACGAGTTACATTACACAAGTATCAGCTGCCAAAAAAAAAAGTATGGGACACAAGAGCTATAAAGCTTTTGGCTCGTTGATTATCTAGCAAAATGTCTTGACAAAAAAAGGTACAACTAAAAAAAAAAAAAAATTACTCCATAACACTCTAAGACTTACCTTGACAACCAAGTAACAACTAAACAACAGTCTTCTTTTTTTTTTTTTTTTTTTTTTTTTTTTTTGAATGTGTGTTCACCTCCAAGCCGAAGCGACAACGAGAGGCTTATCGGCCCAGCCGAGATACAAAGCCCCGTCGCTCTCTTGGAGCCCGAACTTGTGGTTGTACTCGGCGAGCAAGGCGTGGATTGTGGCGTTGACGAGCGGGCTGAGAGGGCACGGCCTGAACCCGGCCATGGCGAGGCGGGCCCGCCATTTTCCGTGGGGCTCGTGCCTCTCGACCCTCTCGGGTCCCTCGCAGGCGATGAGGTTCACGACGTCCCGGGCCAGGCAGTGCTGCTCGATGCTGATGCGCTCCTTGTGGTCCCGCGGGAGAGCCACGTCGATGGACTCGAATACGGCCATGTAATGGTCCATCGTCTCGACGAATCGAGGGTAGAACGGAGCCGTGTTCGTGTTCGCCTCTTGCTCGACCAGGGTCACCACTTTCGGGGATAGGCTCTTCGCCAGCCTCAAGAGCCGGTCTCTGTTGGTCCCGAGATGAAGAAAACGGTTAAAAATAGGATCTTTACAGTTTCACATTGCTATATACAGTGACGAATCTAGGTGGGGACCAGGGTGGGCCAATGCCCCCCCTCAATTTTTGAAAATTATTTTTTTAACCCTAAATTTTTATACTTTTTTTTATAATTTTACCCCTAAATTTTACTAATAATTATGTTTTTGACCCAAATTCGTAAGTTTTTTTTCAATAATTCCCCTCCTAAAAATATTTCTCAAATTTGCCCCCCCTTGATTGAAATCCTGGCTCTGTCACTGGCTATATAGCCAACGTTTTGTAAATCTTAGGTAAATAGTCACGTCCATGTATTTACACGCGTAAATTGACGTAAATAACACGTCATTTTATTTCAATGGAAGGGCAAATCATGAATGTCACGTCATTTTTATGGCTAATTACATAAGATTTACGAAACGTTGACTATTTAACAATTCTAAACGTATTAATTGGCTAGTTACCTAAGTTTTTTTTATTATAAATATTTTACTCAAGATTGTTTTTTTTAACCGAAATTATGCAGAAATATATATATGTTTAAACTATATTTAAAAACACAAGATTGTAGTTAGTTTTTGTTAATATATATTATAAAATAAACAAATGAAAATTTACACCTAACTTCAATTGATTTTTGGCAGAAAAGTTTGCTTGTAAATTAGCTGAACAAGAGAATCTTTAATCAACCAAACAATCTTACTAAAGTAAGCAAATTTCTAAGTACTAAGACACTGTGAATTACTAAATAGCCAACTTTTTATTAATTATAGATAAATAGCCACTAAAATTTGGGTATTTACAGAATTTTTTTGTGAGTATTAGGTTAACCGAAACTAACTAAAAAAATTCATCGCTATTACCTGTGGTTGAAGCCTCCGACGCTCTCGTCCGGTACGTGGTGCAGAGCCATGGCGAAGTTAACCGCGATCGCCTCCCCGGGCCGGACCTCGAGATCCGAAGCCTCCACGTCAGCCATGGCGGGCCCCACGGCCCGGAACTCGAACGGAATCCCACACGCCTCCGCCACCTTGGCGAGCCTCAGCCCGACGGCTTCGAGCCCGCCGCCCCTCGCGTGGGCCGAGGCCGAGTCGTCAACGCCCGTGATCCTCACCTAAAAAAAACATTCTCGGTTAAAAAAAAATATTTTGGATTTTTTTTTTTTAGGGAAATTGATAGCAATAATACCATTGGCTTGACACTTACCAAAAATCACCAAAAACTCAAATATTGACATATGTAGTACATAACTGGCTTATTTCGTGACACATTTGGTCACTAAATGTGTCAATATTTGGATTTTATGTGATTTTTGGTAAGTGACAAGAAATTGGTATTATTGCTGTCAATTTCCCTTTTTTGTTAACCTAAAATTAACCGGTTCAATTATTTATCCTCACCCTCGGAGGCCCGCCGGGCCTCGTCGCTAGGGCCCGCAAAAGGATCATCCACTGCGAGCCTTGGACTATCTGGAAATCGATGACGTGGACGCACGGCTCGTCTCGGAGAGCCTCGGCGATCGCTCCGTTGGCCGACATGTAGCCGAACTTGAAGTACGGGCATATCTCGTACAATAGGTGCATGTACGAGAGTAGGTCCGGGCCCGCGGGTTCCTTGCACCGCAAGGCTCTGTATATCGAGCTCCCCGAGCGCGCCAGCCTGGCGACGAGGCCCTCGACCACGTAGGCGCCGAGGCGCTGAAGCGGGTCCCCCGAGACCGAGACCATCTGGCGAAGCTCGGAGATCAGCCACTCGGCTCTGAGGACGTCACCGCGGTCGATCGCCCGCGCGCAGGCGCAGAGCGATCCCCTGAGGTCTCCCCACGCGACCGTCTCCATCGTCTGCCTCCAAGCCTCCTCTTCCTCGAACGACGACGAGATCGGCGGGCCCTCGTTCGACGGCTTGTGCCTCAAGTCATCGGTCCCGAGCATGGCGGTCTCGAGCTCCTTTATCTTGTGCTGCAAGTCGTCCGCCGAATCGTCGACGGCGAGGCTCGACTGTGTCTCGGGCTGCGACGAGGGGCTTCCGCCGGGGGAGAAGCTCACGGAGGAGGACGAGTTCTGAGGAGGGTTATAAGTGCTCGTCGTACCCGAAGAGGATTCGAGGGTGCAAAAGAGCTCGAAGGCTTTGGCGGTCGAGAGACGGGATTCTTCTTCCCGGGTGGCAATATCGTCTTTTTTGGAAGAGGCTACGACGAGTTCGTTCGGGTCGTTGATTTCGGCCCAGTAATAGGACGACGGGTCTTCCACCGGAGTCGATTCGTAGAACCGATAACTTTGTGATTCCTTCATGTCAAGAACTAGAAAAAAAAAAGGGGGTTACGAGTCTATGGCTCTATTGCTACCGATACAGCCTGAAATGATCTTGTTCCGATTGTTTGTCGAAAAACGCTGCAAAGGAAAACGGAACAAGGAAGTGAATAACGGGCGTTCGATTCGTTAGAGAGCGAACTAGAAAAGAGTTATGTTGAAGCTTGAAACAAGGCTAAGAGTTCTGTTTTGGGATATTTTTGTTGCAAGAAGCCATATCTAATTCAGTGAAAAGATTCCCAAATCTTGAGGGAATTTTTTTTTTTTTTTTTTTTTTTTTTTGCAGGCTTGAAAGGGAGATATAAAGGAGGGGTCTTTAATCCAAGCAACTACTAATGAATGAAGTAAAAAAAAAAAAAAACAAAAAAAAAAAAAAAATCAGTTGTTTCAAAAAGATGAGGTCATTACTGAGGTCAGATTGTGACAACTCAACACCCAACTCTCATTTCAATAACTTCAAATCCAAAAATATGATTTTCAAAGAAAAAAACAATACTTGACAGTTGATAACAACCAACACTAATCAATTCCTTCAATTGTACACGCAAAAACAGAAAACAGGAAAGAAATGATAAGAAGGGGTCTTTATTTTGAATCCAATCATTGTTCATCAAAACTTCTCATAATTATCTTCCTTTATTGTGAAATAATAAAAGCCCTGAAAGTGCTAGGAAAGCTTAAAAAAGAAATTATGGTTGCCTATGAATGAAAACATATTAAAAACCAGAAAATTCATTTGAGTATGACTTGGTCAAAAAGTCAACACCAACCAGCCAGCCACCGAATCACACCCAGGAAAAAAAAATTAAAGGAATATAATTTCCTGTGAAGAATAAGATAAGATACCATTTAATTTCATTGCTGAAAAATCTAAAACTTGGGTGGTTACACTAAAAGATTGAGTAGGACAACTATATATGTATGTATGTATGTATCAAATGAAGTATATATGCTAAGAAAGTCTTTAGAGTTGAGGAGAAGATTTAGGGCTTTGGGTTACTAATTTCTGTCTACAAAAAAAAAAAAAAAAAAAAAAAAAAAAAAAAAAAAAAAAAACCCACCATGAAGGCATACCCAAAAGAATTTCAGAGACTGAAAAATCACCAAAAAAATGTCTGATCTCAACATATAAAAAGAAGTAAAAAAGTGCCCACAAATATTCATCACCAAAAGCCTATTCCTTTTAAGCTAAGCACTCCTAAAGCATTTAACTTTACAAACAACTACATGAGAGAGAGAGAGAGAGAGAGAATTGGACTAACTATTTCTGAGCTCTCTCAAGATGAAGATCTTTTAACAAATGAACAAAGAATGAAGCTGAAAAAAATAAGCTGATCCAATCAACACAACTAATGTTTATTTTCTCGGACGATTCCCTAAAAGCACAATTATTTCATTTCATGATAAACAAGACCAACCTTTTTCCACTTCACATCAAAGATCATAACTTTTAGCATCAATAAATGGGAAGTTGGTCCATACCCAACATCAAAATTAGTTTGAAGTTAATTAATTTACATAATTTTGGTGACAACAATACATACCTGCTTTGTGATGAAAGATGTTTCTGGAGAGACTCTCTTCTTCTAAGCTTTCATAGTTCTTTCTTACTTTTTTTTTAGATACTTCAAAGAAATGACAATCCTAAAGTCACTTGCTTGAATATCTGACCAGAGAGTTAAAATAATCCAAACCGAAACCACCTTCCACGTATATATATGCTCTCTTTCACAAAAGACCCCATTACTTCCGAATATTACATTTGTATAACCGACACAAGAGATTCTCATTCGTGTTGTTTATCTCTAATTCTCTATCTTTTGTCTTAGTGTTTTAAGACCAAAATAACCTCCTCAACCCAATAAACAATAATCATCGTGAATAAAAACAATATATATTTTCTTACTTTCACTTTTATTTCCATCACTAAGTTCTATTAAAATAATGAGTATTTATTGCAATTAGCTAATTTTTTTTACTTTTTTTTTAAAAAAATTTGTCCAAATTTTATTTTATTAAGAAATTAGTCAACAGACCGAAGTTAATTAAATTAAATGTTTAGGTTAATTAATTTACTTCGACCGGATTGACTATTTTTTGAATTAAATTAAATTTATCTAATTACTTCCACCTAATTGACTATTTTTTTAATAAAATGAAACTTTAACTATTTTTTTTAAAAAAATGTGAATTATTGGACTACTGACTTAATTACTCCTTAAAATAATTTAAATGCAAGATAACCTTCTTATACATATTTACTCTTCTAATTCACATACACAACCTATTGATAATCTTTTTCATGCCACCGGTAAATAATATATCTTTACTCTTCCAATTTCCTTGTATGAGGTTGCGGTGTAAGTGGTATATCCATATAGAAAAAACTTCTTTATCTCATAGTGAAATTTTAGTTAACAATTAATCATTATTGAATGATTTTTTTTTTAGGAATTTGACTGAATGAAAATAAAATAACAAGTTTTTGTTACAATTAGTCAATTTTTTTTTATCATTTTTTTAAAGATTTAGCCCAAGTTTCATTTTATTAGGAAAACAGTTCACTAGATCGAAATAAATTAATTAACATAACCAAGTTAATTAATTTATTTTGGTCTGAAAGACTATTTTCCAAAATAAATTAAAAAACCTAACCAATTAATTAATTTATTTCGGTTTGGTGGGCTATTTTCTTAATAAAATATTTGGACTATTTTTTTTAAATGAGCTATTGAACTATTGACTTAATTGTCCCATAAAATAATTAGGTTACTTGATCTGTAACATAACCATAAAAAACATTCAACCATACATTTTTTCTTTCTATTATTTGGGTGATAAACATATTTATAAGCGCTAAATTTATTTGTTTGAAAAAAACGTTACAAAGTTAGTCTTTAGAGGAAAAAAATTAATTATATACGATGTAAACAAAGAAACAAAACGTCATACATTTTGGAATACGGTTCTTCGTTTTGTAAATAGACAAAAATAACGTTAAATATACGCTTAATATAAAATTAATCTCATTTAAATAATATCATTTCTCTCATAATTTTTCGCCGGTTCTCCTCCTCCAGAAAAAGTCTCAAGCAAAATCAAGCCTCAAATACAAAGTTTTTTTCTAAGGGTGTAATCGGGTTGGGTTAGTCGGTTTTTTTTTCGTGTATTGTCAATCCGAATCGCTATCAACCCGATCGAAAGATAAAACTAAACCAAACAAAAAATAATTGGGTTGGTTTGGATTGGTTTTTTCGGATTATTTTTCTCGACACATGATTTTATAACTCGAATGAAATCATGTGCGTTTATCATATCTAACACTCTATGTCAAATAAAATAAAAAATTTGCTTATCTTAGAAATTTTACATATTAAAATTAAATTACCAATACTTTTAATGATCAATTATTCACGTATTCGCAATTAATTATTATAATAATAAGTATTTTTTCAAAATTTCTTGTAATATTATTAATAAAATGATACTTTCTTTTAATAATTGTAGATATAAAATATTTTCAATTTTAAAAATAATTAAGGAATTATTGTCATCGGATTGATTTGATTCAATCCAATTTCATATCAAAAACCAAACCAACCCGAAACATTTGCGGGTTGGTTAAGACTCAAATTTCTTGGAGTTTTAATGAGACGATTCAATAAAAATTGTGGTTTAATTTGAATATTCAAGTTGTTTGAGTTGGCGGGTTATATGAACAACACTAGTTTTTTCCTCAGCCTCTCCAAGGCTTTTTGCTTTGTATTTTTTATAAGGGTTTTTGTCATATTTTTTTTATTAATTTTTTATTTAGATTTAACAGACGCTCATAATCATATGTACAAGATTGTAACGATGAAAATGTCATTTAGTTCAGCTATCAGGGTACTTTTGTCATTTCATGTAAACGTATTTTTAGATATGACGATTCACGTTTGACTGTAGAAGTTGCTTTGACTTGTGAATGGTGATAGTCCAATTTACTAGTTGACAAAAGCTATGCCAGCCTTGGTTGGTACTTGGGACTCACTGGCAATATATAAAGATCTATTTTGCTTAACCATTAAAACATTTGAACGCTTAGACACGGTTTCACATATAACAAAGTAACAAACCAAATATTGGTCGGACGTGACATAGAGTTATTACCTCACTTACGTATGTGATGATCTAATATATATTAATATATACATATATATAATACATCGTCTATAATTCACCACATGTTAATTTATTGATCAAGTTAACTATGCATGTTTATCATTCACAAATTTTATTGCCTTATTTTAGACGAAACGAGTCACAAATTTTGACGTGTGTCGCTAAAGTTTTGAACTTTACGGAAAATGGCATATGATTATTACTTCATTAACTACAAATTTGCACTCTAGCTAAAATGTATATTTGGGTACTGGTCTAATGTAGTGTAATTGTGATATCATTTGACGAACATGCAAAATACCATAAATAGATTAAGATAGTCTCATTTAATAGTGGTACACGAATGATATGCCAGAACTAGGGGTGGCAATTTGGGACCGTACACGAGACACGGCACGGTTACGATACGGTGTAAATAGGTTTGGGTCGACCTTAAATGGATCTGGGTCCATCCGTGTCGAACATGATTAACACGATTAAATAACGGGTGAACACGACACTAACACGACAACCCATTGGGACCCAATTAAACACGAATATTAAATGGGTTGTTAATGTGTAAACACGATCAAGACCCATAATGACTCAAATGGATTGTGTTTGAACTTCTCTTTTGTATTAAAAGTATTATGCTGATGGCTTAGTTGATTATATGGAGTATTTTTATTAATTACTTATTCTAACTAATTTGTTATTTAATTTGATTTAGAGAATTTCAATACTTTGAAGTAAACATGTCTAAGGGCATAAACCGATTTGCGTGTTCAAATGGGTTTAGTAGTCTAAATGGGTCCGTGGATCTAAGTGGGTTCGTGGGTTACGTGATCCATTAAGACACGATTAATAAATGGGTGGGTTGGGTCTGGGTTTGGCAAAAAAATAGTGGGTCGGTTTTGAGTTTTGCTCCTAGACACGATTAATAAATGGGTCGAGTCTGAGTCTGTCAAAAAATACATGAAAACGAATAAGACACGGCATGAACACGACACGCAACCCGAATGGCCGCCCCTAGCCAGAACAATATAAATTATTATTTAATTTTTCTATAAGAGACGCGCGTATATTAACTGCGAACTTGTGATGAAATATATATGTTAAATCTGTCTAATACAAATATTAATGTGCATCACATGTGTTTAAACAAAATGTAAATAAGACCCATTAAAGCTACTATATAGATAATGGTTTTTTTTTTTTTTTTAATATGTAAAGTATGATATTTTAAGTGGATTCCTATGCAAGGACCATTTTGTCATTGGAGTTTTATTTATTATTTCCAATTGATTAAAGGAAGACCATTCATATATGTAATCAAGGATCTCACTTGCTGTAACATGGGTGTTGGCCCACACGGTTTTAGCAATTAAATACTCGAACCTTTTTTTTAACACTTCCACTTTATATTTATTACCAAGAATTTCCGATCCCTTCTTTCCCACTCTTTTCCTCTTGGAATTAAACTTTTGTTATATTAATCCCCATCACAATCCGAATATAATTGGAGTAGATTATATAAACTAGCTTATTTACTTAGTGTTATTAGTTAACATTATCACCATAACCAAATCCATAGAGGCATAGAACACAAATAGTCCATATATATTATAAAAATATATCTTTTAATATAAGTCTAGGCGTGATCAATTTTTTTAGTGTTCATCCAAATTGCATTGCCCCAAACATTATGAACATGAGGCACGAGTTGGGCGCTCGAAGAATCCAAATATTGATCAAATGGGTTTAGATTTGGCGCGTTGGCTACTTGAGAAATCCTCGACATTGATCAAGTGGGTTTGGATTAGGCGTTCTAGTGCCAGAACTATTATCGACATCACTAAATGCATAGACCGAAACCTTTTTGACGAGTCAATAATACTTGATCATTCATAACTTGGTCCTTATTTCTTTACGAAAGTTCCTTCACTTAAAAAACTTGGCACATGTGACCATCTTTCCCAAGTTTCGTAAAATTTGAGACGGAGTCGATCAAGTATACGACTTAGATGACCTTATTCAATATGCTAAAATCGGCAATTCGTATGCAAAATACCATCACCAACACATATTCATGTCATTTCAACAACAAATTTGTGGTCGCACATTTGAAATTATATCATGTCCCAAAATTGATTTAATAATCACGGGTTTTGCTTTGCACGTGTTTTTTTTCACCATTTACAAACAAAAATTATAATCTTGGCTGGACACTCAAGATTCCGTTTATAAATTGATAGACATTAGATAAAAGGATCAAGCGTTCGTAAATTTTCAAAATTAAGATATGGTTAATCTACCTATAACTTCACAAAATTCACGAGCACATACGTATATATTCTGAAAATTAGTCTAAATATATAGTTTTCTAGAGACCATCACTAAATTTTAGACCAGCTCTAATCAATACTCTATTGTGCTGTTAAGTTTACACTAAAAATCTAGTATTCATCACATCAAATCGTATTTTCACTTGCAAATCATTACTCTATTTGAACACATAAAATATATGATATCGTATACTTAAATATGATTTTCTCTTGCTTTCATATCAACCCCTCGGTTTCATATGGAACCTTAAATATTATGTAGTTCAAGTAATATATAGCTGTTTTTGTTAATGATATGTGATTTATTTTTTATTAAATAATTAAATTAGGATCACATTTAATTTTTTAAAAATTTGTGGGATAGTATAATAATTAGAATAAGTTTAACACCGAATTAATGTGTTTCTTTCACATCAAATTTGGTGTTATACTATCTTCCACACCATATTTTGCACTAATTTATAGAAAATAATCCAACGCTGGTCAGCCCTTAGAAGACTATTTTTGGCCAAACATACTTTAAGTAAGCTAATAAAAAGAGGGTTCATTTCCTTTTTCCTTAGCAAAGCACTAAAAAAAAATCCGAATTCAAGCTGTTATATGAATTCTGGTTGCCAAGGCAACAATCAATCTTTTAGTTATGGTGCAATTATTGGTCCCAATATCATGACACGTCATTCATGATAACACAGCCATAAATTTGTTTTTGTACGATCATATAGTTATGTCGCATAGCCTGAAGTTACTATTAGAAATAAATCTAGTTCTTATTTTGCAACAATGACCATGCTCCAATTTTCTATAAGAGTCTTGGCTCAATATTCTCGTTTCCATATCTACATGCTACAATTATAATGCATATTCTTAAGTTAAAAAAGCTAACTAATAGTACTTTTATTAACAAAAGATAATATTGATCAGAAAACAAAAATAAGCCACGTTGAGTATTGAGTCTTGACTTTCATGGTTTCCAAGAAAAGGACAATTTGACAAATTAATAAGACATTTCAATTCATATGGATAGACTGCTCGCATGGTACATTTTCTTTTTAAAAATATTTATTATAGAAAGGCAAACTGTTTAATATATATGTTATATATGTTAACAAAATAACATATAAAAAAACTGTGTGCGTGCATAATATATGTAATCTACGACTTTCAAGAAAAGTTAACTCATGACACATGGTTTATGTTTTATTTTATCTATTTTATTTTAATTTAATTTGTTCTCTAGTGCACCATTCAAAATCAAAGTCTACAAATGTTTTACGTAAGCAACATGTCATGCAATTGCAATATAGGTCCTATTTATTTCATTTTACACTTTTTTTTCTTCTTCTTATAATTGATTTTCGTCGACATGTATTTTGAGTCAAAGACTCAAAATAGAAAGCCTTGAAAATCTCATTCAACCACATGCAACTTGTCAAACCATATTATATTCTAAAGGACCAAAATATATATAAGGTCATACAAAGAATAATTATTATTACAAATTAGTTACTCTTATTTCTGACTTGAAATTTACATCCATATAATGTTGCATAATAATTTATTTGACCAGGAGAGACCATCGTGCAAGAAATTTATGCAGTGAGTTTTATAAATATTTACTCACCCGCAAATTCGATAAATAATATAATCATAATTGATAAGCAATATTCTAGTTTTCTCGTTGATGTGTGTTGATATATAAAAACCACAAATAACAATTGTAGAAATCCATACACGCGCGAAAAAAAAAGAGTACATTTTGTCCTAATTATTAATTGTAGCGTCCAATTATTTATTTACCATAATAAGAGAATATATATGGAGTTATCATATGAAGAAAGTCAAATTCTATGACATTTACGTCGTATTTAGATTTTTGTGGCCCTAATTCTGCACTTCTGCTTGCTGAAAGCTTGATACTATCAAACATTCCTGTCATAAAGCCAATGAGAAAGTCAGAATAAAAAAAAAAAAATTGGTCATTTGTGCACAAAGAAACATCAACAAATTTGGATGTTTATATGCGTATAAGTCAAACCTTTCTGCAACACGTTGAGGTGAAGAGTTTGTGATGGGAATTAGACACCAACTTTATATCACACTATTTGCAACTTTTTATTTTTATTTTTATTTGTTGGGAATTTAGCCTAGTAGTTATCTTCAACTTTTTTTTTTCTTAAAGAAGGATATATGTTTAATATTTTGTTTTATGTAGATCGAATTTCTTTTAAAAGTTAGTGCTGTATCAATCAAGGATAAATCTATGTCTCACGTAGATGATGACTTTGGTTTTAATATATATATAATATATATAATAACCAGTTTACGTGTGGGATATCAAATAGTAAAAGGGCTAGCTGCCAAATTAATTAATGTACGTTAAGCACTTTAATCAGGGATTCGATTAGCAAAAGTTGAGCCTGAAATATATGTTCTTTTTTCTTCTTTTTTTCTCTTCCCCTCCTTAGCTGTTTGACACGGCGAGAATGTCATGCAGATTCATGCATGGGGAAAAAAAAAACTTTTCAAGTCGTTCTTGAAGATATTTGAAATTGTTGTGCCTTGTAAGGTCTTTAAAAAGAAATTAGAGTATGCGACAATATTAACATATATTTTTGTTGAATAAAGTCTATAAGTCAATAACCAACGTACAAGAGATATCATGTTATAACAGGGAAAAAAATGACCTAGAAAATACTAATTTGCAAAAAATAAAATAAAAATAAAGAAGAGAAAATCCATTTTGTGTTTAAAGATGATAATCTAATCATTGTTAATTAATTAGTTGGGCAGTATTAAGATATCAATCACCTGCACAATTGAAGCCCTAACTACACATAATCTTATCTTCAATTGGGACATGACATGTGATATGATATACAAAGTTACAAACACATCAAATAACTACAAGCCACTTTATATATGAGTAGCAATCGTATATGTATAAAAAAAAAACATTTGATGTCTGATGACTCGGTTGTATTTTTTTATTCACGAGTGTTTCACTTATATCGTTTCCTTTATGTTTGTATTTAGCAATGAGTTAAATTTGTTTGTCCATGATCACTACAAAAAGTATTTTTAGAAGCGAGCCATACTTTTAGAATCGACTAATCACTTCTAATTAGAAACGATATTTTTTCAATAGAAGTCCACGTTAAAAAAGTCCAAATTTTTAGACTAAAAGCAATAAAAGTCGATTCTAAATTTCTCTGCCAATTAGCGGCGACTTGTCGCTTAAAAACCCCCAATTTTTTTGGTGCTTTGTATTTCCGCCAATTTTTCATTTTTTACACGAAACGACATCGTTTTGAATTACCTTAAAATTAGAAACGACTTTCCTCTCCTAAAGTCGCTTCTAATCTAGGTCGAACTGGGACTATAAAAGCCTCGCCTTCTTCTTCCCGCACAAAATTTCAAAATCCCCAAATTCTCACCTCCGACTTTTCTCTCCTAAAAAGCTCCGCCACCACCTCCGCCACCTCACCTCCGACTCTTCGGTGAGTGTTTGAAGCTCTGCCGCCGTCGGTGTCTCCACGAACCACTACACCACCGATCCCTCTCATTCTTTCTCTTTTTTAATCCACACCACCACCACCACTCCGGCCAACACCACCACCACCACCACACGACAACCACCACACCACCTGTCACGACCCGTGAGCGTCGTCACCTCGCCCGCAAGCCGCGACTCGACGGAACCAATATCATGTAGCGGGAGCATATCACTTATGAATAATGAAATGTAAATAAAACACTTAAAGTAAATATAAAATTTATTAAACATATAATAAACGAAATACAATATTATTAAAAGTGCGGAAACGTTTACAACAAAAGTGGTTATCAAAAATCTCGAGAAATTTTTCGTTTTTCGTTTAGAACTAGAAGTCGTATATCGACCCTTATACATATTCACATGTGTACATAGAAGCTCCCGACTTTACATATATACACGGGATATTATTTTAAGAAGAGTCGATATTATTCAAAATATTATATATAGAGGTCTACTTCCCGAGCCAGAACCCATAGCCCGTAGGTGAGAGATACTCGTCCCGTCTCGGTTTCCTTCTGAGTTGTTTACATTGCCACCTTGGCCTTATCTACATTACCAAGGGACATAAAACTATGAGTCGAATGACTCAGCAAGCGGGAGTCTAGCCTAGGAAAGAAAAGCAGCTAATGCAAAACATATGACGTGCGAACAAGCAAACAAGAATACAGGATGCAGCTATCACCTAAAAGTGACTAATGAGCGCGCATCCTAAAATACTAGCCGTCTCCAAGGTTATACACTCCTCACTGCTATAACCTCTGGTCCGACTAGAGACCAGTTTCAGACTTCGAGCAGCAGTCGTCAGCTGATCTAAGTTTTAACACCTGTCTGGGATCCTCCAGTGGTACTTTCTTCATCATGACGTCAGCGCAGCTGGTTTCTGGCATAGTGAGCTTGCGAACCGCGACCTTCACCCACTACGCCCCGGTGTGCTCAAGGCAGCTCCCGGTGAGTCTTCCAGCTAGCAATGAGCTCTCGATGTGCGACCTTCACCCATTGCTTCGAGTACTCGGTGCACGGACCGGCATGGCCTGCTAAGCAAAAGTCGTGGACTTGTGAGTACCACCAACACGAGTTTTAAAGTTTGGGTACTCTGCAGCTAGCAGCGTACACGTTAAACTTATATACGGAAGAGCGTAACGGGATAAACCCCGAAAGAAATTATTGATTCCCTTTGAAGCTCGTTAAGTGTTTTAAGTTGAAAGCTCGAAATGTGACTTCCGAACTCTCTACTCTCGATTGAATTTGAGATTTATCGCTCTTCTGTCCTCTCGATTATAACCTACTTCCTAGAGTTAGAAGAGAAGTCTAACTAAACACAAAGCAAACGTGGCTGGTTCAAGTTAGCGTTTGAACCTAACGGGCGTACCCGAGCTAAGTTTTCAAGCAAGAGTGGCCGAAGCCTTAACTTTCGAGTTTATTCATTTTAGGGCTTCACCTACTCTTGTTTACTAGCAAGCAAATGCACAAACAAACAAGGTTATCCCCTTGGTAAGTAGTTGACTTATGTCTCCTCAGTTACCCGGAATTGTTCGACAGAAAGCTCGACGATTCTCGAAGATGTCTTGCTTCACACGTTCTTCGAGGCACTTAGCACTTGTCGAAACGTCAAAAGAACTAGTATCCGGAGTTGAATATCCGTTAGTTATTGGATTCGAGTTTACTTAAAGAGGATAGGGTTCGTTGTCGGGATTAGAGTTGGTTCGGAAATCGAGAATTTAATTTATTATTTCTCGGTGTTTCAAAAGTTAAACTTATTCAAGCGCGAGTCACCTTTTGCTCTGGGTCGCGTAGACCGCCTTTGTTCCGTGCGAGAGCGACGCGTGGACCAAAAACTTTATATTGTGGATGTCTTATCCCTATTAGGCCCCCAAGTTTTTTATGCCACTCGCGCAGGCGAGGCCGACCAGGGGACGCCGGCGGGTCGCACAGCCTGGGTGAGGCCGTCTCCGACGGACGAGAACCAGACGAGTCGGAGACGACAAGACCAGTTTTTGAAGATATCAAGATAAAAGAGTTATCGAAATAAAGCTCGATTAACTCGTGAGTTTTAAATCGCTTATAGCGTTTAAATACTCTTAGATTGTTTTATATTATGTACTTTCAGTATTTAAATAAATAATTTATAATTATTTATTTAATAATGTTTATGAATTTAATTTAATTATTCGTTTGGAATTCTCGGTTATTTTAATTTCGGATCATTTCTAATTTATTTGAAAACTGTAAATGTGAGAAGCAGAAAATGAAGTGTTAATTTATTTCAGAGGACCCGGTGCGCCCGTTGTGTAGCCCTAGTGTAGTGCACATCTTATCAGAAAGTTTTGTGCGCTACACACTCATTTTGTGCAGCGCACATGGCCCAAACATTGCAGTTTTTTTTCATTTTAAATGTAATCTTGGGCTTTAAATCCCATCCAACGGTCCATATAGCCCCCAAAAACACCTTAGAAACCTACACATACAATTTAGACTCTCTAAAAACACAAGTTAGGTTTTATTTTAGTTTTGTTTTGTTTGTTTGGCTCGTAGGGAGAGAAGAGGAAGTCGGAGAAGAAGATCACCATTTGTCGCCGTTCACCATCGCGATTCATCGTTTTTTTCCTTCTATCTTTATTCTATGGAACTCTCGTTTATACTTTGTTATTTTGGTTTGATTTTCTTGGAGAGTGCTTTTTTTTTCTTTTTTTTTTGTTGCCACCATAAACTAATCCCCGAGAGGGTGATGGCTTAACGGTCGTGATTAGTGTTCGTGATTATGGTTGTGGATTCATATTTAATTAATTTAAGTATTTTTCGTGTTCATCTTCTCTTGTGCTTTATTTAACTCCATTCGTAATGCTTGTTTGAGATTCGAGACCTCGTTCATGAATTTTAATATTGACTCGATGCTCGAGAAAGATTAGGTTGATAGTACCTAAAATCTATAGATCGGATGACATCAGAATTTTGACTAAATCTCCTGATTGAAAAGAGACTATCGAAGCAAACAAACTTGACAGTAACTAAAATACATAGATAAAATGATATTATTGCGAAAAAAAATAGAAGCAAACTCAACAAAAACATCTGACTTCAATCCATGCATAAAGAAAAATCTAAAATCAGGAGCCAAGGTGCAAAAAGTTCTCTAAGATCAGTTTTGGGGCTTGTTGGGAGTTGAGGAATCCTCAGTAGGGTCTCCCAAACCATAGCGCTGCCTGAACTTTGCGATACGGCTGACACTCTCTGCCATCTGGCGCTTGGCTTTCAATTGGTACACTTGGCTGATATGATACAATTTCGGCATCAACGAGATCATCAATCGTCCGTCCTGAGTCACCACCGACACCCATTGCATCTGAGGATGTATTCCTTTCTTCATTGCAAACCTAGTGTATTTTTCGAGAGAGAGAGAGAGAGAGAGAGATCTAGTGGTCATACTTTGTAGAACAAAATGATATTTGATGTACATATTACAGAATGATAAACATTTTAACAGTGACCATAGATTTAGGGTTGTATACATGTTAATCAAGTTTGGTTTATCCTATTTTTTAAAACCGAAATCAAATTTTTCGGTTTTAAAATTTACGAGCAGGGACCGATAGATTGACCAGAAAACTCGATTTTGGTTATTTAATTACTCAGTTAACGGGTTTTGATTGAATATAATGGAGGTTCAAATTTGGTTGGAACCAGTTTCTTATAAAATGTGAAAACTCGTCTAAAATCAGTAGTTTTTAAATGAAAAATTCAAACTCCAAAGTTCAAACACTATAAAAGAAGCAAAATTGCAGTCATCCAAGTTCTAAAACATTTCAAATGAAGATGAAATCCGCAAGTTAGGCCTTATTTTATGAAATTTTCGTTTTCTGTTTTGTCTACTATCCAGAAAGATTAACAACCTAAATCATCTCAGACCATAGCAGTTCGTCAAGATCTGTAATTCAAACCCGGAATCCGATGACGAGTTAACATCTTAAATTCCAACTCTTATCAGTTTCAAAATTCAAATCCCGATATCACAATTCAAAAACCCGAACCCATAACCAATTCAATCGACTCAACCCGAATCCTACTAACCGGAAATGTCATGACACGAAAACGATCACAAAAAACTCAAACCGAGGCTCAGAAATATCATACCACAACACAAATAGACCGAATCAGCCAAAACTCATGCTCACGGCCAAAACAAGTCACACGCCCAAACGATCACAAAAATTCAAATCACCAATAAACAGCCCTTTCCAACCAAAACCCAGACATTGAACAACCTCAAAAACAGCTCAAGATCATCACTAAACACGCAGAGATCAAAAGCCCCAAATAAAACCTAGTTCATCACATTTTCGGCCAAAACCAAACCAAACCAAAGAAATTCGGAATCAATCCTTAAATTCGAGCCATAAACATCACTAATCGAGTCCAAACAACACATAAACCCAACCACTTTCACCGAATTCAACCCGGAACCGAAAACCCCAACTTTGAATCTTAGAACCCTAACCATGAATCAATCCGAGGAAGAGAAATTCTCACCTTGACCCACGGAATTTCTCGGTCTCACAGCTTCCTCGTCCTCTTCCCGGTGATTACCCTTTGGTCCGGCGTCGCGGCGGCTCACGGCGGCGTCGTCTCTCCTCAGTTGGCGCGCGCGGTGGTGAAGGGGTTCGGCCGACAGCTCGCGAGGTAGAAGAGAGGAAGAATGGCAAGGCTCGGTGACTGGTGAAATAAGTGGAATAAATGGCCACGTGGCACTCTCTCGTCATGCCACATGTGCACGATTCTCTTAAAACGATCCCTTTTCCTCTTTTTCTTTCAATCTCGTCCTTCAAAATGTTGCACATAAGTCCTTTTAAAATAAAATCTCACAATCCTGTCCTTAATTAATTAAAAAAATAATCTTGAAAAATAACCGAGAAAATTATTAGTATTTCCCGTTATCTTGAATATACTTAAGGGATTTCGGAATTTATTTTTACTCTCGAGATTTTTAAATCTCCGAGTATGTTCCGAATAATAATATTGAATTACTCGAATATTCTCATTCCGAAATTTCATCGACCTTAAATATTATCATTTTCCAAGATATTTAAAATTTAAGGACGTCTCATATGCAACAAGAATTTGAATTAAAACTCGTCCATTTTATTCAAATTCACAAGTCGAGCGTTTACAAAAGTTTATACATTACACCACCACTACCCACAAAGTCCACCAAGAACGACCACGACCCTCTTCTCCGTCCCTCCATTTTTTTTACTTTTCCGTTCCTCTCTCTCTCTCTCTCTCTCTCTCTCTCTCTCTCCCCAAACACCACCATCACTCCACTCTGAGCGTCCTCCACCGAGCCTCCACCACCACCAATCCGAGCGTTCACCACCGTCCTCTCTCTCCTTCATTCTCTCCGACCACCGCCAACAGGTACACAACTCAAGTCCGCTATCTTCTGTTGAGTCTTTTGTAGTAGTGAATGTTGTTTTGTACTTCCATCTAAATTCTCACTATTTCATTTTCCTTTTCATTTTGACATAATCAGAACTACAAACTGAACAACTACTTTCTACAAAGATATTTTAACCTTCGTAGAAGTTAGACAATTTAATAATTTTCAAACTATTACAGAAAAATCCCAAATTTTACGTCTCGCCCAGCGAAAATTCAGTTCGTTGCAACAAGAAGATTACACAATAATACGTTTAACCCTTGTAGAATATCGCCGCAACTAACTAATATTTCGTGGCGGCGAGAACATAAAACAATAGAACTCTACTGCTATAAAAAATCGCTGTAGCAACTAACATATAGCGCCGATGAAAATTCTACTTTTGTACTAATTTTTTAAAGTTTAGTTTCTACGACGGTTATACCATATCTTTGTACAACAACTTTTTGTGTTGTAGAATTCAATTTTTGTTTTAGTAAGTGGCATAAGGATGGTAGAAATACGTGTAAATAAGGAGCTCGTAGCATAGATAATATATATTTAGGTCTTATTTATGTGCAAAAGTAGTTAGTTTGTACTATTTAAATATCGCCTATTTTAGTTAAAATAATTAAGAGAAATTGCCCAATTTTTCACCAATTTCATAACATTTTCCCACTTTTCATCAAAAGACTAATTTGGCCCAAAATGCCATCATTTATGTCAATAATGTTGACATCTATTTTTGCCCTTCACTATTAGATGTCAACATTGTTGACATATCGATAACATTTTGGGTCAAATTAGTCTTTTCGTGGAAAATTGGAAAATGTTACGAAATTGGTGACAAATGGGACAATTTCTCAATAATTAAACAGATATCTCCAAAATCACACACACATATACATTACACAAAACGTTAATATGCAATTCAATCTAGCACATAATATGATACTTATGTTGTTAATATCATTTTTCGATCAATATTTTAGATCGCACGTGGTTCGATCTAAAGACTTGACCCTATGATGCATGTGAGTTAGAGGATGGTAAAATCTTTTGACTTCTAAGAAAGAAGAGAAATATGAACTAAGAGGGGCAGGGGTGTTTTCACGATCTACGTTTTGACGCTCAATATTAGTTCGAAGGTGCAAATGAAGTGAGGCATTTGTCTTTGAGTCTTGATCTTAGACCCTTTTTTTAGTAGGAGTGTTGTTTTCTATGATATAAAATAACGCTACAACATATTTAAACGACTTTTTAGAAAAATAATAGGGGAGAAAATATTATTTGTTTTTTTTTAATATCGAATATATTTGTTACGAGGATAAAAATAAGGGAGAGTACCTGGTGTAAGCTTAACAAATAATGATATATAATAGAATCAGATAAAATAAAATTTTTTATTTCTTTCTTTGAGGTAAAACTTTGTGTTTGCAATATCAAAATAAATGAAATTACATGATATAATATTTTTTTTTATGTAAGGTTAATTTTTATCTAAAATAGTTCGTGTTGTTGAGGAGTAAAGTCAATTTGGCATAAGAAATCAAGTGTTCCTTCGGTGATGACACGTCATTGATGACTCACACGCGTAAATTTGTATTGGCCAAGAATTGAGAAGACACCAAGGCACTCTTTTCCTTGTAAGAACTCATCCTTCAAACTTCAAAGTTCAAAACAAAACCATCCATGAGTTTATTAATTAAGTGTTTCAAGATGATTTAAGCCATATACGTGCATTATTACATTAATCTCAAATTGGCTTTGTAAATTTGTTTGTACACAGAGAGTAGTTAACGGGTTAAAACGGGATTCGACCTTCTTTCTTTAGGGGCGTGCAAAAAAAAAAGGGAAAATTAGAAATCAGATCGATTTTTTTTTTTTTTTTTTTTTATCGTTAGAAATCAGAAAATTCTTACATTTTGCAGAAAGGATAGCGAAACTTCAAAGTATGAACCTCTATTGTTGATACAAGGGCCAAAGCAAGTTGACATTTTCCTACGACATGTCGTTTTTTAAAAATTGTCATTTATCCTAAAAAAGAGGATCGTCGTATTCTTTTTTTTTCTTGATAAAGTTGTTCGATGATAATTTTATCCATGTACTCACGTACCGGCAAGATCTTACCTACTACGGTAAGGCTTACCCGCATAAATGGGTAATGGATAAAGTACAATAAAATACATTTAAAAATTATATGGGTATAAATGGGGTATGTTTTTTAAGTACCCTATGCAAGACTCTACCCATACTCCACCGGCTTGAAAATTTATTACTATATTTATGAATTTTTAAATAAATTATAGTATACGTATTTATTCATTTCAATATTTTTTTTAGATTTTTTTTTTTTTATTCAAGTATTTTTTTTAGATTTATTTGTTTTTATCAAAAATTAAATATCAAATATGTAAAAACATACTCATAAATTACCATGCACCTTCTATGGTTTTATCCAGACTTAGACCCGTTAAAAATATACGAGTACAAATAAGATATTATTTAAAAAAAAAAATCATAGGATTTAACTTTACGGGACCCTAATTGTTTAATGAGCATGAGTAGGATATGATTTAAAAAAAAAAAAAAATCGCAAATAAGGTCTGATTTTATAGGACCTCACTCAAACCGTACCCATTGCCCCATTGCCATCCCTGGCTCAATATATTTGGCCCTGAATACATTACAAGAGAAACATTTATTTCGTAGCACAAAAAAAAAAAAAAAAAATGTATATTTAGATGCTTACAATTACAAACTTGCTTCAGATGTAGAATGAATACTCTTTTTTTTTCTTCACTTCTTTCTCCTCAAATGCTAGTATCTACAGAATGAAAACCCGATTGGCCTTTTTCGCTAATAGCAGCTATACAAATATGTTTTAAAAAAAAAACACGATCGAAACGAAGCGAAGTTCGAGCTTTGCCTTCGAAAGCTCGTTAAAAGTCCCTGGTCTTCTGTCTCAGCTCCTTGAGTTCTCTTTCGATCTCGGGGTCTTGAAACGGGTATGGCGTATTGCTTGTTGAACTCGCAACTCTTCCCGGTGGCAATTCTCCTTTCTGTTTGGGCACCGTAATTTAAAAATATAAAACACTAAATGAATAAAAGATCGGATTTCAAATCAGGGAATGTCGTAATTTTTTTAAGAAAAAATATTTTTCCGTGGTTACCGGCAGCCAAAGTCATTACATTCATTTTGTTGTAAAAGAATCGTAAAAAAACTGGCATAAATTCCGGCAAAACCTGGCCATATCATTTCTAATTACGATTTTTTCATTGAAAACCGGTAAAATTTTGAAATTCTCAGCAAAAACAAAAATCAGCATTATAAAGTTTAGAACAAACGTCATTTGAAACTGACTAATTAGCGAATGCCAAAAGTTTTAAGTTTTTAGCATAAAAGCGAAAGTTTTGTTCTCCAAATTTAGCATAATACTGATCCATCCATTTATCAGTGGAAAAAAGATTACTGAGAGGGTTTTTTTTTTTTTTTTTTTGTAAAATTTGGCTACTTCACTAACCTTAGAAGAAACTTGGCTATTTTGCAAATCCATTGATTTCAATTGGCTATATAGCTAAAAAAAAAACCCTAAAATTTATGTCGCTATTATCGGCAGCTAGCATTTTAATCACCGGATGAAACATAACTAAGAACATGATCACATAGGTTTCTTTTATATTTTTTCAGACGATACCTTTGAACTTCCAGACATTTCTTTCCTCAATTCCGCCAGATCATCATCGACCGATGAGCCTTCTAGCAATGCAAACTGCGATAATGAACCGTTCGTTTTTTTCCATATTAGGGTTTTAAAGCCTCCGAAACGTTACAGAAACATGTTCTAATTAAATATCGAAAATCTTATCTTTTCGATGATTCTTACCTTTCCTTCCAGATCATCTGAAGTTAACTGACCGAGGGCTTCGGCTTGGGATTCCATCGTCATCACTGAAACAGATAACTTTCTCCTTAAGCAACCAATCTCACATATCCGTGTTCAGTTTCAAACTTTCAAAGCGGTCTTTAATAAAGTTTTTTTTTTTTTACCTTTCTCTTCCATCTTTTCGAAAGCAGAGAGAGCGCTGCTCGTGTTCACATTTCCCAATAGCTCGCTCACTTTGGTCGCGGTCCTGAAGAACACGGAAATGAATTGTCACATGAGATATCTCAAAGATGACAATAGATTTCCGAGAGAGGAATGAACAAAAAGAAAGAAAGATTTCGGGTACAAACTTGGCGGACTGAGCTCGAGCTTTCAGGGTATCTTTCTTCGACCTCGCTTCTTGTATCTTGCTCTCCAGAAGCTACCGAATAAATAGAGTTCCCATTACTATAACATTAGTCATAATAACCACGTAAAAAAAATGTCTCGTGCTTCAATTAATGTATAGCTCTGGTATATGAAAGCGTTTGTTTATTGAAACCGCTATTATTTGAACTCGCGATTCCCTAAAACACACTATTTTTTAGAAGAGAAATTATCATTGCTAAAAATGATGCGATATTACACATTTTTTTCTTCGAAGAAAGCCAAGGCAACGATAACTAAGAAAAATTGAGAGAGAGAAAAGAGAACTCACTCGTGTATTAGACACGAGATTCTCAACGACGCCTTTCTGTTGATCGAGCTGAGTTTTCAAAGCATTGGCATTGTCCTGAAACAAAAAATAAAATAAAATAAAAAAATAAAATACACATACACAGCCTTAGCAAAATGAAGAAGTATAATATTAAAATACTAATAATTGAGACAACCGAACATAAGTTATATTAAAACGCACCGCAAACGATTTACGCCTCTTCAAAGCCTCGCGAGCGAGCTCTTCGTCTCCTTTCCCGAGAGCAAATTGAGCCTTGCGATACCTGAGAGAAAGTTTAATAAATAAATAAAAAAAAAACAAATTTCAAGAAAGACTCGCACTTTTTTTCTTCTTTCGTTCGTACCAATCCTCGGAAGCTTGTTGGGCGGCCTTGTATTTGTTTTCCATCCGCTTTTGAGACGCCAAAACCTTTGGAAAACAACAAAGAAGATTACGAAACAAAAGCGAACCTAAAATCCGAGGAAAAAGGAAAGCTTAAACACAATCGCTTTCACTCACTTGTGCCGTGGCTTGTCGCATTTTGGTCAAATCCTCGTTCATCTCGATCACCGTTTGGTCCAAGATCTTCTCGGGGTCTTCGAACGTGCTTATCACCGCGTTCGCGTATGACTGCAATGAAATAAAAAATATATATATATAAAAAAAAAAAAAAAAAACCTACTCGAATTCGATGCGAAATTAGTTGAATTGATCGAGAAAACGGACCTTGACGACTCTGGCGAAGCGGTCAAAAAGATTCATCCGAGCACCGAGAGCTCCGGTTCGAACGCCATGCTTTCTATTGACGCTGACCAGTCTCACCACTTCTACTTTTAATCCCCCAACTGCAACAATTTCTTGCAATTTAGTCCCTCCTGAGCTAGGTTTCAGTTGTTTAAAGTCGGACGGTTTAACCTAACTGATTGACTAAGAATCAACCTATATGAGTTTTGAGTGGAATTTCTCTGCTGGGAAATTCACCAAACAGGAAAAGAAAGGGACTTTTTTTTGTCATATTACAATTTGTATGTATGAAACGAAAGAAATGAAAATAATTCACAAAGCAAAGCATAAATGAGTATTGAGAACGTAAATAGTTCTCTGAGGATATGAGAGAGAGAGAGAGAGAGAGAGAGAGAGAGAGAGAGAGAGAGAGAGAGAGAGAGGAGAGAGGAGAGAGGAGAGAGAAGAACCTCCGGTGGAGAAGAACGACGTCGTGAGAGGCCGTGCCTTGACGGTACAGCAAGAGGAAGATAAGGGCAATCCCGTAAATAACTGCGCTTTCGCTGCCATTGCTGGTTCTCTCGAGCTTGAAGAGGATTGATCGATCAAAGATTGAAGGGGTTAGAGACGAGTTGAGAGCTGAGTCGAGCGAGCGAGTGATGTTTTGTGGTTCTTACTTCTTAGAAGAGACTCCCATTTCTGATCTCTTGGGCTTTCACTCGATATTGTAGGCCCAAATACCTTCACGTTTGAAACTATTCTTCGAATACATCGTAAATACCTCATGTTTGAAACTATTCTTCGAATATGAATATCTCACGATTTAAATATTCAGACAAATATGCCATTGAAATTACAATTCATATCTACTGCGTAACTTTATACTCTGTTCCGAAGGATTCTCAACTCCATAATTGAGAAAAAAAATGAAAAGCATTTATGTATAGTGTGATTGTCTCAAAGGAATTCACACACACAAAAAAAAAAAAAATCACGTTATATATACTCATAAATACAATACACAATTCTCTAAAACTAAACAATGATACATGTCACACATGAAAAAAAATTGAAAAGAAGAATACAATATTTAAACAATTTTGGCAGTAGTGTTTTCATGAAATTTGATTATTGAGACTTTGGATTATCTTTATAAGTAAGTATGTATATTAATAGATATAATTGTTCCTGTCTACATACTATTCTCACTACGCATAAACACGTGTCATTTAGATTATTAATTTTTATTTTTATTTTTGTCATTTTACATCTCACACATGGACATGGAAGAGAATAAAGAGGCAGTACTAAAAATAATAAGAAACATGTAAATAGGTGTGATAGATACACATTGAAATAGTTTTGTCAATGATTTTCGTTAAGTTTGACAATTATGAGTTTGAATTACCTTGGTGAGCAAGTGTGTACATTAATATAGAAAAAAATTATTCTTATGCATATTATATACGTAATACTCACAATGCACACATACATTATACAATAGCGTAGTAAATCTGTTTAATTTTGTGTCGGGGAAGTACTTCGCCTTCATAATATTTACTCATTGCATGTTGGACTCTTTTGCTAAATGTCATCAAAACTTCGCAAGCAAGGCCTTGTTCGTGTCCTCAAACTTCTTAAAACCCAAACCACCAACACCTTTAGGTTTTTACATGTTTTATCTCATGCTCTCGTCGTAAGATATACCTTTCTTTATCTCGAACTCCGATCCATCAAAATTCCCAATAGACGCTAGCAAGACTTTGTCAAAAAAATTAGGCCTTCTATCTTTATAAATAGTTTTCTCAATCCACCGCTCTAATATACTGGAAACCTTCTTCTTTAGATAAACAAAACTAGACGTGAGATTTCGGCGCACACACTAGTAAAAGATTTTGCAAATGTTTGAGATCTTTCTCACAGACACCCATTTCAAGTCTACACAATAAAACTTCGCTTCGCCTCTCAAGAGCAATTCTTGGAGAATACAAGCTCGAACTTGACGAGGTTATTTTTCTTACCGGACCACATTTGATATTTCTCTACACACTTTCAAGTCGCATTAAGATTGTAGGCTCGGCAAAAAAAAAAAAAAAAAAAAAAAAAAAAAAAAAAAAATTGTGCCATCAGCGAACATTAGGGGATTGAAATGCTAAAAAAAACTCTCCTCATGATATTGATGAATCCTCTATGTGTATACTAATTGATAGAGTAGCCAAATATTAACATATTACATTACTTTATATATATGCAAACGAATAATATATTTGACATTCCAAGGACGAAGGATGTGGCTTTATCCCATAAAGAATCTCTTCCATGATTGCCAAGGAAGAAATCCACCTGCAATATATTGAACTATGTACTTAAAATCAATTTAATAAAAAAAATTGAAACTCAACAAAGAAATACTAAATCAAGTCATACCACAACCGGGACATCGAACATAGAGTTCTTTCTTCAAAACTAGCCCAGATCCTCCACACAAATCACATTTCTTTTGTGCCATCTATTATTTTTATATCTCACACGATTAAAACAAAATTGAACATCAAATAAATAAAATAAATTCTATCATTTTGATTATATAATTACTTCACGTACAATTCTTTTGCTGAACTCAATCCCTGCCACCATGAAAGGTGTAGCCCCAGCTGAAAAAAAAATCGCCACACTCAATCATAAAAAAAAAAAAAAATTGAAATTATTTTTAAATTACACATAGATTAGCAATTTAGCATACCTAAAGCGCCAACCACAATCTGCCACGTAAGCCCCGCGGATGAGGCCTGATCTGCTGTGACTGAGAACTCATCGATCCCTGCAACTTTCGTCACGTGTAGGCTCTTTCTTCTGATCGGACGGCTGTTATTGATTTTGCAAGCGACGCAAACGGAGTGTGATTTTGGGGTGCGTTTGAGGCTGGTTCTGAAGACTGTGCTTGAGCTCGTTGGAGATGTGAGAATTGAGGAAGACATTATTAGATGAGAGAGAGAGAGAGAGAGAGAGAGAGAGAATTAGGTATATTTTAATGACCGTTTTAAAAATTGGCCACGTAGGTTCGTTCGCGCCAAACCACACACACTCATAAAAATAAGGACCCACTTGGGATTTTTGACATGTGCGTGAGTGGTTGATTGGTTTATAAATAAGGATATTATTGAACTTGTTTTTGTTTTTTTATTTATTTATTTTTTCTTTCCAAATGTTATTGTCACGAATTAATATAAGATGGCATGTATGATTTAACTCTCTCGCTAGATGATTTTTTTTTTTGGCAATGTATAAACTAATTAAACTCTTAAATTAATGGCAAATATCTCAAGGATGAGAGTTTATATCCATGTAAATAAAAATAAAATTTGTGTCGCTAAAAAGTTATTTATTTTACTTTATATTTGAATGTATGATCTAATTAACTTCGCTCGATGTAACAATATAGTATTAAGAAAATAATTAAACTCTTTATTTCTTTCTGAGCTAAAATAAATTTTATATTTCTCATTTTCATAAAGGTTTATCTCCCTAGAGTAGAATGTAAAATTAAACGACACGTCGTCGAATCTAACTGGAACAAACGACATGAATGAGCCCCAAAATTCTTGAAACAGAATCTAGCTTAGGAGAGGAATGAAGAAGCTGAATCTATGGGATACAAGTCAACTCTAGCTTCGCTTTCGTTGACTGTTCTGTGTTTAGACTTTAGAACCAAATTAATCACAAAATTAAATCTTTTCTTAACCGCGAAACAATCACAAAACAAATAAATAAAAATAAAAATTATATCTACATAATTTTTCAAGCAAGCCTGTCCTTGTCCACTCAGAGCCAAAAAGCCATTACTATGGGTATAGATAGGGTTTTTGAGTATGTTCATTCTCTTCTCTCTCTATCTAACGAAACCCAATCAATGACTCTCTGTGCTCTCTGTCCAGTATCGAGCTTCGTCCTCGGCTCCTCCAATGGCTTCTCCGCTCCGGCTCAGACCGGTCCGAGCAGGTTCGCGGTTCAGCTTTCGACTCACTCGAACCCGAAGATTCTCAAGTCCAACCGGAAATCCAGGCACGGCCAATCTCTGTATCCGTACGATTCCGATGATTCCGAGGATTCCGACGAAGACGATGAAGATGGTGATTTGTTTGTGGATGACTGGTTCAATGATGTGAGTTTGCCTTTTTTTTTTTTTTTTCCTTTCAATAATGAATTTAGACCAATTGTGAAGTTCAGTTCGTTAATTTCGTCTTAATAAATTTAAATGATATGAAATGTGAAGTTTTGTATTAAATTTAGAATGACCATTTGATGGAGTTCACTTCTGTGGAAGAATTGTTAAGTCTTTGGAGAATTTGAAGAGAATTGCAACTATTTGACAGAGTTAATTTAGTGTAGAGTCACTAGACAGATAAAAGGTTTTGGATTTTACTTTTTAGGAAGATTTTTAGAGCTTTTTTTTTTTTTTTTTTTTGGAAGTAGTGAAGTTAGTCTCTTATAATGTTTGGAAAATTGATATGTTTCAGTTGAATTCTACAACTTACAACTTACATTATGCTTCTTAGCTTCTCATAACAGAAGATTCAAAGCTTAAAAGTCCTTTGTTTTTTTTTTTTTTTTTTGTTACAAAAAAAAAAAGAGATAACTTTATAATCCTGATTTTCGCCGTGTGAATTTATCCAGGATGAACTTGTTGCAGACACTAAAAGAAAGTCAAAGAAAGCCAAGTCTAAAAAAAAGATTGACGGAAGTACGTTTCAGCGAAAAAAAAGAAGAAGAAGAAAGTTTCCTTCGAACGCACAGTCCTTTTTAGCCGTAATTCATCGGAAACGTCTCTCTGAAGGATTTTTTCATTTTTTTTTCTCAGGTGTCACAAATGGCAAAGATAACAAGAAAACGGTAGAGAAAACTCACACCAAAATCCCCAACGAGTCATTCGGCTCCGTGGATTCACGCAAAGGAAAGGTTACGCGAATCTACGAGAAAAACACACGTTTTAGCGTGAATGTGGACAAGAATCAGAGTAATAATTGAAGTGCCTGAAATTTATTTAGCTCTATATATTTTCAGGTGAATAAGAGGAGAACTTTCGAAGAGAAATATCCTCGGCTCGTCGAAGAGGTCAACATAGACAATCGGTGGTTACCTTTAATCGAGTACTTGAGCACGTTCGGGCTCAAAGAATCGCACTTCATTCAGATCTACGAGCGACACGTGCCATCTTTTCGGATAAACGTGGGGTCCGCGAGAGAGAGGTTGGAATATCTTCTGAGCGTCGGAGTCAAACAGAGAGACGTGAAGAAGATACTATTGAGACAGCCTCAAATTCTCGAGTACACGGTGGAGAACAACTTGAAGTCTCACGTCGCTTTCTTGTCCGGTCTGGGAATCCCGAGCTCGAGAATCGGTCAGATAATATCGGCCGCGCCGTCGCTCTTCTCTTACAGCGTCGAGAATTCTCTGAAGCCGACGGCCCGGTATCTGATCGAGGAGGTCGGGATCAAAGAGAAGGATCTCGGGAAAGTCGTGCAATTGAGCCCTCAGATTCTGGTTCAGCGGATCGACGTTTCTTGGAACACAAGGTACCTCTTCCTCTCGAACGAGATCGGGGCGCCGAGGGACAGTATCGTAAAGATGGTCACGAAGCATCCTCAGCTTCTTCACTACAGCATCGACGACGGGTTGCTTCCGCGGATCAATTTCTTCAGAAGCATTGGGATGAGAAACGACGATATCTTGAAAGTCATTACGAGCCTCACACAGGTCCGTTTTTTTTTTCTTCGCCTCATTTACTTTTATCGCTGTTGGGATTTATGTCTCTCTTAAACTCGAGATTCCCGGTCCACTGGCGAGAGCTATGCACTAATCGGAAGGTCTTAATATGGGTTACAATCTTCAGTCCAAATCCAAAACACGAACTCTCTCTCTATACGAGAAAGTACCTTTCAACTCAACTCAGATGTCCGAAAACCAAACACCAATTATAAAAAGGGTCTTTTAGCTATATAGTCATTTGACTTATAGCGTTTTGTATAATAGCCAACCTTTTGTAAATTTTCTGTAAATAGCCATTTGACTTATAACGTTTTGTATAGGCGGGAATGTTTCTGCGTATTTTTGTCTTTTTTAGTGCCTAAATAAGTTGAGATGGCTATTTATAAAAAAAATTACGAAAGGTTATCTATCTAGCCATTCTTAGACTTTCGGTGGCTTATTTGGCTAATTTTTTGTTATAAAAATGTCGCCACCGTTGAGTTGTAATTGTAAAGTGGAGAGAGAGAGAGAGAGAGAGAGAGAGAGAGAGAGAGAGAGTTGAGTGTATTTTCAATATGAAAATGAAAACATGACTGCTTGGTAGAAACGAAAAAAAAAAAAAAAATCAAATTTTTTCCTCCTCAAAATCAACCTTTCAATCCATCCTTTTTTTATTTTTCGTTTTCCATTTATTTTACTTCCGTGTTATACCAATCCCGTGTACTATTTGCAGGTTCTATCTCTGTCTCTGGAGGATAACTTGAAGCCCAAGTACTTGTACTTGATCAACGAACTCAACAACGAAGTGAAAATGTTGACCAAATACCCAATGTACCTAAGCCTATCTCTCGAGCAGAGAATTCGGCCACGTCACCGGTTTCTGGTTTCGCTTAAGAAAGCGCCCGAAGGGCCGTTCCCTCTGAGCTCCTTCGTTCCGACCGACGAAAGCTTTTGCCAGCAATGGGCCGGGACTAGCATCGAAAAATACATTGCCTTTCGCCAGAGATTACTTCTCAGCGATTTGGCGGATAAATACGGAAGAAAGTAATTACCGACGCGCCAAATTAGCGACTCGAGACTCTGAAAATGTTCCTTCTCTCGAGAACTTCGACTTCAGTGCATTTCGAATTGGAGTTAAGTGAAAATATATTCATATTTTTTTCGACTAAATTGTCCGTATAGGCAAGGATTTGAAGCGCGGAGCTGTAAAGGAAAGGTACAATTCTCTACTTAATCTGATAAAACATCACAAAATATTTGAATTTACGTATTTTCTATGGTTAGCAAGTCTTTTTTAATGAGGAATTAATCCGATGCAGGTTTTGATCAAACTAATATTCATCAATAAGTTCTTCAGTCTGATGAAGGGTTTTTGTCAAATTAAGAGCCATCAAAGAGTTGACAGATTGATAAAGAAAGAGTACTAACTGAAGATTTTGTTTATTTCGTATTTCTTGTGTACGAGTCCGTGTAATTTTTGGCTATAATTGTGTTTCACCATAAAAATTTTGACCCGGAAAGTTGAGGTATATTTGTTGTATTTTATTTGTATAAAGTTGAGGTACATAAATATTCAGTTATTGTAATATAAATTTTATAATACATTTTTACTGTGTATTTCACTCTGCTCTCTCGTTCATACATAAGTTGGTATTGGATATTATATGTTCCTTGCATCAACTTTAAATTTAACTCAAATAAATGGCCACAGAGCATGGAATTTTTTAATTTATTTGCTAAATTCCAACGGTTATAAAGGAAGATTTGGTTGCACCTAAATGATTTGTGATTGGCCTACTCTTATAGAACCTGGAGCTAAGTCATGTACAGAGCTATTTATTCTATGTGACGTGTTTCAATCTCATTGGCTAATCTTGGTAGTAGTGAAATATTAAAATAATCTCAATTCGCTATTAGTATTCAGTAGCAATATAATACAACTTATCCGGGTTATTCCAAAAAGATAACTTTAATGTATTTAATATGTTTCCCCAACATATAATACAATATAATAGTCTACCACAATGTCCCTCATATGAATTTATCTTCCGCTCGGGAGTAGTTACCTCACAATTGAAAACTAAGCTCTATATGGAATACTTTAAAAAAAAATTTAAATTTTTAGGTAAGTAAAACGTCGAAAATACTCTTCTAAATGTTTTTGAAATCAATGAAAAAATGAAGACAAAAATTTCAAGACAAACGAAATTACTATCGTCAGAATAATCATTTTTAAAGTTTTTGCTTTTATTTTATATCTTCAAATGTTTTGCTTTATTTTTTTTAGTGATTTCGAATATTTTGGCCTCTTTAATCGTTTTGAAATTTTTTAAAAATGGTATTTTAGATATTTTACCTACCCAAAATTTAAATTTTACTAAAATGTTCAACATGTAACTTGACTTTCAAATGTTAAGTCACATTGAGCTTGATTTCTCAAGTTTTCATTCCAATTTCATTTGTCACCATTCTGAAAAATAAAATAAAAATCTCTGATTTCATATAAACAAACACCGCATTTTTTGTTGCCATGTCACTCTCTCAATAGTCACTGTTACCCTTAGATTATGGCGTTTGATTGAGTCTCTCTCCAGCTATACACTTGATTGCAAACCGTCCATTATATATATATATATATATATATATATATATATATATATATTTTTATCGTAAAGAACCAAAAGTATATATGTTTATAATTACACACATTGTCAACGTCGCAAAACAATTCGGCTCACAACTTGAAATAGCAAATGAATGTTACAAACACAATTTTATTGCTTATTTATTAACACCTAGAACTTGTCACGTTATATAGTCTTGAACTTTTGTTAGTGCTGGTAATGACTTTGATAATGAGATGAAGCAAAATAGGCAATAAAAAAAATTAGATAGTTAATAAATAAACTAAAATAAACTCTATTATTTCAACTATTGCTCGGTGTTTACAGAGAGTTTCAAAGACATAATTAAACCTCTCACAGACACTGCATTGTACTCACTAATAGTAATACGACTGGCTATATATTATATATTTATATCAGCCTCTTTAAACTAAAATAAAAAAAGACTTAAAAGACTCTGTTTTTTTGCCTTCTCTTTCTGTTAAGAAAAACATTAGAAACTGTAAAATCCTTTCTTCTCTTATAAAATATCATATAAATATATACCTTCCTTTCTGTATCATATCTTCTTCTTCTTCTTCTTTTGTTGCTAAGTCTGTCCTTTGACCCGAGGTATTCGTCCACGGCTCTTCTTTTATATACTCGCAGAAAAAATAAAACTTCAAACCGAAAAATCGACCAAAAGCCGATCCTTTTTTTCGTTGATGATTTTAGTGTGTGCCTTTGAGAAAAAAGTAATCTAAACCCAAAAACTCTATATAAATCTTTTTCTGTGTCTTTTTTTTTTTTTTTTTCTTTTCCCTTTATATAACTGTTGAGATTCCACTAGCTATCGAAGCCGAAAAAGGGCTATCCGGAAGATTAAGCACTTGGCTGCAAAAAAAAATTAAAAAAAATAAATAAATAAACACCGAAGAGAAATACAAGACGTAACAAAGCGATGGTAATGTTTATTGAGAAATAAACCTTTCTTGGTCAGCTATATTAGGCTTGAATTGGTCATTGCTCGGTGAGCCAAAAACATCGAAGAGATTCGTGAACCGTTCCGGTGTTTGAAAATCAAAAGGATCTACATGGAAAAAAATAATAATAATGAGACTTTAGTAAAATAATTTGCGGAAATATTTTTACTTTTCTTAGACAATCACAAACCTTGTTTGAACTCGTCGATGGAAAATCCGAAAAAGGGTTGATGATTGTTAACGGGCTTGGCCGCCAGCTGTACCTCCGAGAGCCGTCGAGCTTCAATCTCGAGGGCTCGTTGGTGTTGTTCCATCATCATTTGTTTCCTCATCAACCGAGAATTTTCGTAGCTTCTCGACACTAGATAAATAAAATAAATAAATAAATATAAATTTTAAATTCATTGTTTCGTAAAGAGAAATTTCGTGAAATCATTGTGTTCTTAATCAACTCACTTGCGTGAAACTCGGCTTCCATATCAGAATAATGCGAAGGGTAGTAAACCGGACCGTCAAATCGATCAAAGTACTTTCTGCGTTTCGAATAAAAAAAGTGATATCAAGCGAAAAAGACTTGAGAAAAGCACACAAAAAAAAAGAAAGAAAAGAATATAAATTAGACGTACCGATCGGTGAGCTTTGACTTCTCTCTATAAGGCTTGACGAGAACCCGGGCCCCACAGACGAAATGAGGATTACCCTTTGCCAAGATGATCTTGACCGTGTCGGAGCTCGCAAAAGTCACAAACCCGAACATCCTCTTCTGTTGGCACGGAATCCTCACATCTTCCACGGGCCCGAAATTGCTGCAAAAAAATAATTAAACAAAAAAAATCGAATTAGATTTTTTTTTTTTTTTTAAAAGTGAGCCACACTATCGAAATCGAAATCGGGAAAAAGCATGATTACTCGAAGTAGTTTGAGACGTCGTCTTCGGTGAAAGTGCTGTCGGCGGGGAAGGTGAGGTAAATCTGGCGGGACCCACTAACAATCGGGCCCGGGTCGCTCTTCTCGGCTCGGCTCTCGGCGTATTTGATCGCATCTTCCGCCAAAATCACGGCGTGCTGTCCGTGAGGCCTGCTAGCTCAACCGTAATAAATTTCACAACATTAGTAAATAATCGAGTCCAAATTAAACATTAGCCATTAGTTAATCGGGGTTGTGTTGGTTGGTTTTTATTTATTTATCATGCATTGTCAATCCGAACAGACAAAATTAATTTGGTATTTTCAAAATCCAAACCAACCCGATTTGGAACGCAAAAGCCAGACCGGAAAATAATCGAGTTGGTTTGAGGTAGTTTCATCAGAAAATTTTCTCTATATACATATTATTATAAATTAAACATAATGATCTAATGCGCTTTCTGTTGAATAGAACCAAATCGTTGATTAATCCATTAAGTTTAGTGACTATTGTTCAATTAAATGAAGTCACACGAATCTTAAAAATTAGCCACTGATTGAGATTTACTATTGAAAACTAGCCGAAAGGACAATCCTAAAGCCTAATGTGAAACCTAAACATTAGCCATAGTTTGGGATTTACTATGAAACTAGCCAAATAGCCCTTTAGAGTCTCTGAAATACTGATACGATCTCTTTCGGATTTATTGAGATATAAACAAAACATGCATTAGCTGATATCGGACTTTCGAAACTGGAATTTCAATCCACCAATTTCTATGCTTAATCCCACTTATTTATAAGCTACATAACTTTATAAATATTATATAATTAACCCCCTAATTATCTCTTATTGATTACTATACCCTCAATATTAGACTTTTGCGAGCTCTCCCGAACGAGAATTTCTCGCTCGCCTTAATTTCTCATACAATTTCCATACAACCATTTCCATGCTAAATCCACCTTATTTATTAGCCAAATAACTTTCAAAAACATTATATTTTCGACCCCCAAATTATCCTTATTATTCTTATACCCTCAATATCAGACTTTTGGAAGGTCCGTGCTCTCGCGAACTGGAATTTCTTCCTCGCTCTAATTTCTCATTACAATCCCCATATACACACTTCAATGCTAAATCCCTCTTATCTACAAGCTAACTAACTTGTACTTATATATATAGATATATTTAACCCCATATTTATCTCTTATTATTCTTATACCCTCAATATCGGACACCCGAGAGGCCAAATTGGAATTTCTTCACTGCTCTAATTTCTCACACAATTTCCCATTTCTATGCTTAAACCCTCTTATTTACAAGCTAAATAACTTTCTAAATATTACAAATGTACCCATAATCATCATCTCTTATTATTCTTACACCCTCAATATCTAGTTCCCAACAAACATCCTCATCTCTAATCACACACAACACATAATCAACCAACAAACATAAAAACACAAACCAACCTTAATAATACTAAGAGACTAGTTCTATCAACACATAATCATTCATCATAAAAAAAGGGAATATATATATATATAGAGAGAGAGAGAGACCAGAGTTATTTACCTGTCGATCAATCGAATGGAGTTCTTGAGTCGGGCGAGGAGCTTGGTGAGGCTGTACCCGGCTTTCCCGTGCCTTTGACTCTCGGTCAAATATCCCTCGGCTTGCAAGTACCGACCGTACTTCTCGAAATACAGAGCCGGGAGCGACGCGATCGACACGGGATTTCCCCGTTTCGACCTCAAGAGCTCGATGATCTCGGCCTCGAGCTTCTCGAGCGACCCGGGAGAGAACATCCCGAGCTGAACCTCCTCGAACCCTCCGCCGGAGACGGAGGAGAAAAAGCTCTCCGGCGGCGGAGGCGAGTTCGAAGACGACGATTGTCCGTGGTGGACGTACCGGCACGAGCTCCCGTGCTTGCAAAAACCCTTGTTGAAGTAATGGCAAGTCTTGATCGGAAGAAACTCGGGCGCGGCGACGACTTGGCTCGACGAGAACGATCTCCGGTGAGGCCTCGGGTCGGGATAGAAGGCGTCGTTTTGGAGCTCCGGTTGGGGAGGCGGGTCCCACGGGGACGGGGGCGATGAGGTGGCGAGGGATTGGAGGTCTGTCATGGCTTTGAAGATGACTTGGCGGAGAAGGTGGTCCGGGGCCGAGGCCAGCCTGGCGATCTCTCGGTCGTGGTCTTGCAAGAGAAGATATCCGATGATTTTGGTGACGTTTTCGGGCTCGATTTCTTGAATCCTGTTGAACAGAATCTTTGTTGACTCTGAGAAATCCATCATTTATATTCTCACCACTGCAAAAAAAAAAAAAAAAAATGTGAGAACTTGAACATGTATCATAATCAGAAAAGCACTGAAATGAGGGGTTTTTTTTTTACTATATTATATGGAAAAAACAATGAGAATGGAAATATTAGACAGAAGAGAAAGGGGAAACAAAAGATGTGACAATCTGAAAATGTATCAGAAATCCAAAAGCACAGAAATGGGGTTTTTTTTCTTTCCGAATTAGGGAAGAAAAAAGGAAAGTAAAGAGACTGATTTTCTGTGAATAAATAAATGACAAGGCTTTAAAAAAGAAACAAGCTTTACACAAATTTACATTGTGAACTGTACAGGAAAAAAAAAACACACACAACACACACGCAGAGACCACTTTGGAGGAGTAGAACAATTAGTGATAATATTAACAATTATATGGTCGAAAAACACAGAATAGTGAACCGTCTTTCTTCTTTCTCAAACAAGAACTCGAACGAGATTTCATTTCAATTCCATAATAATAAAAAAAAAAAATTTTGAATTGAATGAGCAGAGAATAGAAGACGAATCACCCAAATCTAAAAATACATTCTTTCTCAAACCAAACACAAATACTAATAAAAATAAGAAAACCAAAATAAATTTTTTTTTTTACTCAGAAAAGAGGAAACATAAGGGTTTTTAAAAAAAAAACGCACCAATAAACCCATTCAGTCACTGGTTTTAGAGAAAGAGAAACAGTCAGAGAAGATAATAGCCCAGAGCTTCAAACACCATATCTATCTAGTACTATTATTATTAAACTCTCTCTCTCTCTCTCTCTCTCTCTCTCTCTCTCTCACTCTAAAGCCTTTTCAATTATCCAAAACAAGGACATCATGTTAATCTCAAAAAAGCAAACTGACAGAAGAAATTATGCTTTTAAAGGACTACCACACTCGAGTTCAGAAAACATATTTATATATTAATAATTTAACCAAACAAAATTCCAATAAAATATACAGGTCAATAACACACACACAGAGAGAGCGTAAAAAAAAGTAATTCACAAAATAATGGAATGATGGTAATAATACTCGCTTGGAATCGATGGAGAGAAAGAAAAAGAACAGAAAAAACTTCACTCTTCCTTAAAAAAAAAAAAAAAAAAATTAATCTCACCTTTGAGTTTCTTCTTGTTTCTGTTTCAAAGTTACGAGATCTTTTAAACGAAAAGGTTACAGCTTGCACATTTAAAAATAAAATAAAATAAAATCAGATAAATAAGGCAATAGAATCTCCTTAATTTTCGTTACTGGTTTTATAACTGCTGCTCTCTAGAAAGTCCAATTAAGTACTTGAATTACATAAAAATAAACATATGATAAAATACTATATTTTTTCATTAATTTTCAATAATTTAAAATAAATAATTAAATGGACATATCCCATTAATTATGGTATTTTTATTATTGATACTTTAATTAACGTTGTATAAAAACAGTAAAAAAAAATATTCATGGAATACCAATGGGACAAAAAAAATGGTAAATATTTAGAATACACATGTCGGCAAATTAAACCTCTTGAGTGGCACAAACGTGGATGGGTTTTTGTCTCTTATGAACTGAGTTGGACAGATTATAATTCCACCGTTGGATCATCTTTGAGCTTCACATAATCGTAAATTACAAGAATTGGAACTGAGTTCCGATTCAGTGCTTACGATATTCAAAATTAGAGAATCAAATGAATGATAGTACATTGTGTATAAATTTTTAATAGACGGAACTACAAAGAAAGTCAAAAGATTGGTTAGACCTATAAAAACCTATTTCATAATAACATATCCACAATTGATATGGAACTATAAAAACCAAATCTCAAACAAAACACTATAAAATACAACCAAAGAAAAAACATCAGATGAAACTAAAACACTAAAAAAGCTAACATTTGAAATTTTGAATCATCAACATCACACAACAGCTTCTCAAATTCCCTACCTGTCGCCGATAAATCTATTTTCTTATGTTATAATTTGTGAGTACTTGTACAATATGATTTATATATCTAGGCTTAAAACATTAGATTTATATATAGCCTTACAACATTTGCACAAGGTGAATTTGAATGGGAATGATTAAGCAAAGTAGCTAGTAATGGGAACAAGATATATTTATTATAACACTATTTTTTTTCAACAATAGCTAAGTGTTTATATTACACTATTTTTTTTTTATTTGGTTGTGTTATTGTGACAAGTAATCTATTTTTCATCTTCTTTTTTAAAAGAGTTTTGAATTTTCCTTTTGAGTTTAAGTTTTGTAATCCAAGTCTTTTTTTCTGCTGTCTTTTTTACTTTTATGGGTATACTACTTTTTGTGTATTACGACTGATTATATATATGACAATCATCGTCTTTAAACTTACAAAAATATATTTAAATACATTAATATATTATTTGACTCTATAAGTTAATCTACAAATAAAGAAGCACTCGTGCATGTGGAGCTCTAGCTCACATCTATAGTTATAGTTATATACAAACACACAACTTAGCTTATGAACCTTCATATATGCAAAAACACACACACACAAAATAAATACAATTTTGTGTTTTGATCATTAAGCATGATGACAAGGCAACTTGCTTCAAAATGGGTCCCAAATTTGTAGCGTTGGTAATTGTGGGGTCCATCTTTTATTTTCTTTGGAGCTAGTGTGTAGTTTGTGTATGTGGTGCACACATACTATATCATCTACCACATATACTTACCTATCATGTATACATACCTGAAAAAATATTCATAAAGAACGAAAAAAAGCTATGTATTATACAATAATCTATACACATATATTGGCCCCATTTGGCATAGCTTTGTTTTTTTAAAAAAAATGTTTTTAGATTCAGTTTTTTTCAAAAACTGACAAGGTGTTTGGTAAACTGTTTATAAAACAGTTGTTGCTGGTTACAAAAACTGATTTAGCGTTTGATAAAATAAATATATTATAGTAAAAAGACTAAAATAAACATGTTCTTAATAATTAATAATATGCTTATTTATATACATATATATGAATAATATTTTGTATGAGGATATTACAGTAATTTATACACCAAACTTAAAACACTTTTTCGAAAAGCTAAGAATCCTAGTTTTTCCATCTCATGTACAAAATATAAAATCGCTTTTGAAGTTTTTTGTAAAATAAGCAGTTTAGTTTTTTCTAAAAACAAAAACATGACTTTTTAATCCGAACCAAACACTGTTATTATATGTTTACTAGATGAACTATATATTGGCCCTTCGGCTATCTCGTAGGGTAATTCTCTTGCTCAAATACCCATATGTCATTCATATATTATTGCATTTGAGCGCCAAAGTCCAATGCCTATTTATTTTGTTCAATGTTGGCTTGTTTGTGTGTTAAATGGATTCTTGAAAAATACTATCAACACGTGAGTTTCGGAGTTTTGCTATTAATAAGATTGTACTTCCAAACCAAAAATAAAACGGAAAGGAAAAACTTCACGAAAACAAAGGCTAAGATGTATAAAGTAATCCCTCAAAAAATAATAAAAAAATGAAAGAAACCGCAATATTTTTTTTAAAGAAAATGTTTTGTTATATAATATGGCATTTGGATTTGAGTAAGTACATATATTTGTTTGAGGACTCGTAAACAAAGTCAACCTTATGTTGTTGTTGGAGATTTCTTTTGAACTTAATTCAAATTTTGTTTTGATATACTATTCTATTTCTATGGAGACTATTTTAAACACGTTCTCTATTTGGAGATAATTTTTTTTTTCGAAGAGAGGCAGTAATTCACTTAAATAACATACTAATATAAAAAGGACCGTGTTAATTTTCTTCTTCTTCTATAAATGGTTATTTCTCATAATCTCATTACATATAGTCTATATCTATATATCCTTTTTTGGTGAATTTTTATGAGGAAATTAATAACTAATATAGAGGAAAAAAAGGGTAATTGGTATAAATAGAGAGTGACCGGTTCGACCGGCTAGATAAAGGCGAGTTTCCCGGTCAACGTATCAATGAAGATCCTAGGGGGAGAGATTAAAGGATATATAATTTGATTTAACTTGTAAATAATTATTAAATAAATTTCGACTCATTAAAAGTAAACTTTTATCATTGGATATATCCGGAATGATTGTTGAGTAAGAATAGGGCTTTCTGTTTTGTTTTTGTTTTTATTTTATTAGATTTCATTTTTGGATATATATTTCTTTGACTCCCTTTAGAGTTTAGATCAAGTTCCTTAAGACTTTGACATGTGAAAATCAAGAAACAACAATTTAGACCACATAGCACTTTGATCTTGTGATACCTGCTGATAAGTTGATATAATAAAAACTTTTATTTTATTTATTTATATATTATTAATATATGTCTTCTTGAAGGTTAGTACTTGGTACTAGTGCCCATATAATTTAATTATATATATATATATATATATATATATATATAATTATAATGGTGTTTGTATGAGTGGATGAATTTTCGGTTCTAAATATCTTCACGAAGATAATATAGTTAAATTCCTCTTTTTAAAAAAGCATTACACAGAATAAATTCTAAAAAATGGAGATTAATCTACATGTCATTTACCTTTTCTTTTCTTTCTTCTTACGGATTCATATATATATATATATATATATATATATTGAGAGAGAAATACAACTAAATAGACCGTGCATTAGTGTCATAAATAAAGAGGTAGCCAATTTTTTTTGCCCACTAATGACTTGAGAAAGTCTTCTAATAATCTATCATATTATAAGTAATTTAACCATTATATTATCACTAATTATAAAAAAAATACCGCCCCAAGAACTTAGTTTAGGTGGCAAGACATTTGCCTTAGAAATGACCTCTACAAGAAAATGATAGTTTAATATCTAGAAAACGCAATATTGACATTTGGAGATTATATCTTGTAATTTGTGTTTAAATGTTTAATAATTAATTTGAGAAAGTCATTGTTTCAATTCAAAAAATTAGTGGTTTCCAATTATTGGTAGGTCAAAAGGATCAAGACGTATTAATAAAGTTTATATGCCAAAGGCAAAGGACACATATAAAAGGAAATATACGCTATTAAATTTTTATTAATATATATATATGCAATCTCCTTTTATTTTCTTCCTCTTCTATGGAAAGAACATGGGAATCAATTTAGCAGATAATTAACAAGAATATAAACAAATTAGCTGATAACACCAAACTTGTTGCTTATAATCCAATAATACACCTTAAAATATTAAGGGAAAAGCTTCATGGCTGTCATGTCGATGAAGTATACCCTACTACAAAGCAGCCATTTCAAAGCGTTGTTTAATACTAATCTATATATTATTTAAAATACAACAATCTGCAATGCTTTACCATGAGCTTATCCACTAAATCAAGTGGACAAAGCCTTTAAATTTCATATTCTTGTTTGCTCTATATTATTGTTATTTTGATGTTGATGGTTTAAGATTACATATGGGTTAGTTTAAAATTCAGAACAGATTTGCCCACATTGGAAAATCAGTCAAATAGTCTTCTATATGGTTTTAAACAAAGTTTGAGATACCGTTTATCGTGACCGTGTCGAGACTCAAATTTTATGAGTATACCTTTTACCGCAAGGGTTTACAAAGATTTTTCAGAAAATCGATAGATTTTCATAATAAATATTTACAAAATAAGTTTTTCTAATTTTTATTTAAATTTATTTTATTTATATATATATATTTTTTTTAAATTGCGGTAAACACCAATTTTTATGAAGTTTTTAACTGGGTCATTCCCTCGAGCAATTAAATAAATAACAAAAAGTATTACGTGTAGTGTCAAGTTTTTAAAGTTCAAATGACGGTTATCTGAAACAAAATAGGGACCAATATGTCAAATCCTTAAAACCAAGACCCATGCACAAATGAACCTATTTAAAACCAAGTTTTGATTGGAAATGAATTTGAATATGGTTATTAGACTTAAGTTATAAAAAACAAGATATATGGACGGATGAAATTGAGAAGAAAAAAAAAATATTAGAATAAGGAGAAAAATGTGAAGTATTGAGCACTAATGGTATTTTGTTCAAATTGGAAAGATGCGGATGGTTTTCAAATTTTACGAGAAGGGAATCAATTACTTAATGCTAATATTTGTATTATTTAAAACCAAATTTTTCGTGTAATTCAATAAACTTTTAGAATATTAGTTCCAATTGGAGGGCTTAAATAATTGTGGTGGTTAAACATGAAAACAAAACGGTGTACGTAGTGCCTCTGATAAGAACTTCAAATGAAATTCATATATAATATATGTATATATATGTATATATGGTTGTGGTGTCATTGTATATGGGTGAGCAAAAACGCATGATGTTGCACTAACCCTTTTCATAGGGAAAGCGTAGTTATCATTATGATGTTATCCTCATATTGATTTTTAATTATTTTTTTTCTTCCGCAACTTAAGTTTTGATTGCAAATTTGCAAGGATATACACAGCTAAACCCAACTAGGGCATACTATGAATACACAAAAAAACAAGCTATATTCCACTATTATCTATTATATTTACAAACCAAACATATCAAGATGTATTTCATTTCATGATAAAAAGGAGTCTAGTTTTGATTGGAGTATTGACTTTTTAGTGTGTATGAAGTCCAAATAGGGCGGGGATTGTGGTAGAAAGCGTTTTGATATATAAATAAGTTTTGCTATGAAAAAATATGAGCCAAATATATATAAAGAAGCTTTGATATGAAAAAAATGTGAGCCAAATATATATTTGTTATGTGACTAAAAAGCTAGTTCTAATCAAAACCCCAACTAGCTTTCCAAGTTGTATGGGACTTTCATTTTATAGTATATTGCATAGTGTTTATTTGCACTTTTCCTTGAATTCAAGTTACCTTTTTTATTTTTTATTTATCTTTTTCATTGCTTAGCTGCTTCACATGACTTCACCTAATCATTGATATCTTTCCGAGCAACATATGGTTCTTGTTGAAAAAAAAACCATAGTTCAAAAAGAAAGAAGAAAAATAATAATAACAAAATTAAACCTGAACGAGTCTGTATATAGTTTCCTTTTCTACAAAACACATTGATTTGTCTATCTGTCTGGCATCCAATGTCATCATTGATGCCATACAGCATATTTTTTCCACAATGCTTTTATGTTTTTCTTGACATCACAAGCTATAAATTTCATTCCTTGTATTTATATATATAGCCCAAAATGTCACATGTGAATCAACATCTAAATTTAAGGGTGTATACAGAATAGGAAAAGAAAAATCTTCAAATTGTCTACTAATCAAACACCTGATACATTTTTTTCCTGAAAAAGAGACCAAATAATATCTTGGGTTTAAAAAAAAACATTCAAGTTCACCAATAATCAATTTTTTTTTTTTTTTTTTTTTTTAACTTTTTCTGCTTATTATTGTTAATTGTGAGGATAAGTACACTCCATATATAAGCATGTATGTCTCAAAATGTGATGGTCAAGTACGAAGCTTTATTGTGGTTATTATATCTAGAATAGGGGTCCTAATTATTATGAGACCCTTTATGTTATTTATTTATTTTTTTGTATGTTTTAATTAAGACCATCACCAACCTAATATAACTTTATTATCGTCATTATGAAGTCATACAATATTTTGCTTTGCATGGTTCAAATTTAAGTGGTCAATATAAAGTCCTATAGTCTGCTGTTTCCCTCAGGAAGTGGGAACTCACTTTGTTGATATGTAAATGAGTTTTTATCTTTATTAGCTGCACTATTGATGACTGAATTAAATTTTATTAAATTAGACCGATGACCAAATTCCTAGCGTTTGTTCACTCTATTAAGTTACATATTTAATATATAGCTATTACCAAGTGAATAATTTTTTTTTACCCTCTATTCTTTTAGTTTTATTCTTCCCACCATGAGACGAGATTATAACATTTACTAAAAGCTTAATTCAATAATAATAAATAAAAAACAGAACAAAAAAGGAATAAAAAGTTACCATGGACATGTATCTGAAGATTAATTCTGTTGTAAATAATAAATAATAATAACTAAAAATAAGAGCAAAAAACAACATAAAATTGTTGAATTTTATTTGACACCATGGACATGTCTCTGAAAATTAATTCAGTAGTATATAATAATAAATAAATAAAACAGAACAAAAAAGAACATAAAATTATTGAAATTTTATTTGACACCTTTGGACAAAGTGTGTACTTGAAGCGCTCTTTCAATCAATAATGGAATTGATATATAGTATAATTTTATCCAAACAATCACCAATACCTTCTATCCATTAGATTGTCACGTACTTTAATCTTGGCCTTTTTCCCTTTGCTAGGAACATTAGTACTATTCAATACATATTTTGCAGCAATTGTTACAATCCATTAGAAATAGATTTATTAATTTGACACTATTTGACTTGTTAGTAGAGTATATGAATGGGCAACAATAGTACGTAAGTTAGTAGTTAATAGTTGAAACCCTAATTAAACGGTCGAAAATTGTTAACCCTAAACGTCACATCATTATAACGAACTCTGTGGGGTCTTGTACGTGATACTTTTTTTTTTCAACGAATTACTAAATTATGAAACAACATGTCTAGGTCTATGGGAAGAGGAGAAAATAAATGAAATGGAATAACAAAAATAATTATAGGTCATTTATGCAACAAATGGATAAACCCTAAAACAACTTGTGGTGAGATTCAATTATGAGACAAAGGATGAGGTTTTGGCAAATGGGATAACTGTGGGGACAAACACAGACAAGCACACACACACACACATAAATATTACAAAGCCAAGCCAAGTCATCATAAATCATATTTTTTGACACATTACATCATAAAACACAAACTATTTCAAATACTTCATTGTTTCCAACAGAACATTTTTGCTTGTGTTATTAACAACTTTTTTTTTTTTTGGCGGGTGTGGATATTTGTGTTGGAGACCATAACCTGAAAAAATGATTGGTCCCACAACATGTGCTTCAAAAAGATTGTAAAGGATTTCAAATTTGGCCTGTCATATGGTGTGGACTGTGGTGGATGAATTGACGTATTTGAAAGGGTATTATTTATGTAGGACGTTGATAAAAAAAAAAATTAATTTTAATTTTTTAAAGAAAGATAGTGACAGATGGTAATATATTCCATGGGAGGTGTTTGTGGAATTTTTCAGTTGGGCCAACAATGAGCATAGCCTTTGCTCTTATGGGCCTTCTTTGGGCTAATGTTTGTTATTTGCGACTTTCTGACTAATTTGGCCCAAACTTCTTTAGAGAAGTATTCAAAGAGAATCCCATATAACAACATCAGAGAAAACGACACATCCCATCTCCTAAGTGGGTTGCCCTTAAATTAAAATTTTGGGGTGATAAAATTCACCGAGTCTAACATGATTTCTTTAAAAAGGTCTACAATCACTAAACATGTTACATAATTAATTTTCCGATTGAGAGGCTAACATTTTAAGAATATTCCAACAATCTCTTTTGATCAGTTGGGGGTCTTTTGATATGTGATAACTTGCAAACCTTTTTTCCAATTTGCAGTTTTCTGAGGAAACAAAATACAAAATGAAACACAACTAATCGATGAAATCTACTGATATAAATTAGATTTTTAAGAGGCATAGAAAGTTGATAGTCAATGACCACTAATTGAAACATCATACCCAGTTTGAAATGTTAGATTTCTTCAACCTTACAAACACTTGAAATTACTATGCATCAATGATCGCTGGTACTTACATTCAGCTTAGAAATTCAAAGAAATAATTATTAAAATCAGCTTGCAGATCAACCATTGAGAGAAAAAATATGAAAAATTTCTGCGACTTTTCGTGCAAACGGCGTTTTTGACAACGTGAGAGCAAAAACCAGAAGATGGTTTTGACTAAACTCATCCCACTTTAAATTTGTCCACTTATGTAGGACTTTGATTTTTCTATTTTCCTTCACGAATTTGTGATTCTTTTAGCACATTTTGATCATTCTTTTTTATTTATTTATCTTATCTTTGATTTTGAAAAATTAATAATAAACAACTTTTACACCTCTCGCTACTAAGAATAATAATCTAGTTAAATCCATCCGTTTTGGCATGTGAGTATCCCACTCGAACACTTGCAAAAAAATTAAGCCAATTTATATAGTATTAAATATATACATTAACACCAAATTTTTCCAACCGTGTGTATATATATATATATATATATATATATATATATATATAAATATATATAATGAGCCCAGAAAAGCTCTATATAGAGAGATCATGTTCATGTTGAAGATCACTCATAAAAAAGATAAATAACTTTTTTTCCTCAGATAAAGGGAAATAACTTTGACATATGAGTATTACTCCTTGCTTTATTTATTGACACTTATTAGAGACTAAAATGATGTAGTTTTAGTTAGTCTCGATTAGAATAGCGTAGACACGTGTCCGTTGATTATTGGTTGTAGTCGTTATGTTAGTTACTTGAGCTATTTAAGCTCACGATGTACACATTTTCCGACTAATGAGAATTCTCTGATCTTTCTCTAACCGAGAAGATCAACTCTTCCAAACACTCTCAAGCGACTGATCATATTATGCTATCAGAGCTCAAATTCCGCCATTGTTGAGAATTTTGAAGCTTTGCCAGTACTGAATTCCAGTCTTCGACGATACTCGGGTTTTCGCTGATTCTGAAATGGACGAATAGAGCAACACATCGATGGAGAATTCGACGTTTGGAGCTTCACGAAGGTCAGTAATTGACGATCTACTGAGCGTGTACTATCTTCATCACTCAAAACAATCCAGGTACAGTACTTGTATCTCAATTGCTGAATGGTGATAACCATACCTCGTGGAATTGCTCGATGTTGATTGTGTTGTCGGTAAAGAACAAATCAGGTTTTCTTGACGGATCTGTCATGAACCTGATGGATCTGACCCTCGGTTGTTGAATTCATGGAGACGCACAATCATGTAGTCATATCTTGGCTTATGAACTCGGTTTCAAAGGAAATCTCATCGAGCATCTTGTTTGGTGAATCAGCGGCAGAGATCTGGAACGATTCGAATGAGGGGTTCCAACCATCGAACAATCTTGAGAATTTTACAGTTGAAACGCAAGTTAACGAATTTATCTCAAAATCAGAGATCAATTGGAATGTGGAACTGAACAATTTTTGCCCAAATTGCACCTGTGGAACTTTCAAATGTGGAGGAGTAAAGAGAATGAACGATTTCTTCCAGAAAGAGTACGTCATAAGCTTCATAATGGGATTTAACGACTCTTTTGCCGGAATAAAGAGTTAGATGCTGCTGATGGATACGATCCTGGCGATCAATAAGGTCTTTGCCTTGATGACTCAAGAAGAGAAGCAAAGAAGTATAGGAAATGAGCAAAGCATTGCAGAGAAAAACAGCACCATGGCCATGGTAGTGAAGGATGACATGCAGAAGAAGGTACTTAAGAAAGAGAAGGTTAAGCTTGTCTGTGCACACTGCAAAATTCTAGGTTACACCATGGACAAGTGCTACAATCTTCATAGATATCATCCTGGACACAAGAAGCTTAAGAGTCAAGCTAACTGCACTAAAGTCAAAGAGCAGCCTATGAAGCCTAAAGATCATGGCCAACTGACGACTTCACGGTTGTTTGTTCAGTGTAACCAGCTAATGACCATGTTCTCCAGCTCCAACTCTGATGCAAATACATTGTGGATTATGGATTATGGAGCTTCAAAGCACATATGTGCTCATAGCTTTCTATTTCTTGATCTCAAGCCTATTATTGGTGCGATTGTGACAGTGTCAAATCATGTTGTTATTCCTGTGAGCCAATTTGGTGATAGCCCTAAGTAATGAACTGATCCTGAAAGATGTATTGTATGTCACATTCACATATGTTGATTTCACGATTCAGGATACACTGCTAAAGAAAACGATTGGCAATGATGAGAAGAAACATGACCTATACATCATAGAGGGAATGTGGTGTTCATAGGTAATAGAATATCCTAAGGGCATAGCTGTAATTGTACTTTGATAATCAGTTGTAACTGATAACTACTATATAAACTCTGTAATTCGTTCAGAATTGGTTAATGAGAATTCTTCTATTCTCTCTGAATCTCATTCTCTCTATCAAGCTATCATGGTATCAGAGCACGATGCGTCGGCAATGGAGAATTCCTCACCGGCGACAATCGGAGCTTCCTCTTCTTCGATTTCACGATCTGGACCGGTCGTCTTCACGCATTCTTTGTCAGTAAAGCTCACCAACGAAAATTTCCTGCTATGGAGTCATCAAGTTCTCGCAGCAATCAAAGGTCATCGTCTGATGCACTTTATCAAAAACGCATCGAAACCTGTCGAATTTCTTTCAGACACAGACAAAGCTCTTGGAAAAGTCAATCCGGAGTTCGTGGATTGGGAGCAACAAGATCAGCTTCTTCTTTCTTGGCTTCTTTCGTCGATGTCCGAAAATCTTCTCACGAGGATGATAGGATGTGATGAATCAAGCAAGATCTGGTCAAAATTGGAGCAGTACTTCACAGTGACGACGAAAGCTCGAATCAAGCAGCTCCGGAGTCAGTTGTCTGCAACAACCAAAGCAAATCTGTCAATGAATGATTACTTGTTGAAGATCAAGAACATCGTCGATCTGCTTGGCTCCATTGGTGAAGAAATTTCCGCTTCCGCTCACATTGATGCGATCTTTGAAGGCCTCAGTTCAGAATATGATTCCTTCGTCACGTCTGTTGAGACTCGAATGGAACCTTACTATGTCTCTGAGGTTGAAGCACTCCTCTTAGCTCAAGAGCGTCGAGTCGCCAAACACAACAGCAATCTTGATTCTAACAAGCACTCAGCGAATGCAGCAACAATTCAATCCTCTCAGCAACGATCTCAGTCTCAATCGACTCAGATTCAACAGTTCCCTGGCAACAGTAACACTCGTGGTGGTTATCGAGGTGGTCGGAGTCAATCTCATGGTCGTGGCCGTGGTTTCAGCAACAATAGCTCAAATCGTCCTCAATGTCAGCTCTGTGGCCGGCTAGGTCATCTAGCTATGCGTTGCTGGTACAGATTTGATCAAAACTTCACCGGAAATGTACAGGACTTTTCACAAACACCTGGCATTGGTCGTGGAATTTCACTGCCGAGCCAATCTCAGGTGCCTCAGGTGTACTTTGGTCAATCTCAATCTCCTTCGGTGTATGCTGGTCATTCTCAACCACATCAGAACACTTTTGGTCAATATCCGGCTCCTCAAGCTCTCTATACTGGTACTGAAGCCTCCAATTCCCAGTTTCCTTGGCCACAAACCTATCTAGCCACTTCTGAGGTGATCTATGATCCGATGTGGTATCCTGATTCTGGTGCATCTGCTCATATTACGCCATCAGCCTCAAATGTGGTCAATCAGAATCAGTACACAGGCTCAGACAAGGTTTTTGTTGGTAATGGTACACCTCTCTCTATATCTATTACTGGACATTCAAATTTCATGTCTCGAGGCCAAACTAAGCTGTTGAAACTGGATAATATACTACATGTGCCAGACATAACTAAGAATCTGCTTAGTGTGTCCAAATTTACTATGGATAATCAAGTGTTTTTTGAGTTTCATCCGACTGTGTGTTTTGTCAAGGATCTGAGAACACAGGCTATTCTTCTTGAGGGACGAGTCATCAATGGTCTCTACTGCTTTCCTACTGAGGCAACCAAACTGCTCAGGGATCTCAGTCCTGCTCAACAAGTGCTTTCCTCAACAGCTCTCAAGTGCCATGTCAACACAGCAGCTCAGACTTCTGCACCGAATTCAGGATCTACAGATCAGGACTCTGCCAGAGTTCTCTCTCTTTTGCATGATCGTCTTGGTCATCCTGCATTTCCCATTGTAAAGTCTGTCCTGGCTAGTTGTAACAAACTGTCTCCTACTTTGAATAAAGAAAGCTTTGAATTTTGTACTTCCTGCAGCATTGGCAAAATTCATAATCTTCCGTATCCCCTTAGTACGACTCAGTACACTCATCCATTACAACTTGTTCACACGGATCTATGGGGTCCATCGCCAGCCTGTTCTGCCAGTGGATACCGGTATTACATTCATTTCGTGGATCATTTTTCCAGGTTTACCTGGATCTATATGCTGCATAACAAGGGTGAAGCATTTGCTACTTTTCTACACTTCAAAGCACGTGTTGAACTGCAGTTAGGCACTAAGATCAAAGCTATTCAGTCAGACTGGGGTGGTGAATTTAGAGCATTCACTAGCTACCTTACTGAACAAGGCATTGAACACAGGGTGTCATGTCCTCATTCTCATCAGCAGAATGGTTTGGCTGAGAGGAAACATAGGCACATAGTTGAGACTGGTTTGACTTTACTAGCTCGTGCACAGATGTCACTTGCTTATTGGGATGAGGCTTTCAGAACTGCAGTGTTTCTGATAAACAGGTTGCCAACACCTGTTCTCAAACTTAAGTCACCATTGGAGGTCTTGTTTAAAGCCAAGCCAGACTATAGTTCTCTCATGAGTTTTGGTTGTGCCTGTTTTCCAAACCTGAGACCGTTCAATGCTCACAAGTTAGATTTCAGGTCAAAGATGTGTGTCTTCCTTGGTTACAGTTATAATCACAGAGGTTACAAGTGTCTTGACTCTACTGGCAAGATCTTCATCTCGAGGAATGTCTTGTTTGATGAGAGTAATTTTCCATACACACAGCTACTTCTTTCAAACTCTGCAGATCAGTCTCATGCTCAAGACAATTCCTTACCTCCTGCTCTAATTCCAAGGCCTCCAGTTGCTGCCTCTCCACCAGTTGGCTCCTCTGATGTCAGAACTCCTCACCCTACTTCCAGCACTTCAGTCACAGACTAGAGTTCTCCAGCTACCCCTAGCTCACACTCATCTGCACATTCACCACCTGGTACTGACTTGGAGGTTCTGCGGCCTCAGCAAGCTATTGCTCCTCCTGTCAATGCTCACCCAATGTGCACCAGGGCAAAGGCAGGTATTCACAAACACAGAGTCCTTTTGGCTGCTGTTCATGAGCCTGACACTGTGGTTGAGGCTCTGGCTGATACTGGCTGGTCCACAGCCATGCATGAGGAATATAAGGCTCTAATGCTCAACAAGACCTGGTCTCTTGTTTATGTTCCCTCTGACAGGAGTGTCATTGGCTGTAAGTGGGTGTATCGTGTTAAAGAACATGCTGATGGTTCCCTCAACAAGCTTAAAGCTCGACTGGTGGCAAAATGGTTTAATCAAACTGCAGGTTTTGATTTCAATGAGACATTTAGTCCAGTTATCAAGCCGGCCACCATACGCATTATTCTCACTCTTGCTCTCTCAAAAGGGTGGCGTATAGCTCAGCTTGACATTAATAATGCCTTTTTGAATGGCATTCTTACCGAGGAAGTGTATATGCATCAGCCACTTGGCTTTGAAGTACCTGGTTTGGAACACAAAGTGTGTAAGCTGCACAAGGCTTTATATGGCCTTAAACAAGCCTCACGTGCTTGGTTTGAAACTCTCTATGCAGCACTTCGTTCTCTTGGTTTTGAAAGTGCCAAGTCTGACAAATCTCTATTCATCAAACACACTAAGTCTTCGGCTCTCTATGTCTTAGTGTATGTTGATGATATTTTGATCACAGGCACAAGTGCTGAAGAAGTTCAAGCTCTTATTCAGGCTCTCCACAAGTCCTTTGCTCTCAAGGACTTAGGCGAGCTGGACTTCTTCCTTGGCATTCAAGTCACTGAAACTCAAGAGGGTTTGTTGCTTACTCAGTCCAAGTACATCACGGACCTACTCAAGAAAACCAACATGTTCACTGCAAAGAGCATGCACACACCAATGATCAGTAATCACAGACTCTCCAAGCATGGTGGTCGCCTTCTTGAAAATCCTCAGGCTTACCGGAGTACTGTGGGGGCTCTTCAGTATGTCACGATCACACGTCCTGAGCTCTCATACTCTGTCAACAAGGTGTGTCAGTTTATGCAGGCTCCGACTGAAGAACATTGGAAGGCTGTCAAGAGGATACTTCGGTATCTAAAAGGCACTGTCAAGAGTGGTCTTCATCTCCGTCGATGCACTGACCTGAACTTAACAGCCTCTTGTGATGCTGATTGGGGAAATGATCCTGATGATGGACGTTCTACATCAGGGGTCTGTATTTTTCTTGTGGATAATCTCGTTTCTTGGCACTCGAAGAAGCAGCCAACTGTGTCAAGGTCAAGCACTGAAGTTGAATATCGTAGCTTGGCTGTCACTGTCGCTGAACTGACTTGGTTGAAGTCTCTGCTGTCTGAGATTCGTCTGCCTCTGACTCGTACTCCTGTTGTGTGGTGTGACAATCTGAGCACTGTCCTTATCTCGGCCAACCCTGTTTTGCATGCTCGCACCAAGCACATTGAGCTTGACTTGTTTTTCGTCCGGGAAAAGGTGTCACGCAAGGAAGTTGACGTTAGACATGTTCCTGCTCATGCTCAAGTTGCTGATGTCTTGACAAAGGCTGTTACAAGCAGTCAGTTCGTTGACTGGCGATCAAGGCTCAGGGTCGAGAATTTGGAGACGCTCAAATTGAGGGGGAATAATAGAATAGCATAAGGGCATAGCTGTAATTGTACTTTGATAATCAGTTGTAACTGATAACTACTATATAAACTCTGTAATTCGTTCAGAGTTGGTTAATGAGAATTCTTCTATTCTCTCTGAATCTCATTCTCTCTATCAAGCTATCAATAGGCACAAGTCAACCAGACATCTTCTCAACTATGGCATGATAGATTGAGACACTTTTATTTCAAGAAGTTGGAGCCATTGAAGAAGATTTTGAATTACTCTTCTATTACTAAAGATTGTCCTTGCAGTGTTTGTCCATTGGCCAAGCAAAGACGTTTACCATCTCTATCATCTAATAGACTATCTGAAAACACCATTGATTTACTGCATTGTGATGTATGTGAACCATATCATGTTCAATCTCACTCAGGCCACATATTTTTTCTCACTTTAGTGGATGACTATTCACGCTTTTGTTGGATTTTCATGATGATGACCAAAGCTTATGTGCATATCCTGATACCTAGAAATACTGCAATGGTTTAGACTCAGTTTGAGAAAGTTATCAAATAGTTTCGATCAGACAATGCTAGAGAACTAGTATTTGTAGAATTCTTTGCCAAGATAGGTATTGTCCATCAGTTCTCGTATGTCGAATCGCCTCAGCAAAACTCCGTTGTGGAGAGTAAACAGTAACATATACTAAATGTGACAAGAGCACTGTATTTTCAATTTTAGTATATCTATTCTATTTTAATTAAGACAAAAATAAAAAATAGATTTTTAAAATGTATAAAAAATGAAATAAAAAAGTTATCTATGGGTCTGAAAAATTAAAATGGAAATAAATATTTTTGTTTACTTATTAAAATTATACATACTATGTATTAAGTCTAAAAATCATATAACAATTTGCAAGTTTAAAAATTGAAAAATATATGTATGTATATATGTATATATTTTAAATATATTATGCAACATTATTTCCATTCGGTATAAATTGGCACGTCAGTTTTCCATCGAAAACGGTATTTCATTTGCCATTTTCCACATTTTTTCGCTCGGTTTTCCGTCGGCGTGTCGATTTTCCTTAGGAGGCTCGAAACGGCATCGAAAACGACATTTAAATCCTTGATTCAAACTGAAAGATCTTGAAGATTTGAAGTTTTTTTTGGGCCTTGAGATTGCTCGGTCATCGAAAGGAATTGTGATCTCTCAACGTAAGTATGCACTGCAGTTGCTGAAAGATTGATTTCTTGAATGTCCGATGAATTCAAGACTCACTCTCAACTCTACTGATGGCACTTTGCCTAGTGATCCATCTCATTATCGGAAGCTTATTATCGGCAAGTTGTTGTATCTGACCATCACGCGTATGGATATCACTTTTTGTGTTACCACTCTGAGTTAGTTCATTGTTGCCCCTTGTGATCACTTAAAGGCAACTCACCATTCGCTTCGTTACATCAAGGCTCAGCCCGACTAATTCTGATCTACAGCTCAAGGCTTTCTCTGATGCTGATTGGGGCACATGCCATGACTCGAGACTATCGATCTCGGGGTTTTGTGTGTTCCTAGGTGAATCCTTGATCTCATGGAAATCAAAGAAGCAAACCACTGTGTCTAGATCATCAGCTGAGGCTGAGTATCGAGCACTTGCAACGGCTTCAAGCGAACTGGTTTGGCTACAATTATTACTGGTTGACTTGGGAATCACGGAATCGACGAAGGCTATGCTTTTCTATGATAATCAGGCGTTTCATCAGCGCACTAAGCACATCGAAGTTGATTGCCATTTTGTTCGGCATCTGCAATCTGGTGCTTTTAAGTTGCTTCTGGTTCGAACTCGTCAAAAACTCTCTGACTTACTGACCAAGCCACTTCCGGCGCCACTTTTGAAGAGTTTTATGTGCAAGTTGTCCTTGTATGACATTTATCGTCCGCTTAGAGGGGGCATATTAGAGACTAAAACGGTGTAGTTTTAGTTAGTCTCGATTAGAATAGCGTAGACACGTGTCGTTGTAGTCGTTATGTTAGTTATTTGAGCTATTTAAGCTCACAATGTACACATTTTCCGACTAATGAGAATTCTCCGATCTTTCTCTAACCGAGAAGATCATTTCTGCCAAACACTCTCAAGCGACTGATCGTATTAACACTTCGGATCTATGTATCGTTCTTGTCGATAGTTTTAGTACACAACTTGTTTTATTTTACTAAACTCGCGTGTGCGTAGTAACTAAACTCATGGAGCCGTGTTATTGACGTGAGCCAGCGCAGATATCCTGATCTTTGTCCGAGGAGTTTCATTTCAACAAATTTTTATTTCTCTATTATTGTATTAATTTTTTGAGAAATATTAGATGTTACCATTTTTTCTTTATTTGACACGCCTAGAATCTTTCCAGTTGTACGCGTATAATCGTACTTTTTCTATTATATATAGCAACATGAATAAAAAATGAATAATCGCAGACTTCTTGATGTATTACATGTACGCGTATAATCGTAGTTTTTCTATTATATATAGCAACATGAATAAAAAATGAATAATCGCAGACTTTTAGATGTTTTACATGTTATTTCTTGACATCTGAGAGATCCGACCACAGACCAGAGTGTTTTTTTTAATAAACATTATATACTTTCTCATTCGAGCAGCATCAACTATATATATATATATATATATATATATGTATGTATATATTTAGTGAATACAAACATGTTATCTACGTAGCTGTGCTTTATTTTTTTTCTTCCCTTAATTTAGCAAAGAGTGTTGATGTTTGCATTAAATATTGGCTGGACTTGACTTTTAATAAATAAATAGTTGACTTGTAAGTCGGTAATCTGTAACAGAACAAGCGAAATACGATACCTGCTATATACATGTATACTACAATATAGAACAGGTCATATATATGTATGTACATTATATATATGTACGTAACGCGTTGAACCCATGAAAAGTGGATCATGACCTTATATTCCTTAAGAAATATTGATCACGTGTTGATCTTACTTGAAGAGTGTTATTGGTCGTGCTTACACGATGCATTGCTTGCGATGTTTAGAATTTTCATTTATATATAAGGACTTGGATTGTTAGGGTTTAAATCAAATATATCCATCGTTTACCGGAAGAAGAAAAAAAGAAGAAGAAAGAAATGAAGGTATGGTTGAACTCATATCTCTTTGATATTTTTTGTTCTTATGAAACTTCATCAATTGTATCTTCATGCCTAAGTAACCAAACATGTTCAGTCAAATTTTCCTTAATTTTGAACGATTTCGACGTTTGTTTCGAGAGGCGTTTCGTTCGTTCTAATTATTTATTTAATTTTCACTTTTTAATTTTTTTTTTTGCAGCAAAAAGTGGTGATTGATGTGGCTATGAAATCCAAGAAATACCAGTCCAAGGCCTTGCAGATTGCATTTTTAAGAGATGGTAGTTTATCTTAATCTAAGTTGATCACTTCATAAAAAATATATGCATAATTTATTTATTATGATTTGATCACCAAATAAGTCCATGGCAATGAAGACAATGATTGAGAGATATTGTAGGTATACATAATTATTCTGCTATCTTATATTTCCATTTTTACGACGTTTTTTAGGTGTTATATCAGCGGGTTTTACTGACGAAAACAAAAGCCGAATAGAAGTGATCGGAGAGGGATTTGTTGATGCAGTTGGATTGACTGAAGCTTTGAGGAAAAAAGTTGGTTTTGCAGACTTGGTGAGCGTTGAAGAAGTCAAAGAGAAAAAAAAATAATTTGAGTTTATATTTATAAGGTATATAATACCACATTTTAAACCTAATTAATACTCGATTGAATTTGCAGTTGATAACACAACATTTTAAACCTAAATTACTAGGCAATTTGATTTACAGTGTACGTATAATATTTACGCTTTCAGAAATATTCTATGTTTATTAAGGAAATCAAAATGTTAACCATCCTTATGTAATTGATTAATACATTTTATTTCTATTTGAATCGATCCATTTGGATCTAGAATATACACTATATATCAATATTCTTTGTAAATTTTCTTTTTTATTTACGGAATAATTTGGTGTCACGGTCATATGCGTTTGTATCTTCTGCATTTAAATATTTTGATTATTCTATCCACTTAAAAAAAAAATCAGTCCAAATTATTGTTGATATAGATGAGTTGTGTTTAGGCTCAAAGAACAATTCCAAGAAGAAGAAAAAAATTTATCTCTTATAATTCAAGTTGAGGCCCACTTTAATGGATTATAAATAGAATTAGCAGAACATATGGGAGAAAAAAAGGTAGAGCAGAAAGTGCCATCAACAATGATTAATTTAATTCATTAGGCTACTCTATATCAAATTATCAACTAATCAACTTGCACGCTTGTTAGCCAGGATTAAAAAAAAAAAAAAAAAAAAACCCCTTGATGCCGAACCAGTTTCTTTAATTTTATTTTATTTTTATTTTTTTTATTATTTATTATTTTTTTTTATTTTTTTTATCTACTCTTTTACTATTTTAATATTTATCTGCAAGGGAAATACCCCACTAGTACCAGAGTATCTTTTAAAAAAATGTAATACCAATCAAAAGCCCCATAAAGTTGTACTTATCATACTGTTATCTTTACTTTACATTGTGCTTCACAATCTTGGGATTACGTATTTGAGAGAATGTTTTTCTGCTTGGCCACCTTGATATTGTTGCCAGATATTACGCCATTACCAATAAATATTTGTGCCATGTATCTATATATAAACAACCTACGCATATATTATAGGCCCTCTATTTATACATGTAATAATAAAGTGGTTTGTTCCTTTTGACCTTTCGAAAAATTTGATAAAAATTAATTAAAAAAAATTATATCCAAATTAGTTGGGTTGTGGCTTTATGTGTAGCCAAACAAGAGGCTCCAATTGAAAATTATAATATATCAATATTCAACATGTCCAATGGCTTGATGACAAAACAGAAAGTTGAGATGAAGAAAAGAGAGGGAAGAATATGTGTGTGTAAGTCTTGATTAGCCTCTCTCTATGGAAGGACATTGAGAGAAGCAATTAGGATTTTGCCTTAGCTTATGGTACTCTTCTTTCTCTCCTCTCTATAAAACTCCAAAGAGTTAAATTCAAATAAATCAAATTCAAATCCTATCTAATTTTGGTATCCATTTCACATGCAAAACATACTTCACTCAATTCAGTCATGTTGATCAATCTCTTGTCAATATGTACATGTGATGCTTCAATAAAAGTATATAATTTTTTTTTTCTTTCAAGAATTGAATGAGCTTTGAGTAAATTAACTCAGGGTAAAAAAAATGTCCATTGTACATGAACGTTGAGTTCAAAATTTGAATAAGCTTGTTAATAATATAATATTAGGGTTTCTTGTCACACACCTTTTCATTTTCTTTTCTTTCTCACGTCCCCTAAATTGGAAAAAAAAGATAATAATCTAAAGGTCAAAGTAATAACAAGCTATACACACCAATACGCGTGAGTTCACATATATTGCATTTGTAATATTTATTATAGCTAATTTATAATATTATCACAAGAATGAAATACTTCAAAAAAAAAAAAAAATTAGATGTATGCTTTTTTCTTGTGTGTAAAGTATGTCAATCCTACGTGAACTTTGAGTTCGAAATTTGAATAAGCTTACCAATAATATAATATTAGGGTTGCTTGTCACACCTTTTCATTTTCTTTTCTTTCCCACGTCCACTAAATTGGAAAAGAGAATAATCTAAAGGTCAAAGTAATAACAAGATATAACCCACCAAAAAGTCTTCAACAAAAGAGGCAACAACAACAACAACAAGAATAACAACATCTTCTCCAAAGCCAAAGCAGCTCTTTAAAGACAAGACGACACAATATCACCCATCCACTATATTCCTCTTTGAAAAGCCTCTCCAAAAGCTAAATTCCACAACATTTTTTTGGACTCACTTCTTCACCATTTTCTCTGCATGGCCTCTCTCTCTCTCTCTCACATCCCACCAAACCCCAACTCAACTCTCCAAATCTTTCTCACCAAACTTTGCCTCTCCTTGGACTTTGTGATCTCTCTCTCTATCTCTCTCTCACCCTTCTTAGTTTACATCATCAAAATCTACCACTTTACGCCAAATTATTTTTTTCAAAAAACTTGTATATTCACACCTCCTATAAATAGAAACGTGGGATGGAAAAAGGTCACAACAAGCCTCTCATATTTCATTATATACTAGGGTTTGAATACTTAATACAACAATGGCCACAAAAGGGTGTGATAGCACTGCCCATCGCCGTAGTTCTTCTATCGCCTTGCTTCAAGAGAGGTTTAGGCAATTGCAAAGAGCAAAAGAGATGAGGAAAGAGAAGGAGATTCTAAGGCTATTCTCCGAGCCGAGCGAGAGGACTAATACTAATATCAACTCGCGGCCGACGGGATTGTTCTTCCACTCCGAGTCTCTCCTTCCTCATCATCATCATCATACTTCTAGGGCTTCTTCAGCTTCTCATCATCATCATCACCAAAGCTCTATCTATCTTCAACCTAACTTGCAGGGCAAGCAAGGTGGGTTTCAAGGCGGTGAGGCCGGTCCTATGTATGTGAATTACATTGGATCCACGGGTTCATCAGTGAGTAGTAGTAGAACGTATAATAACTTGGATGATTATTCAGATGTTGACACTTCTCTTCACCTATGAAAGAAAAAAAAAAGAAATGATTGGAAGGAAAAACACATGGTTCATATGTTGTGTTAAGCTTATATATGTTTGCACTAATTAATGCTTAATGTATGTCTCCTGGTAGGAGATATATAAATATATATATGTACTTTGACGGACCATCATAAATCATGTTCAGGTTCACTTAAATGATGACTTTTCAAATATTGCAAATTAAGTGCTTAAATTCCTTATTTAGAAAGTTTATTATGGGACCGAAAATAAGTTCCCTATTCTACGGGATCAATTCAACAATTTCTTGTCAAATATTATATAAGAGGTCACGTAAACAAATCATCATTCCATCTATATATACGTTGACAAATTCGAAGCTTGAGACTTCCTATATATGGCTATGTATACGTAATAACCAAATATCGATCATAAAAACATATTTCATACGCAACGCACACAAAACTGATGACAAATCCTTGGCGCAGAGAGAGAGAGAGAGAGAGAGAGAGAGAGAGAGAGAGAGAGAGAGTCAATGTTGACAACGACCTTACCATACAACTTGAACATTATTATTATCGGGGATACTGGTACTATGTACTATGTTTCATGCAATATGTCTAACTTGTAGATATATAATATATATATAGCACAATCATTACGAAAAAAAAACTCTCTTTCAATTAGAGATATAGACAATTATAAATGTTCCCAATTATGCTCCAACAATCACAGTAGATCACTTGCATTATAATTTATTGGGATTATTTATATCACAAATAAGAGGTCACGTATACTAATAAAGTACACATGATCATCCCATAAATAAAAGTACACACAGTCTTAAACTCCCAAGAAATACCCACGTACGCTCAAAATAACCACTTGTATACAAATACACGAATATACAAACATTACAGACAACGTAGCTCAATAACTCTCCAAGCTCAAGTGACAAATTTTTAACAGTCTCACAATAGAACCCTAACTCTAATCGTGACACGTCACAACTTGCTCAAAATCCGTTTGAGCTTTACGTTAAACGTTTGTATACCTCTTTGTTGTTTTTTTCTTCACCTGTATCTAACTATCGTTTCACAGCTTTTTCTATTTACAGTTTTCACACTAACAAAAAAGAAAAAGGAATAAAATAACACATGAAGAGTTTGATAGAGACTAAATTTACACAAACCTAGCTACATAATATTGCTCTTTTCTTTGAATTTATGAATTACTACAAGACATAGCAGATCTTGATTGATACAAATCAAACAAGCACATATGACAATGATAGCCAAATAGATATCGTGAATAAATAATGACACATGTTTTGAAAACTTTGCCCAAAAAAAAAAAAAAAAGTGGAAGGTAAGGAAATTTGAAATGGTAGTTGTCCCATTGTCTTTGGCTTTTTGCTATGACCATTTTGCCCCAAAGGACTCCCTGCCCATCCACTCTATATGTCTTGATAATTTTTTCCATTTCATTTGGAATCTATTTTAATCAGCTTTAGAAACAATGGTGGCTTCATAAGATACGCTCTACACAAACAGACATTGAAAAGTCCTATTTGAAAAGGCAATATATATCCCATCAATCTAGGCTCTCACAAAATATTTCACATTTCACTACAAATTAACGTGGTGGCTAAGAGAATGTGCGTGTTATTGACATCTCATCTATTTGCTCCGTGCCAACCAACGTTCCGACAAAAATAATAAGAGGTTTCAGACGATTTTATAGTAGGATGTAAAAAAATCTCATGGTATATATTTTATATTACGGTTGTGAAAATTGGCTTTAACTCTATTTTTTTTTTTTTTTTAGCTTTTATATAATTTTGACAAAGTTGAGGGTAAGAATACTAATCAGATTCTCGGTATGCAATAGTTAAAAAAAAAAAAAAAATCACTACTTGGTATTATGATTACCAAAGCAACCTTGATAGATAAATTGAAAAATAGTTTATTTTCAAATAAAAAAAAATCTTTATCATCATTCTCACTTTTATATTATTATCAAATTTACGTTGGACACAAAAATATAAGATTATTGTGCTCAACCAATCGAATACGGGATTCCTAACATGTTCATTATTATCATTATTGATAACCATACATTAATATGCCAGATACCTAGTTATCTCATTATTATATGATTATAATATCAATCCAATAAAATTGGAGTATTGCGTGCTACATTTCAACTCAATCCACCCCATTAAACTAATTACTAGTTTACCACCGTTGTTGTAATCATAGCAAACGACTAAGTAATATTAATATTGTAAATTTAAGAGAAATCCATGTAAATGAAAAACATTGAGCTTCAAGGTTTCAGATTGACAGTTCTGAAAAAAAAAGACAGACGATAGCGTAGCGGCAGATGACTGGGTTATCGCCGAAAATATCATTAATAAAAAAAAAAAAAAAAATCCACCAAAATTTCAAATTTCCGGCAAACTTTGATAGAAATTAATTTTTTTGCCAGCATTTGATTGTAATACCAAAACATCAGAGAAAGAGGTAATAGAATAAACTTTCTAACCAGCGAAAAATCATGGCATTTTAATAATTGGTCCTAATTAAAAAATAATAATTAATCATCAGAAGTAACGACTCATAAGGTGTTTCAACATGCAAACAATTATCATTAATCCCCAAAACAAGGGGAGAAAATTTTTCCCACAGTTCAGACGGTGAAACCATCAAACATAACTTTTTACCACCCACATGATTCACATGATCCAAAGCCTGCATTAGAAAGTTTAACAAGAGATTTTCTGCACGAAAACGGAGATCTACGCAAATATCCAACTAAAATGAAGTTGGCATTAAACTCGACAATATCCAGTCAAAATTTCACTCTTCCATCGCATCTCCTACTTCAATTACTTCCACACTGTCCTTCAACGGAGTAATCTTCGTCAAAAGAACCTCTGTAACAAGATTTTAACAAAGCAATCGATTAGTCTCTTTTTAGCATATATTATGATAAGTCGAGAAATTAGAATGTGTTTACTAACCGGTCTTCTTTGTGAACGAATAGTCTTTGGGACTAACGTAAGTACGTGGGTTCGGAGATAAATGATTCCTCAGGTACTCCTTGTGTCCCTGAGACAACAAACATACGATACGAGAAGTGAAGTCTAAAATCATCAAATTCGACGCTTGTTTTACAGATTAAAAAAAAAATACCTTGGTTATCACACAGACATCCACGTTGCTTCCACTGCCCAAGTCATTAAATATTCCAGAGCATATGGCTTCCGTTACGATTTTCACTCCTTCATCTCTCTGAAACAAATGGAAGAAGAGAGTGTAAATATATGCTCATACAAGATGAAACATTTGTATATATAGCTTGAGAAAATAAGGTTTACTTACAGTTAGGCCTTCTTTGTATTTGGACTCGAAAATTGCCATTGCAGCGAGAGAGCCCGAACCCATCGTAGCAAATGGCAATGTGTCAGTCGACCCATGAGGATATATCTGTAAAAAAAAACATTACCATAAGATAAGACGTAAAATCGCATTAGCATTTGCGAATGTAAAAAAAAAAAAAAAAGTATATGAAAAGAAAGAAAAAAGTAAAACGCACGGTATGCAAATGGGGTCCGGTGACATCAACACCACCAAGCACCAAAGCAGCAGAGACATGGCCTTGATAGCTAAACACGATATTGTATATAATTAATTAGAACAATATCTTCGACGATAAAAAAAAAAGTGAAACAAAAAAAAAAAGGTTAATAGCAATTTACTCAACTTGAAAAGGTGTTTCTTGAGTAGAGTCAAGGCCGTAATAACTCTCGATTCTCGACCAGTGTGATAGCGATGAAGTTGCAACTGTGAGCTGACCATATCTAAAAAAAAAAAAACGACAAAAATCACCTTTAAAAAATTAACCCACGAGAGCGACGCAATCATTTAACAAAATTACCTGTTACGGCCTCTGTATCAGCGGCGGTTCCGGCTCCGCAGCAGTAAATGTTTGGCGCCATGTAATGAATTTTTTCGCAGTTCTTATCGCAAACAATAGGCCCTTCCGTCGCCCGTGTATCTGCTCCGAGAATCACACCATCCTGAGAAAAAAAAAATTCATTTTCTCACCACATAAACCCTAATTCTTTATCAAAATTTTAGCCGAGAAGTTACAACTTGCATACACACAAATGAGTGGAATTCACCGGATAATGGTTTGGCATCTAAAACCCTATCTCTGTCACCGTTACTTCCTAAATTGACGAGAATCAAGAGTTATTACAATTAAACTTATCTGTGTTACTCTAAACTTATTTTATATCCGACAACCACACCATCCTGGCACAAAATCATTTGCTCACCACATAAACCCTAATTCTTCCTCAAAATTTTGGCTGAGAGGTTAAAACTTACATATACACGAACGAGCAAAATGGCAGAGAATCAAGAGTTATTACAACTAATGAAATGTTGTGCATTTCGAAATCGTAACAGCATTGTCAATTATTCTTATCCATTACAGATTGATTCCCAATCCTTCTCTTCCACAATACAAATAATTGAAAACTAAACGAGAATTTTAGGTCAAACAACAGCTAAAAAGGCCAACTAATCTCGGTTGTGATTCCCAATCCGATGCCACAAAATTTCAATTCAGATATGAATACTGAGCGAATGAGCGGAAAAAAGTGTTTTTACCTGAAAAACGAGACCAACAATGGTCGTACCGGTCTTCCTGTACGAAGGAGCTCGAACACCTTTCTCCGAAAGCATAGCATTCCTTCTACACAGATCGAAGCTAAACCCGCCCTTGGGAGGAACATCTATCGCCGATTTTGTCATTTTTGATACCCAAAGTTTGACCTAAACATCAGCAAAAAGTACACACAGAGTTAGAGCTTGAACCCTAAAAGAAGAGAGGAAGAAGAAATCGCGACGACTCTCAGACCTTCGCGGAAAACTTTCGATCGACGGCGACGGGAATTTGAAGAAAATGAAAACGGTGGTGATTTTTCAAAGTAATGGAAATGATAAAACGATTAATGTTTAATTTTCGTAAAATTACTCTCTTCGTGTCGTGTCGTTCCATAGACTACGAAATAAACGACGTATCGTAAAATGGCATTTTCTCTGATTTTTTTTATTATTATTATTTTTTAATAGATGTATTGCAGAACAAGGCATCAAGAACAATTATAAAATAAAGGGAAAATATCAAGAGTATCCCTTGTATTTAATCGAAATGCGAGATTTATCCCCTCTATTTCTAGAAATATCAGACATATCTTTCCAGTTTAATATAAATGACAAATACATCCCCTAAAAAATGTTATATTACAAATAACACCCTTTTCGTTTATTTTTTACAAAAAAATAATTTGAAATCTCATAAATACCCTAAATGAAATAATTTTTTATTTTCTATTCTATATACAAAAAAAATTAAATTAAAAAATTTCTTTATAAAAAGTTAAGGTTTTTTTTTATAAATAGAGATTTTGATTTTTTTTTAATAAAATAGTAAATAAATATTTATTCTATTAAGGGTATTTTGAGGAGTTCAAATTTTTTTTTTTGTAAAAAATAAACGAAAAGGGTGATATTTGTAATATAACATTTTTTCAGGGGATATATATGATATTTATATTAAACTGAAGAGATATGTCTGATATTTCTAGAAATAGAGGGGATAAATCTCGCATTTCGATTAAACACGAGGGGTACTCTAGATATTTTCCCTAAAATAAAAGAGGCTAATATTTCATGGACCTTTTGTGTTGATTTGGATTTTTGTTTTATTATATATTCTTGGCCATTTTATATATCTATTTGCTATTTACTTAGTTCAACTTTTATCTTTTGAGAATTGTAGTCTTGTAGAAGAAGTTGAACTGGAAATCGGAATTAAACGATGATGAGAACCAGAAATCAGTATATAAAAATCAAATATGTCGTTTACATAGACTGACAGAAATCCACGTAGTTTTTCTGCTTGAAAAGAGAACGACATGTCGTTTTTTATCCTTGAAAAACGACATGTCGTTTATCTCCTTGAAAATAAACGACATGTCGTTTAATCCAACGAAATGTTGTTTTCCTCCTTGAAATATGATCGACATGTCGTTTTATTCTAAGATGAACGAAATGTCGTTTTTCTCCTTCAAAATGAACGCCATGTCGTTTTTCTCTTTGAAAAATGAACGTTTGTCTCTTTGAAAAATGAACGAGACGTCGTTTTTCTCCTTGAAAAATGAACGACATGTCTATTACTGAGGTTTTAGAAACACAACTTATAATGTGGTTAAATAATTTGTACATTGAAGTTGGAATAGAAAGACATTTATTAGGGTTTACTTCACTGGCGAAAAATATTTTCGTTGCTCTTCCGTCTAATCGGTCACCGGTTTGAGGTTTAACCTCTGCCGCTTTCTTGTGAAAAAAAATATGGAACAAAAAAAAAAAAAAAAAAGAATTGAAGAATAATTAAGGTTTACTATCACTATCATAATTGTCATGTTCCTCGAGGATGCTATTTTGGTGCCTCTTTTGGAAAGAGTCCTCGTCACATTCGGTACTTTCGGATTCTTCTCGGCTGTTCCACTTCCTTTTCACGATCTTCGGTACGATCCGAGCCACCTCTTTCGCCTCCGATCCCGCATCACCGTTCTCTAATCTCTCGAACCGAACGGCGCTAATCTTCCTCGCATTTCCCGCTAGTATCTGCAACGAGAGAAAGCCTAGACCGTTATACGTCATTCAGAACCAGTGTTACTATGTTTGCATTTTGGTCCCTGAACTTACTTTCTGAGCAAAACGGTCCGAAATTATTGTTTTTTTTATTTTATTTTTTTTATTGTTCTAGTCATTTTAATGAAATCTATCACCTAAGAAACTTATTAATTTAGTTAAAACATTTGGATTGTTAGAGTTAGATTATGCACAGCAATTCAGGGACTATTTCGGCTAAAAACCGATCAAATTAATTTGCTACGAATCCACTAAGAAAACCCATTTTTTAAAAAAAGAAATAGAGTAAGATTGTGTATAACAATTCAGGGACTTTTGGCTAAAAACCCATTAAATTAATTAAATTTTGATTCAGGGACTACTCGGGCTACAAATTCAAATCCACTTAGAAAAAAAATTGGAGAAGACCCTGGATTTAAAGCCATTAAAGGTAAATTTCTGTCAGGGCTATTATCCTACGTCATACTTATAAGCTATTCAATTTTAATTAAACGAGCTTGCAATAACAGGCTCTAAACCCTCTATTAAAAATAAGCCTAACCATAGCGAAAAAAAAAGAGACAGTACCTCGAGCTTGAAAAGCTGATGTTTTTCTTTCTGATCGGAGTGATCGGGTTTGGACTCCTCGTTTTGTTCCTCTTCGTTCTCTTTTTCGAGGAACACTTTGATACTCTCACCCGTCCTCGGAATGTACCCGAAAGCCTCGCATATGAATCCCGATACCGTTTCGTATTGGTGACCCTATAATCACCACAACAGATAAAACAAGCTTCGAAACTATCATGACATTCGTTCATTCATACACGTTGAAGAAAGACGAATCTAGTAATGAAATTTAATTTTTTTTTTTTTAAACCTCTGGCATTTTGATGTTGAGATCTTCAGAGAGCTGGTCTATGGAGGTATTTGCGTCGACGTCGAATATTCCCTCGGCACGCATCACGATGTACCCGGTTTTCTTCTGAATCTCCTCCTATTTATTTATTCATTGACAGAATAAGATCTCTATGTGTTAATAGAGAATGAATTGTGTTCTTGACCCTATTTGTTTTAAATGTACCTTTGAATCGTTTTCATCGAAGATTTCACCGACGATTTCCTCGACAACGTCTTCCAGAGTAACTAACTGATTACATCGGATACAAGAAAGAAGAGAGATGAAAAAAGATGTTAAGATCATATTTGATATTTTAAAAAAGGACTAAAATGCTTCAAAATCAGTAGTTTGAGAACTAGTTTGCTCAGAAATCTATTTTGATGATAAAAAAAAACGAATATACTACTGATAAATCTAATTTGATAATTAAAAATAACTATTTAGCTAAAACACTTAAATAATGATAATAACTCGTCATTCAATACAAACATACCCCAATGGTCCCGCCATACTCATTAAGAACAACTGCCATGTGAACTTTTCTGATTCGAAACTCCCTAAGAAGATTCCACACCGACATTGAATCTGCACCGATAAAGCAATGTCATTTCCGTTCCCTAAAATCTACTCTAAAAAACGAGACTCGAACCAGATATTAGCTAAGTCGATAAATTACGTACAAAAGACACGTGAAATGATTTTACACACTATATTCAGATCTTAATACAAATCGTAAATTACGTACAAAAGACACGTGAAATGATTTTACACACTATATTCAGATCTTAATACAAATCGTAGCACGAGAAATTCAGATGAACTTTTACCAGGGACGAAGTAGGCCGGCTTGTGAGCCATGTCTCCAACAGTGGTGCTTTCAAGTAGATCACCCTTTTAAAAATAAAAAATAAAACATTATTAACGCTACAAACTATAAAATTTGTATAGAAATGGAATTTTGCTGAACCTTTTGAACGCAGTCGAGTAGATCCATTGCATATGCGATACCGACTATGTTATCCACACGTTGCTCAAACACGGGCACTCTAAAAGAGACAAATATATCTGAGTGTTAGTGTCATCTTTGATCATTAGCAATATATAACTTAAAGAGGTGTAATTATCGAAGCATTGCCTTGAATATTGATGAGTCAACCACATGCTGTGAAAGTCTATCAACGTTGCACCGGCGTCGATGGCAACAACATCCACAAGAGGTGTCATTACCTCTCTAACATGCGTGTCTTTGATCTCCAACACATTTTCAATCATATCCTACCAAAAAATAAATAACAAAATAATTGTAGTTAGTGTAAAAAACTGGAAAACAAATTAGCTTGAGGCACAGATTGGCTAGAAGAAATCTTTTTTTTTTTAATGAGATAAAATTTTCTTAATGACTGGAACGCCCAACTTTTTCGGTGTGAAAAGGACAACAATATCGTACCTCAAATGACCCACCCCAATGACTTATTTATGTACAATAATACAATTAAATAAAAAAAGAATAAATAAATAGCTTATTTACCTTTTTCGGGTCTTAATTAGTTTCTCGAAAAAAAGAAGTTGGTGGAAGCAATACCTGTTCTTCCTCTTCTATTGCGCCGCTTAGTTCGGCGCCTCGCAGCATCAATTTCAGCTCATCTTCTGTAACATATGGTTCGCTAAAGAAAAAAGACACTAGAGCTCTCAAACCCGGCGACAAAATTCGAAATAGAATTTGCTATAAAGAGCTGAAACATACCTGATTCCTTTCAACCCAAGCAACTTCAAGATTCCCATCGAAATGAACGTAACCACTCTTCCGACGGGATATAATACCAATGAGAGCCAAGCCACTGGCCGGACCTAAATCAAGTAAAAATCAGTCTCGGCACAGAAGATTGTGAACGACGAAGAACAAAAGTCGGAGAGCCTTAGAACTTACCACGATCCTTGCAACTTCAGTCGCATTGTGAACCGCTATGCTTTTCGGAGTGATCTCAGTGAGCAGCAAAATCGCAACCTTGGAACATTTCATTCAGAGACAAGACAACTAGTGCATTGGTGAGATATGTACAAAAGAGAGCACTGGACTTTTGCTAAGTTCTCGGTGAGGAATTAATATATCCCCCAAGTTCGGTTAAAATTCACTTTTTGACCCCCGAGATTAATAAATTGATACCAACATCATCTAGTCGTGCAATTTTTTAAAAGTTAACAAGTTGCAAGAAAAAGTTGGTTCGGGATGTATTTGAATCAATTTGAAGAACTCGGGGTTGATCGTTACATACTGAAAATACAAGGAAAAAAAAAAATGAACTCTGACCAAACTCAGGGAATATGTTTGTCATTTTCCCATCAAAATAAATTAAAGACCCAATTTAGTAACTTCCCATTTGAAAAATATGAACTTACAGTCATTACTCCAGTGGCTGCACTAATACCAGCTTCTCCGAATATTGCCGTTGCAGCCTCGGTTACTAAAGCTGTAGCTCCAATATTGACAACGCTGTAGAAGAAGAAGAAAAGAAAAAACAGATCAAGATAGAACAAAGAATCGGAACGCTCTACAATCGTAAAATAAAATGGAGGGAAATTAAGGAAGTACGTTGTGCCGATGAGTATGGTTGTCAAGAATCTAGTCACGTCTTTACGGAGCATTTTGAACACACCGTCTTCTGACTCTCTATCGGCCAACTCGCGAACCTGACACACAAGATTTTGCTAAAAGATTGATCGCTCTATGTTCTCAAACTGTCTTCACATTCAAGAAGAGTCGTGTTGGTTTCCGATACGAACTGATATATTTGCTCATATTACGTAGTATGTAAAAGAAGGGAATTATAGTGACGGATATCGCACGCTCAAGTGGTCTGTGCTCTCCCACCAGGAATATCTCTTTCGTCACACCAATCTCTCATATACTATTTTCATGATGATATTCTCTACTAATTCTTCTTATATACAGTCAAACTTAACTTCTTCTTATAAATTCTCTACAATGTTCATACATTCAAACTCCGACTCTCTATCGGCCAACATGCGAACTAACACACACGTTTGCTTATATTTATCACTCTATGTTCTCACTGTCTTTGCATTAAAGAAAAGCCACCTTTGAGTTAATCCTTTTTATATGGGTAACCAAGCTAACCACCTAAACCATTATAATGTTAAACTCTGAGATTAGCAATGTTAATTTTTTTTATTAAAGAGACTTTGGTTAGAGCATCATATTCCTACCAAAGCATTTTACAAGCTAGATGACACTTAGCCAAAATCCTACTAATTTGAACAAGCTCAGTGAAATCCTTATGCTTTTGGTGATTGCAAACCAGCTCACTCATTAAAATCTCACTCTAAGCAGTCTTTAAGTCAAGTGTCAATATATTAGTGCTAATACAGTAATACTATCTGGTTCTTGTCGTTCTTTCTTACTTTATCCAAGACTGCCCTCAAAACTAGATCAAATTTTTTGCTAAGCCTAATTATAATCGCCTAATCCCCAACATTCCCTAACTATAACTTCTAATCAATCTACAATAATTCTTCTAAGCCAAAGGATTACTAACCTTCCAAGGCCAAAGCGTGGTGATTGAGGTCTCAGCCATGGAAAAAAACGCAGAGAGACCCAAAAGCAGAGCCAACACAATGCCTTGCTCTTTCAGAACTTGAAGAACCTGAAGAGTCTTGGGCCAAGCGTTTCTCATCGCCAATACTACGCTCTGACCAAAATCCCCAAAGCCAACGCTGACTAGTCCTTCCGAGGCCAAAGCCCTTTGACTTCCACAAACCAAAACCCCACAAACCATCGCCGCCAAAACCACGCCACGTTTTAACAGTCCCTTCAAGACCTCCGAACTTGGACCCAAATCTCTGTCTTCGCTTCTTGTCGATATCGATGCTTCGAGGCCAAAGTCTGTTGCTTTCCATTTTGGGTAGCGAAAACTCTTGAGCTCGATTGCATTGGGAGACGAGAGTCGAAAAGGGTACGGATTGCTTCGACTGCTTCGAGGGAATTTTCGGATTCGTATTGGAACTGTAATTCGCGGATTGTAGTTCAAGAAGGTCAGACATTTAGAGCTGATATTCGAGGAATCTAAAGCTATGTCCATTGGTTATTTTCAAGCTATGACATTGTCAATGACCAAAAACATGAGTGGGTTTGAGTATACGGACATGGATATCGGAGAAAGAACTCTCTGAAGAAGACGAGAGCTTCAGAAAGAGAATTGCTTTGCGATTGCTTGGTATAGTCAAGCAAAGTGACTAATTTGCCCTTTCAATTTCACATATATAATATACAAATGAAAAAACATATTTAAATAGTAAACATTTGACTTACTTTTAACTTTTAAGTCAAAATTTAAGGGCATGTTTGGTAATTTACTCAAACTGTTTTTGTTTTCAAATAGTTAGTCTAAAAAAATTTTGCGGCTGTTTTCAAATAACTGTTTGGTAAGGATTTCAGTTTTTTTTATTCAGTTTTTTGTAATTGTAGTGTAATAATTAACATAAGAATTAGGCGTCGAGATATATACTAATTGAAAGTCTTTACTGCGAATATAATGGTCGTACCTTTTGTAATAATGATTGTTCACAAGTTCATCGAAAAACACCGTTTGTCTTTGTAGTCAATACAACAAATATCAAATTTTGATACCTAATGTTGACTAAAAATAGTGAAAACTCATGTGTTCGACGAGAGGATCACGACCAATTAATAGTTTGTAAAATGGAGTTCCGATTGTTTAAAGTTTGTCATAATTGTAAAACTTAAGTTTTCCAGGGAACGAAAACAAATTCGATAATCAAAAGTGAGGAAAATGAAATGATGTTGATAGGAGAGAAGGAAATGTCAATATGATATATTATTAAAAAAAAAAAAAGTTAAAAAAGTTGAGTGAAAAAATTAGAAAACACCTAAAAACTGTTTCTTAATTTTCTTCATTAAAACAGAAAACAGTTTGAAAACTTTTTGAGTTGTATTTTGAGAATCATCAAACAAACAGTCAATTCAATTTTTCATAAAACTGTTCAAGTTAGAAAAGTCAAAAACAGTTTTCAAATGAAGAAACAAACATGGCCTAAATGTTCATGTTTTATGTAGAGAGTTTGTATATTGAAAAGATTTAGATTTAGAGGTTTTTTTTTCTAGGATTAGAGCTTAAAATCTGATCCTGGAAAATAAATTTGTTAAAACAAACTAATAAAAATTATTTATCCATAAATTCCTTTTCTCTCTAAAAACCCTACACCCTCTGAGTTTTGGACGTCGTCATCAACACGGCTCTAACTCGGGGAGAGCGATTCCTCACGACGTCTCTTGTCGCTTCTAAAGATTTTCTTTCTTCTCCATTCGACGTCATCATCATCATTGTCCTCCGTCTATCCGCTTCTCGGGACGCTGCCAAGCTCATGCGCCTCCACCGTTTCAAGATCCGCCACGTGGGTCCACGCGCCACCTCACTCCTTGGCCTTGGCTCTCGTCCCGCAAGAACCTCTGCATCAGCCCCCGTCGTCTCCCTTGTCGATTTCCGCGATTTCGTCGACGTTGCGTGTTGGGTGTTCACTGCGTCGTGGGTCTGAGTCGCCGTTGTTGAGAGTCTCGGCGAGCTCCGGTTCGCCGACCTCGTTTGGCTCACGGAAGCTATGACTCTCGACTTCATGTGGTCTCTAGCGGCGTTGGTTCTCTCTCTCTGGTGGTCTTCGCCTTATAAGGGTTCGTGGGAAACCTGGGTTTCGTGTGGTAGTAGACTTGGACTTGGGTTCATATTGTGGATAATACCCTTGGGTTTTGCATTTGTTTTTGTTTTTCCATTATCTCATTCATCTTTACTTTATATTTTAAGAAGTTAAGTTGGCACTATTGTGTTATGTTTTAGATTGGAGACATGTTAGCCGTCGTCTATTTTTTGCTCAGAAAGTTCTCTTAGACTTTTACCTATACAGCCTGAAGACATGTCATTATATTGGTCTCCACCATCCATTGAAGGTTACCTGAAAAGAGCTTAATTTATGTTCTATTCTTATTGTGCCTCTTGTGCACAAATTGGGCTTATCTGTATCTGGCGTAAGCGCTAGCGGTATATCTTTTTCGATTTAGGTCTTTATTATTCTTTGAATCAAGAAGGTCTAAAGCTGTATTTGTAGATGTTATGCTCACTTTCTAATAGATGGTTCCGAGTCTTTTGTCCTAAAAAAAGATATAAATATATCTAGTGCGACACTCCGAGATATGAATGGCAATTAATAGAAATACAAATTGAGTACATCTCATATATAATTTACCGATTGACTTCAATTATTTCTTGACTTCATAATTCCAAAAACTTGTCATGATGAATTGAAAAATAGGGCCAAAAGCACTTTCCGATTTTACCGCCTTTTGAAACTTTATTAAGTTTCTGGTGTATGAAAATATAAAGGTCGACAAAATGTGTTGTCTTAAATAGTCATAAAATGCATATGTGTTATAATAAAGCCAATAGTGTAATGCCATGCGATATTAGGTTAATTCAGTCGTTAGATGTGTATAACCTGATTCTGTATTACGATAAGTCCAATTTTTATCATAAAATTCTTTGATTCTCAATTTCATCTTTAAGTTATTGGCGGCAAAAATACTTAAAGGTTACGATTTGTTGCAGTTTAATACTCATTCTTTAAAAGTTGCGGGAAAAATATTCAATGTTACAAAGTTATATCTCTGTCACTACTTTAGCCCTTAGAATAAAAATGGACGGTCAAGATTTTTCAAATTCATAATATTATTTACACTTCTTTTATAATGATTGAGCAAAATAAAAAGACTAAAGATATTAGATATAAAACCATTAAAATAAACCATTTATTTCAAGCTTGCATGGATCTAAAATCAATCTTCCACCATCGTCGTGTTCATTAGGTTTTCTTTCCTCGGTGTACTCGGAAAGTCGGAATCAGAATCAGGGGATTTAGCCAAAAACGACGACCCTACAGTAGCGCATTCAGGAGGATCGTTTATGAAGATTTGTTTTGGAGCCGAATGTTCTTCTTTAAGAAAATCTCATGTGTTTTTTACAAGATAAGACTTCTTGAAATGGGGTGAGCTCTGCCCTTCTGTACGTACCAAAACATTGAATATTATTGATTTTGAGAACTCGAATCAGAGAAAACAAAAGCGGAGAAGAAGAGAATAACATAAATTTGAAAATTGTATTACTTCGAGGATCACAAAATCCTTTTTATACAACAAAGGTATCAAACTGACGACAAGTCGTTTGACACTAAAGGGAAAAATAAAAACGACAAACAACCTGATAACCTTGATTACTTATATAACACGTAATCAAGCCAAAACAGATATCAGAGTTCAGCTCGCTCAACTCCGCAGCTCGCTCAAGCTCGCTCAACTCCTCAGCTCGCTCCAGATCGCTCAAGTCCGCAGCTCGCTCCAGCTCGCTCGGCTTTGTATGCTGAGGCTAGTCTTTAGGCTAATCATTAATCTAACTACCAAGCTCCAATACTCCTCCTCAAGGTGAACTGAAAATGTTCTTCAAGTTCATCTTGGAAGTGAGAAGTTGCAGTGCCGGCGAAGCCAAAGGTTTGGTAAAAGCATCTGCAATTTGGTGCTGAGTCCGAATTGGGAGTAACTTGACTAAGCCACGCTGAAGATGTTCTCTAACAAAGTGTAGATCAATCTCAATGTGCTTCGTCCTCTCGTGATATATTGGATTCGAGGCTATGAGCAAAGCAGCCTGATTGTCGCAATATATAACAACCGTGCTCTTTTGTTGAATCTGAAAATCCTTCATTAGCTCCTGAATCCAAACCACTTCACTCATTGTAGCTGCAAGTGCCCGATACTCAGCTTCTGCTGAGCTCCTGGAAACAGTAGTTTGCTTCTTGGACTTCCAAGCTACCAGAGCATCCCCTATAAAAACACAAAACCCTGTTATGGACCTTCTTGTATCTGAACATGTGGCCCAATCTGCATCAGAAAAAGCTCTAATCTGAGTAGAAGAATTAGAGGGATAAAACAATCCAAATCCTGGATTGGATTTCACATAGCGCAACAAATGATGTGCAGCTTGTAGGTGTGGATTCCTCGGAGCCTGCACAAACTGACTAAGAGAATGAACATCATAAGTGATATCAGGTCTAGTTATAGTCAGGTACAAAAGTCTGCCAATAAGTCTTCTATAAGCAGTAGGATCCTCCAAAAGGTCACCATCTTCCATATTGAGATGAACCTTAGGATCCATGGGGGTTTTGATGGCCTTGGCCTCACTAAAACCTGAATCTTCCAATATCTGCAAGGCATGCTGTCTTTGGTTCAAAACAATACCAGACTTAGATCTAGCAATTTCTAAACCAAGAAAATACTTCAAATCCCCTAAATCTTTCAATCTGAAAGTGGAACTGAGAAAGCTTTTGACACCAGATATAACCTCATTGTTTGGACCTGCAATGATGATGTCATCTACATATAACAAAATAACTACAAAACTATCACCATGACCCCGGGTATACATAGAGTAATCACACCTGGATTGTGAGAAACCTGCTTTTAAGACTGACTCAGTGAATTTGAGGTTCCACTGCCTTGAAGCTTGCTTCAACCCATAAATAGACTTGTGCAATCTGCAAACCAACTTGGCATTAGGACTTTTAAACTCCTCCTGAACAGTATATCCCATTGGCAATTCCATGTATACTTCTTCATATAAGTCACCATTTAGAAAAGCATTGCTTATATCTAACTGGCATAAAAACCAGTTTTGTGTAGCTGCTAAACTGAGCAAAATTTTAACTGAAACCAGCTTAGCCACAGGAGAAAAAGTATCTAAATAATCAACTCCCTGTTTTTGAGTAAACCCCTTTGCAACCAGCCGGGCCTTTCTCCTTGTTAATGTGCCATCATAATGAATTTTGTTGGTGTAGATCCACCTGCAACCTATAGGAGTTTTACCATGTGGTAAAGGAACCACATTCCAGGTCTTATTGTGGTGCATGGCTTCAATTTCTTCGGCCATTGCATCTCTCCATTCCTTGGCCTTTACAGCTATGTGGAAGAACTGTGGTGCTTGATTCACTGAAACAGACAAAACAAAATTCCTAAAAGAGGATGACATATTCTCATAATTGAGGACTTTATCAAGAGTGTGTTTTGAGGAATAAAAACCACCTGATTTGATGAGGTTACAATGATACTCTTGCAGATACTTGGGAGGCAAGCTTTGTCGAGTAGACCTTCTCGATGTCTGAATCTGCTGATCTGTCTGAGTGTCCTCTGAAGAAATAACAGGGATTTCTTGTTCATGAACAAGATCAGGAGTGGTTTCACCACCATGATAAACCACACTTCTATCCACTGAATCAGGGACAGGAATGAGATTGGGAATAAGAACAGGAGTTGGTTCATGTTCAAAGGGATCACTTTCCACATCAGTATTCCCATTTTCATGAAAAGGGAAGATATTCTCATGAAAAATCACATCTCTGGACAGGAATACTTCCTTAGTATTAAGGTAAAAAAGTTTATACCCTTTGACCCCCTGAGGATATCCCAATAAGATACACTTCCTCGCTCTAGGATCAAACTTTGTCCTATGAGCTTTGAGAGTCGAGGCAAAACATAAGCAACCAAAACTTCTCATGTGCTGGTATCTCACTATCTTTTTGTACAAAAGCTCATAAGGGCTCTTGTTCCCCAAGATAGGAGAAGGTATACGGTTGATGATATAAGTGGCTGTAAGGACACAATCTCCCCAAAACCTGATAGGTACCTGTGATTGGAAAAGAAGGGCTCTAGCCACATTTAGCAAATGTTGGTGTTTTCTCTCCACAATAGAATTCTGTTGTGGAGTTTCAACACAAGAGAATTGATGAATGATTCCCTGCTTGGCAAAAAAATCTTTAAACACTAACTCATGTGCATTGTCAGATCGAAAACTCTTTGAAATTCTGATTAATCGCAAAGACAAGATGTCGCACACAATGTGTCGACAATGTGTCCGACAACTTGCTTGAACACAGATTATGGATAAACAACAAACAGTGCAATAAATAAACGACACACAATATGGTTACCCAGTTCGGTGCAACATCACCTACGTCTGGGGGCACTCTGCCAGTGGAAAGGATTTCACTATCTTGTAGTCAATAGTACACACAAGGTTTATATCTGATTACAATCGACAAATCAATAAAACCTAGAGACTATTACCACCAGTGATCACCTAGTCAGGGACTCCCCCTGAATTTGAGCTCCGTCTCAATTCCACCCTTCGAGCAACCGCCTGGCTCGGATGACCTTTAGTCTTCAACTGTACGTGAACCTTCAATCACGCAAACACAAAACCCAAATCTCACAAACACTCAATCTTTCTGGAATAGTGTTTGAGGAATTACACCGCTCTTATCAATACACAAAGCCTCCCAATCCGCCGGTCTTGCACGTCTAGGAGCTCTAAGTGTTTTGATAAAGCGTCAAAGCTACTAAGGGGGGAGCGCAGGGCTTTTATAGCAGCTGTACAATCCTGGAAGTGAATCTAGGTTTTCCTTATCCAACCTCAAGCGAAAATCCCATAGTAAAGTCACCAGCGAGGCAAATATTGTGCAATGAAGACAGCAGCAAGAGATATCTTATAATGAAGACAGCATCGAGGCAGATATCTTGCAATGAAGGCAGTAGCGAGGCAATATCCCAGAATTAAGACACCAGCGAAGCAATCTGGCAATCCTGGAAACTTGCCTGAAATAAAGTCTGCACACAGGAGAAAAGATGTCGTACCAGAAGCTGCAGCATGAAGACCGACATCTTTCCAAACAACTTGCACTAAAAAAATAAAGCCAACAAATAACGTAACAACACTCTTAATAGTAACATCAAACTGGTTTTGAACATAAGCACAAAAGTCAGGAACAATTTTATGAACATCAGATTTTTGTCTTAAAAGAAAAATCCAACAAAACCTGGAACAGTCATCCACCAAAGTCAAGAAAAATCTATGGCCTAAGCGAGAGGCAACTTCGTACGGGCCCCATATATAACAATGGACAAGATCAAAACAAGAATCAGAAAAATTGTTCTCAGAATGAAAAGGTAATCTGTGCTGTTTGGCAAGATGGCAAATACAACAAGGATTCTTATCAATGTCATGTTTAGGAAAATCTAACCGATGACTAAGAGAACTCAGACTCTTAGAGGATAAGTGTCCTAGTCGTTGATGCCATACTTTTGCAGTCACTTTATTCACAAAAGCAGTGTTCTTACTGATGAGGCTTTCCCTTGTTAGGATGTATAGGTCTTGAGTACTTCTACCCTTGCCAATCATCCTCAAGTCCCTGGAATCCTGAATAAGAAAACCATCATTGTTAAAAGAGACTGTCAAGTTAGAATCCTTGACTAAGGCCTTGACAGATATCAAATTGAATTTGAATGTGGGAACAAACAACACATTGTGTATAATGAGATCAGTACTCAGTTTGACAGTTCCTATAAAATTGACAGGAATAACAGTGAAGTTAGGGAGAGTAACAGTAGAATTATATAGTGGTTTGAGTTCTGAGAAGAGGTGTTTCTTGGCACAAACGTGTTTTGAAGCACCTGAATCCAGAATCCAAGACTCACTATCTAAATTCATATTCTGAGTTAGATTGACCAAACCGTATAAACCTTGGAATAAAGTCATGTTGACTTCACCATTGGTGGCAGGTGTTGTGGAGGATGACAGCTAGTTTGAGAGGTGGTGAATCAGCTGGTGAATCTGCTCATTGGAGAGATTGGTTGATGCAGAGTTGTCATGTCCGCCACCATTGCTCGATCCTTCCACAGTATTGACTTGATTCTTGGATTTAAACTTGTAACCAGGAGGATATCCATGAATCTTGTAACATTTGTCAACGGTGTGTCCAACCAATTTGCAATGAGTACATGTAGGCTTTTCTTTGCCCTTGAATTTCTTCTGGTCTTCACGCGCCACCATTGCAAGAGAATTGGACTGATCATTGGATCCATTGGACAACAATCCAACACTCCTCTGCGTCTCCTCCTGAGACAACATAGCATAGACCTTGCTGATCTGAGGAATAGGGTCCATAAGCAATACCTGACCTCGAGCATGAGTGTATGAATCGTTGAGTCCCATTAGGAATTGCATGACATATTCTGATTCCTCAAATTCGCTAATCTTGGATTTTTCTCCACAATTGCATGGACAAATGCATTCGGGCTTGAAATCACTTCGATCTTGATGGACAGACTTCAATCTGGTGAAGTAGACTCCAATGGTGTTCTGATCTTGAGAAAGATTCACATACTCTCTCCTCAGCTGAAAGATCCGTGGTCCATTGGATTGTTGAAAATGATCTTTGAGGTCTTGCCAGATGTCTTTAGCTGTTCCTCCAAAAAGAATGCTCGCAGCTATTTCCTTGGATACAGAGTTCATGATCCAGGCGATGATGGTGGAATTGTTTCTGCTCCACAAGCGTAGGAGATCTGGATCTTCTGGCTTCACGATTGTTCCATCGATGAACCCTAGCTTGTTCTTGGCTTCAAGAACTATCAGCATCGATCGACTCCACGCCTGGTAATTGGTTCCGATCAAGACATTGGAGACCAGACTTCCTCCAGACGAATCAGAATGGTGGAGGTAGTAAGGTGAGAACTGGTCTTCAATCGTCAATCGCGATCTAGAATTTCTGGTGATACCGATGATTGGGAGCTCCGTCGACTTCATTTCAGGGTCCGCCATTAACTTCGACAGATACAGGATGAAGAAATCGAGAAACAGAGATAAAAGAAGAAAGGAACGAGATTCTCAGAAGCGGAATCGCTCTGATACCATATTGATTTTGAGAACTCGAATCAGAGAAAACAAAAGCGGAGAATAAGAGAATAACAGAAATTTGAAAATTGTATTACTTCGAGGATCACAAAATCCTTTTTATACAGCAAAGGTATCAAACTGATGACGACAAGTCGTTTGACACTAAAGGGAAAAATAAAAACGACAAACAACCTGATAACCTTGATTACTTATATAACACGTAATCAAGCCAAAACAGATATCAGAGTTCAGCTCGCTCTCCAGCTCGCTCAACTCTGCAGCTCGCTCAAGCTCGCTCAACTCCTCAGCTCGCTCCAGATCGCTCAAGTCCGCAGCTCACTCCAGCTCGCTCGGCTTTGTATGCTGAGGCTAGTCTTTAGGCTAATCATTAATCTAACTACCAAGCTCCAATAAATATCAACTTCCTAAAATCTGGATACTTTATTTGTAAAAAAAAAAAAAAGAGATCAAGATGGATTCATCAAATCGTTTGACCTCTTTGTCTCTTCGGATTTGTGCTATGAAGCACCGAACGGAACACTTTTATAGTCTAAGTTTGCTCCGATGTCTTCAAGAAATTTTTTTTTTTTTTTTTTTTTCTGAATAAGAGAGAGAGAGAGAGAGAGAGAGAGAGAGAGAGAGAGAGAGAGAGAGAGAGAGAGAGAGAGAGAGATTGATTTTTTTTATAATAAACGAACTTCCGTTGTTACAATTGAATTCTTGAGTGAATTATAGTCGAACATTGTATAAACATTGTCAAAATATATGCGCGTTGCAGCACTGATGATTGTTAATTGCCTTCTCATCTTGGAAATCTTGCCGTGAGCATATTTCAGACGAGTCTCTCTTTTTTTGTTCAAATGAGACGTCTGATGCTTCACGAGTTCAGCGTGACCCGGGAAGACTCTCTTATAGAAGGAGCATATGAACCGCTCTCTCATGAGCTTCACAGGAGTGATATTTTTCTTCCCGCCCACCGTGATGACGATGATCAGAGGGCGAGAGTAGAGAGAGCTTCACATAGCAAGTATGATCGCAGTTCAATTAGGATTAATATCACTTGGACCACATCTTTAATACGTGTCCAATGAATTTTTTAACAGGTAGCAAAATTGATAATGGAAGACTAATTAATTACCTAATTTGTTTGTTTTTATTACTTCTACGAAACATTCTAATAAAATTAGATCTAAAGACACAAAAATACAAGAGAGGAACATCTTTCTCATGCAAGGCAAAACACATATGTCGGGATAAGTATAACTTTAATTAAGTACATATTATAAGGATCATCTAGTGTTAGAAATATAAGCAAAACTCCTTTTAAACATTATATTGATATAGTGGTTAAAACTTCAGTAATAACAATGAATACGTAATAATGGTTATGTTCTTCAGCAAAATATTATTATATTGGTAATGATACGCGCCTGAAAAATATTTCATTGCTACAAAATAAGAAAAATACAAGATTTTACAAGCTTTGGAGAGTCTTGTTCCCTCCCAATCCCAAGGAAACCATCCCAATTCTTTGCTCAATATTTGCTTTCCTATTCCTTTAATTCACGTCTCATTTATAACCAAGTAATTGGTCAAACTAGCTATTAGTTTTTAATTACCATGCTGCCTTTAAGGTCCTAAAATATGATTAATACCACAACAAATAAAAAGGGTTTATATAATTGTCACGGTGCATATCCAATCTATACCCTTTCGATTAGGTAATACATGTAGTGAATGGTAAAAGAAACATTTGATAACCGTTTCCTATTCTTCTGAATCTGCTGATTTCTTTAATTACCCGAACACCTACCCTTTTCCATGTGTTTTTGAGAAGTGGTTAACCTCTCTTGTCGAATTTTAATTGCAATTATTATATAGCAATAATAGAGTTTATGATAGGGATAAATCTAAAAATATGACATCTTGGTAGTGTTTTTTTTCTCATTATTCAATATGAGCCATTTATTCTAAAACTATTAACAGTAATGTCATGAAAAACAGTTGTTTAATAACATTTTCTCATTAAAATATCGTTAATGTAGTTTTTTTTCATGACAATGGGTGAGATAGTACAAAAAGACAACATGTGAAAATACAAATATATCCTCTCAGTAATTTGGTCGAAATTCATTAATACAAGTATACTAAATACTTGCGTAACGTTACCATGGGATTTTGTGAAATATCATCACGCCGTCGATTTTATTTTTCATTCATTAAAAAATGTAAATTAGTCGGGATTCATCTAGATAATTACTTTCAACTTGATTACACTTAAACAAAATGAAAAAAAAAAAAATACATATTGATCTTCAAACAAACGCAGAACTGAAAACACCACTTCTCGTGCTCATTCCTGGGTAGGAAAAAAAAGAGTTAAAAATTTGAACAAGCATATATATATATATATATATATATATATATATATATATATATATCAAAGAGGAAATTAACGAAAATCACACCTTATTTCCTTTGCTTTATTATGTCCGCTAGACATTTGCAGTATTGTTGTCTAGCCATCCTTTTTTGAAGCCAAAAATCGAATCTTTTGGTGAAGAACAGAGTATACCCAATGGATACTCCGATTCCGAGACCTGCACCGTATCCAATAGTTGCAAATAGCTTCCACGTCAGTGTTTCATCGTCATCTTCTTCATTGTCAACCTCTTCATTGTCATCCTCTTCGTCGCTACACGGCTTCGTCAATGGAAATCCACACAACCCCGAATTTCCACCATATGAATTGTTGTTGAACGTATTAAATTGTGTTCCTCGAGGTATTTTGCCATCCAAGTTGTTGTGGGTGAGATTTAGAAAATTGAGTTGATTCAGGTTCGAGGCCAGTTGTTGCGGGATCTCTCCGACGAGCTCGTTGAATGAGAGGTCTAACCATTCGAGATTACTCAAATCTCCCAACGAGGGTGGGATCGGACCGACGATGCTGTTGTTAGAGAAATTGAGGCCTTTGAGCGAATCCAGCTTCCCGATCGTTTTCGGAATCGCACCCGTGAATCCATTTCTTGAGAAATCAATCGTTGTGAACAAGGTTTGGATTTTCTCCAGCTCGATGTAGATTCCTTTCATTGACACCATCACCGAGTCTTCATAATAGCCAGGCCCGATCATTTCATCATGGAAGTTCAAGTATTCCAATTTATTTGCATGCGCACCGATCATTGCCTTGAAATTCTCAAAATATTTTGCTGGCAAGACACCCACAAACATGTTGTCGGAGAGATCCATGATTCTCAAATTCTGAAAAGGAAAGCTACTCTTGGGATTCTTTATTGCACCATGAAATCTGTTAGACCTCAATACAAGAACTCGTAGCTCTGGAAGAGACTCCAAGAACTGAGGAAAAACGCCATTTAGTTCGTTGTTTCCGACATCTAGAACTTCCAAACGCTTGGAGTGAAGCAAAGATCGCGGCAGCGGGCCTTCCAATTTGTTGCCGTTGAGGTTTAGCATTCTCAAAGAGCTTCCATTTGAAAAAGCTGAAGGAATAATGCCATCAAACTTGTTCATTCTCAAATCCAAAACTGACAAAGAGTTGCTGAAATTTCCAAGGCACGGAAGGATACTGCCGTTGAAGCTGTTGTTTGACAGGTCGACAACTTCGAGAAAATTGTGGTTGCAAAGCAGAGATGATATTCCTCCACTCAATTGATTGTTGGATGCAAAAAATGCAACTGTAGACTGAGGCAGATTCGGAAGATGGCCTTGAAGTCGGTTAGATCGGACGTCAATGTATTGGAAGCTTTGATTCAGTGGTGGAACTGGGCTTATGTGTGTAAATGAGTTGTAAGAAAGATTCAGATGAATACTACCTGAATCTTTGGAGAGATTCCACAACCATGCGGGAATACTACCTTCAATTTTGTTTTGGGAAAGGTCTAAACTTTGTAATCGCTCTAAGCTTTTTAGACCGTTTGGGAACTGAGAAATATTGCAAGAAGACAACCTCAAAGTCAAAGGAGTATTTGACTTCAATACAGTGTAGTTAGAATGGGGGATGGAAAAAACAGATAATAAGCTATTAAAAGAAAGGTCCAGATGATTAAGTGTTCTAAGCTCTAAAAAATGTTCCAATATCACGACACCACTCAAGTTATTGTTCCCTAGATCCAAGTACCATAGATTTGGAAGGGAATATAACCAAGTGGGTATTGTCCCATAAAGAAGGTTGTTGTTTAATCTCAAGTTTGATAAGTTCAATGGAAGAGGTCCCAAGAGTTGATGAGTTGAAGAGTCACATAGAAAAGCTTTTTTAGTTGATGAGTTGCTACAAAGATAGGGTAGCTGGCCTTCAAATTTGTTGTATGAAAGATCTAAATCAATGATTTCACTGCTGAAAAATGGAAAAGGAGGAGGAGGTGGTAGTCTGACATAACTACAATTTACTACAGCAAGAACTTCTATTTTTTTTAAAGTTTGAGATAAATAGGCTATATCTATTTCTAATCCTATGTTGGAAAGCTTCAAATAGGTGAGTTGACTGGTCCAATTTTGTTTAGGGAATGAAACAGTGAGACTTGGGCTATCTACTAAAGAGAGACGTGTAAGGTTTGGCAGCTGAAAAAAATGTTCTGGAAATCTCCCTTTGAGTTTGTTGGAATGAAGATCAAGATATGAAAAAGAAGTGGAGAGGTTCATGAAAGAATTGGGTAAGACGTCAAACATGTTGACATTATATAAACCCAAGAATGTGAGAGAAGTTAGGTTCGTCAGGATTCGTTTCAAGCTACTTGTCTCGGCTCTTAACTCATAATATTGACTGGAATGAGAAACGATGTCAAGTGTGAGCAAGTTAGACAAGTAAGCAAGTTCTGGAGGAATATGGCCACTGAAATTGGATTCTAAAAGGCTGGGAAACCTACCAAAGTTGGGTGAGATTGGAGATGAGTGAGAGAGAAAAGGCTGCTGTTGGAGTCCATGACACCTTGTAGCCCGTCGAGGGTGAGATCAACGATGTGACCGGTCACGCTGTCGCACGTGACTCCAATCCAATCGCAACAATCTTTGCTCATATTCCATGATTCAATACCGATTTCATAATCATTTGTGATAATATGAAAAGAGTTTATGAAAGTGAGCAAAGAAGATCTTTCATGAGGATGACAGAGTATTGGCGAAGAATTTGTTGAAAAAGGATTAAGGAAGAAGAGAAACAGAGGAATCACACACAAAACCCAACCCATTATCTGATCTGAGTAGTGATGAGATATTATGGTATGAGGTTTTATTTTATCACATATACAGCTTATATATAAGTTCGCCCAATAAATATCATTTTTTTTTTCAAGTCTTTGTCTTTTTTCTGGGTTTGAAAAATCAACACAAGAAAGTCTATCTTCTTGACTAACATAGAGATTAAATTATTGATGTGACACTCTTTAATATTGGCGAATGCGTGGTTGACTAAAAGTCTCTGTGCATACTTAATGATGTGGTCCAACATTTTTACATAGTTGCTGATAGAACTCTTATACAAATTTCCAATAAGTCTCGAGTCTTTTTTTTTTCCTGAATTTGAAAAGTAAACACAAACAAGCCTATATCCAGACTAACATATCAATATAGGTCCAACCCTGTTAAATTAAATTTTTACCATCCAAGGAAAGAAGAAAACAGTAAAAAATTTGGACATTCAACTTAATTTCAAAAAACGATTATTGAAAACAGAATTTCGCAAGTTGTGTCAAAATTCCATAAAAGCTGAAATATTATATTGGATGATTTTTTTTTCAAATTTTGTGTGGAAAGATTCATATTTGCCATTAAATGTTAGCATCGATGGGTATCATGACTTAAGGTAATCAATGCAGTATGAACTCTACCGAAAAACAGGTTTTAATGAAACCTGATCTTTCACTTTATGCAATAATAATACGCGTGTCTGTTACGTTATGACTTAATTTTGGATAAATTTAAAATGCTGACATACAATTTTAAATGCATTTTTAAATTTTAATTGAAATTAGACACAACTTGATAATTTTTTTCTATTCTAATTATTTTTTAAAATTAGGTTGAATGAAATTTTTCTCCGATGATAATAATTTAATCTAACACATTGAGACATATAATTAAATTAATCATCTAGTTTTTTTTTAAATAAATATGTTATTACTAAGTAAATTTTAATATTTGTATATGTGTTTCTGAAATAAAATCATAGTAAAATAATACTTTTAAAGACCTTAATTATATGCGTCATTTTGAATCTCCATATATATACTATTGATAAAACTCCTCACAATCTACATTTTTTTGGCGTTGTAGATTTGTAGCCAAAACTAAACTATAAAATTGGAATGTAGCCAACGTTTGCAAACTTTTAGAAAAATAGCCAATGACAATTATATTTTACTTAAATATCCTTATATTAAACATGTTATAATTAACAAAAAAAATGTAAATAATTTAAAAATTCGACAATTAATGACAATAGTGAACTCGGACGGAATTCTACAATAGTAGACATGATTTTTCATCCAACACAATGCGTCTATTTTTTAATCTATTCTCGCTACGAATCCGTAGGATTTGGAATCACTCAATTTCGAGTTCATAAGAGGAAGATATAGATTTTTGAAGTTTTGATGAGAAAAAAAATGTATGAGAGAGAAAGTGACGAATCAACGTAGCAAAAAAAAACTGGAAGGACAAAATAGGAAATTTGACTGGCTTATTCAAGTGTCACCTCATCTGTTTAGCTATTTTCCTAAAGTTTTCAAACGTTGGCTATATCTCAAACGTGATGTTTGGAATGAGTTAGTAAGTTACAATTTTTTTTCTTTTTTCTTTTATTGCTATATTGGGCTCATTTGATTTTTTATTTTTACAAAGGCCATTTGGTTGTATAAACATGTAATAGACATGAAAGAGAAGTATGAATAAATCAAACAAATAATAGATAAAAAAATATGTTGCTAATGTAGGTCTATTTATTTTAAATCTTAATTGTTATATATTTATGATTATTTTTTTAATTGTATAATCAATTCTTATTTTTTTTATACACAATAAAACTAGTTATCTGACATTATCGAGTTTTTTTTAAATCTATAAAATTATAAATCTATATTAATTTTAGCCCTCCTTGACATAATTCAAGACTTCGTTCCTGGTTGCTTGTGTTTACTTTTCAAATACAAAAAGGAAAAAAAACACAAAAAACAAAAAGGCTAGACTTGATGGAAGATTGTATTGCTTGGCTGGTGAGTGTTCTTAAAAGCATTGAATAAAAATGTTGGACCACAAAGACTTCTATTCAACCATGTATTGGTTGGCTAGTGAATGTACTATATCAGCAATTATGTAAAAATGTCGTTTCTTGATAATTGGTGTCATACCAGTTTAACAACTTGATAATGCCACCGACAATATTTTCCGTAAATTACCTATAAGTTTAACTAAATTTATGTTAGTCAAGACATGCTTGCTTGTGTTTACTTTCCACATCCGAAAATGACTAAAAAAAACTTTAATGTGTTGATTACATGGAGATTAAAGACTTTATTCAGAATTAGACGTTTCAATACTTGCCCAGCTAAGACCAACGATTTCATGGAAAATTGTATTGTTATGTCAGTTTCACAAGTTGATAGAAGAAATATAAATACAACATCGTTATTGTGTTAACTTGACTGGGTCTATAACCACAGAGAACGAGAAAGTATTTCCTTCCTTATATTTACAAAATAAAGATATCATGCGTGATTTAATATTGATTCATCATTAATATATCTATTGATCCACATAATGAAATGGACTTGTAGCAGCAATAACCTTGGAAACCTCATGGAAAATTGTTTTGGCTGGTAACTGAACGTTCAAAATTGTATTGTTCCACAAGTTGATAGAAGAAGATGAAAAAACATCATTATTGTGTTATCTTGACCGGGTCTATAACCACAATAAACGAAGTAGTATTTCGTATTGTTTTTATTTACAGAATAAAGATATATCATGTGTGATTAAATATTATCATTAATACCACAACTCAAAAGGTTGCACACGTCAAATATAATTTTCAGCGGAATGTGATTTGCATGATGACCATCGAGGTTTCTCTCACGTTATTTATTATTAACATATATATATATATATATATATATATATATATATATATATATGAGGAGTTAGACAAATATAAAAATCTATTATGCTACTACATAAACACACTCCAAAATATGAACAAAAGTCGATTCCTCGTCCTGCACGTAGAAGTTGAAATAATATTATCACTTGTCCCAAACAAGTTTAAGTCTTTCTCTCGAATACGGTCGAAGTGGTATTGTTATACCATTTCGATAGGACTCGAATATGGTCGAGTCATTAAGTTATAAGAAGGAGAAATAAAATATATATTGTTTGCATGTTCAATTATTAAGGAATTAAAATAAAATGGCATTCGAGTCTTAAACTTCACAAATTGCTCCTTGCAATGTTTCTCATTTGTTTTGCTCCGCCTTTCAGCATTTCCTCTGTTAATCTTGCGCTCGTTCGATTTTGTTTGTCAATTTTGATGATCTCAAGTTACATTACTAGGAAAGCTCATACAAGTGCTAGAGGCGAAGATGTCAATAATAGGACAAAATAAAATGATGATTTGTGCCAAAATAAAATAGTTTCGATTATTATGATGGAATGATCTTTTGACGAGTGGGAACTTTAATTTCCAAATGTTGATCTATAAGGTTGTATAGGTAGCTTCAGAATTTCGTCTGCTTCAAAGGACAAGAAGATCAAATTTATGTTCAAGTGATCATGCTAAGACTGAAGTCGATCAATTCGGTAAATTACATATGATATGTGCAACTTTTCATGATGTACTATTAAACATATCAATATAATATCATACATAAATGTTTCTGTGCTGTAAATAAAAGCAATATCTACATTATTGATGATCGTACATTCACTAGCCACTAGCCACTAGCCACTAGCCAGCTAGCCAGTACAATTTTTCAAGTCTTTTAGTCTTTTTTCTGGGTTTGAAAATTCAACACAAGCAAGTCTATCTAGACTAACATGGAGAGATTAAATTGTTGATGTGACACTCTTTCATATTAGCCAAGGTTCAAAATATCGCCGATATATAGTTCCGATATATAACTATATATCGGCGATAGATCTTTTTTGAAGAGTCTCAGTAAAAAACCATATATAAACGTTATCGTTTTATATTATATCATTTTTTATCGAGATATATCGCCGATTTTTCATTTTATTATGATAAATTGACAAGTTATTTCAGGAAAAATATCGCCAAAATCAGGAGAAGTACCATTCATTCCATACCCACGCAGACCGACTTCCAGAGAGCAAAACTTATACGATTTCGGCGATATCAAAGGTGAAACCTTCTTCTCCATGCAAAATCGCCAGTCATAGGAAAGTTTTATACGCCCTCGACGGTATTGGTGGATATATCGGCGTTGAACGTATGGTAAGTTCCAAAGTTAGGGTTTTGATTATTTTGAATTTGTTTTTACTTATTAGATTGATTCAACTCAAGTTTGTTGAAATTTTTTACATAGTTGAGATTAGGACTTGGTTATTTTTCAGATCCCCAACTTTTTGTGAAGTACCGACAAGGTTTTAATTTTCCAGCGACCCATCACCGGCGGCCGTTCGTTTTTCCGGCAGAGTAAAAAAAATTTAGAATCACGTGGATTGAAATTGTGTATTGAATTGATATTGTTAAATAGTGATTTAGAATATATGATTGTGTATTTGAAATTGTAATATTGAAATTGGGATTGTTTTGTAGTATTTGAGAACTATTTTATGTTTTATACTGTCTACTTTAAGTTTATTTCTTGTCATAAACTTTGTAGTATTTGATTTTGTATTTTCATAATTTGGATTTGATAACATATATATATATATATATTTGATTGTTTAAAAATATATATTTTATAAGATTTTTGTCGATATATCCGTCGGTAGTCGACATATCATCGATCGTCAGTATTGAAATTGTTATAAAATATCCGTTGATTTATCCGCCGATATTCGTCATATCCGTAAAATCAGAACCTCGATATGAGTATCGGTATCATTATTTGAAATATTGATATCGGCAAATGCATGGTTGACTAGAAGTCTCTGTGCATACTTAATGATGTGGTCCAACATTTTTACATAAATGCTGATAGAACTCTTATACAAATTTCCGATGAGTCTTGAGTCTTTTTTTTTGTCTGAATTTGAAAAGTAAACACAAGCAAGTCTATATCCAGACTACCATATCAATTAAGTTATAGGTCCCACCCTGTTAAATTAAATTTTGACCATCAGAACAAGAAAGAAAAAAATTGGACATTCAACTTTAGTTTAAAAAACGATTATTGAAAACATAATTAATTGTGTCAAAATTCCGTTAAAATTTCGAAACTCAAATTTGTAAATTGGGACTTCCAATTTCTCCAAAATTCAGCCTTACTGTTTAAGAGACACGCGGATTATTATTGCCATAAATATGAATTTGTCCACGCAAAATTTGATCTTATTCTTTACACATTGTCCTTTATACTTGCCAGTTTAATGTTCAGCTTATGTGGATTATTTCTAGCATATTGAGACATCAAGTTGTCCTTATCTGCTCGGGCTTCTGCCGTGGAGGAACACAAAGCCTCCGAGGAGTATCGCAAAAATGTTCTCTACACGGAGGGAATGAATAAAGCAATCAAACTCTTAAGGCCGAAGAATCCTAACTTGGATGCTTCAGACCTTGATGACGAGTCTGAGTCTACCGAGGAGGCACCGAAAGAAGGAGTCCGAGGTGGCAACAAAATGAAGTTTGGAGATAATTTTTTATTTATTTTTAATTAACCCGAAAGGGTTTTAAACAATAGGTTCGTGGTTGGATCCTTTTTTTGTAATAACCAATTTTTGTAACCCCCTGTGTTTTGCACAATTGATCTGTGGTCGGATCCATACTTTGTTCGACCAAGCTGAGCTCGGTACTTAACCTTATAAATATGCTTGGATGTTAAAAAAAATTAAGTTTGTTTGGATAACAAAAAGTCACTATGTATTTTACTTATAAAAAGATACATTGGAAATGATAAACAAGCAAAACAGGTTTTAAATTCAAATTGATAAACTCGGATCGGAGGTGTTCCGTGGTATCTTCTCCACCCTCGTTTTCTTTGTTTACTGGAAGTAAATAATAAAACAAAATGATTCCGAGGAGACTAAAAACTTTAGAGAAAGAGTTTTTCTTGAATGAAAAGAACGCGCATGCTATGAAATAATGTAATAGAGACTATTTTCATTACCAAAAAAAAAATCAAACAAAGTTGCAACCAGGCCGCTTTTGGAATTAAGGAAAACAAACTTATGGCCATGCCACTTTGGGAAAGACTAACATAGCACATCACTATTTAAGCTAGAGTATTGTTGGCTCAGATTTTCACCAGCCCAAAAAACAAAATAAATGGGCCTCATGGGCCAATGACAAAAAAATGGCAGGTTAATTTGGATGGAATCGTGTCGATTTTCCCAAGTGTAACATATCACACCGAAACAACTAGATCTTGGGGTTTCATAGGATTGCTCGAATCATCGAGTAGAGACCCAGACCCGAGTGTCGAGAGTGACATCATCATCGGCGTCATCGACACCGGAATTTGGCCCGAGTCCGAGAGCTTCAGCGCCAAAGGCTTCGGTCCACCACCCAAGAAATGGAAGGGAAATTGCTTCGGTGGAGTTGATTTCAAATGCAACAAGTAATTCTTCAACTTTGTCACCATCTCAATATAGTAATAAAATACGAAACACAAAAAACATAGATTTTTTTTTGTGTGGAAAACCCAAAGAGCTAGAAAATATGATAGACAGATTGAAGGAAAGAAAAAAAGTGACATAAAACCGAAAAAAAGCACAACTACATCCCGTGAAAATCAAATTCTCACTAGACTCTTTAAACCTTTTTTTTTCTCTTTGTCCACTTTTCGCAGCAAGATCATCGGAGCCCGCGTTTACAGATTGATGGGCGTTCCCTCGACAAGACACTTCATCGGCCACGGGAACCACACGGCCTCGATCGCGGTCGGGAATGCGGTGAAACGAGTGAGTTTCTACGGAATAGGCGAGGGCACGGCGAGAGGAGGTGTACAATCAGCCAGGATATCGACGTACAAAGTTTGCAATCCTTTTTGCGACGCGACAAGATCATGGCCTCCATAGACGACGCCGTTGCGGACGGCGTCGACGTCATCGCGACATCGCTCGGCCACGACGTCGCTATGCCGTTCGATCGTGACATCGTCGCCATCGGAGCGTTCCACGCTATGTTTTGTACTGTCTACTTTAAGTTTATTTCTTATCATGAACTTTGTAAATTTTTATTTTGTATTTTCATAATTTGAATTTGATGACATTATATATATATATATATATATATATATATATATATATATATATATATATATATATATAAAGAGGAATCACCTTTTACTGTTCATCCAATGTATAAACACTGTTACACAGTTTTATGAAATTACGCAAATGCCCTTATAATTCTCTGAAATTACAGACGGACTAAATACTGTTACGAAATTATCTGAAATTACAAAAATGCCACTGAACGGATCTAACTTCTAATCTAGATTATTCCGGGTCTATCTTCTAATCTAGACTATTCCCTAGATTATTCCGGGTCTAACTTCTAATCTAGACTATTCCGGATAATTGCATGCCTGGAAACTACAATTATAAATATGAGTATTGTTCAACAAATTTACACAGTTTATCTCTCACTTTTCATCAATTTCCTTCCTTCAACCCACGTACTCATAACTTAGCCAGTAATCTCTTCATTTGGGTAAGTTTATTAACCCAAGTTGTCTTTTATATATATATATTGGGTTAGGATTTTTGTCGATATATTCATCGGTAGTCGGTATTGAAATTATTATAGAATATCCGTTGATATATTCGTCGATACTCGATAAATCCGTAAAATCAGAACCTCGATATGGATATTGGTATCGATATTTGAAATATTAATATTGGCAAATGCATGGTTGACTAGAAGTCTATGTGCATACTTAATGATGTGGTCCAACATTTTTACATAATTGCTGATAGAACTCTTATACAAATTTCCGATAAGTCTTGAGTCTTTTTTTTTTTTTTTTTTTTTTTTTTTTTTTTTTCTGAATTTAAAAAGTAAACACAAGCAAGTATATATCCAGACTAACATATCAATTAAGTTATAAGTCCCACCTTGTTAAATTAAATTTTAACCATCAGAACAGGAAAGAAAAAAAAATTGGACATTCAACTTTATTTTAAAAAACGATTATTGAAAACGTAATTAATTGTGTCAAAATTCCATTAAAATTTCAAAACACAAATTTGTAAATTGGGACTTCCAATTTCTCCCAAATTCAGCCTTATTGTTTAAGAGACACGCGGATTATTATTGCCATAAATATGAATTTGTCCACACAAAATTTGATCTTATTCTTAACACATTGTCCTTTATACTTGCCAGTTTAATGGTCAGCTTATGTGGATTCTTTCTAGCATATTGAGACATCAAGTTGGCCGAACTTTTTCTCCAAATTAAATACCAATTGTAATTCTTCATGCATTTTGTTGACAGACAAAATTAGTACAACAATTGTCACACAAAGAGCACTTGATTCTGAGAACGCAGTCTCGAGAAGTCCGAGTCTTTAGGCAGGATTATCTCTAAATACATAATAATTTGGTAAAAAAAGAAGAGATAGTAAAGGGTGTTGAACGATAGGTGAAGTTTGTGGCGAGTGCTTGCGTATGCATAAAATATATGTCATCATTTCCTCAGCGAGCTCCTCCTCCATTTATAGGGATCGTTGGGTCAAGTATGTGGGGTGATCAGTCCCACGTTCTCGACGGTTTAAAGAGTAACCATTCCCATGACGTGCGTAATTTGGGGTGCGCTCGGCATGTAGCCGTTGATGTGTGCATTTTGCGAGCCACGAGACGGGAGTCTCCGACAGACCACTTGATGAGGCAACGAGCCACGAGACGGACAAGAGAGACGCACTAGGCGAGACGACTTGCCACGAGACGAACAAAGGAGATGTACTCGGCGAGGGAACATGCCACGAGACGTACTCAGTGAGACAACGAGCAACGAGACGGGCAAGTCTCCGACGGACCACTCGGCGAGGCGACGAGCCATGAGACGGACAAGAGAGACGCACTAGGCTAGATGACATGCCACGAGATGAACATGAGAGACGTACTCGGCAAGGCGACATGCTACAAGATGGATAGGAGAGACGTACTCGGCGAGACGGGAGAGTCTCCGACGGACCACTCAGCGAGGTCACGAGATGATGCACCTGACGGACCGCTCGGCAAGATGGATAAGCCCAACACATAAAATATAAGCAGGATGGGATGTACTCGGCGAGGCGACGAGCCACGAGACGGGAGAGCCTCCGACGGACTACTCCGCAAAGCGACGACGAGTCATTGTCCAGCTAGCCACCTCGAAGCCACGTGCCACTATGAACCAAGGCCGGAGAGCTAGCGCGGTCCCACGGCCAACGAGCCTCCACGGCTCTAGGCCGTTGAGCCTCCGCGAAGCACGAAATCGGCGGGTTACCTCGATCCTAAGGCCCGTGAGCCATCATGATACAACGGCCATCGCGATCGAAACTAGGCCAAATTCTCTAGCTATTTTCTCTCACAAAACACATTTGAGATCAAACAAAGAGAACCAAAACAAGGCTACCAAACTCATACAATATCACACAAAAAGAGAAAACCAAACACAATAGAGGAATAATCTACTTCAATTCTCTCTAGAATGGGAGAAGAAATATTTACTCTCTCTCTCAAACACTTTCTCTCATAAACAAAGGTTAACCAAGCCAAATTATATTTCCTCTCATGTTCGTCACTTGATAAGCGGAATATTTCGTCACTAATCCCACGGATTCAAAGACACGTGACCAAGTCCGCTCACGTCACGTGTCCGTAAGTGTTAATCCAAAAAATGGCTTAATAGTACCGATATCGGTATTTTAATCTTTGTGTGTGATAGCTAGGAGTAGCATGTTGGTGTCTCTAAAGATAGGTATTTTAACCTGTTAAAATTAAGTAGTTAGCCGATTTGTATTTTGATCAGTTAAAATTAACCGATCGGTTAATTATAAACAATGTTTACTGTTAAAATTAACTAAACGATTAAATCAACCATCTTTTTCCCTGGTTAACTGGTTAAAAGCAAAGAAAATGTATATATAATAAATTGTGAAGTGGTTCTTTCTAGATTTATTTATTTTGATAGTGTTTCATTTATTAATTTTTATATTAATTAGTTATTAGTGGCTCTTAAATTTCTGTCATAATAATTTTTTAATCAAATTTATTTAAAATTTCTCCTAAATTTAATTTTAATTGTTCAATAAACTTATTACCAATATAGAATTTAATTTTTTTTCATTTGGACCCCCCTCTGAATTCGATTTTTTCTAGCTAGGTTTGCCTCCACCAAAAATTGGTACAAAGATGCTCTGTTTCTTAATCACCGGGTTATTATGTATTCAAAAAACACCCATATTATATGTAGGAATAGCTCATACAACTACTCAATAATATAGGAGTAGCCCGAAAATATCATTCGGGGTGATAATGTCAACAATATCGTCCAAAAGATGTCCTTCCTCATTGACGCGATCTTCGGAGGAATTTTGAGATTCCAAATCTTCAAACCAGCCGTTGATCGAAACCTTATAGACCCCTTTTTCCCTCCATAAGCCACACAATCCTATCGGGTTTCAAACCCGAAGGTCTTGTTAAGGACAAGATAGCCTCCGCTTCGAATGGTAAGAAGGAATTCCGGACCTGCTCTTCATCAAACTTCTCCGAAGAAGACTCCCAAGAGTGCCAATGCTATTTATCCTTCCCATTATCTGAGCCCCACCAAAAATCAGCACAAGTTTATTTCTCAATTTCCTCGCAATTCCCAACCGGAGTTTTGAAAGTACTCACTACACTGAAAAATGAGCTAGAGTCTAGAATTGCAAATTGGACCCGTGACAGTTTTGGAATAAAGATTATATGAAATTTCGAATGTCACTAAATCTAGGGACCGGAACTAGAACTGAAGCGAAATTCCAGTTCCATCCGTCACTGTGCACTTCCACGTAGCTACCCAATTAGTTACAATTATAAATGAAAAATATTAGATTCTATTTATAATACGTCTCAAATGAATATTTGATTGACAATAAAGATTGAGAATTCCTTGTTTAGAATTTTCATCTACTTTTTTTTTTTTTGGGTTAAATGAAGGGCTCTCTTAAATGAAATAGATAAATTTCTAACATTAACAAGAAAACGAAAAATTTCCTCCAAAAAAAAAAAAAAAGTTGAAGGGCAAGCATTGTCGCTTCATAGCACATTCCTTTATATTGATAGAACGTATGTAGAGGTATTTTTTAATCAATTTTTTTTTGGGTGTCCAATTTCTAAAGTTTAAGGACTACGGGTAAGGAAAGAAAAAAAAAAAAAAAACTTTAATCGACAAAACCTATGAAGTTGAACGACCACAGCCATATTATTATTATCAACAATAAATTTTGATTAATGAATGACACATCGGATGGTTGGTGTTTTGCTTCCAATCAATGCAAGGTTAATTTCATGGTGTTTGATTATGATTTGATAACCGTTTTTCTCACAGGAGGTTGGAGATGGATTCAAAACACGGCGAACGGACTAACGATCCAAAACACGGCCGGACCGGACGCTCACCAAGCCGTGGCTTTCCGATCTGACAGCGACCTGTCGGTCCTGATCGCGCCGCGGCAAGTGAGGCCCGAGAAGGGAGAGAAGAACGCAGTCACGGCCCACGGGCGGACCGACCCGGCCCGACCCACCCGTGGAAGTCCACCTCAGCTTTTTGGGGCGGCCGTGGAAGGAGTACTCGAGGACGGTGTTCCTGCGATCCCGCCTCGTCACGCCACGTGGCTGGCTCGAGTGGAGCGGAGAGTTTGCCCTCACGACGCTCTTCTACGGCGAGTTCGACAACTCCGGGCCCGGCTCCGATGTCTCCATGCGGGTCCCGTGGAGCTCCAAGATTCCGGAGTTTCTGATCATGTGTGGAGTGCAAAAATACCCAATAAGACTTGGAAGGAATTTCTTCCCATACTAGTTCTAATTTTTTTTTTCTACGTATATGTGGGCCGTTGGATTGATATCTAAACTACCCAGATTAATCTCCAGTGGAAGTGAACTTTTCCTCTGCCGGAACGGAAATATTACCACATACACGAAATTTCAGGTCATCAGTGACCGGAAATATTTCTTTTAGTCCCGACCGGAAGAAGCCGAGGAACGGGTTCTGTTCTTCCAAATGTCCAGATTTATGTCACCATGAACACCAATTTTTAATACATAAAATAATTAAAATTTTCTCGGAAGTCAAACAACCTAAAGTTCACTCCTAGACTCAAAAGTGCTTTACTCTCAGGTTTTGCAATGTCTTGAGCCCCTTCTATTTGGGGGTTTCCTGTTCTAGTTATTTTCTAGTTTTCAGTTTCATCTGTTTTTCTGTTTCTATTTTGTCACTTGTGTGTTCTTCTTCGGACAATTTATACTTATCTCACGTACTTGGATTCAAAGCCAACAACAAAACAGATACGAATTCAGACCCGAAAAAACTCGTAGACCTATTAAAACATGATACTCAATAACTAAACACATCAAAGTTCTATCTAAGATTTACAATAGCATAAAACTCCTTAAGCATGAGTTACAATAAGGGAAAGTCAAAGTCAAACAAACTATTTCAGTTGTCCTTCACAAACTGTTTTAACCGCTAACGGATACAAGTAAAAAAAAAAACAAAAAAACAAAAAGAAATGTAGTAATGAATTTTAAATGTTCTTTTTGTGGAGAAATGAAATCATCATCTAAAACTGAAATATGAAAGATACACCAACTTCAAGCAAATCAATGGCAAGATAACGACATGTACGAAAATTAAAAATAACGGCTAAACCTTCTTAAAATAAAAATAAAATGAGATATCCTTGCCTACTTCCATGTTACCCGGCCTAAAAAAAAAACTAGTACTTCCATGGAATTTCATAAAATAAAATAAAAAATTCCATACCTCAGAATGAACATTGAGTACCTCTGCATTACCCGGCCTCACAATATCCTTGAGCGAGACGAAGCTTAGAGTGTAAGCAATGATTTGAATCTCGGGCCGCCTCGACTTGGGTCATAGTAAACGAGCTCATTCCTCGGAAAGGTCGTGCGTGATTCACCAACACATCGATTTTCGTGATAGGCTCTTCGGGAGAGCGGTAGCGAAACTGCTCCGAGCCCAAATCGAAAGAAACCAATCCGTACGTGTTGATGCTTTCGTGTTTGTAGACCCAATAGAGAGCTCCGTCGAAGAAAGCCTGACCGCTCTCAAATCCAGCAGAGAGTACAACATGACAACCTTGTTTCAGAGTTACGAACTCGCCGGTGACGGGATTGCAAACCGCGATCGGCGAGTCGAAATCTGACATTATATTATTTTCATCACATGACAATAAAATTAGCTTCACATTACTTTTCTCCTATTATTTTTATTCCGTCTCTCTCTCTCTCTCTCTCTCTCTCTCTCTCTCACTATCCTTTTATAAATATTTCCAGTCCATATAACTCAATACTCCATATTTGGAATCAGTTTGATATGAAATCACACCATTTTCGTGGATTTTGAGAACCAGAATTCTTTTATTTTTATACTCAAATCACGATGCAAAATTTCACACTAAAAATTCCTTCAAAAAAACAAAAATTCACAGTATAAAAATATTATTCTCTATCATTATATTATTAAAATTAAATCATATATTTATTAATCTATGTTTTAATAAATCATTATAATTCTTAAATATCAATTTATTGGTTAGAAATTCTATATTTCTTGTATGATAATTTTTAACAAAATTAAAATGTGCAAAATTGAAAAATCATACAATCCACTGTGAAATCGGCAACGGTGACGCGAAAACAAGCAGAGCAAGCCTGAAAATCGTAGCAGAGATCGCTCCATGGCAGATTTGAACTTCTTTATTCCCTCTCCTCGTTTCCATAGCGATTTCGCATCTGTATATCGATTACAATGGGTAACATCAATACGAAATGAATTTAAACTGTAAATTGTGTCATCAAAGAAGTATAATAGTCAAATAAAGCCATTGAAGACAATGCAATGGATATCATTGATACTCAGCTGAAGAAGTGGGCTAGTCAAAAGGCCCAAATTGAAGAACTTTTAGAGCTCATGATCAGATTTGGGCTAAAGCCCATTCAATGTTTGGTTGGATCATCAGAATGTTATAACCTCTATAGGAGAAATTCCACAAATATCTTATTTGAAGATGCTAATGCTTAAAACATTTTTTTATTTAACTATGGTATTTTTTTTAAATATTAGTATTTTCAAAGCCTTTGATAAATACTTCATTTTTTGAATGAAATTGTATAAGCGAAAAAAAAAATTGCCATTGAATGTTAGTATTAAATTGGACAATGTGTGAAGTTTTCAAATGTGTGAAGTTTTCGGAAAACAGTTGGGTCAACTTAATTTATCAATAATTTTAAAGCAATCCATAAAAGCTGTATATTAAATTGGACAATGTGTGAAGTTTTCAAATGTTGTATGGACAGGTTCATATTTGCCATTGAATGTTAGTATCGATCGTATCATAACCTAGTAAACCAATTCGGTATGAATTACTCTACGAAAAACGGGTTTAAATTTCAATGTTACTTGAACTTATACTTATGCAATAATAATATGCCGATTTACAATTTTTTAATAACATTTTTTTTTTTGGTTTTAAAAATTATGTTGAATGTCTGAAAATTTCGAATGCTTTTTTTTTTTTTTTGGTGGATTATCAAAATTTAAACTAACAATATGAGACCTATAATTAATTTATGTGTTAGTCTACTCTAGATAGACTTGCTTGTGTTTACTTTTCAAACTAAAAAAAAAAAAATTAATAAAAGACTAAGACTTAATGGAAGATTGTATTAACGTGTACTGAGTGTTCCATCAGCAATGAATAAAAATGTTGGACCATTAATTTTAATGTTAGTCAACATAGACTTGCTTGTGTTTATTTTTCAAACCCAGAAAAGACGGAAGACTTGATGGATGTATTGGCTGGCTAGTGAATTATCAGCAATTTCTATGTTAGTCAACACAGACTTGCTCGTGTTTACTTTTCATATCCGAAGAAGACTAAAACCTTGATGAAAAATTGTTTTGGCTGGTTAGTGAACGTTCAATTAGGATTAATTTCGCTTGGACCACATCTTTAGTGGGTGTCCAGTGAATTTTTCAACAGGTAACGAAATTGATAATGGATTAGTTAATTACCTAATTGTTTTTTTTTTCTCTTACTTCCACGAAACATTCTAATAAAATAAGATGTAAAGACCTAAAAATACAAGAGAGGAGAGGAACATCTTTCTCATGCATGCTAAGCAAAGCTCCATTTAAACATGGTTTTTGATATAGTGGTTAAAGCTTCAGTAAGAACAATGAACGTAATAATGGTGTTATGTTCTTCAGCAATACATAATAGTCCTCTATATCTGTTATTTGAATTCGGGCAGCTAATAATGTTAGAATGCATGAAGAATTACACAGTTCGTATTTAATTTCGGAAAACAGTTGGGTCTACTTAATTTATCAATAATTTTAAAGCAATCCATAAAAGGTGTATATTAAATTGGACAATGTGTGAAGATTTTCAAATGTTGTGTGGACAGGTTGATATTTGCCATTAAATGTTAGTATCGATCGTATCATAACCTAGTAAACCAATTCGGTATGAATTACTCTACGAAAAACGGGTTTAAATTTCAATGTTACTTGAACTTATACTTATGCAATAATAATATGCCGATTTATAATTTTTGAATAACATTTTTTTTTCTTTGGTTTTAAAAATTATGTTGAATGTCTGAAAATTTCGAATGCTTTTTTTTTTGTGGATTATCAAAATTTAGACCAACAGTATGAGACCTAAAATTAATTTATGTGTTAGTCTAATCTAGATAGACTTGCTTGTGTTTACTTTTCAAACCAAGGAAAAAAAAAAAGAAAAAAAAAAGACCAAGACTTAATGGAAGATTGTATTGACGTGTAGTGAGTGTTCTATCAGCAATGAATAAAAATGTTGGACCACGTCGCTAGTTTGTCAATATTATTCAGTGTAAGATCTATAATTTAATTTTTATGTTAGTCAACACAAACTTGCTTGTGTTTACTTTTCATATCCAAAGAAGACTAAAAACTTGATGGAAAATTGTGTTTTGGCTGGTTAGTGAGCGTTAAATTAGGATTAATATCATTTGGACCACATCTTTAGTGGGTGTCCAGTGAATTTTTCAACAGGTAACAAAATTGATAATGGATTTGTTAATTACCTAATTGTTTTTTTTCTCTTACTTCTACGAAACATTCTAATAAAATAAGATCTCTAAAGACCTAAAAATACAAGAGAGGAACATCTTTCTCATGCATCCTAAGCAAAACTCCATTTAAAAATTGTATTGATATAGTGGTTAAAGCTTCAGTAATAACAATGAACGTAATAATGGTTATGTTCTTCAGCAAAATATTAATATAGAAAGATCTCGTCTTCCAAATTTATTGACTTGAGTTGACCTGTCAATGAGCAATGCAAACCGATAAAAAAAAATCATTTTATTATTTAATTGCAGAAAACATTACATGTAGAAATTTCTATTGGTATGATGATACGCGCCTGAAAAATATTTCATTGCTACGAAATAGGAAAAATACAAGATTTTACAAGCTTTGGAGAGGCTTGTTCTCTCCCAATCCAAAGGAAACCATCCCAATTCTTTGCTCAATATTTGCATTTCTATTCCTTTCATTCACGTTTTATTTATACTAAGTAATTATTATAACTAACTATTAATTTTACAAATAATTGGCTACGCATAACCATCTTAAACACTAGCAATTTGGTTTTAGCCAATCTTTCGTTAATTTCTCGTAAATAGTCATTTTGCTTATGTGGTAACTTATTAATTGAATTTTTTTTACATGTTTACCCTTATTAATTAAGCTGACTAATTAAAGTTTTTTTTTTATTTGAATCTTTCCGATTTGGAAAGAGTTTTTAACGTGTATTTCAGGATTTTATGGACGTGAGATATACGTTGATTTTAGCTAAGTTTGTTTCTATTTTCGTGGCTATTAATTATGGAATAAAATCAGTAAATATATTCTTTTATTTTCTGAATATTATTTTATTCAAAACAGCGAATCATCCTCGATAAAACAATTGGTATTAACTGTAAATATGCTTTGTATTTACAATGCATTTACGATAAAAACAATTGGTATTAACCGCAAATCAATGTTGTATTTACAATACTGGATAAGAATTCATTAGAACCAAAAATCTCAGTAAATTCACAATCAATGAAACAAATCCCATACACTCAAAACCACCAGCAATTTCGATGAAGAAGAAGAAGAAGAAGAAGAAGAAGAAGAAGAAGAAGAGAGAGAAAAAAAATGAAGGATCATCATAATACAAGAAATCCTGTAATCCCAATTCTTCATTAATAAAAAATAAAATATTTGGGTTCTTCTTTCCTAATTCTTCTTTGCGTAAAACATTTGGAAAATCGTCGCCGTCAATATACCAGGCATTAATTGAGTTTTAAATGCTCCCTCAATTTGTGCGAGTAGTTATGGCCGAATATTTTGTTTTCGATTTGAATTAATGGGCTGAAAATAATGAGCGATAATTTGGCTAGAGTTATTTGAGGTCATTCACGTCTTTTAACATGTTGTAAATAGATTGATGTGGTTATTAACAGGAAATTAACATAAGGTTGACTAAAACTAAAACCGTTATAACAGTGTGGCTATATACCTATATAACCCTTAATTTTAATTACCATGCTGCCTTTAAGGTCCTAAAATATAATTAATACCACAACAATATATCCTGTGAGTAATTTGGTCGAAATTCATTAATACAAGGGTATTAAATACTTGAAAAATTCATAACGTCGCCATTGGATTTTGTGAAATATCATCAAGCCGTCAATTTTCTTTTTCATTCATAAAAAAATGTAAATTAGTAAGGATTTATGCTCTTTGCATGGTAAAAATATAATGATAAAATTGGTTCAAGCATGGGATATATATTTCACATCCTGATCATAGAGTCGGGTATTAATTATTTGACACTGAAATTACAAGCGCAAAAAGTGAATTTTGACGAAACTCGAGAATATATATTTGTTAGCTTCCCATCAAAATAAATAAAAGACCCAATTTAAGGTAGATAATTTTTTTTTCGAAATTTAAGGTAGATAATTACGTTGGGAAACTTGATAAACCAAGCCTTTTGTGAAACCACATTTGAAAATAAAACCATGTTTTGGTACTCTTAGGAAAATCAAGCATTTTTGCTTATGAAAAGTCAAAAATGCCCTCACCTTCCTTCTTCTTTCTTCCTGCAGTAACAGTTAAATGAGTTCAAGAAAATTGAAACAAAAACATAGAGCAAAACCCACGGGACCAAACCCACGAACGGCGAGAAAGGACGAAGCACGAACCGACGAAGCCCGAACCAGAGCGCCGACGCAAACCAGTCCTCCTCGTCGCCGCCATTTCGCCGTGGCCGCCGTGACCCATCCTCCACCGCGCGCTTCAGGCCGAGGAAAAGAGACGTCGCCGGGAGTCGCGAGGACGCCAGAGCAAGAGCGACCACCGAGGAAGGAGTGAGTGGTTGCCGGAGAATCTAATTCTGCGAAAATAAGGTGAGGAAGTCTCTTTCTCGGATGGATTTTCGAACTAGGGTTTATAGCTCATAATTTGGGGATTTTGATTCCGGGATGATTTCTAAGCAATTGATTGTGTTTAGTTGATCTTTGGACCCGATTATTGATGTTGAGGACTTGAAATTGGTGATTGGTTTCGGATTTCTTGGTTGTGGTTTGAATTTGGCCGAATTTGTGAAAAAGAAAAACTGTTTGAACTGCCTCTGTAAATCGACGTGGACAGACCGATATGATCTGAGTTCTTATTTTTGGATATTTTTCATGGATATTAGACTGTATGAGCTTTCTAAAATGACCAAGAACATGTAAATCCATTGAGTATTGAATGAGTTATGAATTTTCAAAGTTTGTGTTTCGCAGCAGTAAAACGGGATTTCCAGAATTGTAACAGTGAATTACGGGCTGTTTTTGAGATAGCTATTCTTGTCGTCTATATGCTTGTAATATCTCGTTAGAAAGCTACATGAGTCTACTTTCATTTGCCGCTAGAATCAATCAATTTCAAGTTTTGTAGCTCGAGTTATGATGGCTTAAGCGCTAGTGGGTCAGGCTGTCGGGAATTCTTTTGACTTGTTTATGTTTGTCGAGGAAGACGACGATGATGATATCAGGTGCGGACTTTCGGGTGCGACTTTGTCAGAAGTGGGTAAGTTTTGATCTCTAATTCGATGATATTTTGTAAGAAATTTGTTTGATTTGCTGAAAAAATGAGTTTGGGTTCGTCATTTGGGATCCAGAAAAAAAAGTTCGAATTTGTTGTCTGTAATTTCGAACTTTATAGTTGTTATTTCGATTGCATTTCGAACTTTTTAACTTGTAAATATTTGACTTCTAATGTATACTTTTTAACTTCTTAACAGGTCCAAACGTTAATATATGTTGTTTATTTGATAGTACTTGGGTGAACAATCTGATGGAGAGGAAGACGACGATGATGATATCGGTTTATTTAATGGTTTATTTACTCAATTTCAAAGTTGTTTGTGGTTTTTAATTATTTTATGTTGGATTGTGTAGTTTCGAAGAGAATTGGGTTTTTTGGATGAAAATTGTGTTTGTAATGTTTAATGATAATTACTTTGGTAGTTTTGGAGACTAGTTTTTTGGATGAAAATTGAGTTTGTAATGTTTTGAAATCAAAGACATAAAATAACTGAAATGTCTGAAATCCACGACATAAAATAACTGAAAAGTCTGAAATTCATTACATAAAATACCTGAAATGTCTGAAATCCAACACATAAATAACTGGAAGTTTTGAAATCAAAGACATAAAATAACTGAAAAGTCTAAAATCCACGACATAAAATAACTGAAAAGTCTGAAATCCATTACATAAAATACCTGAAATGTATGAAATCCATTTCATAAAAGAACTGAAATGTCTGAAATCAAAGACATAAAATAACTGAAAAGTCTGAAATCCAACACATAAATAACTTGAAGTTTTGAAATCAAAGACATAAAATAACTGAAAAGTCTGAAATCCATTACATAAAAGAACTGAAATGTTGAAATCAAAGACCTAAAACAAGTGAAAAGTCTGAAATCCAACAGATAAATAATTGGAAAGTATGAAATTCATTACATAAAATTTATGAAATGTCTGAAATCCACAACATAAAATAACTGAAAAGTCTGAAATACATTACATAAAATACCTGAAATGTCTGAAATCCATTACATAAAATACCTTAAATGTCTGAAATCCAACACATAAATAACTGGAAGTTTTGAAATCAAAGACATAAAATAACTGAAATGTCTGAAATCAAAGACATAAAATAACTTAAATGTATGAAATCCAACACATAAATAACTGGAAAGTATGAAATCCATTACATAAAATTTCCGAAATGTCTGAAATCCACGACATAAAATAACTGAAAAGTCTGAAATCCATTACATAAAATACCTGAAATATCTGAAATCCAACACATAAATAACCGGAAAGTCTGAAATCCATTACATAAAAGGACTGAAATGTCTGAAATACATAAAATAACTGAAAAGTCTGAAATCAAAGACATAAAATAACTGAAATGTCTGAAATCCAAGACATAAAATCCAATACTACTGACGAAAAGTACACGACGCTATGGCTGAAGGCGTACTTCTTATTACCGATATCATCATTGTCGTCTTCCTCACCATCCTCTTGTTCACCCAAGTACCATCAAATAAACAACATATATTAACGTTTGGACCTGTTAAGAAGTTAAAAAGTATACATTAGAAGTTAAAAAGTATACATTAGAAGTCAAATCTGTACAAGTTAAAAAGTTCGAAATGCAATCGAAATAACAACTATAAAGTTCGAAATTACAGACAACAAATTCGAACTTTTTTTTCTGGATCCCAAATGACGAACCCAAACTCATTTTTTCAGCAAATCAAACAAATTTCTTACAAAATATCATCGAATTAGAGATCAAAACTTACCCATTTCTGACAAAGTCGTACCCGAAAGTCCGCACCTGATATCATCATCGTCGTCTTCCTCGACAAACATAAACAAGTCAAAAGAATTCCCGACAGCCTGACCCACTAGCGCTTAAGCCATCATAACTCGAGCTACAAAACTTGAAATTGATTGATTCTAGCGGCAAATGAAAGTAGACTCATGTAGCTTTCTAACGAGATATTACAAGCATATAGACGACAAGAATAGCTATCTCAAAAACAGCCCGTAATTCACTGTTACAATTCTGGAAATCCCGTTTTACTGCTGCGAAACACAAACTTTGAAAATTCATAACTCATTCAATACTCAATGGATTTACATGTTCTTGGTCATTTTAGAAAGATCATACAGTCTACTATCCATGAAAAATATCCAAAAATAAGAACTCAGATCATATCGGTCTGTCCACGTCGATTTACAGAGGCAGTTCAAACAGTTTTTCTTTTTCACAAATTCGGCCAAATTCAAACCACAACCAAGAAATCCGAAACCAATCACCAATTTCAAGTCCTCAACATCAATAATCGGGTCCAAAGATCAACTAAACACAATCAATTGCTTAGAAATCATCCCGGAATCAAAATCCCCAAATTATGAGCTATAAACCCTAACTCGAAAATCCATCCGAGAAAGAGACTTCCTCACCTTATTTTCGCGGAATTAGATTCTCCGGCAACCACTCACTCCTTCCTCGGTGGTCGCTCTTGCTCCGGCGTCCTCGCGACTCCCGGCGACGTCTCTTTTCCTCGGCCTGAAGCGCGGTGGAGGATGGGTCACGGCGGCCACGGCGAAATGGCGGCGACGAGGACTGGTTTGCGTCGGCGCTCTGGTTCGGGCTTCGTCGGTTCGTGCTTCGTCCTTTCTCGCCGTTCGTGGGTTTGGTCCCGTGGGTTTTGCTCTATGTTTTTGTTTCAATTTTCTTGAACTCATTTAACTGTTACTGCAGGAAGAAAGAAGAAGGAAGGTGAGGGCATTTTTGACTTTTCATAAGCAAAAATGCTTGGTTTTCCTAAGAGTACAAAAACATGGTTTTATTTTCAAATGTGGTTTCACAAAAGGCTTGGTTTGTCAAGTTTCCCATTACGTTCAACTTGATTACACTTAAAAAGAACAGAGAAGAATCGGCAAATCCTCTGGTCCATTCAGATCATATTACATGAAAATAGAAAGACGAAAAAAAAACAAGTGCATCTTCAAACAAATGTAGAACTCGCAGCACCACTTCTCGTGCTCATTCCTGAGTAGAAAAAAAAGGGAGTTAAAATATGAACAGCCAGATATAAAATATCAAAGAGGAAATTACCGAAAATCACACCTTATTTAATATGCTTTATTATGTCCGCTAGACATTTGCAGTATGGTTGTCTAGCAATCCTTTTTTGAAGCCAAAAATCGAATCTTCTGGTGAAGAACAGAGCGTACCCAATGGATACTCCGATTCCGAGACCTGCACCGTATCCAATAGTTGCAAATAGCTTCCATGTCAGTGTTTCATCGTCATTGTCATCCTCTTCTTTGTCATCCTCTTCGTCGCCACACGGCTTCGTCAATGGAAATCCACACAGCCCTGGATTTCCACCATATGAATTGTTGTTGAACGTATTAAATTGTGTTCCTCGAGGTATTTCACCATCCAAGTTGTTGTGGGTGAGATTTAGAAAATTGAGTTGATTCAGGTTCGAGGCCAGTTGTTGCGGGATCTCTCCGACGAGCTCGTTGAATGAGAGGTCTAACCATTCGAGATTACTCAAATCTCCCAACGAGGGTGGAATCGGACCGACGATACTGTTGTGAGAGAAATTTAGGCCTTTGAGCGAATCCAGCTTCCCGATCGTTTTCGGAATCGCACCCGTGAATCCATTTCTTGAGAAATCAATCGTTGTGAACAAGGTTTGGATTTTCCCCAGCTCGATGTAGTTTCCTTTCATTGACACCGTCACCGAGTCTTCATAAATAGATGAAATATTGCCAGACCCGATTTCATCAATGAAGTTCAAGTATTCCAACATATTTGCATGTGCACCGATCATTGCCTTGAAATTCTCAAAATATTTTGCTGGCAAGACACCCACAAACATGTTGTCGGAGAGATCCATGATTCTCAAATTCTGAAAAGGAAAGCTACTCTTGGGATTCTTTATTGCACCATGAAATCTGTTAGACCTCAATACAAGAACTCGTAGCTCTGGAAGAGACTCCAAGAACTGAGGAAAAACGTCATTTAGCTCATTGTTTCCGACATCTAGAACCTCCAAAAGCTTGGAGTTAAGCAAAGATTGCGGCAGCGGGCCTTTCAATTTGTTTCCGTTGAGGTTTAGCGTTCTCAAAGAGCTTCCATTTGAAAACGCTGAAGGAATAATGCCATCAAACTTGTTCCTTCTCAAATCCAAAACTGACAAAGAGTTACTGAAATTTCCAAGGCACGGAAGGATATTGCCGTTGAAGCTGTTGTTTGACAGGTCGAGAACTTTGAGAGAATTGTGGTTGCAAATCAGAGATGATATTCCTCCACTCAATTGATTGTTGGATGCAAAAAATGCAACTGTAGACTGAGGCAGAATCGGAAGATGGCCTTGAAGCCGATTAGATCGGAGGTCAATGTATTGGAAGCTTTGATTCAGTGGAGGAACTGGGCTTATGTGTGTCAATGAGTTGTAAGAAAGATTCAGATAATTTGAATTTTTGGAGAAATTCCACAACCATGAGGGAATACTCCCTTCAATTTTATTTTGGGAAAGGTCTAGATTTATTAATCCTTCTAAGCTTTTCAGACCGTTTGGGAACTGAGAAATATTGCAAGAAGACAAAATCAAAATTGAAAGAGTATTTGACTTCAAGACAGTGTAGTTAGAATGGGGGATGGAAATAACAGATAATAAGCTATTAAAAGAAAGGTCCAGAAAATGAAGTGTTCTAAGCTCTAAAAAATGTTCCAATATGACGACACCACTCAAGTTATTGTTCCCTAGATCCAAGGACCATAGATTTGGAAGGGAATATAACCAAGTGGGTATTGTCCCATAAAGAAGGTTGTTGTTTAAACTTAAGGATTGTAAATTCAATGGAAGAGGTCCCAAGAGTTGATGAGTTGAAGAGTCACATAGAAAAGCTTTTTTAGTTGACGATGAGTTGCTACAAAGATAGGGTAGCTGGCCTTCGAGTTTGTTGTATGAAAGATCTAACGTAGTGATTTCACTGCTGAAACATGGAAAAGGAGGTGGTAGTCTGACATAACTACAATTTACTACAACAAAAGTTTCTATTTTTTCAAAAGTTTGAGATAAATAGGTTATATCTATTTCTAATCCTATGTTGAAAAGGTACAAATTGGTGAGTTGACTGGTCCAATTTTGTTTAGGGAATGAAACAGTGAGACTTGGGCTATCTACTAAAGAGAGATATGTAAGGTTTGGCAGCCGAAAAATATGTTCTGGAAATCTCCCTTTGAATTGGTTGGAATCAAGATCAAGAAATGTAAGAGAAGTTGAGAGGTTCATGAAAGAATTGGGTTCATGAAAGTTGACATCATATAAACCCAAGTGTGTGAGAGAAGTTAGGTTCTTCAGGATTCGTTTCAAGCTACTTGTCTCGGCTCTTAACTCATAATATTGACCATCGATGCCAAGTCTGAGCAAGTTAGACAAGTAAGCAAGTTCTGGAGGAATATGGCCACTGAAATTGGAGTCTACAAGGTAAAGATAACGCAAGCTGGGAAACCTACCAAAGTTGGGTGAGATTGAAGATCCTTTGAAATCATTGCGATAGAGATGGAGATATTGGAGATGAGTGAGAGAGAAAAGGCTGCTGTTGGAATCGATGACACCTTGTAGCCTGCTGAGGTAGAGATCAACAACGTGACCGGTCACGTTGTCGCACGTGACTCCACTCCAATTGCAACAATCTTTGCTCATATTCCATGATTCAATACTCATAATAAAGATTGCATATTCATCTGTGATAATATCAAAAGAGTTTTTGATAGTGAGCAAAGAAGATCTTTCATGAGGATGACAGAGTATTGGCGAAGAATTTGTTGAAGAAGGATTAAGGAAGAAGAGAAACAGAGGAATCACACACAAAACCCAACCCATTATCTGTATGAGGTATTATTGTATGAGGTTTTATTTTATCACATTCGAAGATACAGTTTATATATAAGTTCAACCAACAAATATCATTTTTTTTTTTAAGTCTTTAGTCTTTTTTCTGGGTTTGATGTGACACTCTTTAATATTGGCGAATGCGTGGTTGATTAAAAGTCTCTGTGCATACTTGAAGATATGGTCCAACATTTTTACATAATTGCTGATAGAACTCTTATACAAATTTCCAATAAGTCTTGGTCTTTTTTTTTTCCTGAATTTGAAAAGTAAACACAAACAAGCCTATCCAGACTAACATATCAATTAAGCTATAGGTCCCAACCTATTAAATTAAATATTTACCATCCAAGGAAAGAAGAAAACAATAAAAAAATTTGGACATTCAACTTAATTTCAAAAAACGATTATTTAAAACAGAATTTCGCAAGTTGTGTCAAAATTCCATTGTAATTTCAAAACTCAAATATGTAAATTGGGACTTCCAATTTTAAATGTTCTTTTTGTGGAGAAATGAAACCATCTTCTAAAACTGAAATATGAACAGAAAATTAGAAAAACAGTCGACTTAAATATTTGATGTTGTTAAATAGCTATCTTTGGGTAAATCTTAAATATATAACTACTTTCAAACGTAAATTTTTGGTAAATAGCCAACGTTTATTATATAAAAGTGACTATTTCCTTAAGATTTCCGTCTGAAAGTAACTATTTACCTAAGATTTATCAATCATTGGCTATTTAGCCATGTCTGGGCCCAAATATGAAAGATACACAAACTTCAAGCAAATTAATGGCAAAATAACGACATTGCAAATTAAAAATAATGGCTAAACCTTCTTAAAATAAAAAATAAAATGAGATATCCTTGACTATTTCCATGCTACCCGGCCTAAAAACAATTAGTACTTCCATGGAATTTCATAAAATAAAATAAAAATTCTGTACCTCAGAATGAACATGGAGTACCTCCGCGTTACCCGGCATCACAATATCCTTGAGCGAGACGAAGCTTGGAGTGTAAGCAATGATTTGTAATGCCAGGCGTTTATCAAACATCAAACGCTTGAATCTCTAGCCGCCTCGACTTGGGTCATAGTAGACGAGCATATTCCTGGGATAGCCTTGGTGCAACAACAAAGCTCAAAAAGGCCGTGCACGATCCATTTTCCCGGGAATATAGGAACGATAAGCGTAGAGTCGGCCTCCTCCGAGGAAAGCCACGGCCGAGTGGGAAGCGAGATGTTCGTGATAGGCTCTTCGGGGGCGATGGAAGAGAGCGGTAGCGAATCCACTCCGAGCCCAAATCGAAAGAAACCAATCTGTACGTGTTGATGCTTTCATCTCCGTCGAAGAAAGCCTGACCGCTGAGGTACAACAGTTCGAGGATGAACTCGGGACCGTCCCGAGCTCGTGTACGACCGCTCTCAAATCCGGCAGAGAGTTCAACATGACAACCTTGTAAAGACCCGTGTTCGGATCGAGGCCGAACCCACAGACCGCGAGCTCGATCGCGGTGTTATCCGTGTGGGCTCGATCAAGAACACGGTTCTCGGAGTCAGAGTCGTCTCATCTTCGGCCGCGTTTCGGGCCAAGACTTGCAGAGCGTGATGGTCTTCACCGACGAGAATTCTCACAAGAATTTCGACGATGACCTCCTCCGAAAGTCCAGAGATTGCTCCATGACAGATTTGAACTTCTTTATTCCCTCTCATCGTTTCCATAGCGATTTCGGATCTGTATATCGATTACAATGGGTAATATCAGTATGAATTAAACTGAAAACTGAACCTAACACTACATGAAAATTGGACAAACCATTTATAAGTGAAAACCCGAGAGCTAGCACGTAAAAGAAGGGCCTAACTTTTTATAAAAAAATAAAAACTAACTTCAGAAATGTAAGTTTACTAATATATAGAGACCAACAGTTCAATATTCAACTTTGTCCACCAAAAAAAACATGATATTTAGGATTTATAAATAATCAGCTTAGCTATTGAGACCTAACAGAGACTTAAAATAAAGGAACAATGTGTATTGTGTCATCAAAGACGTATAATAGTCAAATAAAGCCATTGCAGATTTGAAATTGCTGTATTCCCTTTTATCATTTATGTAGCGCTTTCGATCACGACGGGTATATTTTATGAAATCATTTTCAAACTGAAAACTAAGCTTAACAGTACATGAAAATTGACAAACGCCATTGACTACATAGGGCAAAGTGAAAATCCGATGGATATATCAAATGAAATGAATTTAAACTGAAAACTAAACCTAACACCACATGAAAATCGGACAAACCGTTTACAATGCACGGCAAAGTGAAATTCGCGAAAGCTAAGAGCATTGAGACGAAAATAACGAGCTTACATGTTTATCAATGTCGAATTCCTTCCGTGGAGACAAAAGCTGGGGAGAGAGAAAGGTCTCGCAGCACAAAAGACCTGAAAGTATAGCAAATGGAATGAATTTTAAACTGAAAACTACAGGTTCTTTGATTTCCAATCAAAAGCAAAATCCGATCGGTTTTATCAAATGAATTGAATTTAAACTGAAAATCTAAACCTAACAGTACATGAAAAGTGGAAAAAATAGATAATCCGAGAGCTAGAGAGCTTACAGGTTTATCAATGTTGAATTCCTTATGCAGAGAGAGAGAGAGAGAGGTCTCTCGGTAGAAATGAAACACCCAAATTGAAGACAATGCAACGGATATCATTGATACTCAGCTGAAGAAGTGGGCTTAGTCAAAAGGCCCAAATTGAAGAACTATTAGAGCTTATGATCAGATTTGGGCCAAAGCCCATTGAATGTTTGGTTGGATCATCATAATGTTATAACCTCTATAGGAGAATTCCACAAATATCTTAATTGAAGATGCTAATGCTTAAAACATTTTTTAATTAAATATGGTAAATTTTTAAATATTAGTATTTTCAAAACCTTTGATAAATACTTCATTTTTTTTTAATGAAATCGCATAAACGAAAAAAAAATTATATGTCAAATGTAACGGGTAAACAACAAAAAATACTATAATTTTTATAATAAAAGATAAAATAAAAAATAAAAAAAAATAATTACTGTAACTCGATGTTTTTTTTACCAAATTTTGAAAACAAATATTTAATTTTTTTCAAAATTAATAGTTTCGTCATAAAGCGCATTTCTCAAGTCGCAACATTAATGCATTCAATTACGAATAACTCACAGCTTTACGAGCTAGGATAAAATAAAAATAGAAATAAGATTCGTGCATTCAATTCAATTACCTATAAATAATGTCCAGCTTTGAGTATGACATCTTATCTCCCATTTTTGTCCTTTTTATACTTTTACTGAAAGATTCGAGCCAATTTTATCTTCTTACTTGTATCATAGTTTATATGCTTGTCTTTTTGGGGGTGAATGGGATCTGGTTACTTTGAAGTTGCAAAATCACTTAGCACAAAAAATAGTCGTGTTGTTCAAGGACTACAACTAAATTATATATTTGTTTTGTTGATATCTATATGCACTTAATTATTAATGTTATTTTTCTGAGACACAATATTTTGTACTTTTCATAATAATACTGCGTTTAATTTTCAGCAAGTACTCCAACCAACAAGTCTTTTTCTTTTATCAATAATATAGCAAATTGTACGTGGACGACATTAAAAGTATTTCAGCAATTTAAAACTATTGTACGTGGACGACAAAGCAATTTGAGGGTTTTACTTTTATATTGTATCGATATACAAAACTTTGATATTCGTCCAAATTGCCAGGCGTTTATCAAACATCAAACCGCTCCGAGCCCAAATCGAAAGAAACCAATCCGTACGTGTTGATGCTTTCGTCTTTGTAGACCCAATAGAGAGCTCCGTCGAAGAAAGCCTGACTGCTGAGGTACAACAGTTCGAGGATGAACTCGAGACCGTCCCGAGCTCGTGTACGACCGCTCTCAAATCCGGCAGAGAGTTCAACATGACCCGTGTTCGGATCGAGGCCGAACCCACAGAGACCGCAAGCTCGATCGCGGTGTTGTACGGTCGTCTCGATCAAGAACACGGTTCTCAGAGTCAGAGTCGTCTCATCTTCGGCCGCGTTTCGGGCCAAGACTTGCAGAGCGTGATGGTCGAATTCTCATCTGATAAATATTCTATAAACTCAAACAGAATTTGAAAAATATTAAAAGCTTTTACATATGTAAAATACGTCGACTAGTTTATCAACTTCCGAGGGATATGACACACCGTACCTTACGAGATTTCGGTATTTTGTTAGAAATAACAGCTGCCTTAGCACGGGACTGCCTGCGCCTGACATAGATTGGCCCATCGTCCACGGCCAAGTTCAGCGGCAACATAACACGTCCCTGGATTATCATTAAAACATCGAAAGATGGTCAAAATTGAAGGGAAAAAATCTTTCAAAAATTTCATTATGTTATTTTTTTTCTTCCGAATTATGATATCCTATTTTTAAAATTGATATCAAACCGTTTATGTGTTTTTAATTTATTTATTTATCGTTATGAAGATGTTGTTACATGCTTGTACGTAGTTGTTGTATCCATTATGTAGCTCATTTATTTATAAGAACACATTTGAATGACATGTTCTTAAAGTTCCAAATTCCGAATTTTAAAAAAATAATAACATAATCTCAAATACTACTCAAGACATATAGAACTCTAGTGGTATAGAATTTCGACGATGACCTCCTCCGAAAGTCCAGAGATTGCTCCATGGCATATTTGAACTTCTTTATTCCCTCTCATCGTTTCCATAGCGATTTCGGATCTGTATATCGATTACAATGGGTAATATCAGTATGAATTAAACTGAATACTGAACCTAACACTACATGAAAATTGGACAAACCATTTACAAGTGAAAACCGAAGAGCTAGCACGTAAAAGAACGGCCTAACTTTTTTATAATAAAATAAAAACTAACTTCAGAAATGTAGGTGTACTAATATGTAGAGACCAACAGTTCAATATTCAACTTTGTCCACCCAAAAAACATGAAATCTAGGATTTGTAAATAATCAGCTTAGCTATTGAGACCTAACCGAGACTTAAAATAAAAAGTATATAGTTAGCTAGTCTCTTGAGATTTTGTTACACGCGCATCATAAACATTAAACCAATGTAATAGACATGATAGTAAACCTAAAAATATCATAGATACATACTATATAATTTCGCCTACAAAGACAGAGCTTGGATTCATCATTTTGGAAGAATGTTCCGGTTTCGGTTAAGGCTTCTGTTTTTTATATTTTATTTTCATGTCTCTTCTTCTTCTTCGGCTCCACATACTCAACTCGGCGGTGGGTTGGGACGAGAGCACAGACATCTCCGGAAACTTAACAATCGAAGCCCAAGCATTCGAAGTTCAGGTTCGAAACCTGAACGACCTGAGATCGCTCGACATGTCTTTCCTCAACATGTCTCTCGTCTCTCCATACTCTCTGGCAAACCTCTCGTCGTCTCTCATGTCTCTCAGGGTCGGGTTTTCTCAGTTGCACGGAAAACTCCCCGACGATGCTTTCCATTTTCCGAATCTCGAGACGCTCGATTTGTCTGGAAGGGTTCAATTCCGAAGCTTTTTCCTTCCCTCCGGAGTGTCTTAACAACAATTACGGTTGGTCGCAAATAACTTGCAAGGCATGGTCCAATGGTCTTGTGGGTGTTGGTGAGCTCGAAGATCTTTCGAAATTGAAAAAAAAAATTGGTGTATCTAGATTTCTCTTCCAATAATCTGTCATTTACATTCGACAACAAGGCCAAAAGAAACCACACTTTCAACAACCTTGGGTATTTGAGTTTGTCCTCCTCTCAACGTAGCCGAGTTCCCACACTTTCTAAATTCATTAAAAACGCTACAATATTTAGACCTTTCCAAATTCAATGGAGTGTTCCCATATGGTTGTTGGAAATGGGCAAGGAATTGTTCCTTTCTCTAACAAACATAAATCTGTTTCCTGGGGAGTCTCCGTGGAAGGTACTTAGGGCATGTTTGGTAAGCAACTCAAAAACTGTTTTTTAGTTTTTGAGTTGAAAAAATTGAAAACATGTTTGGTAAAGTGTTTTCGGAAAAAATTTTCAAAAAATTTTGAAGTTGTTTTGGAAAAAAGTAAAGAAAACTGAAAACAAATAAAATGTGTTTTTGAAAAAAAATTCTTATCTTCTCTCCTCTTTCTCCTCATCTTCTCTTTTCATTCTTTCAAAAACAAAAATGAAAACTATACCAAACACTTTTTTCAGTTTTTTCACTTTCTCAAAAACAAAAATAAAAACTGTACCAAACAACTTTTTGAAAACAACTACAAAACAGTTTTTCAATACAACTACAAAAATTAAAAAACAGAAAACAAAAAACTTTTTGAGTTAACTACCAAACACAACCTTAAATTTCTCGACCTATGCTTTTGATGTATTTGCAATTAATATATTACCTAAAATATAGTGGACAATTATCATACAAATTACAAATTCTGACCTTTATAAATTTCAACACGTATTATAATATGGTTTATATTTTTTAAGCTAACCCGCGGCAACACGGGGTAAGTATTTTTTATAAGTCATCTAGCACAACGCATCTGTCAAAATATTGTACTTATTTAATTGTGATTGAGAATATATAATATTGTGTTGGCAATTTGATATATTATAATTATCTCCGCTAAAACATTCATATATTGTACTTATTTAATTGTGATTGAGAATACCATGCTTCCTAATCATTAAATTTATTATCTGTCTTTTATAAACACTTGATTAAAATAAAGTCTCTTTTTTTTTCTCTCTTTTAGACACCTCTATAATGAAAAATTTACCAAGTATTTCAAAGTTTGTTACGAATTTTATTATTCTATTTTTTTTTTTTGTGATTTTAATCTCTTTTTTATCTTTATGTAAGGCTATAATTATGGTCAAATCAATTTTCCGGGCCTTTTCCGGATATCTCAGCCAAATCAAAATATAACTTTCGCTGATGAAATATATAATGCTTTGGATGACACGTCCCGGGGTGGCTAGAATCTCTTCCAGAGTTACAGGTCCTAGTCCTGAGAGCAAACAAGTTACACGGGACAATGAGTTCCGTTCGCAAAGTTGAGAATCATGGATTTGTCGAACAACGAGTTCTCCGGCGATCTTCCGAGTAAATACTTCAAAGAGCTTTTAAGGCATGAAGATGAGCAAAGAGAAGAAGGAAATTGGTTACATGGGACAAGAATATTAACGCGACTCCGTTATGGTGACGATGAAAGGCCTTGACTTTGTTATATAGAAAATTCAAACCATGTTCACGACGATAGGTTTCTCTCACAACAACTTCACGGGGGCGATTCCAGAGCTCCTAGGGAGTCTCGAAATGCTCAAAGAACTAAACTTGTCTCGTAACTCACTCTGGAATTTTTGAAAAAAAACAAATTATAAACTCCAAGTTGGTTTTAACAACGCACTGGAATTTATTTTATTTATTTATTTTTTTTTTTTTCAATGGGCTAAGATCATATGAATAACTTTATGGATTTAGAGTTATCCAATCATAAAAATTCTATTAACAGTTTTAGTGTAATTTTTACACTAAATTTGATGTAACACTGTTTTATTGGTGTCAAAATTACACCAAATATTTAAACATTATATAATCTAATTAATTTATCATTCATAATTAAAAGTACATATTTTAGTTAGTCCAAATTTAACAAATATATTTTTAACTGTTAATCCAAATTAATTTCTTCCATATCTATGAATATCTTAACTGTCCCTTCATTTTTTAAGATTTTATTAGATTTTTTTTCAAATATAATAAGATGAACATACCATTTTCTGATGAATTATAACAGTAACAATAAATAAATTAAACAAAAAAAAAATTGTCAAACACATTTGTTCTTCATGTCTTCCGCGGTGTGGTAAAAGATTCTTTTTTTTTCTTCTTAATTATTGGATTTACTTTTTAGAAAATAAAAATAAAAATGGATGATTTGTAGTATGGTCAAACAATTATTTTTTTCTTGAGAAAGGCTAACAAAATCTATAATAAGGGAGGGTATTATAGGTAAATGTGCATTATAGAGTATATAATTAATATTAGGAAAAATTATACAAAATGACCAATTGAAACTTATTAATTAGCAAAATAGCAAAAGTTTCAACTTTTCAGCAAAATAGCTAAATTTACGTTTTCAAAATTTTTTGACTACCAAGATTAAATTTTTTTACGATTATTATAAACAATTTATCACTTTAAAAAAAATTAATATTGGGGTAAAAAAAAAGTTTGAAACCAGATTACTGCACATTTTAGTTATTTGACTAAATTATGATAAACCTTGGTTATTTTGGAAATTGATAACTTTAAATTGACTACTTAGCTACATCACCCTTAATATTAATAGTGATTTAAGAAATATTCCTATTAATTGTGAGAATAAATGTCGCATTTTATTAAAAATAAGGGAGGCTGCCATTCGGTATAGTGCTTTGTTCAACTTGTTCGTCATTGTATCCTACGAGCCGGTTGCTCATGTTATTCATGTTACTTTCTCTTTCGGTGAGAGTATTAATAAAGCTTTAAGCAAATTGTCGAAAAAATTTCGACGTGTTCTCCATTTTCTCTCCCTTATCGATTTCTTGGTGATATCCGGTTTAACTTATAGTAATTCATGTCTACATACTTATTATACTAGTTTTTTTGTTTATTTATTTCAATAATTTTTTGCAATTCATCTAACTATTTTTTTCCGTCTATTATTACTAACATTAAACAGTGAAACTTATAGTACGAAAAAATAAAGGAAAAATAAATACAATTCCACACGTTGCTCAAACACGGGCACTCTAAAAGAGACAAATATATCTGAGTGTTAATGTCATGTTTGATCATTAGCAATATTCTACGTAAAGAGGTGTGATTATCGAAACATTGCCTTGAATATTGATGAGTCAACCACATGCTGTGAAAGTCTATCAATGTTGCACCGGCGTCGATGGCAACAACATCCACAAGAGGTGTCATTACCTCTCTAACATGCGTGTCTTTGATCTCCAACACATTTTCAATCATATCCTACCAAAAAATAAATATCAACAAAATAATTGTAGTTAGCGTAAAAAACCGGAAAACAAATTAGCTTGACGCACAGATTGGCTAAAAGAAATCTTTATTTATTTATTTATGACATAAAATTTTCTTAATGACTGGAACGCCCAACTTTTTCGGTGTGAAAAGGACAACAATATCGTACCTCAAATGACCCACCCCAATGACTTATTTATGTACAACAAAAAAAGAATAAATAAATAGCTTCTTTACCATTTTCGGGTCTTAATTAGTTTCTCGAAAAAAAAAAGTTTGTGGAAGCAATACCTGTTCTTCCTCTTCTATTGCGCCGCTTAGTTCTGCACCTCGCAGCATCAATTTCAGCTCATCTTCTGTAACGTATGGTTCGCTGAAGAAAAAAAGACAACAGAGCTCTCAAACCCAGCAACAAAATTCGAAATAGAATTTGCTATAAAGAGATGAAACATACCTGATTCCTTTCAACCCAAGCAACTTCAAGATTCCCATCGAAATGAACGTAACCACTCTTCCGACGGGATACAATACCAATGAGAGCCAAGCCACTGGCCGGACCTAAATCAAGTAAAAATCAGTCTGGGCACAGAAGATTGTGAACGACGAAGAACAAAAGTCGGAGAGCCTTAGAACTTACCACGATCCTAGCAACTTCAGTCGCATTGTGAACAGCTATGCTTTTCGGAGTGATCTCAGTGAGCAGCAATATCGCAACCTTAGAACATTTCATTCAGAGACAAGACAACTAGTGCATTGGTGAGATATGTACAAAAGGAGAGCACTGGACTTTTGCTAAGTTCTCGGTGAGGAATTAACCATCACAAATATATCCCCTGAGTTCGGTTAAAATTCACTTTTTGACCCCGAGATTAATAAATTGATACCAACATCATCTAGTCGTGCCCTTTTTTTTAAAGTTAACAAGTTGCAAGAAAAAGTTGGTTCGGGGATATATTTGAATCAATTTGAAGAACTCGGGGTTGATCATTACATACTGAAAATACAAAAAGAAATTCTGACCAAAATCAGGGAATACAAAAAGACTCAGAACGCTCTACAAAAGTAAAATAAAATGGAGGGAAATTAAGGAAGTACGTTGTGCCGATGAGTATGGTTGTCAAGAATCTAGTCACGTCTTTACGGAGCATTTTGAACACACCGTCTTCTGACTCTCTATCGGCCAACTCGCGAACCTGACACATAAGATTTTTTCTAAGATTGATCGCTCTATGTTCTCAAACTGTCTTTACATTCAAGAAGAGTCGTGTTGGTTTCCGATACGAACTGATATATTCGCTCATATTACGTAATATGTAAAAGAAGGGAATTATAGCGACGGATATTGCACGTTCAAGTGGTCTGTGCTCTCCCACCAGGAATATCTCTTTCGTCACACCAATCTCTCATACACTATTTTCATGATGATATTCTCTACTAATTCTTCTTATATACAGTCAAACTTAACTTCTTCTCATAAATTCTCTACAATTTTCATACATTCAACCTCCGACTCTCTATCGGCCAACTCGCGAACCTAACACACACGTTTGCTTATATTTATCACTCTATGTTTTCACTGTCTTTGCATTCAAGAAGAGCCACTTTGGGCTAATCCTTTTTATATGGGTAACCATGCTAACCACCTAAACCATTAGAGCCTAAAACTCTCTGATTAGCAATGTTATTTTTTTTTTTTTATTAATGAGACTTTGGTTAGAGCATCATATTCCTCCCAAAGCATTTTACAAGCTAGATGACACTTAGCCAAAATCCTACCAATTTGAACAAACTGCCATTGACGGCCTAGCTCAGTGAAATCCTAATGCTTTTGGTGATTGCAAACCAACTAACTCATTAAAATCTCACTCTAAGCAGTCTTTAAGTCAAGTGTCAATATATTAGTGCTAATACAGTAATACTATTAGGTTCTTGTCATTCTTTCTTACTTTATCTAAGACTGCCCTCAAAACTACATCAAATTTTTTGCTAAGCCTAATTATAATCTCCTAATCCCCAACATTCCCCAACTATAACTTCTAATCAATCTACAATAATTCTTCTAAGCCAAAGGATTACTAACCTTCCAAGGCCAAAGCGTGGTGATTGAGGTCTCAGCCATGGAAAAAAACGCAGAGAGACCCAAAAGCAGAGCCAACACAATGCCTTGCTCTTTCAGAACTTAGAACCTGAAGAGTCTTGGGCCAAGCGTTTCTCATCGCCAATACTACGCTCTGACCAAAATCCCCAAAGCCAACGCTGACTAGTCCTTCCGAGGCCAAAGCCCTTTGACTTCCACAAACCAAAACCCCACAAACCATCGCCGCCAAAACCACGCCACGTTTTAACAGTCCCTTCAAGACCTCCGAACTTGGACCCAAATCTCTGTCTTCGCTTCTTGTCGATATCGATGCTTCGAGGCCAAAGTCTGTTGCTTTGCATGTTGGGTAGCGAAAACTCTTGAGCTCGATTGCATTGGGAGACGAGAGTCGAAAAGTGTACGGATTGCTTCGACTGCTTCGAGGGAATTTTCGGATTCGTATTGGAACTGTAATTCGCGGATTGTAGTTCAAGAAGGTCAGACATTTAGAGCTGATATTCGAGGAATCTAAAGCTATGTCCATTGGTTATTTTCAAGCTATAACATTGTCAATGACCAAAAACATGAGTGGGTTTGAGTATCTGGGCGTGTGTGTGTTGTATGTACGGACGGACATGGATATCGGAGAAAGAACTCTCTGAAGAAGACGAGAGCTTCAGAGAGAGAATTGCTTTGCGATTGCTTGGTATAGTCAAGCAAAGTGACTAATTTGCCCTTTCAATTTCACATATATAATAAATATACAAATGAAAAACATATTTAAATAGTAAACATTTGACTTAGTTTTAAGTCAAAATTTAAATTGTTCATGTTTTATTTATGGAGAGAGTTTGTAACTTTGTATATTGAAAAGATTTAGATCTAGAGGTTTTTTTCTAGGATTAGAGCTTAAAATCTGATCCAGGAAAATAAATTTGTTAAAACATACTAATAAAAATAACACATAAATAGAGAATATTATTTTTCCTGAAATCCCTTTTCCCTCTAAAAACCCTACACCCTCTGGGTTTTGGACATCGTCATCAACATAGCTCTGACTCGGGGGAGGGCGATTCCTCATAACGTCTCTTGTCGCTTTTTGATATTTTCTTTCTTCTCCGTTCGGCGTCATCATCATCGTCCTCCGTCTATCCGCTTCTCGGGACGCCGCCAAGCTCATGCGCCTCCACCGTTTCAAGATCCGCACGTGGGTCCACGCGCCACCTCGCTCCTTGGCCTTGGCCCTCGTCCCGCAAGAACCTCTGCGTCAGCTCCCGTCGTCTCCCTTGTCGATTTCCGCGATTTCGTCGACGTTGCGTGTCGGGTGTTCACTGCGTCGTGGGTCTGAGACGCCGATGTTGAGGGTCTTGGCGAGCTCCCGTTTGCCGACGTCGTTTGGCTCACGGAAGCTATGACTCTCGACTTCATGTGCTCTCTAGCGGCGTTGGTTCTCGCTCTCAGGTGGTCTTCGCCTTATAAGGGTTCGTGGGGAACCTGGGTTCCGTGTGATAGTAGACCTGGACTTGGGTTCATATTGTGGATAATACCCTTGGGTCTTGCATTTTTTTTGTTTTCTGTTTTTCCATTATCTCGTTCATCTTTACTTTATGTTTTAGGAAGTTAAGTTGGTGCTATTGTGTTATGTTTTGGATTGGAGATAGGTTAGCCGTCGTCCACTTTTTCGTTCAGAAAGTTCTCTTAGACTTTTACCTATACAGCCTGAAGACATGTCATTATATTGGTCTCCACCATCCATTGAAGATTACCTGAAAAGAGGTTAATTTATATTCTATTCTTATTGTGCCTCTTGTGCACAAATTGGGCTTATCTGTATTTGATGTAAGCGCTAGCTGTAGATCTTTTTTGTTTTAGGTCTTTATTATTTTTTTAATCAAGATGGTCTGAAGCTGTATTTGCGGATGTTATGCTCACTTTCTAATAGATGGTTCCGAGTATTTTTTTTTCCTGAAAAAAAATACATAAATATATTTAGTGCGACACTCTGAGATATGAATGGCAACGAATAGAAATACAAATTGAGTACATCTCATATATAATTTACCGATTGACTTCAATTATTTGTTGACTTCATAATTCCAAAAACTTGTCATGCTGAATTGAAAAATAGGGCCAAAAGCACTTTCCGATCTTACCGCCTTTTGAAACTTTATTAAGTTTCTGGTGTATGAAAATATCAAGATCGATAGAATGTGTTGTCGTAAATAGTTCATAAAATGCATCTGTGTTATAATAAAGCCAATAGTGTAATGCCATGCGACATTAGGTTAATTCAGCCGTTAGATGTTTATAACCTAATTATGTATTATGGTAAGTTCAATTTTTATCAGAAAATTCTTTGATTCTCAATTTCATCTTTGAGTTATTTGCGGTAAAAATAATTAAAGGTTATGATTCGTTGCAGTTTAATACTCATTCTTTAAAAGTTGCGGAAAAAATATTCAATGTTACAAAGTTATATCTCCGTCACTACTTTAGCCCTTAGAATAAAAATGGACGGTCAAGATTTTTCAAATTCATAATATTATTTACACTTCTTTTAAAATGATTGAACAAAATAAAAAAAGACTAAAAATATTAGATATAAAACCATTAAAATAAACCATTTATTTCAAGCTTGCATGGATCTAAAATCAATCTTCCACCATCGTCATGTTCATTAGATTTTCTTTCCTCAGTGTACTCGAAAAGTCGGAATCAGAATCAGGGGATTTAGCCAAAAACGAAGACCCTACAGTAGCGCATTCAGGAGGATCATTTATGAAGATTTGTTTTGGAACTGAATGTTCTTATTTAAGAAAATCTCATTTTTACAAGATAAGACTTCTTGAAATGGGGTGAGCTCTGCCCTTCTGTACCAGAACATTGAATATCAACTTCCTAAAATCTGGATACTTTATCTGTAAAAAAAAATAAAAATAAAAAAAGAGCTCAAGATGGATTCATCAAATCGTTTTACCTCATTGTCTCTTCAGATTTGTGCTATGAAACACCGAACGGAACACTTTTATAGTCTTCTTGTTCGGTCCGATGTCTTCAAGATTTTTTTTTTTTTTTTTTCTGAATCACAGAGAAAGAGATTGTTTTTTTGTTTTTGTTTTTTTTTTCTAAATCACAGAGAAAGAGATTGATTTTTTTTTTTAATTTTATAATAAACGACATTCCGTTGTTACAACTGAATTCTTGAGTGAATTATAGTCGAACATTGTTAAAACATTGTCAAAATAACATGTAGAAAATCAGTTCGTGAGTTCGTCTCACCTTCCAGCTCGGTTTCACTCCAGCTCGTGTCAGCACTTATTCGTTCTCTCTCGTCAGTCCGCTCGACCTTCACCTCATCACCTCGCTAGCTCGTCACCTCACTAGCTCGTCACCTCGTCACGCCGTCACTTCTCCTTACTCCTGACTAAACCTGGCCTAACGGTAGCGGGACGGGACGGAATCCCCGCTACCGTTAGGCACAGTAACGGGAGCGGGACTCCCGTTACTGCTGACGGACGGGACTCCGTCCCGGCACTTGTCCCAAAACGCCCCCAACACAACCACCTAATACTCTTTCGATCCAAATTATATTGCTCCTACTTTCAACCATTCGGAATTCACCGAAATTCCAAACACCCAAATGCCATATTACCCTCAAATGGATCCCGAGCAAGCTTATCAAGCTCAAGTTCCGCCATCCGAAATGGCTTTTCAAGAATTTCAAGTATTCGAGCAACATTATCGTGAATCCCAAAATCCAAATGAAGAAGAAGATGACGATGAAACCCAAAATCCAAATGAAGAAGAGGAGGATGAGGAGGAGGAAGAAGAAGACCTACCACCACCTCAATCTCAAGGCTTCGTTAGATTCATGAGTACAATAATTCCAAACGTTCAAATTATGTCTAGGAAAGCCTTGAGATCCGGTATCCTAAAATGGTTTTTAGGAGAAAAAGAACAAATGAAACAAACAATATCATCTGGTAGATATAGCGTTGCCTTAACCTCGGATATATGGACTGGTCAATCTAAGATGGATTTCATGAGCGTTGTAGTGCACAATATAGACGACGATTGGAACCTAAACGAACGTATCATAACCTTTAAGAGGATAGAAGGTTCTCACACTGGTGAAAACATCTTAGACATCATAGTTAGTGTTATAGGTGAGTGGGGTTTGACCAATAGAATTATATCTGTAACCTTAGATAATGCCACAAGCAACAACACCATGATTAGGGAGTTAAAGGAGGAACTTAACGTTGACGATACTCTTTTGCATCAACGTTGTGCTACCCATATCATAAACCTCATAGTTCAAGCCGGAGCCGCTAGTTATGACCCTTCGATCAACAAGATTAGGAATTGCATTAGTTGGATAAATAGTTCAACCTCTAGAGTAGATGAACTTAAGAGACGCCTTAGAGTAAACGGTCTCCAAGAGCGCATCTTTCACCTAGATAACAAAATTAGGTGGAATTCTACCTTTCTCATGTTGACCAACTTCTTATCTGAGCATTACGTCGATGTTATTGTTTCTTACATTAACAGCGAACATGGCGAAAACGCTATATCCGAATATGATATTAGGATGGCTGAATCATTTGTTTCTTTTCTCGACATTTTTTACAAAGAAACTTGTTATCTCTCTGCTGTTTACACTCCTACTTCTTTTCTCGGTCTTCATACTATGACCGCAATTGATGTGCATCTTGATAAATATAAAAACAAAACAATTTTTCAAGATTCTGTTCAAGCAATGACAGCCAAGTTTTTAAAATATTGGGGGGCTGGAAAGGTTCCATTATTATACGGTTTTGGAGCCATTCTAGACGTACGATGTAAAATTAGTGGTTTAAAAAAATTTCTGAAGTACATTAGAAACCATTTCGTGGACCAAGATTACATTGCACTTGATCTCCCGAGGATCGTGCAAGCTTTTTTTTTTTTTTTTTTTTTTTTTATCTTTTCAAGGTATACGAGGCGAAACTCCTACCGCAATACCGAGCACAACCATCTCAATCACAGATGCAGTATCAGAGAAGACACCAATACACGAATGTCTTCGTCAACGCTCCCGCTTACAGCCCATCGCCTCAACAACAAGAATCTGGGACAAGCCAGACGAGGTCGAGCGCAACCGATGCACGGTCCCATCCGGAGATCCAAGAGTACGATCGGAACGATTGGGTCAGGTCGGATGACGAAGCCATCGACCTCTTGGTTTGGTGGAGACAGAATGCGAGGAGGTTCCCGGTCTTGTCATCTATGGCACAAGACGTCCTCACCATCCCTGTTTCAACCGTGTCATCTGAGGCGGCTTTTAGTAGCGCAGGCCGCATCATCGACGATAGAAGATGTAGCTTGAAACCGGAGATGGTCGAAGCATTGACGTGCGGTAATGATTGGATTCAACATAGAAATCGAGCACAAGAAACATTCATGTGCTTCGATATTCTTGACGATTTTGAAGTTGATTTCGCAAATGTAAACATAAATGGTTAGACTAACTTGTATAACTAAGGAATATCCCGGCCCTTGTCCGGGATAAATTTTCAAATAATTAACGAGGAAATGTGTGCTCTTTTTCCTCGCCGTCGCACCTTTTTAGGGGTCGGTGAGGTTTTTTAGGAGACCCATTTTTAATTTCACATTCTTCTTTATTATTTTTTCTACCCATTTACTTCAAAATCTTTTCAATTAAGTCCTTGTATATAATTATTTAACTTCATTTAAATCTTCATTTCTACCCAATTAATTTAAAATCTTTTCAATTACATCCTTTTATTATTTAATTATTTAACTTCATTCAAATTTTTTTTTTAATATTTTTTCTTTTTTTTTTACGCCTAACGGGGTCCGAATCTCGTTAGGCGGGACTCCCGTTACTGTCCCGTTCATTAACGGGACGGGACTCCCGTTAGTCCCGGTAACAGGAGTCCGGGCTTGGCGGGAGCGGGAGTCGCGGTACCTCCCGCCAAGCCAGGTTTACTCCTGACAGGCGTATCTCGGGAACCCACACTCCTTGGAACTCACATCACTTGGGAAAAGTATTGCATTTATTTTTCACTCTATTTTCTATTTCTTGTTCTCTGTGTAGTATTTATTATTCTCTATTTCCTAAAAGTAGTTATTACGCATATTTATTACACTGATCATGTATCTAGTCTAGTCTAATGTATCCACCACATGTATAAATAGATGATACAATTTCATATCAAGACAAGCAGAATATTTCTCAGATTCGACTCTCTCTCTCTCTCTCTCTCTCTCTCTCTATATATATATATATATATACACACACGCATTGCAGCACCTTGCCGTGAGCAGATTTCAGACGAGTCTCTTTTTTTGTTCAAATGAGATGCCCGATGCTTCACGAGTTCAGCGGGACCCGAGAAGACTCTCTTATAAGGAGCATATGAGCTGCTCTCTCATGAGCTTCACAGGAGTGATATTTTTCTTCCCGCCCACCATGATGACGATGATCGCCGTTCAATTAGGATTATATCACTTGGACTACATCTTTAATGGGTGTCCAATGAATTTTTCAACAGATAGCAAAATTGATAATGCAAGACTAGTTAATTACCTAATTTTTGTTTTTTTTTTACTTCTACGAAACATTCTAATAAAATAAGATCTAAAGACACAAAAAGACAAGAGAGGAACATCTTTCTCATGCAAGGCAAAACACATATGTCGGGATTAAGTATAACTTTAATTAAGTACATATTATAAGGATCATCTAGTGTTAGAAATATAACAAAAACTCCTTTTAAACATTATACTGATATAGTGGTTAAAACTTCAGTAATAACAATGAATACGTAATAATGGTTATGTTCTTCAGCAAAATATTATTATATTGGTAATGATACGCGCCTGAAAAATACAAGATTTTACAAGCTTTGGAGAGGCTTGTTCCCTCTCAATCCCAAGGAAAGCATCCCAATTCTTTGCTCAATATTTGCTTTCCTATTCCTTTAATTCACGTCTCATTTATTACCAAGTAATTGGTCAAACTAGCTATTAGTTTTTAATTACCATAAGTCTTAAAGGTGTGGGGTTCCATAAAAAACCAAGTATGATAATTAGAGGAGTAACCCACAAGCCTTATAAAGAGGTTAGGATCGTAATACCCAGTCACATTGGTACATGCACTTGAAGCGTGAAGTATAGGCCCGATCAGGTAGCCCACAATCGAGAATGGGCCCCGCTCTAATATCATCTTAAAGGTGTGAGGTTTCATCTAAAACCAAACTTGATAATCAGAGGAGTAACCCACAAGCCTTATAAAGAGTCCAGGATCGTAATACCCAGTCGATGTGGGAATATCCTTGATAATAGGTCCTAAAATATGATTAACCACAACAAATAAAAAGAGTTTATATAATTGTCACGGTGCATATCCAATCTATACCCTTTCGATTAGGTAATACATATAGTGAATGGTAAAAGAAACATTTGATAACCGTTTCCTATTCTGAATCTTCTGATTTCTTTAATTACCCGAACACCTACCCTTTTCCATGTGTTTTTGAGAAGTGGTTAACCTCTCTTGTCGAATTTTAATTGCAATTATTATATAGCAATAATAGAGTTTATGATAGGGATAAATCTAAAAATATGACATCTTGGTAGTGTTTTTTCTCATTATTCAATATGAGCCATTTATTATAAAACTTAACAGTAATGTCATGAAAAACAGTTGTTTAATAACATTTTATCATATAATATTTTGTCATTAAAATATTGTTAATGTAGTTTTTTTTCATGACAATGGTATGTTCAAAAAGACAACATGTGAAAATACAAATATATCCTCTCAGTAATTTGGTCGAAATTCATTAGTACAAATATATTAAATACTTGCATAACGTTACCATGGGATTTTGTGAAATATCATCAAGCCGTTGGTTTACTTTTTCATTCATTAAAAAATGTAAATTAGTCGGGATTTATGCTTTTTCCATGGTAAAATATAAGATAAAATTGGTTCATGCATGGTATATATATTTCACATCCTGATCAAAGAGTCGGGGGTTAATTATTTGACACTGAAATTACAAGCACAAAAAGTGAATTTTGACCAAACTCGAGAATATATATTTGTTAGCTTCCCATCAAAATAAATAAAAGACCCAATTTAAGGTAGATATTTTTTTTCTGAAATTTAAGGTAGATAATTACGTTCAACTTGATTACACTTAAAAAGAACAGAGAAGAATCGGCAAATCCTCTGGTCCATTCAGATCATATTACATGAAAATAGAAAGAAGAAAAAAAAACAAATGTAGAACTCGCAGCACCACTTCTCGTGCTCATTCCTGAGTAGAAAAAAAAAAGAGTTAGAATATGAACAGTATGGTTGTCTAGCAATCCTTTTTTGAAGCCAAAAATCGCACCTTATTTCCTTTGCTTTATTATGTCCGCTAGACATTTGCAGTATGGTTGTCTAGCAATCCTTTTTTGAAGCCAAAAATCGAATCTTCTGGTGAACAACAGAGCGTACCCAATGGATACTCCGATTCCGAGACCTGCACCGTATCCAATAGTTGCAAATAGCTTCCACGTCAGTGTTTCATCGTCGCCATCGTCAACCTCTTCATTGTCATCCTCTTCTTTGTCATCCTCTTCATCGCCACACGGCTTCGTCAATGGAAATCCACACAACCCCGAATTTCCACCGTACGAATTGTTGTTGAACGTATCGAACTGTCCTCCTCGAGGTATTTTTCCACCCAAGTTGTTGTTGGAGAGATTTAGAAAACCGAGCTGATGTAGATTTGAGGCCAGTTGTTGCGGGATCTCTCCGGCGAGCTCGTTGAATGAGAGGTCTAACCATTCGACATTACTCAAATCTCCCAATGAGGGTGGGATCGGACCGACGAGATTGTTGCGAGCAAAATTGAGGCCTTTGAGCGAATCCAGCTTCCCGATCGTTTTTGGAATCGCACCCGTGAATCCATTTCTTGAGAAATCAATCGTTGTGAACAAGGTTTGGATTTTCTCCAGCTCGATGTAGTTTCCTTTCATTGACACTGTCACCGAGTCTTGATAATAGAGAAACAGCCGGTTATCTTTGTTATCCAAGTACTCCAACGTATTTGCATGCGCACCGATCATTGCCTTGAAATTCTCAAAATATTTTGCTGGCAAGACACCCACAAACATGTTGTCGGAGAGATCCATGATTCTCAAATTCTGAAAAGGAAAGCTTATCTTGGGATTCTTTATTGCACCATGAAATCTGTTAGACCTCAATACAAGAACTCGTAACTCTGGCAGAGACTCCAAGAACTGAGGAAAAACGTCATTGAGTTCGTTGTTTCCGACATCTAGAACTTCCAAACGCTTGGAGTTAAGCAAAGATCGCGGCAGCGGGCCTTCCAATTTGTTTCCGTTGAGGTTTAGCGTTCTCAAAGAGCTTCCATTTGAAAACGCTGAAGGAATAATGCCATCAAACTTGTTCATTCTCAAATCTAAAACTGACAAAGAGTTGCTGAACTTTCCAAGGCACGGAAGGATATTGCCGTTGAAGCTGTTGTTTGACAGGTCGAGAACTTCGAGAAAATTGTGGTTGCAAAGCAGAGATGATATTCCTCCACTCAATTGATTGTTGGATGCAAAAAATGCAACTGTAGACTGAGGCAGATTCGGAAGATGGCCTTGAAGCCTATTAGATCGGAGGTCAATGGATTTGAAGCTATGATTCAGTGGAGGAACTGGGCTTATGCGTGTAAATGAGTTGTAAGAAAGATTCAGATAATTTGAATATTCGGAGAAATTCCACAACCATGAGGGAATACTCCCTTCAATTTTATTTTGGGAAAGGTCTAGATTTATTAATCCCTCTAAGCTTTTCAGACCGTTTGGGAACTGAGAAATATTGCAAGAAGACAAACTCAAAGTCCAAAAATTATTTGACTTCAAGACAGTGTAGTTAGCATGGGGGATGGAAATAACAGATAAGCTATTAAAAGAAAGGTCCAGAATATGAAGTGTTCTAAGCTCTAAAAAATGTTCCAATATGACGACACCACTCAAGTTATTGTTCCCTAGATCCAAGAACCTTAGATTTGGAAGGGAATATAACCAAGTGGGTATTGTCCCATAAAGAAGGTTGTTGTTTAAACTTAAGGATTGTAAATTCAATGGAAGAGGTCCCAAGAGTTGATGAGTTGAAGAGTCACATAGAAAAGCTTTTTCAGTTGATGAGTTGCTACAAAGATAGGGTAGCTGGCCTTCAAATTTGTTGTATGAAAGATCTAAATCAGTGATTTCACTGCTGAAACATGGAAAAGGAGGAGGAGTTGGTAGTCTGACATAACTACAATTTACTACAGAAAGAGATTTTATTTTTTTTAAAGTTTGAGATAAATAGGTTATATCTATTTCTAATCCTATGTTGGAAAGCGTCAAATCGGTGAGTTGACTGGTCCAATTTTGTTTAGGGAATGAAACATTGAGACTTGGGCTATCTTCTAAAGAGACCAATGTAAGGTTTGGCAGCCGAAAAATATGTTCTGGAAATTTCCCTTTGAGTTGGTTGGATTTAAGATCCAGATATGTAAGAGAAGTTGAGAGGTTCATGAAAGAATTGGGTAAGACGTCAAACATGTTGACATCACCTAACCTCAAGTGTGTGAGAGAAGTTAGGTTCGTCAGGATTCGTTTCAAGCTACTTGTCTCGGCTCTTAACTCATAATATTGACCGTAAGGAGAACCGATTTCAAGTCTGAGCAAGTTAGACAAGTAAGCAAGTTCTGGAGGAATATGGCCACTGAAATTGGATTCTATAAGGTAAAGAGAAAGCAAGCTGGGAAACCTACCAAAGTTGGGTGAGATTGAAGATCCTTTGAAATCATTTGATGAGAGATGGAGAGATTGGAGATGAGTGAGAGAGAAAAGGCTGCTGTTGGAGTCCATGACACCTTGTAGCCCGCTGAGCTCGAGACCAACGACGTGACCGGTCACATCGTCGCACGTGACTCCACTCCAATGGCAACAATCTTCGCTCATATTCCATGGTTGATCAGTACTGATATAATAATCATCTGTGATAATATGAAAAGAGTTTTTGAAAGTGACCAAAGAAGATCTTTCACGAGGATGACAGAGTATTGGCGAAGAATTTGTTGAAAAAGGATTAAGGAAGAAGAGAAACAGAGGAATCACACACAAAACCCAACCCATTATCGACGAAGGAGAGGACTATGGCTGATGAGATGCTTTAAATCCACAATAAATAAATAAAACATTTGGATATTGTATGTGATATAGAGTTGCTTGTGTTTACTTTAAAATCAAGAAGGAAAAAAAAAGGACTTGAAAGACTTTATGGAAAATTGTATTGCGTGGCTAGTTAGTGTTGTAAAATGTTGGGCCACGTCATGCACAAAGACTTCTATTTTCAACCATGCATTCGTCAATATTAAATGGTGTGAGTGTCAGTGGCGGACCCAGAATTCTCTTTAAAGGGGGGTCCAAAAAAAAGTTGACTGTAAAGTAAAAAATTAATAATTTGAAAATTATTTGGGTTGAAATTTTGGTTGGAAAGGGGTCAAGGCATCTTCATGTTTCTACCTGGGTCCGTCCCTGAGTGTGACATCTATAATTTAATCTCTATGTTTGACTAAATAGACTTATTTTGTTAAGTTTCCAAACCATAGACGAATATAAAGACTTGACGAAAATATTATTCGTTGCCTAGTTATTGTAACTATCAGCAATTGTGTAAAAATGTTGTTTATGGGTGTCATGTCAGTTTCACAACTTGACTAATGAATAAAAGAAGGGCAGTGTAGCGAAATAACCAAAATGAAACTATGAAATTTGTTTTTAGCCTATGTTTCACAATTTTTAAGGAAATAGCCAACAGACTTATGTGGCAATAATTAAGGTCTGATTTACCCTTGTGTATTAACAAATTCGTCACTTTCTCTTTCCTACTTTTTTCCTACATTTTTTTTTACATAAAAACTTCAAAAAACCATATCTATCTCATATGAACTCGAAATTGAGTGATTCCAAATCCTACGGATTCGTGACGCCGAGATCTTCAAAAATAGATCCATTGTGTTTGATAAAAAATCATGTTTAATATCATAGATGTAGAAAAATCACGTTATTACCTTAAATATGGAAATAACTGGAAATTTTTGAAATTAACAAAAAAATAAATGGAAACGTAACTATGATGCATTAAACATCATTTTTCATCAAACACAATGAGTCTATTTTTGAAGATCTCGACGCCACGAATTTGTAGGATCTGAAATCACTTAATTTCGAGTTCGTATGAGAAAGATATGAATTTTTGAAGTTTTGATACAAAAAAAATTATTTGAAAAAAATAGGAGAGAGAAAGTGACGAATTTGTTAATAAATAAGGGCAAATCAGACCTTAATTATTGCCACATAAGTCATTTGACTATATCCCTAAAAATTGTCAAACATAGGCTAGATCCAAAATCACATGTTTAAAGTGGCCTAATTACTTACAAATCTCATAAAAGAATAAGGAAAAGAAAATACAAAACATTAATAGTCCTACGATTACGAATAACATTAATAATTTAGAAATATGCCTTTTTCCGAATTTATTTGATTTGAGTTTAGTTGACCATGTCTATTACCAAAGAAGCAAATGAATATCTCATAATGTTTTTTTTTTTTTTTTTTTACAACAAGGATACATGTATGATTTTATATTTATTGGTTGAACTTATATATAAGCTACTATATATTGACGGGTCGACTTGTGCACTTCCTAGCTCAGTGAAATCCTCCTGCTTTTGGGAATTGCTAACCAACTCACTCATTAAAATCTCCCGCTAAGCAGTCTAATAAATCCCATCAATTTGATCGTAATCTATTTTAACATACTTCATTTTTAGACCACAATGTAATATTTTTAAAAATAAAAATGTAATTGATAAAACAGAGTTTTGTGGTAGTGTTTACTTTTCAAATCCAGAACAGAAGACTAAGGAAAATACAAAGGAAAGTGAAAATTTAAAGGAAAATGAAAACGAAAGGGAGAATGCATGAGAAACTCAATTTTCTTTGCCATGTTTGGAAACAGTGGAAAACACGAAGGAAAAAAAATAGAAATCCATAGTATTTTCTCATTCTTGTTTGGATGTGCTAAAAATGCAAACATGGAAAATACGAAGGAAAAATAAATTTTTTTTAAACTGAAAAATATTTTCCATCATATTTTCCATAAAAAAAAGCTTTCCATCTTATTTTTCTCAATCCAAACAAGACCAAAAAAATGCAATGGATTCTCATTTTCATTTCCTTTGTATTTTCCGGGTTCCAAACGAGACCTAAAAGACTTGATGGAAACTTAGATCTATCAGCAATAATGTAAAAAAATATTGGACCACGTCATTCACTAAGTATGCACAAAGACTTCTATTCAACCGTGAATTTGTCAATATTGTGATATTTATAAGTTTCTAAGTCCGTGTAAGACTCTAAATAAGACACTATGAAATACAGTGCAAGAACAGAAAAGAAAAAATAAATAACCGGCAGGCAAATCAATGAACACATTTAACGATGAACAATCACATGTCAGATACTCATGGACAAATTTCCTCGTGCACATCCCTACATATAAACAAAAAAAGAGTTGGAAGTTGAACTAGCGGCAATATCAAAGTGGAAATAACTGAAAATCAAACCCTTTTTTTTTTTATTCTTTATAATTTCAACTAAGAGATTTGCATTGTCGCCGTCGACTAGCGATCCTCTTGATGAGCCAAAGTTCAAATCTTCTGCTGAAGAATAAAGTGTATCCAATAGATACTCCGATTCCTGAACCCGTCCCATATTCTGAAGTCTGAAGTCGAGTACCGATCAACCGTACTATACTCATTAGGAGTCTGAGAAAATAGTTGAGCGCCTTCCATATGGTTTTGACCAATGCCCGATTGCTTCCGAGTTTTCAGAACTTGGTGCTGTGCCCATGGCTTTGATTCGTCTTAAATTTTCTATTTTAAGCACTTACTTATACTAGGTCTTTTCAATTTCAGGTTATTAGCCTCACTACGACGAGGAAGACATCTCAGATCTCTCTGAGATCCTTGACTCGTCTGAAGAAGAGCGTTCTACCTTTACATTGTCGGACTCTGACTTTCTCGACGACTACTACCGCTACCTCTATTCAAGTAAGTGTTATACGATCGTGATTTTTCACTTATGCTCATTGATCTATTAGCATTGTCAGCCCTAATGTGGTTTTCATGGACTTTTGCAGAGATGACGAAGAAGAGAGGCGCACCTGCTGTGGTTCCGAGCAGTCCCAAGCGCCATCGTCCGTCTAAATGTTTATGTACGTTTAATTAATCTGCAATTATTCACAGTAGAGTTAAGACTTGTTCTCAGAGGATTCTGTGTCCTCTGCTCCTCTTATTGTAAGGAATATATCTGCAATATCTTGAATATCAATTACCTCTCTAACACGCGTGTCTTTGATCTCCAACACATTTTCAATCATATCCTACCAAAAAATAAATATCAACAAAATAATCGTAGTTAGCGTAAAAAATCGGAAAACAAATTAACTTGACGCACAGATTGGCTAAAAGAAATCTTTATTTATGACATAAAATTTTCTTAATGACTGGAACGCCCAACTTTTTCGGTGTGAAAAGGACAACAATATCGTACCTCAAATGAACCACCCCAATGACTTATTTATGTACAATAAAAAAGAATAAATAAATAGCTTATTTACCTTTTCGGGTCTTAATTAGTTTCTCGAAAAAAAAAAGAAGTTTGTCGAAGCAATACCTGTTCTTCTTCTTCTATTGCGCCGCTTAGTTCTGTGCCTCGCAGCATCAATTTCAGCTCATCTTCTGTAACGTATGGTTTGCTGAAGAAAAAAAGACACTAGAGCTCTAAAACCCGGCGACAAAATTTGAAATAGAATTTGCTATAAAGAGCTGAAACATACATGATTCCTTTCAACCCAAGCAACTTCAAGATTCCCATCGAAATGAACGTAACAAAAGATTGTGAACCAATGAGAGCCAAGCCACTGGCCGGACCTAAATCAAGAAAAAATCAGTCTGGGCACAGAAGATTGTGAACGACGAAGAACAAAAGTCGGAGAGCCTTAGAACTTACCACGATCCTTGCAACTTCAGTCGCATTGTGAACCGCTATGCTTTTCGGAGTGATCTCAGTGAGCAGCAAAATCGCAACCTTGGAACATTTCATTCAGAGACAAGACAACTAGTGCATTGGTGAGATATGTACAAAAAGAGAGCACTGGACTTTTGCTAAGTTCTCGGTGAGGAATTAATATATCCCCCAAGTTCGGTTAAAATTCACTTTTTGACCCCCGAGATTAATAAATTGATACCAACATCATCTAGTGGTGCAATTTTTTTAAAGTTAACAAGTTGCAAGAAAAAGTTGGTTCGGGATGTATTTGAATCAATTTGAAGAACTCGGGGTTGATCGTTACATACTGAAAATACAAGAAAAAAAAAATGAACTCTGACCAAACTCAGGGAATATGTTTGTCATTTTCCCATCAAAATAAATTAAAGACCCAATTTAGTAACTTCCCATTTGAGAAATATGAACTTACAGTCATTACTCCAATGGCTGCACTAATACCAGCTTCTCCGAATATTGCCGTTGCAGCCTCGGTTACTAAAGCTGTAGCTCCAATATTGACAACGCTGTAGAAGAAGAAGAAGAAAAAAAAAACAGATCAAGATAGAACAAAGAATCGGAACGCTCTACAAAAGTAAAATAAAATGGAGGGAAATTAAGGAAGTACGTTGTGCCGATGAGTATGGTTGTCAAGAATCTAGTCACGTCTTTACGGAGCATTTTGAACACACCGTCTTCTGACTCTCTATCGGCCAACTCGCGAACCTGACACACAAGAATTTTTGCTAAAAGATTGATCGCTCTATGTTCTCAAACTGTCTTTACATTCAAGAAGAGTCGTGTTGGTTTCCGATACGAACTGATATATTCGCTCATATTACGTAATATGTAAAAGAAGGGAATTATAGTGACATTATCTCTTTCGTCACACCAATCTCTCATACACTAATTTCATGATGATATTCTCTACTAATTCTTCTTATATACAGTCAAACTTAACTTCTTCTTATAAATTCTCTACAATGTCCATACATTCAAACTTCGACTCTCTATCGGCCAACTCGTGAACCTAACACACACGTTTGCTTATATTTATCACTCTATGTTCTCACTGTCTTTGCATTCAAGAAGAGCCACTTTGGGCTAATCCCATTTATATGTGTAACCATGCTAACCACCTAAACCATTATAACCTTAAACTCTGAGATTAGCAATGTTATTTTTTTTTTATTAAAGAGACTTTGGTTAGAACATCATATTCCTACCAAAGCATTTTACAAGCGTGATGACACTTAGCCAAAATCCTACCAATTTGAACAAACTGCTATTGACGGCCTAGCTCAGTGAAATCCTTATGCTTTTGGTGATTGCAAACCAGCTAACTCATTAAAATCTCACTCTAAGCAGTCTTTAAGTCAAGTGTCAATATATTAGTGCTAATACAGTAATACTATTTGGTTCTTGTCATTCTTTCTTACTTTATCTAAGACTGCCCTCAAAACTACATCAAATTTTTATTTAAGCCTAACTATAATCTCCTAATCCCCAACATTCCCCAACTATAACTTCTAATGAATCTACAATTCTTCTAAGCCAAAGGATTACTAACCTTCCAAGGCCAAAGCGTGGTGATTGAGGTCTCAGCCATGGAAAAAAACGCAGAGAGACCCAAAAGCAGAGCCAACACAATGCCTTGCTCTTTCAGAACATGAAGAACCTGAAGAGTCTTGGGCCAAGCGTTTCTCATCGCCAATACTACGCTCTGACCGAAATCCCCAAAGCCAACGCTGACTAGTCCTTCCGAGGCCAAAGCCCTTTGACTTCCACAAACCAAAACCCCACAAACCATCGCCGCCAAAACCACGCCACGTTTTAACAGTCCCTTCAAGACCTCCGAACTTGGACCCAAATCTCTGTCTTCGCTTCTTGTCGATATCGATGCTTCGAGGCCAAAGTCTGTCGCTTTCCATGTTGGGTAGCGAAAACTCTTGAGCTCGATTGCATTGCGAGACGAGAGTCGAAAAGGGTACGGATTGCTTCGACTGCTTCGAGGGAATTTTCGGATTCGTATTGGAACTGTAATTCGCGGATTGTAGTTCAAGAAGGTCAGACATTTAGAGCTGATATTCGAGGAATCTAAAGCTATGTCCATTGGTTATTTTCAAGCTATAACATTGTCAATGACCAAAGACATGAGTGGGTTTGAGTATCTGGGCGTGTGTGTGTTGTATGTACGGACGGACACGGATATCGGAGAAAGAACTCTCAGAGCTTCAGAGAGAGAATTGCTTTGCGATTGCTTGGTATAGTCAAGCAAAGTGACTAATTTGCCCTTTCAATTTCACATATATAATAAATATACAAATGAAAAACATATTTAAATCAAGGATTTACCGTTACCGTTACCATTCCGAGGTTCAGAATTTACTGGTAACCGTTGTTACCGTAAAGGAATACCGGGGAAAGCAGGAAAAAAAAAAGAAACTGGTACCGTTGAACTTACTGTTATTACTGTTACCGTTGAAGAATACCGTCAATTATCGTATTACCGAGAGAAATCCAAAAAAAAATATACAAAAAACATACATAGTACGTATGATAAAATTCATAAAATTAAAAATAGTGTACAATATTTCAGTACATTACCAAATTACAAACGCAAAGTTCAATAGTACAAACCAAAATGATAAGTTCAATAGTACAAACCAAAATGATAAAGTTCAACACAATCCACTAAATACCATAGTTTAAATTCAACATAAAAGAAATAATTTGAACTAAATCATCAAAAATTCACGATAAATTTCGTGAAAAACACTAAATATCATCAGATTTTAAGAATTGTCGGTATTTGACCACTTACTGGTAAGTTTCCGTCGGTATGCGTAAAAATTGCCTAAAGACTGTCGGAAAGTGGACGGTTTCCCCGGAATCCAAGAAAAAAACGGAAAGTGAACGGTTTTGTACATACCGGTACCGGGACTTTGAAGAAAACGGTTTCCGGACTGATTTCCGTCCGATTTCCCCGGAATTTCAAACTAACATTTGACTTACTTTTAAGTCAAAATTTAAATGTTCATGTTTTATTTATGGAGAGAGTTTGTAACTTTGTATATTGAAAAGATTTAGATCTAGAGGTTTTTTTTCTAGGATTAGAGCTTAAAATCTGATCCACGAAAATAAATTTGTTAAAACATACTAATAAAAATAACACATAAATAGAGAATATTATTTTTCCTGAAATCCCTTTTCCCTCTAAAAACCCTACACCCTCTGGGTTTTGGACATCGTTATCAACACAGCTCTGACTCGGGGGAGGGCGATTCCTCATGACGTCTCTTGTCGCTTTTTGAGATTTTCTTTCTTCTCCATTCGACGTCATCATCATCGTCCTCCGTCTATCCATTTCTTGGGACGCCGCCAAGCTCATGCGCCTCCACCGTTTCAAGATCCGCCACGTGGGTCCACACGCCACCTCGCTCCTTGGCCTTGTCTCTCGTCCCGCAAGAACCTCTGCGTCAGCCCCCGTCATCTCTCTTGTCGATTTCCGCGATTTCGTCGATGTTGCGTGTCAGGTGTTCACTGCGTCGTGAGTCTGAGTCGCCGTTGTTGAGAGTCTCGGCGAGCTCCCGTTTGCCGACCTCGTTTGGCTCACGGAATCTATGACTCTCGACTTCATGTGGTCTCTAGCGGCGTTGGTTCTCTCTCTCTGGTGGTCTTCGCCTTATGAGTGTTCGTGGGAAACCTGGGTTTCGTGTGGTAGTAGACTTAGACTTGGGTTCATATTGTGGATAATACCCTTGGGTTTTGCATTTGTTTTTGTTTTTCCATTAACTCGTTCATCTTTACTTTATGTTTTAGGAAGTTAAGTTGGTACTATTGTGTTATGTTTTAGATTGGAAACAGGTTAACCGTCGTCCACTTTTCCGCTCAGAAAGTTCTCTTATACTTTTACCTATACAGCCTGAAGACATGTCATTATATTTGTCTCCACCATCCATTGAAGGTTACCTGAAAATAGCTTAATTTATGTTCTATTCTTATTGTGCCTCGTGTGCACAAATTGGGCTTATCTATATCTGGCGTAAGCGCTAGCGGTAGATCTTTTTCGATTTAGGTCTTTATTATTCTTTGAATCAAGAAGGTCTAAAGCTGCATTTGCGGATGTTATGCTAACTCTCTAATAGATGGTTCCGAGTCTTTTTTCCTAAAAAAAAGACATAAATATATCTAGTGTGACACTCTGAGATATGAATGGCAACAAATAGAAATATATATTGAGTACATCTCATATATAATTTACCAATTGACTTCAATTATTTGTTGACTTCATAATTCCAAAAACTTGTCATGATGAATTGAAAAATAGGGCCAAAAGCACTTTCCGATCTTACCGCCTTTTGAAACTTTATTAAGTTTCTGGTATATGAAAATATCAAGGTCGACATAATGTGTTGTCGTAAATAGTCATAAAAATCATCTGTGTTATAATAAAGCCAATAGTGTAATGCCATGCGACATTAGGTTAATTCAGCCGTTAGATGTATGTATAACCTAATTTTGTATTATGGTAAGTTCAATTTTTATAAGAAAATTCTTTGATTCTCAATTTCATCTTTGAGTTATTAGCGGCAAAAATATTTAAAGGTTACGATTCGTTGCAGTTTAATACTCATTCTTTAAAAGTTGCGGGAAAAATATTCAATGTTACAAAGTTATTTCTCCGTCACTACTTTAGCCCTTAGAATAAAAATGGATGGTCAAGATTTTTCAAATTCATAATGAAATTCTGATTAGTTGCAAAGGCAAGTTGTCGCACACAATGTGTTGACAATGTGTCCGACAACTTGCTTGAACACAGATATGGATAAACAACAAAACAGTGCAGTAAACAAAGTACACAAGATATGGTTACCCAGTTCGGTGAAACACACCTACATCTGGGGGCACGCTGCCAGTGGAAAAGGATTTTCACTATCTTGTAGTCAATAGTACACACAAGGTTTGTATCTGATTACAATCAACAAATCAATAAACCTAGAGACTATTACTACCAGTGATCACCTAGACAGGGACTCCCCCTGAATTTGAGCTCCGTCTCAATTCCACTCTTCGAGCAACCTCCTGGCTCGGATGACCTTCAGTCTTCAGCAGTACGTGAACCTTCAATCACGAGAACACAAGAACTCAACTCTCACATACACTCAATCTGTGGAACAGTGTTTGAGAGAATACACCACTTAAAACCAAAACACACAGCCTCCCAGTCCGCCGGTCTTGCACGTCTAAGAGCTCTGAGTGTTTGATCAAAAGTGTCAAGGCTGCTAAGGGAGAGCGCATGGCTTTTATAGCAGCTGGACAATCCTGGAAGATATCTCGGGTTTCCTTACCCGGCCTCAAGCGAATATCACAGAATAAAACCTCCATCAAAGCGAATATCATGCAATGAAAACAGCAGCGAAAGATATCTTGTAATGAAGGCTCCAGCGAGGCAGATATCTTGTAATGAAGACAGCAGCGAGGTAATAACACAGCAATAAGTCACCAGCAAAGCAATCTGTCAAAACTGGAAACTTGCCGGAAATACTGTCTGCACACACGAGGAAAGATGTCAAACCAGAAGTGAAAACATAACACCCGACATCTTTCCATACCACTTGCACTAAAAAATAAAGCCAACAAAACAACGTATTAACAATCTCCCCCTTTGGTTATTTTTTAGGCAAGCACTTTCCAGGACCAGTTCTCAAACAAGCATCATGACCAGAGAGAGTCAAAATAAATGACCTCATGACACCTCTCCCCCTGATTGCCTCAAAAAGATACCAAAGGCAAGGATCGACCAACACAGAGGGAGGAACAACAGCCTGAAAAGAAATGAGAACTAGGAAAACAGCATATCATTCATCAAAAAAAGTACGAGAAAGCTGTCTTACAAAACATCCAATCGAAACACATTAGTCTGAAGCACACAGGAGCAGTAGCAAAAGATGTCTTGAAAAGAGAATATTACAGACCAGAAAAAAAACGGATCAACCAACAATATCCTGATCATTCTCAGAGACATAATCATCGTCTTCAGTTTCAGATTCTTCCGCGGCTTCAGAAACATGAGTCCCAGCGGCTTGACCTGGCTGAGAAGAGGTAGCAGAGCTCGGGGCAGTAAGGTCCTTGATAAGAGCTTCACACTTGATTTTCCTGGAGGAGAAAGTCTCGATGGTCTTTTTCAGAGTCTCAACTTCTTCAAGAAGTTCCTTCACCACTTTTCTCTGAACATCTTCAGTCATGGATCTCAAGTGAAGATCGCTCGCAGGGGCGTCAGATGTCTCGTCAGAAGGTCTGACAAGATCCTGAACATGTTTCCCTTCAAATAATTTGGGACTGAAGGTAAGAGCACCAGGACGTTTACCCACCACATCTGAACTCCTCAAGATGTTCTTGTTTTGATCAAGCAGGATCCCAGTGATAAGAGAGGGAAAGCCAATGGGAAGCTTTACTGCAAAAGACTTGACATGTTTTGCCAAGTGATAAAAAACAAAATCACCAAAGTCAAATGAGGAGCGAGTACCTATCTGGAATATGAGCCGAGCGAGATCTGCCGTGATGCTAGACCCATGAGAGGAGGGAGCCAAATTGGCGATGCCAATGCGATACAGGACGGAATATTTGACAGTAAGCTCGGCTGAAGGCAAAGTTCCATTTGAAGGCCAGACCTTGGTCTCGTTTCCAGTGATTTCTTGCACGATGATGTCCAGAGAAGGTACCCGATCAGCTGTGATGATCTTCCCACGACCGAAGAACTTGTTGATCACATCGGGAGAGATCTCAAAGCAATGACCTCTGACAAAGACCTTCCTGAACTCTGGGTCTTCTGGGGAATCAAAGGAAGGGGAAAGATTAACAATGAATTCCTTTACCAGCGCAGGATAGAACACCCCAATGCTAGTGACAGTCCTTAGCATCTCGGCGTCGTGAAGGAGCTCCATAATCGCATCAATTTTCTGCGCCTCAGGGGATAATTCCTTTTCACGAAAAATGGCACGATGGTACACATATCTCCACTTGAGAACACCATCTTCTTTGTGGAAGGAGACATTATCCATGTGAGCAGCGGGGATATTCTTCGAGAGCTTTTGCCCTCCTACAGACCTCTTGTTTCCCAAAACCAAGAGGGATAACAGATTCTTCTTCTTCAACCACCTGGTCCTCAACAACCGGAGACAAGGGAGTCTGAGCCGACTTCTTAATCCGTTTCTTAATCATGCCCATCTTTTCCTTTTTCTTTTTCTGGACCGGGATGAGGACATCTTCCGGAGACTTCTTCTTCTTCCTCTTCTCTGACAGAAGAGTGGCTAAGCAAACATCATCATCTCTCTGAATCTTCTTCTTCAGAGATGCGAGAATGTCCTCTGCATCATCCTGAACATGATCTCCCTTCCTCTTTTGCCCCAGAGAAGATGTGGGCACATCTTTCGTGACATCTTCATTCAAGCCCATCATGCCTCCAATGGCATCCTCAGGAGTAGGCTCATGAACATCGGGAAGCGAATTCCTATCCCTAGAACTATCAACAGGGATATTATTAGAAGCTTTAGGGTTACCTCGAACAATCTTGTGAGGACTCTCGATATGGGATTCTCCAGAACGAACTTCTTTTTCAGGATCAGCTTTGTCTCGTGTCTTTTCTGTGGAGGAACTGCTGGAGCTTGCTTCTCCAGTGATGTCAGTGATGGAAAGAGCAGCTTTCTTGAGGATTGCGCTTCTGGCGGCGGAAAGAGATGGGTTCTTAGGAGGATCCGATGACCCAGCGATCGCACCTCCGGCCTGACCATCGGCGCGTATGCTGGGTCTCAGACCTCGAACCCTTACCCCGTGCATGTTGCTTTCTGCGCCAGGTTTCTTTGTTGCGACATTTTTCTTCTTCATTGTGGCTTTCTCCGAGGGAGTGGTAGTACTGATCCCACTTCTTGTGCCAACCATTTTGAATAAGATTTTTGGGAAACTGCCACACAGATAACTGTCAAAATGGATAAGAAAGCAAATATGGGAAACAAAGCTTAAGAGCGCCGAAGAAGAATGGGAAATTTCGAAATTCAAGCAAGAAATAACTTCCCCTTCTTTCTCGGGAGAGTAACCGTCTGCATGAGTGAGAACATGGCATGGAGAAATACGACGTCGTGACATGTAGTGGGCCTTGATCGTTCTTAGGCCCAGAGAGACAAGAATTGGCATTTTAGCCCGGCAAACCAGTCGAATTGGCCAACCAGATACATGGGCCCATGAGAGAAAAAACACAACAGTAATGTGAACAAGAATCAGCGAAGGATTAGCACATAAGTTAAGACCAAAAAATCCTCCGAAAAACAGTAATTGCTATTGATCAATAACGCATAACCCAAGAGAAGATCTGAGATTTTCAAACCGGTTAGCATCCAAAGCCTTGGTGAAGATATCTGCAAGCTGTTTCTCGGTGTGAATGTATTCGAGTTTGATCTTTTTTTCTTCAACAAGATCTCGAATGAAATGATGTCTGATCTCAATGTGCTTGGTCTTACTGTGTTGAACTGGATTCTTTGAGATGTTGATCGCGCTAATGTTGTCGCAGAACAATGTCATGACATCTTGTCCAACATCATATTCAGCGAGCATCTGCTTCATCCAGAGGAGCTGAGTGCAACTACTCCCAGCAGCGATGTATTCAGTCTCAGCTGTGGACAAGGAAACACAGTTTTGCTTATTGTTGAACCAGGAGATGAGGTTGTTTCCAAGATAGAAACATCCACCAGAAGTACTCTTTCGATCAACCGTGCTAACTTCCCAGTCAGCATCACAGTATCCCACAAGCGTAGAGGAAGTATCATAGGTATACAGTAAGCCAAAGTTAGCAATTCCTGAGATGTACCTTATGATTCGCTTAGCTTGAGCCAGATGACTAGCTTTGGGATTGGCTTGATAGCGCGCACATACACCTACTGAGTAGGCTATGTCTGATCGGCTGGCAGTGAGGTAAAGAAGGCTGCCAATAATACTCCTGTAGAGGCTTTGATCAACAGATTCTCCATGCTCATCCTTAGTGAGTTTGATGTGAGTAGCAGCAGGGGTCCGCTTGTGAGAAGATTTTTCCAGGCCAAACTTCTTCACCAAGTTTTTGGCATACTTACTTTGGGAAATGAAGATACCATCACTCATTTGTTTGATCTGAAAGCCCAGAAAGTAGTTTAATTCGCCGACCATACTCATCTCAAACTCTGACTGCATTTGTCGAACAAAAAGATCCACCATCTTGTTTGACATTCCTCCAAAGACGATGTCGTCAACATAGATCTGAGATATCATGAGATTGCCATTCTCCTTTTTCACGAACAAAGTCTTGTCAACGCCACCTCGGGTATAACCATTCTGCACAAGAAATTGGGTCAGTCTCTCATACCACGCACGAGGAGCCTGCTTAAGGCCATATAGAGCTTTTCTGAGTTTGTAGACATGTTGTGGAGAGCTGGGATCTGTAAACCCTTTTGGTTGTGCTACATAGACTTCCTCATTCAGGTACCCATTGAGGAAAGCACTCTTAACATCCATCTGATAGACGTTGAATTGCAGGTGACATGAGATGCCAAGCAGAAGTCTGATAGCTTCAAGTCTCGCAACCGGGGCAAAGGTTTCATCAAAGTCTACGCCTTCCACCTGAGAATAGCCCTGCGCCACAAGTCTAGCTTTGTTCCGAGTTATATTACCATGTTCATCAGATTTATTCTTAAAAATCCACTTAGTTCCTATGACATTTACATTGTCAGGTTTAGGAACCAGCTCCCAGACTTCGTTTCTTTCAAACTGACCAAGTTCTTCTTGCATAGCATTAACCCAGTATTCATCATCAATAGCCTCATTAACATTCTTAGGTTCAATCTTAGAGACAAAGCAGAGATTACCAATCATCTCCCGGTAGTTAACATGAGGTTTTGGACGAGTCTTTATTCCTTCACTGATTTCGCCAATCACCTCATGAGCTAGATGATTTTTCTGAACTCTTCGGGAAGGAATTCTCTGTTCAGTCTCAGGAGAGGATCCTTCATCAGGAACAATGTCGCTTACTTTGTCATCAGCATCAGTCCTGACATTTGGATTTCCAGTAGAGATGTCGTCCAAAGAGATTTCAGCGTCTGTCCTGACATCTGTGTTACTAGGAAAAACTTTATCCTCATCATTAGGACTGTTAGTAACATTATGGTCATCATTTATCACCACATTTATGGATTCCATCATAGTCTTAGTGCGTTTGTTAAAAACACGGTATGCACGACTATTTCTAGAATATCCAAGAAATATACCTTCATCACTTTTCGGATCAAATTTACGCCGAGGATCTCTGTCAGCAAGAATATAATAAACAGAACCAAAGACATGAAAGTATTTCACATTCGGCTTTCTCCCCCTCCATATTTCATAATGAGTGCTGGAAGTACCTGGACGAATAGTAACTCTATTGTGAATATGGCAGGCAGTATTGAGAGCTTCAGCCCAGAAATGTGGTGGAATATCCTTGGCCAACATCATCACTCTAGCCATCTCTTGGAGGGTTCGATTTTTCCTTTCAACAATTCCATTTTGTTGTGGTGTGATTGGAGCAGAGAACTCATGAGCTATCCATTCTTCAGTACAAAACTTAGCAAAGCTCATGTTCTCGAATTCCCTCCCATGATCACTCCGGATTCTGATCACTTTGCCTATGCTCTCTCCTTTTTCTCTCTGAACCTTCTTACATAGAGCTTCAAAAACAGCAAAAGTGTCAGATTTCTCACGAATAAAATCAACCCAAGTGTACCTGGAGTAGTCATCCACACAAACGAACACGTATCTCTTCCCTCCAAGGCTCTCAACCTGCATCAGTCCCATCAGGTCCATGTGAAGAAGTTCCAGAACACGAGATGTGGTAAGATGTTGCACCATCTTGTGAGACGTCTTGACCTGTTTCCCAATCTGGCACTCACCACAAATTTTTCCTTCTACAATTTTCAGATTTGGGATACCGATGATGGCTTTCTCAGAGACAATTTTATGCATGCTTCTGAGATTTAGGTGACCAAGCTTTTGGTGCCACAACTTGGTTTCGTCAACTTTGGTCAAGAGACAATTGCTGTTTGGTACGGGAGACCACAAATAGCAGTTGTCACGAGATCTGTTTCCTCGCATAAGTTCATCATGTTCTTCATTAATCACTACACACTTATCACGAGTAAAGTTGACATGCAAATTCAGATCACAAAGCTGACTAATACTAATGAGATTAGCAGTAAGTCCTTCTACCAACAAAGCCTCAGTCAGACAAGACATACCAGGATAGTTTAATTTACCTTTACCCACAATTTTTGCTTTTACTCCATCTCCAAAAGTAACATGACAGTTGGAATAAGGTTTCACGTTGGTCAGGAAGGTGTGATCACCAGTCATGTGACGAGAGCAACCACTATCGAAATACCAGTCATTCCCGGTGGATGCACTCAGAGATGTGTAGGCAATATTGGCACGATAGGAGGCATTTTTCACTCTCCATTCCAGCCGAGTAACAGGTTGTTGATGAGATGGGACATTCCTGTGGATGGACCTTTGCTGACGGATATTCCTCCCATACAATCGATAGCAAAAAGGGCGGATATGTCCCTTCCTACCACAATAATGGCATACCCAACGAGGTCTGTTGACAGGAGACCTGGTTGATCCAAATTGATGATGTCGAGAAAGATCATGAGACTTGTTGTTACCAGATGGTTGAGGCATGTTTCGCGACATCTGGCTAGTCTGCTTTTGAGGAACGAACGTAGTCTTGGAAGATGAAGCTCCATGGGTATATCCAAGCCCCTTCATGTTCTTCGCAGGCTTGCCGATGGTGAGGATTTTGTCAAGGCTGTCAGTCCCAGAGTTCAGCATCCTGACAGTTTTAGTCATGTGCTCGAGTTCGCCATTCAGCCTACTGACTTCCTTCTTCAGATCCACAATCGTCTCCAGGAGCCTTGCCTTATCTTCAGTCAGGGTAAGGATAAGAGCACTCTGTTTGTCTAGAATCTGGGATTCCTCAACCCATTTGGTGTGCAAGGTATTGTAAGCTTCATTCATAGCATCATCAGATAGTTCTTCGTCTAGAACATATTTCTGAGAGCATTCACCAAATTCATTAGTAGACTCATGAGTATGGACAGAGGCAGTAAAGGCTACAAAGTTACTTATCTGATCTGAGTCGCTTTCTTCATCTTCTTCATCCGAAAGAGTAGCGTTGTATCCCTTTTTTTGTTTCTTGAGGAAGTTGGGACACTCCTTTTGAATATGACCAAAACCTTCACATTCGTGGCACTGAATGCCTTTGCCTTTCCCAGATCGTTCACCATTTTTACTATTCCTGTGAGGATAAGTGTTCTTCTGGAATCGTTGTTGGAAATTGTCCTTGACATCTTGTGGGACATTTTTCCCATTCATCTGGTTGAGTCTTTTCATGACCCTGCCATAGTTTTTTGCAAACATAGCTATAGTATCGTCAATATCATTATCAGAGTCTGAGTATACCTGATCCCTTTGTTCATGAACAGAACTTTTGAGGGCCATTCCTCTTTGTTTCTTTTCCACCTTAGGAAGTGAGAGCTCAAACGTCATGAGAGATCCCATTAGTTCGTCGAACTTCAACGTCTTTAGGTCATGAACTTCCTCAATGGCCGTGATTTTCATTTTGAATCTAGAGCTCAAAGCTCTCAGGGTTTTTCGAACAAGATCTTCATCAGTCATTGGTTTCCCGAGAGAATATGATTCATTGGCGAGGTCACGAATGCGAACGTTGAACTCAGCGACTGTTTCATCCTCGAGCATCGTGAGGGCTTCAAAATTGGTTGTGAGATATTGAAGCTTTTGTTCACGGACCTTTGTAGTTCCCTCATAGGCAACAGCGAGGATTTCTCAGGCCTCTTTGGCAGTAGTGCAAGTATTTATCAACCTGAAGACATCTTTATCAACACCGTTAAATATAGCATTTAGAGCACGGGAGTTACCAAGGGCCGCCTCATCTTCAGTGGGGGTCCAGTCCTTTTCGGGTTTTGTGCCAGTACGGGCTCCTTTGTCATCAGTCGTCATAGGAGCTTCCCACCCGTGTATCACAGCTTTCCATGTTCGGCTATCAAGGGACTTCAAGAAAGCGGTCATGCGTGCCTTCCAATATCCATAGTTGGTTCCGTCGAGTACTGGAGGGCGATTGACAGAACCTCCTTCTCGGGAACTATCCATAATAGGCAATCAGAAGAAAAAAACAGGAAACCACCTAAGAGATCAAGGTGCCCGCTCTGATACCAATTGAAATTCTGATTAGTTGCAAAGGCAAGATGTCGCACACAATGTGTTGACAATGTGTCCGACAACTTGCTTGAACACAGATATGGATAAACAACAAAACAGTGCAGTAAACAAAGTACACAAGATATAGTTACCCAGTTCGGTGAAACACACCTACATCTGGGGGCACGTTGCCAGTGGAAAGGATTTTCACTATCTTGTAGTCAATAGTACACACAAGGTTTGTATCTGATTACAATCAACAAATCAATAAAACCTAGAGACTATTACTACCAGTGATCACCTAGACAGGGACTCCCCCTGAATTTGAGCTCCGTCTCAATTCCACTCTTCGAGCAACCTCCTGGCTCGGATGACCTTCAGTCTTCAGCAGTACGTGAACCTTCAATCACGAGAACACAAGAACCCAACTCTCACATACACTCAATCTGTGGAACAGTGTTTGAGAGAATACACCACTTAAAACCAAAACACACAGCCTCCCAGTCCGCCGGTCTTGCACGTCTAAGAGCTCTGAGTGTTTGATCAAAAGTGTCAAGGCTGCTAAGGGAGAGCGCATGGCTTTTATAGCAGCTGGACAATCCTGGAAGATATCTCGGGTTTCCTTACCCGGCCTCAAGCGAATATCACAGAATAAAACCTCCATCAAAGCGAATATCATGCAATGAAAACAGCAGCGAAAGATATCTTGTAATGAAGGCTCCAGCGAGGCAGATATCTTGTAATGAAGACAGCAGCAAGGTAATAACACAACAATAAGTCACCAGCAAAGCAATCTGTCAAAACTGGAAACTTGCCGGAAATACTGTCTGCACACACGAGGAAAGATGTCAAACCAGAAGTGAAAACATAACACCCGACATCTTTCCATACCACTTGCACTAAAAAATAAAGCCAACAAAACAACGTATCAACACATAATATTATTTACACTTCTTTTAAAATGATTGAGCAAAATAAAAAAGACTAAAAATATTAGATACAAAACCATTAAAATAAACCATTTATTTCAAGCTTGCGTGGATCTAAAATCAATCTTCCACCATCGTCATGTTCATTAGGTTTTCTCTCCTCGGTGTACTCGAAAAGTCAGAATCAGAATCAGGGGATTTAGCCAAAAACGAAGACCCTACAGTAGCGCATTCAAGAGGATCGTTTATGAAGATTTGTTTTGGAACTGAATGTTCTTCTTTAAGAAAATCTCATGTGTTCTTTTTACAAGATAAGACTTCTTGAAATGGGGTGAGCTCTGCCCTTCTGTACCAGAACATTGAATATCAACTTCCTAAAATCTGGATACTTTATTTGTAAAAAAAAAAAAAAAGAGATCGAGATGGATTCATCAAATCGTTTTACCTCTTTGTCTCTTCGGATTTGTGCTATGAAACACCGAACGGAACACTTTTATAGTCTTCTTGTTCGCTCCGATGTCTTCAAGATGTTTTTTTTTTGTTTATGAAACACAGAGAGAGAGAGATTGATTTTTATTTATTTATTTATTTATAATAAACGACCTTCCGTTGTTACAACTGAATTCTTGAGTGAATTATAGTCGAACATTGTTAAAACATTGTCAAAATAACATAGTAAGTTCCAGATGTATCTTAAAATTATATATATATATATATATATATATATATATATATATATATATATATATGTAGATAATCAGTTCGTGATCTCGTCTCACCTTACAGCTCGGTTTCATTCAAGCTCGGTTTCACTCCAGCTCGTGTAAGCACTTATTCGTTCTCTCTCGTCAGTCCGCTCCCCCTGACCTTCACCTCGTCACCTCGCTAGCTCATCACCTCGCTAGCTCGTCACCTCACGAGCTCGTCACCTCGTCACGCCGTCACTTCTCCTTACTCCTGACAGGTGTATCTCGGGAACCCACACTCCTTGGAACTCACCTCACTTGGGAAAAGTGTTGCATTTATTTTTCATTCTATTTTCTATGTCTTGTTCTTTGTGTAGTATTTATTATTCTCTATTTCCTAGAAGTAGTTATTACGCATATTTATTACACTGATCATGTATCTAGTCCAGTCTAATGTATCCACCATATGTGTAAATAAGTGATACAATTTCATATCAAGATAAGCAGAATATTTCTCAGATTCGACTCTCTCTCTCTCTCTCTAAATATCTACAATATATATATATATATATATATATATATATATATATATATATACAAGCAAAATGCCCGCGCGTTGCTTGATGTCTTTTAACAGTAAATTATTGAAATAATAAAAAAAAATTAATGATGAACATGACGTCAAATAACTTACTAATTGTTAAGATTACATCAATAATATTTCATACATATATTTACATATCTTAATTTATAATGACTGAATTGTATAACTCAAATTGTACCAATGTTATATTTTATTTTACTTCAATGAAAAAAGTTATATACACATATACAATAATTACCATATTACAAATCCTATTTCTAAAAATCAAATAGAGAATAAATACAAAATTGCAAATATAGATTATATATACATCTAAGTAAGGAAATTTTCTTCATAGTTAATATTTGTATTATTATTGAAAATCACAAAATTTTTTTTTTTTATAAAATACACATTTCTAATTATAAATAAATATTTAGCTTCTACACCTTTTTCTTTATTGTTTTTTACATGTAATTTGAGATAGTTGATACAAAACATATACGAAATAGATCAATAACATCATTGTAAATATAAGAGAAACTACATCGAAGACAATATGCAAAGTTGCAAATACAGTCTATGATGCTATATTTTTGTGTGTTTTTATTAAAATTGCTCTACAAATGTGTATTATTCTAGTGGGCTTTTATAAAGCCCATCTGAAACCCTACTACCCCATTATCTCCTCCGCATTTCTCTTTTCACAGCCGCTTCCCCCTCTCTCTATACCGCTCGTCAATGGCGAAACCTCCATTTTTTACTACCACCAAAAATACATATGCAAATATGTGGCTGCGGTGAAACGTCTATGGTATCGGTCTCGGTATCACATAGTTCGTATTCGATTTATGTTTGGTTTAAGTTTTTGGAAAAAAATTTCAAAAAATTTTGAAGTTATTTTGTAAAAGAGTAAAGAAAACTGAAAACAAATAAAAGGTGTTTTGGGAAATTTTTTTCTTCTCTTCTTCTTCTTCTTCTCCTTCTCCTCATCTTCTCTTTTCAGTTTTTCAAAAATAAGAATGAAAACTGTACCAAACACTTTTTTCAGTTTTTCAATTTCTCAAAAACAAAAATGAAAACTGTACCAAACAGTTTTTTGAAAACAACTACAAAATAATTTTTCAATACAACTACAAAAATTAGAAAATAGAAAACAAAAACTTTTTTAGTTAACTACCAAACACAACCTATACCCCTATTTTTTGATTCTCTGTAGGGTTTTCTTTTTTTTGTTTCATTTGCCCAAAATAAGAAAAATAAGTATTTAACTTGTTATAAGAAAAATATTTCTTTCTTTCTGATGCAAAAAAACTTTTCCCAAAAAATCCCAGCCTCTCATCAACGAAAAGAATGAGACCACCACTTCTCCATCCACGGGTGAAGGCTACTTCGCCGATCAGGTCTCATTTTGATGATGTTGTGATTTAAGTTCTGCTAACATTTTTTTGGAAATATTATGGAGGGATTTTTTTATTTTATTTTTTCATGGTAAAACACTTATCTGGGTATTAGTATTAAGCAATTTTCTATAAAAAGACTAATAAAAATAAAGCTTATATATTTCCAATTTGTTGACAGATGCTCCATTATTTTTTTAAGGGGAAGATCTTCTGAACTTCATCAAGTAGGATCTTCTGGTAATCCTTTCCTATCAAAACAATTTAATTAATCTATTTTTTTTTTGTGCGATACTCGATCTCTCATGAGTCCAGACAACTTTATTTATAATAAAAATTGGTAAGCTTTTCTTTCTTTCTCTTGATTGTTCTCGATTGTATTTGTTTTCTCTCTCTCTCTGATTAGGCTTTTTCTTCGTCTCTTACTTTCTTTCGGATATTCTGTCGTTCCCTTTCATCTGACGTTTTTTTTTGTTCTATTCTGAAATATACACTTTTTCTCCATACTGTTCTAATTTATTTGATCATTTCCCCATGTTCGTCAAGATTAGTTCTGCGCTGATGTCGAAGTTGAAGGTCTAGATCTTCCGGCTTATTTACTATCTTAGGCTGAGTATTGCGGATCACATACACTCGGCTTCGAGGACTGCCATTGCCGCATCTTCAACTTCAAGTGGTGGTTCAAACTGATCCACGGGTGAATGTTACCTCGCCGATCAGGTCTGATTTTGTTACGTGTGGTGATGGAGGAAAAGTGAGACCGAACAGAATGAACAAAAAAAAGTAAAAGAATGAACAAAAGTAAAAGAATGAACAAAAGATTAAAAAAAGAAGTTAAACACAACAAATAGAAATTAATTGTGGTCAGATTGTTACATATTGATGTACAATGGCTGAATTTGTTGTATTGGTCTGATTGTAGTTTTGAAGACGAAAGAGCAGAAGTTGGTGTCGATTTCTTCGGTGAAGGAGCATGGAATATATAGGCCGCTTGGAAAGAAATGAAAAACTTTCCAGAAATTTCATGAAATAGCTGTTGATGATTTTTGCAATGCAAATATCTGGAGAATTCCAGACAATTAATTTACTTCGGGCAGCTCCAACGATTTAAAACTGTCATATGTGGATGTCGTTTTGTATTCCAGAATATTCTAAGTCAGAGTGGCATTTTTGTGATTTTTTTTTTCTTTTAGGAGTAGTTGTAATATTTTAATCAGAATGACATTGGCATGCCTTGTAATTATGAGACTTTTAAAAGGTATTTTTGTCAAATTTTTTAAGTGTACTGTAGACTTAACAGTAATATGAGTCTGCGTGAACAGTGATTCCGGATTCTCCTTTATATATATATAATAATGCGTGTTGCAGCACTGATGATTGTTGATTGCCTTCTCATCTTGGAAATCTTCCGTGAGCATATTTCAGACGAGTCTCTCTTTTCTTGTTCAAATGAGACGCCCGATGCTTCATGAGTTCAGCGGGACCCGAGAAGACTCTCTTATAGAAGGACCATACGAACTGCTCTCTCATAAGCTTCACAGGAGTGATATTTTTCTTCCTGCCCACCATGATGATGATGATCAGAGGATGAGAGTAGAGAGAGCTTCACATAGCAAGGATGATCGCCGTTCAATTAGGATTAATATCACTTGGACCACATCTTTAATGGGTGTCTAATGAATTTTTCAACAGGTAGCAAAATTGATAATGGAAGACTAGTTAATTACCTAATTTGTTTTTTTTTTATTACTTCTACGAAACATTCAAATAAAATAAGATCTAAAGACACAAAAATACAAGAGAGGAACATCTTTCTCATGCAAGGCAAAACACATATGTCGGGATAAGTATAACTTTAATTAAGTACATATTATAAGGATCATCTAGTGTTAGAAATATAAGAAGAAAAACTCCTTTTAAACATTATATTGATATAGTGGTTAAAACTTCAGTAATAACAATGAATACGTAATAATGGTTATGTTCTTCAGCAAAATATTATTATATTGGTAATTGTTGACCTGTAAAATTAGTACAACAATATCTCACGAAAATACACAGACTCCGAGTACAAGGGCTCCGAGTACAGAGATGATTTAGGCAAGACTTTCTCTTTATACAGACGAATCTAATACAAGAGAGCAGTGTTTTCTTGAGGTTCTAAGTGAAAGAAAGTGCGTGAAAAAGTTCCTCCTCAGTTCTGTGCCGCAGCCTCTATTTATACTCGTCTGGTGTGGCCTCGTGGTCGTGTCTCTGGCGGTTATTCCGGGGAACGTGGGGTGATCAATCCCACGTTCTGGACGGTTTTGGGTAACTGCCTCTTACCTCTCGCTGAGGTGGACGGTTAATACTCTTCGTATGGTTCCTGAACCGTCAGGGTGTGCGTTTTAGAGTTTGAAACTTGTTTTCTTTTGGTTTTGACTAGTCTTTGACCCACGTTCTTCTCTTCTCTCCGAAGTTCTGATCGGTGGGTTTCGTTCTTAACTTATGAACGGTTCGTTCCTTTTCAATGGATGGCCCTTGGGTTTACTTAACCTGAGCTCGGTGCTGGATTCCTCTTGCTGCTCGGGAGTCCAACTATTCTACTCGGTGTCCGACTAATTTATCCCGTAACAGCTGCCCTCCAGTTTCTTAGTATTATTAGCAAAAATGGTAAGGAACTATTTCGGTTTTACTCATGACCGTGTTCATCTTTGCTTATTTGTCTCGGGACGATCCGAGTAGAATTCTACATTCTTTTCTTTTTTGCAAGACATCGTACGACGTCGTTTGTCTTTTGGCATTGCTGAACCGTGGCGTCTTTTTGCTTCGACGGTCAGATGTGTTTGGCTTCTTGGACAAGCTTAATCCTCGCCGTTCGTGTGGTCTCTATATAAGGCCTTTTCTCAACTTTTGGCTTAATTTTGCTTTTTCTTCTAAATTTTAGTCTCGGAGCGTTCTCGGCTTGATCTGCTTATTCAGACAGTGCTCTTAGCTCTCTCGCTTTTTGCTCAGATCTTCCGATCTTCAATTTCGCGGGTAAGGCTTTTTTATCATTGATCTGATACATTTTTTTTTGTTTTGAGATCGTTATTCGGTGATCTGTATTTTCCTTTATTTCTCGTATTCGGACCCTTCGGACTTTAGGGATCTTAGTTTCTCACCTTCCTTAGGGCTATGGGAGGACTTGCGCGTCCTGATCTGAGTTTTGACTCCCGCGTCGTTCGACGGTCGGAGCCTGATCCCGATAGCGTTATCTTGTCGGATGGGTCCACGTTTCCTTTCCTCAGGAGTCGCGTTTGGTACCATGTTCCAAAGATAGGATGGGACCGCCCTGTAATGGCTTTTGATGAATCATGCGTGTATCCCAGTCCTGAGTCCGAGGGGGTTGATAACGAGAAAAAAGGTTTTTGACTCGTCTTCCCTGTCGTGTAGGGATACTATGGTTTTGGAGATATCGTCTTCGTCCGCTTCTTCGAGGGAGAGCGGGTCGGAATCTCGTGATTCGACGAGCCTTTCTTTTTCGCAAGACCGAGGAGAGGGCTCTTCTCAAGGCATTCCGGGTCCGAGTAGGAGGACATTTGGGGTCGATCTCCCAGAGGAAGAGGACGAGGCCTTGGTCTTTGAACGGAAAGAGGGCCAGTTTTCGGCCAAGGTTTGGACTTCTCGGGTTACCGAAAAATATATACAAGAGCTGAGGGAGGAATTTGAGATAGCTGAGGGAATTATTATCTCGGCACCTTTGGAACATGAGAGGGCCGATCAGCATCCTGCCGGGAAGATAGCGTTCAATAAGGCTATTTTGAACGTGATCGGAGGGTTGCCAGTGCATCCTCTCATTTCCCAGTTCGTTTCTGACCTGGGTTGTTCTCCTACCCAGCTCGTCCCCAACGTGTATAAGATTTTTGTTGGGATGGCCGTGCTATGGGCGAAAGTCTATGATCGCCCTGTCACTTTGCAAGACTTTTCGCAGTATTACTCGTTTAAGTCGGCTCCAGGGCAACATGGTTACTATTATGCTCGGGCCAATGATGATCAGTCTAAGGTGGTTACTCGCCTTCCGACCAGCCAGAAAAATTGGAAAGACTATTTCTTTTGGGTTGAAGGGAACGCTTCTTATGAAAGGTGCCCCATAAGGGCTTCGTTCTCGGAACTGGGTGTGACTCTGGTTCAGAATTCTTATTTGATAAACTGGGCCAGGTGTTTGTTCTGGTTTTCTCATATGTTTTATGTTTGGTTCCAGGTTCCCTTCCACAATATCCCGAGGACGAGCGACCACTCCACTCAGAGATCTTTGATATTTCAAAGGCTGATCGGTCGACATTTGTGTTGTCGGACCCAGATCTGCTCGACCAATATTATTATTACCCCTATTCGAGTGAGTATTCTATTTGTCCCTTATCAACTTGCATATGTTCCAGTCTTTTCTCGTTTTCATTTTTTGTTTCTTAACAGAGATTGCCCAGATGGCGAAAAAGAAAACCGCTCCCGAGCTGATCCCTCCCAATCCGAAACGTGTTAAGGCTTCCAAGGCTTCGGCTGCCAGCAAGCGGGCGGCCTTGTCTACTTCGAAGGTTTCGGAGCCTCCGAGCTCTTCTCCGGTGAAAAGCCTGGCCGAACCTTCTTCTGCCTCCGACCCTCTGGCTCCGGTTGTTACCTTCCTTCATGAGCGTTTTCCTGCCGAGAAGGTCCAGGAGGTTCTCGGGTCTGAGCCTTTAGAGAGGCTTAACCAGGCCACCGACTCGGTGGTTTCAGTACGTTTTTACTCATCTAGTCGGCATCTTTTCCCTTTCTTGACAACTTGTTGTAGCTGACCTTTTGATCATCACAGAGCTTCGTCAACATGACCGGTCTTGTCGGGCTGCTAGGTCCGAGCTCACCTCTTTGAGACAACGGAATGATCGATTTCTCAAGGAAAGAGATGCGGCCAGGGACGAGACAGCCAAGGTTCGGTCAGAGCTTGCTCGGAAGTTCCGAGCAGATCTTGAGGCTGCTCGCTTAGCGGCGGTGGAAGAGTACAAAGCTTCCGAGGACTATCGCGACATGCGCGATGATCTCTATACCGCTGGAATGACCGAGGCCGTTCGGCTCCTTGGTCCGAAGAATCCTACTCTGGATGCGACGGACCTCGATCTCGATTCGGAGTCAAGAGCTAGCGATGATTTGGGTGGAGGAGGCGACCAGGAGTAGAACTTATATTTTATTTTTTTCTTTTTAATTTCTGTTAACCCGCTCGGGTTTTGAACAATTGATCCGTGGTCGGATCTTTTATTATGTAATTTTTGTTAACCCGTTCGGGTTTTGAATAGTTGATCTGTGGTCGGATTTATAATCCGTGTGTTGATTTATCTAAGTTTCTGACTTTGGCGAAAAAAGAGTAAAAAGTATTTCTGAATTTTGGCAAAATAAAGTATAACTAAGTAGATTTTCTCTAAGTTTTTAAAGCAACTGAAACAAGTGATTATCCTGCCGCCTAGTTTATTTTGCCAAGAATAATAAAAATTATGCGATTAAACACCGAGTATTGAAGCAAAAGATAATTAACTTATGAAATTTGAGAGTACGTGCGACCAAGCCGCTTTTTGAATTGTAAAAACAACACTTGCGACCAAGCCGCTTTTTGAATGTTTAAAAGATAAAAAATTTAAACGTAAAATCGGCGAAGGTGCTCAGCATTCCAGGGGTTTTTCTCCATATCGCCGCTCAACTGTTGTAGTCGGTAGGCCCTGTTTCCGAAGTCTTCTCGGATGAAGTAGGGTCCTTCCCAGTTTGCGTTGAAGGCTCCTTCCTGGTGGATTTTGGTGTGGAGAAAAACTCTTCTGAGGACTTTGTCGCCGACTTTAAATGATCTTGGTCGGACTTTCCTGTTGAAATACCGAGTAACCTTTTGCTGGTTAGCTAGATTTCTTAATCTGGTTTTTTCTCTTTTTTCTTCTAACAGGTCTAGGTTAATTTTTAGAATGTCGTTGTTTACCTCTGTTGAGTAATTTTCTCTCCTTACTGTTGGTATCAAGACGTCGGTCGGTATGGCCGCGTCGGAACCGTATGCGAGGGAGAAAGGCGTTTCGCCGGTTGCGGAGTGCTCGGTGGTTCTGTACGACCAGAGAACTTCTTGGAGCATATCCACCCACTCTGACTTTTGTTCGCCTAACTTTGTTTTTAAGCCGTGTTTTATTGTCTTGTTGACTGCTTCCACCAAGCCGTTGGACTGTGGTCTGACTGGAGTAGAAAAAACCTTGTTAATGCCATATTTTTCGCAAAAACTTTTGAAAGAATCGCAGTCGAACTGAGTTCCGTGGTCGGATACAATTTTGACTGGTATTCCAAACCGAGTAATAATATTTTTCCATACAAATTTCTCAATTGCATGGGCTATTATTTTATTTAAGGGCTCGGCTTCAACCCATTTTGAAAAGTAGTCGATGGCTACAATCGCGTACCTGCATCCGCGTCGGCCTGTTGGCAAAGCTCCGATTAGGTCTATTCCCCATTCTGCGAATGGGATCGGGCATGAGAGGGAGATGAGTGGATTAGGTGGAAGCCTCGGGATGTTTGAAAACTTTTGACACTTGACGCATTTTTGCGTCATGCGCCGAGCATCAGCTTTTAATGTTGGCCAGTAGAGTCCTTGCCAGATGATCTTTTGTGCCAATGCTTCGCATCCGATGTGACTTCCGCATATCCCTTCATGGATCTCTTTGAGAGTGTACTCGGCTTCGTCTTCATCTAGACATTTGAGTAGAGCCTGAGAAAATCCTCTTTTGTAGAGATTCTGACCTTCGAGGAAATATCGAGCAGCTCTGAATTTCAAGCTTCTAGCCTCATTTTTCTCTTTGGGCAGAGCTCCGTGCTGCAAGTATTCCCTGATCGGAGTTTGCCATGACTTTCGTTGATCGACCTGAAGCACATGGAGAGCTTGCTCAATGCTAGGTTGCTCAATTTTGATCACTGGGATTGATTCCGAGCCGGATCCTTGAGTAGCATGCTTCGCTAATGCATCGGCCTCTTCGTTCATGGCTCTGGGGACTTGGGTGATTTCGCAAAGTTCGAATTTGCTTGCTAGGTTTCTAGCTTTCTCGGCATATAGCGACATCTTTTCGCCTTTTGCCTGAAATTCACATTTCATTTGATTAACAATTAACTGAGAATCCGAATATACTTTGAGCCTTTTGATTTCTAAATCTTTTGCTATTTGTAGCCCATGTATCATGGCTTCGTACTCAGCTTCATTGTTTGAAACATTAAAATCGAATTTTAAAGCGAATTTTACCTTGTCTCCTTCTGGACTGGATAGCGCAATTCCGACCCCGGACCCCTTTTCGTTGACTGCTCCGTCTACATACATGTCCCAAATTGGGAATTCAACTGGTCTGTATGTGAATTCTGCAATGAAGTCAGCAACTGCTTGCCCTTTGATTGCTGGTCGGGGGCTGAAGCGTATATCATACTGTGTCAGCTCAATCGACCATTTCATTAGCCTTCCGGACACGTCAGGTTTTTGCAGCACCTGGCGCAGTGGGAAATTGGTGAGGACTGTAATCGGATGCGCGAGGAAGTAGTGTTTTAGCTTCCGAGAAGCAGTGATGAGGGCGAAAGCTAGCTTTTCGAGTTCCGGGTATCTTCCTTCCGCCTCGTTAAGGCGCCGTGAAGTATAATAAACCGGGACCTGGTGTTTTCCCTCATTTTTGATCAGCGCTGAACTCACTGCATGCTCCGATACGGCTAGGTAAATTTCCAGGGGCTCTCCTTCCTGTACTTTTCTTAAAGTCGGAGGCCATGCCAAGTGCTCTTTTAGGGACTCGAAACTCTCATCGCATTGCTTGGTCCATTCAAATTCCTTGGAGCCTCTGAGTACATTGAAGAAGTGAATGCTTCGATCGGTAGACCTTGAGATAAAACGACTCAATGCAGCTATGCATCCTGTCAATTTTTGCACTTCTTTGATGTTTCGTGGTGGTCTCATGTTCCATAGGGCTGTGATCTTCTTTGGATTCACTTCGATGCCTCGTTCATGAACGATGAAACCTAAGAATTTATCTGCAGAGACACCAAACGTACATTTTAGAGGGTTTAGTTTCATGCGATATTTCCTTAGAAGTTCGAATGATCTTCTAAGATCATTCGTATGTTCGTCTATTTTTCGGCTTTTAACTAGCAAATCATCGATGTATGCTTCCATCGTAATCTCGAGTAATTCAGCGAACATTCGATTTACTAATCTTTGATACGTCGCTCCAGCATTTTTTAACCCAAAGGGCATTACTGTGTAGCAGTATAGCCCTCGATCAGTTATGAATGCCGTGTGATCTTGGTCGGGACCATACATAGGGATTTGATTGTAGCCAGAGTAGGCATCCATAAAGCTTAGAATTTCATGACCTGCTGTGGCGTCTACTAACTGATCTATTCTCGGCATAGGGAAACTATCTTTAGGGAAAGCCTTGTTCAGATCTGTAAAATCCACACAAGTTCTCCATTTCCCGTTAGGTTTCTTGACCAGGACAGGGTTGGCTACCCATTTAGGATATTTAGTTTCTTTTATTGATCCGTTAGAAATCAGTTTGTCTACTTCTTCTTTTAGGGCTGTATACCTTTCGGAGTTTAAAGCCCTTCTCTTTTGTCTGATAGGTTTTTCTTTAGGATCTATATTTAACCTATGACATGTTATTTGAGGATCTATCCCTGTCATGTCGGACTGTGACCAGGCAAATATATCTAAGCTATTAGATATGAGAGTAATTAAGTTACTTTTGGTACCTGATTCAAGATATTTTCCAATCTTGAGCTTTTTCTCAGGTTGTTTTAGATCTGGAGCGATTTCCTCGACTTCGTCTCCTGGGCCAATTTCTTCTCGGCTCGGAAGGCGTGGGGCGAAGTCCGAGTCGATCATCATAACTTTTTGGACATCTTTGTCCTGACTCTCTTTGAGATAATTTGCATAGCAGCTCCTTGCAATAGCCTGAGTTCCGACTACTTCGCCTACCCCGTGCTCGGTAGGAAACTTCATCTTCAAATATTCTACGGAAGCGATAGCCCCGAGAGACTGCAAGGTTGGCCTGCCAATGTTCGCGTTGAATGAAGATTTTCCGGGGACCACCACCCACGTCGTGTTAGTGGTTTTGCTCCTCGGGCTTTCTCCCACAGTTATTGGGAGTGGTACTACTCCCTTAGGCTGGATTGAGTCTCATGTGAAACCATAAAGATTTTCAGGAGAAGGAGCTAATGCATCTTGCTTAAGACCCATCTTGTTGAACGTGTCTTCATAGAGCACGTCGACAGCACTCCCAGTGTCCACCAATATTCGGTGTACATTCTTGTTACCGATAAGAGCTGATATGACCAATGGATCGTTGTGAGGAAACATCACCCACCGAGCATCTTCTACCGTAAAGGTGATAGGCTTCGAGCTAGGTTTGGCTATCTTGTTAGGCCTTTGCTCGGATGTAAACAAGATTTGTCGGGGTCCCGCGTAGGCTTCTCTTACATAGCTCTTTTGAGCGCTCCTTGAAGTTCCTCCCACATGTGGTCCTCCGACTATGAGTGAGATTTCAGCATACGCCTCACCTTTCTGTTCCTCTTGATCCCCTTGCTCGGCCTTGAATTTCTTCAACGCTCCTCTTCGGATTAGAGCTTCTATAGCTTCTTTGAGGTTGAAACAGTCGGCAGTGCGGTGACCGATGTCCGCATGGAAAGCACAATATTTTGTTTTATCTCTCCTTGAGATATCTTTCTTGATCGGTCTTGGCTTAGGAAAATCTTCTTTGTCCTGTGTAAGACTAAATATCTCCTCTATCGGGGCATTAAGCTTATGATATTTATCGAACTTACTGGAAAAGGGTTTCAGAGGTCCTGCTCCCGACCGGCTCTTCTTCGGTGGGCGGTTGTCCTCGGAATGTCATTCCCTATGCTCTTCTCGGTAGCTCTTTGGCTGCTTTGCTTTTCTTGCCGCCAGCCTTGCTTCCTCTGCGTTGATATACTTCTGGGCTCTCTTCAGAAAATCGTTGTAATCCCTTGGACTAGTCTTCTGAAGCGACCACCAGAATTCTAATTCTGTTCGGACGCCGGAGGAGATCCCGAAGAGCTTAAAGTCTTCGTTCAGATCGTCAACTTGAAGAGCTTGTTCCGAGTAGCGATTAATAAAGTCTTTTAGAGATTCGTCATGGGCTTGTCTCACCGCTAGCAGCCTTTCTTTGGGAGTTTTCCCTGAGCTGGAGCCGACAAATTGTTCCATGAATTTTCTAGATAGCTGTTTCCAGGATCCTACGGAGTTTGGTTTTAGTTTTTTGTACCACCTTTTGGCTGAGCCAGTTAGAGTGATAGAGAAAGCTCTGCACATAACTTCTGGTCCGGCTCCTTGCAACAGCATCCAAGAAGAAAAGGTGTCTATATGGTCTCCCGGGTCGGTCTTTCCATCGTATACTGGGATGCTTGGCATCCTGAAACGATCAGGCAGCGGGTGTTCTAACACGCGTGCTGTGAAAGGGGAGACAACTTCTCCAACTTTCGGAATAGACTCATTCTGACCTAGGGCTACCTCTTCGATTCGACGTTCCAATCTTCTAAAATTTGTTTTGTTGGTGCTTGCACTGTCTTCGGTCTCCGAGCTTTCTAAGCTGTGCCTGAAAGTGCTTGAATGACCTTTGTCCATGGTGGGCTGGTACCGATCAGGAATCTTTTCCTGACTGTACTGCTCCTTCTCGGACTCAGAATCATCTTCCATCCTCTCATACCGATCTCTAGCATGTCTCCGAGGTTTCTTAACCTGCGGATCCTGCCCGATGGGTTCTTTCCCTGATCGGTGTGAGGGCTCTTCATCTGGGATCACTATTGCGCTTCGCAGTGTGACCTTTTTCGCCTGCAGTCTTCTCTTCAATTCCCTGTTATTTGCCTCTAAGACTGAGAGACGCTCTTGCATCTGTCTGAACTGTTCTTCGAGGCTGGGTTCCGGGAGAAGTTCAGCTATTTCTTCCGAGGTGAGAGGCAGGGTGCGGTTATGGTGTTCTATCTCCGTTTCCTGGTTAGAGACAGCGTTCACGGGTGCGGACGAGCTAGCCATATTCTTCAGCTGGTCCCCCTCCTTCTAGCGCCAACTGTTGACCTGTAAAATTAGTACAACAATATCTCACGAAAATACACAGACTCCGAGTACAAGGGCTCCGAGTACAGAGATGATTTAGGCAAGACTTTCTCTTTATACAGACGAATCTAATACAAGAGAGCAGTGTTTTCTTGAGGTTCTAAGTGAAAGAAAGTGCGTGAAAAAGTTCCTCCTCAGTTCTGTGCCGCAACCTCTATTTATACTCGTCTGGTGTGGCCTCGTGGTCGTGTCTCTGGCGGTTATTCTGGAGAACGTGAGGTGATCAATCCCACGTTCTGGACGGTTTTGGGTAACTGCCTCTTACCTCTCGCTGAGGTGGATGGTTAATACTCTTCGTATGGTTCCTGAACCGTCAGGGTGTGCGTTTTAGAGTTTGAAACATGTTTTCTTTTGGTTTTGACTAGTCTTTGACCCACGTTCTTCTCTTCTCTCCGAAGTTCTGATCGGTGGGTTTCGTTCTTAACTTATGAACGGTTCGTTCCTTTTCAATGGATGGCCCTTGGGTTTACTTAACCTGAGCTCGGTGCTGGATTCCTCTTGCTGCTCGGGAGTCCGACTATTCTACTCGGTGTCCGACTAATTTATCCCGTAACAGTAATGATACGCGGCTGAAAAATACAAGATTTTACAAGCTTTGGAGAGTCTTGTTCCCTCCCAATCCCAAGGAAACCATCCCAATTCTTTGCTCAATATTTGCTTTCCTATTCCTTTAATTCACGTCTCATTTATTACCAAGTAATTGGTCAAACTAGCTATTAGTTTTTAATTACCATGCTGCCTTTAAGGTCCTAAAATATGATTAATACCACAACAAATAAAAAGGGTTTATATAATTGTCACGGTGCATATCCAATCTATACCCTTTCGATTAGGTAATACATATAGTGAATGGTAAAAGAAACATTTGATAACCGTTTCCTATTCTGAATCTGCTGATTTATTTAATTACCCGAACACCTAACCTTTTCATGTGTTTTTGGGAAGTGGTTAACCTCTCTTGTCGAATTTTAATTGCAATTATCATATAGCAATAGTAGAGTTTATGATAGGGATAATTCTAAAAATATGACATCTTGGTAGTGTTTTTTCTCAATATTCAATATGAGCCATTTATTCTAGAACTATTAACAGTAATGTCATGAAAAACAGTTGTTTAATAACATTTTATCATATAACATTTTGCCATTAAAATGTCGTTAATGTAGTTTTTTTTCATGATAATGAGTGAGATATGTACAAAAAGACAACATGTGAAAATACAAATATATCCTCAAAGTAATTTGGTCGAAATTCATTAATACAAATATATTAAATACTTACATAACATTACCATGGGATTTTGTGAAATATCATCAAGCCGTTGATTTACTTTTTCATTCATTAAAAAATGTAAATTAGTCGGGATTTATGTTTTTTCCATGGTAAAATATAAGATAAAATTGGTTCATGCATGGTATATATATTTCACATCTTGATCACGGAGTCGGAGGTTAATTATTTGACACTGAAATTACAAGCACAAAAAGTGAATTTTGACCAAACTCGAGAATATATATTTGTTAGCTTCCCATCAAAATAAATAAAAGACCCAATTTAAGGTAGATATTTTTTTTCGAAATTTAAGGTAGATAATTACGTTCAACTTGATTACACATAAAAAGAACAGAGAAGAATCGGCAAATCCTCTGGTCCATTCAGATCATATTACATGAAAATAGAAAGACGAAAAAAAGGGAGCACCACTTCTCGTGCTCATTCCTGAGTAGAAAAAAAAGGGAGTTAAAATATGAACAGCCCGATATAAAATATCAAAGAGGAAATTACCGAAAATCACACCTTATTTAATATGCTTTATTATGTCCGCTAGACATTTGCAGTATGGTTGTCTAGCAATCCTTTTTTGAAGCCAAAAATCGAATCTTCTTGTGAAGAACAGAGCGTACCCAATGGATACTCCGATTCCGAGACCTGCACCGTATCCGATAGTTGCAAATAGCTTCCACGTCAGTGTTTCATCGTCGCCATCGTCAACCTCTTCATTGTCATCCTCTTCATCGCCACACGGCTTCGTCAATGGAAATCCACACAACCCCGGATTTTCACCATATGAATTGTTGTTGAACGTATCGAACTGTCCTCCTCGAGGTATTTTTCCACCCAAGTTGTTGTTGGAGAGATTTAGAAAACCGAGCTGATGTAGATTTGAGGCCAGTTGTTGCGGGATCTCTCCGGCGAGCTCGTTGAATGAGAGGTCTAACCATTCGACATTACTCAAATCTCCCAATGAGGGTGGGATCGGACCGACGAGATTGTTGCGAGCGAAATTGAGGCCTTTGAGCGAATCCAGCTTCCCGATCGCTTTCGGAATCGCGCCCGTGAATCCATTTCTTGAGAAATCAATCGTTGTGAACAAGGTTTGGATTTTCTCCAGCTCGATGTAGTTTCCTTTCATTGACACCGCCACAGAGTCTTGATAATAGGCAAGCACTTCTTTGTTTTCCAAGTATTCCAACGTACTTGCATGCGCACCGATCATTGCCTTGAAATTCTCAAAATATTTTGCTGGCAAGACACCCACAAACATGTTGTCGGAGAGATCCATGATTCTCAAATTCTGAAAAGGAAAGCTACTCTTGGGATTCTTTATTGCACCGTGAAATCTGTTAGACCTCAATACAAGAACTCGTAGCTCTGGAAGAGACTCCAAGAACTGAGGAAAAACGCCATTTAGTTCGTTGTTTCCGACATCTAGAACTTCCAAATGCTTGGAGTTAAGCAAAGATCGCGGCAGCGGGCCTTCCAATTTGTTTCCGTTGAGGTTTAGCGTTCTCAAATAGCTTCCATCTGAAAAAGCTGAAGGAACAATGCCATCAAACTTGTTCATTCTCAAATCCAAAACTGACAAAGAGTTGCTGAAATTTCCAAGGCACGGAAGGATACTGCCATTGAAGCTGTTGTTTGACAGGTCGACAATTTCGAGAAAATTGTGGTTGCAAAGCAGAGATGATATTCGTCCACTCAATTGATTGTTGGATGCAAAAAAAGCAACTGTAGACTGAGGCAGATTCGGAAGATGGCCTTGAAGCCGATTAGATCGGAGGTCAATGTATTCGAAGCTTTGATTCAGTGGAGGAATTGGGCTTATGTGTGTCAATGAGTTGTAAGAAAGATTCAGACTACTATCTGGATATTTGGAGAGATTCCACAACCATGACGGAATACTCCCTTCAATTTTATTTTGGGAAAGGTCTAAATAGTCTAATTGCTCTAAGCTTTTCAGACCGTTTGGGAACCGAGAAATATTGCAAGAAGACAAGACCAAATATGAAAGAGTTTTTGACTTCAAGACAGTGTAGTTAGAATGGGGGATGGAAATAACAGATAATAAGCTATTAAAAGAAAGGTCCAGAATATGAAGTGTTCTAAGCTCTAAAAAATGTTCCAATATGACGACACCACTCAATTTATTGTTCCCTAGATCCAAGAAGTATAGATTTGGAAGGGAATATAACCAAGTGGGTATTGTCCCATAAAGAAGGTTGTTGTTTAAACTTAAGGATCGTAAATTCAATGGAAGAGGTCCCAAGAGTTGATGAGTTGAAGAGTCACATAGAAAAGCTTTTTTAGTTGATGAGTTGCTACAAAGATAGGGTAGCTGGCCTTCTAATGTTATGTTGGAAAGCCTCAAATCGGTGAGTTGATTTTGTTTAGGGAATGAAACATTGAGACTTGGGCTATCTACTATATAGAGAGTTGTAAGGTTTGGCAGCTGAAAAATATGTTCTGGAAATCTCCCTTTGAGTTTGTTGGAATCAAGTTCCAGAAATGTAAGAGAAGTTGAGAGGTTCATGAAAGAATTGGGTAAGACGTCAAACATGTTGACATCATATAAACCCAAGCGTGTGAGAGAAGTTAGGTTCGTCAGGATTCGTTTCAAGCTACTTGTCTCGGCTCTTAACTCATAATATGGACTGTAAGAACTGATATAAAGTGAGAGCAAGTTAGACAAGTAAGCAAGTTCTGGAGGAATATGGCCACTGAAATTGGATTTGTAAAGGGAAAGAGAAAGCAAGCTGGGAAACCTACCAAAGTTGGGTGAGATTGAAGATCCTTTGAAATCATTTAATGAGAGATCGAGAGATCGGAGATGATTGAGAGAGAAAAGGCTGCTGTTGGAGTCGATGACACCTTGTAGCCCTCTGATCTCGAGATCAACGACGTGACCGGTCACGTTGTCGCACGTGACTCCACTCCAATTGCAACAATCCTTGTAAATGTTCCATGAATTGCTATAATAATCTATGTTAATATGAAAAGAGTTTTTGAAAGTGAGCAAAGAAGATCTTTCATGAGGATGACAGAGTATTGGCGAAGAATTTGTTGAAAAAGGATTAAGGAAGAAGAGAAACAGAGGAATCACACACAAAACCCAACCCATTATCTGATCTGAGTAGTGATCAGATATTATTGTATGAGGTTCTATTTTATCACATTCGAAGATACAGCTTATATATAAGTTCGCCCAATAAATATCATTTAATTTTTTTTTTGGCATATTCGTAGTTCTAAGATACACTCGCAACGGATTTCATCCACAATAAAAAAAAAAGTGTTATAATTGCAATCAATCCAGAGAATTACAAAAGCGGACTTTGTAGCTTTTTAATTTTTATATAAACCACTGATATTACATACAACACTAGTGCTAATGTTAGTATATGCATGAAGAATTACCGTTCGTATTTAATATCGAGAACTGTTAGGCAAACTTAATTTATCAATAATGAAATATTATATTGGATTATTTTTTTTTCAAATTTTGTGTGGAAAGATTCATATTTGCCATTAATTAAATGTTAGCATCGATGGGTATCATGACTTAAGTTAACCAATGCAGTATGAACTCTACCGAAAAACAGGTTTTAATAAAGGGAAATTGTCACAATTACTACCAAAACAATAACTTTTTCTAATTTCCCACCAAAATCATAATTTGGGCAAAAATGCCACTAAATCAAATGTACAACTACCCTTTTACCCTTCACTTAAATTTTTCTTACAACCCACACCAACTCTCCCTCATATCTCATCTCACTCATTTTTTTCGCTCATATCTCTCTCTCGTTTTCTCCTCAAATTCTCTCTCTCCTCTTCTCTTCCTAAAACCGCCCAGTTCTCCTCATTTCCCGTCTAACCGTCGTCATTCCCACTTCTCCTCTGTCGCGTCTAACCATCCTCGCGTTCTCCCTCTGTCGCGATCTCGCTCTCTCACCCAACCCCCAAATCCTAACCCTAAACAGTCCCGGAAATGGACGACGATAACGACTTTCAATCACCCAAACAACCCCGGAAAAAACAAAATGAAGTTGTTAGACGGAGTCCCCAGAAAAAGACGAAGGCGCCGGAGGAGTCGTCGTCTTCACCCAAACCGTCCCGGAAAAGAAAAACAACAACTTCACCCAAACCGGTGAAGAGTTCGACGAAGAAACCTCGGCGTGGGAAGGGGAAGCCCATGCATGTCACGTCTGACGCCGAGGAAGAAGAGCAACTCCCCAAGTCCGCCAATATTCAGGTTAGTTTGGGGGTTTTCGGTTGATTTGTTGTTGATTGATGGACCTTGATTGATTTGGGGATAGACTTGATTTAATTTCGGTTTAGTTTTGGTTAACTAGTTTTGGGTTATCTCGGTTTGCATTGGGTTATCTCGGTTTTGTTATGGTTTGATTGAATATTGATGTTGAATGAATATTGTTGTTTTTGAACTAATTGTTGACATTGATGTCAACTGTTGATGTCAATTGTTGACATCTATACGTCAACAAATGGTATGAATATTGAATATAGATGTCAACAATTGCCATCAACAGTTGACATCAATGTCAACAAATGGATGTTTGTTGACTTTGATGTCAACAGTTGATGGCAATTGTTGATATCTATATGTCAACAACTGGTATCAATTGTTGACCTATAGATGTCAACAATTGCCATCAATAGTTGACATCAATGTCAACAAACATCCAGTTGTTGACATCTACCATCTTAGTGTTTGAAGGTTGTGTTTTGATTTTCTCATTCTTTTTTGTAATGTTTTCAGGGATGGGAGAGGTTTGTCCCCGAAGCGGAAATAGTGGACCATAATTTCAGTTTTTAGTTCACTAGATAAATTTGAAGAAGCCGCTGACATGACAGCGGAGGAGACGGCTCTTTTTCAAGAGTCTTGCTTCGGCCAGTTTCTGAAGCTTCCAAAGATCAACAGGTCGTCAAAGATAATCAACCACTTGTTGATGAGGGTCGGTCAGTATGAAGGGTAGGCGAGTGAGGATGCGCTTTTCATTGAGCTCGGGGGTAAACCTCGGGCTTTTACCATCCACCATTTCGCAGAGATCGCGGGTCTTCGTATAGTCGACAACTACGAAGCTGTCAACTATACCGAAGTTGTTGAAGACGGATTGTTCACGAGCGTCTTCAACAACGGGACATACAAGACTCGTGTCGTCCTAATCTCGCAGCTCAAAGAGAGCAAGGGTTGGCAAAATCCGACAAAGCGGGTGAAGCTCTTGCTTCTCCATTTTCTCATCAACGTTCTTCTCGCTTCCGCACCGCATACCAACATCCCAGACTGGGCGTACGTGAAGTTGGTAGAAGACCTAGACCAATTTAACTCCCATTCGTGGGGTAACGTGGTCTGGAAGTTCTTCTTGGAATGTGCCAGGAAGTACATAAAGAACGTCTCCTTGAAGTCAGCCTCTAAGGGAAAGATCAACTTCCCTTCATTTCTGTATCCATTACAGATATGGGCGTTTGAAACAATGCCAGTGCTCACGTCTCTCTCGTATTGCGAGAAAGTTTCAGAGACGGCATCTCCACTGATGCGTCGGTGGAAATCGGTGACACATGTTGTTGACAACAAATTCCAACACATCGATTTCCAATCCGAGGATTTGGAATTCAAACCCCTGGGCGACGAGGAGTACATCATGAGAAAGAACACGACTACCAAGCCACTGCCGATGGTACTAATTTCTCATATTTTTTAATCAATTTCATATGATATTTGTCAACTATACATGTGTCAACAATTGACGTCTATTGTTGACATCTGATGTCAACAATAGACGTCTATTGTTGACATATGAAGTCAACAATAAACGTCAATTGTTGACATCAGATGTCAACAATAGATGTCCATTATTCGTAACAATTTTTGACATTTTGTTACAGGCACGGGTTGAGTCATGTGGATGTTGCGATATTTTTAGAACTAGCACGCAAGTGGACGTATCGAACAAGTAATAGTGTTACGTAAGTAACGGATATCGATCCCACAGAGACTAGTTACTATAGCGACGTTAAACAACCTAAAGCAAATTGATTTCACAGATTTGTTGATGGATGTGTTTATAAAACTAGCAAATGAATTAACGTAAAAATAAAAGAGAAACAAACACGAGATAACAAGCAAAGAAAACTACGGGGTTGCGATTTCACCAGGTAACACAGCATCGGGGTTTCGGGAACGAACAATTACCACTATTCCTATGTAAGCTAATCTCATTCTCTCATTAATATTCCCTAGCCTCTCTCGAGTGATCTAGCGAACCTATGCAATTGTCGGATTACTTATCCTCTCGGCCTCTAATCCTATTAAAACAACCACATGCAATAAACGCGAGAATTCTAATGATTACACAATCGTCTAAGCCGTCAAGCAACCTAAAACAATGTGATGAGTGAAAAAGGGCACGAATTTTTACTCTCTCTCGAGCAGCTAAAAACTCTAATTAAACAATTATAAAGGTGATCAAGCTAAAGAATGCATTAAGAACACTTCCACACAAGCAAACATATTCATGAAACAGTTAATAACTAATCAAACCCTAACGAAACCCCTAAGCTATATCTAACCCCGACTACATCGTAACCCCGCTAAAGACTTAGCCTCTAACGGTGTTCATGACCATGATCAACACAAGGAGAGTGATTAAAAGCAATAAAACTAGCATAGAATGACGAAGAGAGCTCATGATTATAACGAAAAAGGAATTCAAGAACACAATAGTAAATTAAGAGCAGAAAATAAATAAAAGGAAGAAGAAAAACTATTAATGGAGTTCCGGCTGATCGGATTTTGTCAATTCCGTTGATAAGCTTTCTCTGCGTTGCAAAAGCTCTCCAAAACAATAATAAAATAAAGCGTAACCTAAAAATAGAGGCTGAGTTATGTTTTATAGTGGTTTAGGTCGAAGTACAATTTTGGACTGATCTGGGCCTTAAAAAACGATCCAACGGCTGAGATTAAGTCAAAATTCGACTTTATTTTCGTCAGGATTCGTCGTCTCGCGGCGCGCCATCCATCCTCGCGGCGCGAGGCTCATTTCTTCGCATCGTCGCGGCGCGAGATCACCGCGAGGCGCACCGCGAGAAGCTCCTGGAACTTTTTGTGTTCGTGAAAATACAGGGGTCGCGGCGCGAGGTCTTCTGGTCGCGGCGCGAGGTCTTGCGCACCAGCCTCCAAATCTTCATTTTCTTCATTTTGACTCCAAATTCATCGCTTTTACTTCTGTTCCATCGATATGTGACCCGACAGCTACTTTTCATCTATGTTGCCTGAAATTCACTATAACCACACTAAAACCATCAAAAACACTTGAGAACGCGCTAAATCCAAGTCAAACGAGAGCAGATTCGTACGTAAAATACGCACTCATCAGTGGACAAACATCCCATCCGTCGACAACAGCTCATTCAGGACCGAGCCAAGATTCTGAGGTATGTCAATTGAACACTGGCTCGGTTGTTATCTATAGCACTATTTGTTGATTTCCTTCAAGTATGAATAACATTTCTAACATCTTTTTAACACAGGATCGGTTGAAAAATGTGGAAGACACAGTCAACCACATGAAGGGTGAATGGAGCTTATTCCGGATGGAGATGAGACAAAGTTTTAATGAATTCACCAAGAGTGTGAAGGATCAATTGTTGGAGCTGTCCAACAAGAATTCTAAAGATAATCAACCAGAGTACAACGAGGAGGAAGAAGACCAAGAACAAGAAGAAGAAGAAGAAGAAAAAGAAGGAGGAGGAAAAGAAGAAGAAGAAGGGCAAGAAGAAGAAGAAGAAGAAGAAGAAGAAGAAGAAGAAAAAAAAGAAGAAAAAAAGAAGGAGAAAAAGAAGAAGAAGAAAAAGAAGGAGAAGAAAAAGAAGAAGAAGAAAAAGAAGGAGAAGAAAAAGAAAACGAGAAAGAAAAAGAAATAGATGGTACGTACATTATGTCAATAAATACAATTATTGACTATAATTGTTGACATTGTTGTTAACTGATATTCCTATTTCTTGTTAATTCAGGACCGATCGAGATCGAAGACAGTCAGTTAGATTCATCCCAAAATCTAACTGAATCACAAGCCAGATCGCACCTTCTACGACTGGATTGCGAGCAGTTTGAGAGAGAGATGTACGACGACAGCCAACTGATTTATATTGGCTCAGTTCCCGAGGGCAAAACCTTGGGGGGTATGGATGAGGAGATCAACGCTGCAAAGGACAAGGAGAATCAGGAATCATGTGAGATCGTTCCGATAAACATAGACGATTCACCGAGAAGACCTGTCCGAATCACGAGATCTCCGGAGAAATACACTCCAACTCCTATCCCAAGGCCGTACTTGAAGTTCACAAAAAACATCGATCGCCCGATGAAGAACCCTCTCACTGCTCAGTTCGATTCAACGTCTCTTGTGGACGTACTCGTAATGGAGACTTGGCTTAAGATCGGCTTGAGGAAGAAGAAGGACGATGAAGGCTTATGGTATGTGAAAAGGGAAGATCATTTACCATGGAGATGAGATTTCACAGAGGTAGAAGTCAGGTCAAAGACTTTCTTTTACACCCTTTGGACCGAAGAAGAATGGTTGTGCGATCAGGTATGACTACTACAATCTACTTAGACGTCAATTGTTGACATCTAGATGTCAACAATTGACATCTATTGTTGATTTCTATTGATGTATGTTTTTTTTACAATTTATCTTATATTATATTAATATGGGACCTATTAATATCCCTCACCTTTTCATTGTTTTTGCAGCATGTAGATGTTGTGTCGTACTACCTGAGGAAGAAGAGAATGACAGGTGAGTTGAAAGAATCGTTCACAATAATGAGCATTTTCTTTCATAGCTACTGCATCAAAGGGTACGAAGCATGGCTCAACTGTGAAGATAAAGATAGGTTTGATTGGACAAACCAGTCCCAAATCCATGACTACATAACAGCCACCAACAAGTCCTTGAAGCATTCTTCTCCCTGGGTGGACGTCGGGGTAGTTTACCTTCCCGTATGCTTCACAGATAGGTCACATTGGCTTCTTTCTAGCTGTGACGATTCGGGAACGTTCTTTCATGATCTACGACTCGATGTCCGGGAACAAGCATCACCGAAAAATGGTAACGGCCCACGTACAAAAAATTGCTGAATTTCTCCCGTTAGTTCTTTGTTCTGTTGGTGCGTTTGACGGGCTGGGGATTGAAGACACAAGTTCGTCGAAGTTCAAAGTCGGAACTTACACGAACATGCCTCAACCGAATAATGGGTACGTCTTGCTATTATAGAATATCATATTATTGAACATTCAAGATGTCTAATTTCAAATTTTTAAAAACAGCGGCGATTGTGGAATGTTTGTTATAAAGGCCATGGAGTTTTTGACTCACGGGTATGATCTATCGGAAATCCGACAAGACGACATGGCCATGTATCGACAAAAGATCACAATTGATCTATACAGACACGGGGCGGTTAAAATAGCAACAAAAGTGGGTACAGACATTGAAATGGATGATGATTAGGAAACTTTTTATTTTGGTTGGTTAAATTATGACATTCTCTTGATTTAAGTATTAGTTTGTTCATATAATAGATGGGATTAAGCAATCTTTTGTAGTTCATGTACTAGATTATGTACTCTTATGTCAAACATCTGTTGTAAATAGACATCTGTTGTCAATGACTAGATTGTTCATATATAAAACATAGTGTAAATAGACATATTAAGCAGTTTCAGGCATTCAAGTCATACAACAATCCATACATAAATATCACGAAGTTTAGACCAATGATGTGGGGAATTCATCGTCAGAGTCATTTTTTGTTAATCCTCATCCTCATATAGTAGAGGAGTTCCTCTCTCTGGATTTTCAGCATAAACACTCGTGTCCCCTTAGGCACGACTTCCATAAAATCTCCTTTTTTCTTCAACTGAGTCTCCCAGTCGTCTCCGAGGATTTCTTTCATAACACTTTCGAGACACATGATCGGACCCGATTCAGTCTCACTACGAAATGTATCCAAGTACCATATGTACTCAACCTCGCTCATTTGAAACTCTGTGAGTTGTGCATCACCGAGTTCCGATCCGCTTGCCTTATTAACATCAATTGACTACAATCCCTTTTAGTAATTGTCTACAATTATAGGTATGAATGTCTACAATCATAAAAAATAATAACTGATTTGATTGGCATCAAAATGTACCTCATGTTTAGAATATTTTCTCTTTCGGGGCTCGAAGTCGTCATAGCTTGTCACCGAAGATTCAATGGAGTGTTTTCCTGACATTTCTGCATAATTTGGACAATATTAGAGTCAACAACGTTCATTAGTTGTTGACATCAGATGTCAACAGTTGACGTCCATTGTTGACATCTAATGTCAACAAATTGACATCTAAACTCTACAGAGTTCATCAGTTGTTGACATTAGATGTCAACAATTGACGTCCATTGTTGACATCTAATGTCAACAAATTGACATCAGTTGTTGACATCTGTCAATTTGTTGACATTAGATGTCAACAATTGACGTCCATTGTTGACATCTAATGTCAACAACTTAGATGTCATCAGTTGTTGACATTAGATGACATCTAAGTTGTTGACATTAGATGTCAACAATGGACGTCAATTGTTGACATCTAATGCCAACAACTGATGAACTCTGTAGAGTTAAATTACCCAAACAATATCCTAAAATCTTAACCACAAAGTTCATCCAAACAATATCCCAAACAATATCCTAAACAACTGATGAACTCTGAAGATTCTTAACATACCCAAAAAATAGAAAAAATATCCCAAACAATATCCTAAAAAGCGAAACGAACCTTGTGCGCGACCTGATCTTGGACTAAATCTGGAGTTTTGAGTCTCGTCGGCGTTTGGGTCCTCGGGTTTTAGAGAGCTGGTGCGAGAAAGAGAGCTGGACCTCGGGCTCCTGGGTTTCTTGGGTCTGGTGGCTTTGGGGTAAAGAAAGAGAAAGAGAGAGAGATCTCGTCGGCGTTTGGGTCCTCGGGTTTTAGAGAGCTGGTGCGAGAAAGAGAGCTGGACCTCGGGCTCCTGGGTTTCTTGGGTCTGGTGGCTTTGGGGTAAAGAAAGAGAAAGAGAGAGAGATCGGGAAGAGAGAAGAGAGAGTGAGAGGAAGAGATAGATTGACGGGAACGAGAGAATAAGAAGGAGGAGAGATAAGACTGACGCGAAGAGAGAGAGATAGAGAGAGAGAGAGAGAGAGAGAAGAGAGAGATATGAGCGGGATAGAGATATGAGCGGGAATGAGCGAAAATGAGGAGTGAGATGAGATATGAGGGAGAGTTGGTGTGGGTTGTAAGAAAAATTTAAGTGGAGGGTAAAAGGGTAGTTGTACATTTGAGTTAGTGACATTTTTTGCCAAATTATGGTTTTGGTGGGAAATTGGAAAAAGTTAGTGATTTGATAGTAGATAGGGCAATTTCCCTTTAATGAAACCTGATCTTTCACTTTATGCAATAATAATACGCGTGTCTGTTACGTTATGACTTAATTTTGGATAAATTTAAAATGCTGACATACAATTTTAGATGCATTTTTAAATTTTAATGGAAATTAGACACAACTTGACAATTTTTTTCTATTCTAATTATTTTCTAAAATTAGGTTGAATGAAATTTTTCTCCGATGATCATAATTTAATCTAACATATTGAAACATATAATTAAATTAATCATCTAGTTTTTTTTTTTAAATAAATATGTTATTACTAAGTAAATTTTAATATTTGTATATGTGTTTCTAAAAAAAAATCATAGTAAAATAATACTTTTAAAGACCTTAATTATATGCGTCATTTTGAATCTCCATATATATACTATTGATAAAACTCCTCACAATCTACATTTTTTTGGCGTTGTAGATTTGTAGCCAAAACTAAGCTATAAAATTGGAATGTAGCCAACATTTGCAAATTTTTAGAAAAATAGTCAATGAAAATTATATTTTACTTAAATATCCTTATATTAAACATGTTATAATTAACAAAAAAAAAATGTAAATAATTTAAAAATTCGACAATTAATGTACCAATAGTGAACTCAGACGGAATTCTACATTAGTAGACATGATTTTTCATCCAACACAATGCGTCTATTTTTGAATCTCTTCTCGCTACGAATCCGTAGGATTTAGAATCACTCAATTTCGAGTTCATATGAGGAAGATATAGATTTTTGAAGTTTTGATGAGAAAAAAAATGTATGAGAGAAAGTGACGAATCAACGTATAAAAAAAAAAAACTGGAAGGACAAAATATGAAATTTTACTGGCTTATTCAAATGTCACCTCATCTGTTTAGCTATTTTCCTAAAGTTTCCAAACGTTGGCTATATCTCAAACGTGATGTTTGGAATGGGTTAGTAAGTTACAAATTTTTTTCTTTTTTCTTTTATTGCTATATTGGGCTCATTTGATTTTTTATTTTGACAAAGGCCATTTGGTTGTATAAACATGTAATAGACATGAAAGAGAAGTATGAATAAATCAAACAAATAATAGATACAAAAATATGCTGCTAATGTAGGTCTATTTATTTTAAATCTTAATTGTTATATATTTATGATTAATTTTTTTAATTGTATAATCAATTCTTATTTTTTTTATACACAATAAAACTAGTTATTTGACATTATCGAGTTTTTTTTTTAATCTATAAAATTATAAATCTATATTAATTTTAGCCTTCCTCGACATAATTCATGACTTCTTTCTTGGTTGCTTGTGTTTACTTTTCAAATACAGAAAGGAAAAAAAAACACAAAAAACAAAAAAAAACAAAAAGGCTAGACTTGATGGAAGATTGTATTGCTTGGCTGGTGAGTGTTCTTATCAGCATTGAATAAAAATGTTGGACCACAAAGACTTCTATTCAATCATGTATTGGTTGGCTAGTGAATGTACTATATCAGCAATTATGTAAAAATGTCGTTTCTTGATAATGGGTGTCATACCAGTTTAACAACTTGATAATGCCACCGACAATATTTTCCGTAAATTACCTATAAGTTTAACTAAATTTATGTTAGTCAAAACATGCTTGCTTGTGTTTACTTTCCAAAGCTGAAAATTACTAAAAAAAAAAACTTTAATGCTTGCTTGCAATGTTTCTCATTTGTTTTGCTCCGCCTTTCAGCATTTCCTCTGTTTATCTTGCGCTCGTTCGATTTTGTTTGTCAATTTTGATGATCTCAAGTTACATTACTAGGAAAGCTCATACAAGTGCTAGAGGCGAAGATGTCAATAATAGGACAAAATAAAATGATGATTTGTGCCAAAATAAAATAGTTTCGATTATTATGATGGAATGATCTTTTGACGAGTGGGAACATTAATTTCCAAATGTTGATCTATAAGGTTGTATAGGTAGCTTCAGAATTTCGTCTGCTTCAAAGGACAAGAAGATCAAATTTATGTTCAAGTGATCATGATAAGACTTTGGAGTTTTGAAGTCAACACAACTGAAGTCGATCAATTCGGTAAATTACATGTGATATGTGCAACTTTTTATGATGTGCTATTAAACATATCAATATAATATCATACATAAATGTTTCTGTGCTGTAAATAAAAGCAATATCTACATTATTGATGATCGTACATTCACTAGCCACTAGCCAGCTAGCCAGTACAATTTTTCAAGTCTTTGTCATTTTTCTGGGTTTGAAAATTCAACACAAGCAAGTCTATCTAGACTAACATGGAGAGATTAAATTGTTGATGTGACACTCTTTCATATTAGCCAAGGTTTAAAATATCGCCGATATACGGCGATATATCTTTTTTGAAGAGTCTCAGTAAAAATTCGTATATAAACGTTACCGTTTTATATTATATCATTTAATATCGAGATATATCGCCGATTTTTCATTTTATTACGACAAATTGACAAGTTATTTCAGGAAAAATATCCCAAAATCAGGAGAAGTACCATTCATTCCATACCCACGCAGACCGACTTCCAGAGAACAAAGCTTATACGATTTCAGCGATATCAAAGGTGAAACCTTCTTCTCCATGAGAAATCGCCTGTCATAGGAGAGTTTTATACGCCATCGACGGTATTGGTGGATCTATCGGCGTGGAACGTACGGTAAGTTCCAAAGTTAGGGTTTTGATTATTTTGAATTTGTTTTTACTTATTAGATTGATTCAACTCGACTTTGTTGAAATTTTTTACATAGTTGAGATTAGGACTTGGTTATTTTTCAGATCCCCAACTTTTTGTGAAGTACCGTCAAGGTTTTAATTTTTCAGCGACACATCACCGGCGACCGTTCGTTTTTCCGGCAGAGTAAAAAAACTTTAGAATAACGTGGATTGAAATTGTGTATTGGTTTGATATTGTTAAATAGTGATTTAGAATATATGATTGTGTTTTTGAAATTGTAATATTGAAATTGGGATTGTTTTGTAGTATTTGAGAACTATTTTATGTTTTATACTGTCTACTTTAAGTGTATTTATTGTCATGAACTTTGTAGTATTTGATTTTGTATTTTCGTAATTTGGATTTGATAACATATATATATATATATATTGGATTGTTTAAAAATATCTATTTTATAAGATTTTTGTCGATATATCCGTCGATAGTCGACATATCATCGATAGTCAGTATTGAAATTGTTATAAAATATCCGTGATACTCGTCATATCCGTAAAATCAGAATCTCGATATGAGTATCGGTATCGTTATTTGAAAATTGATATCGGCAAATGCATGGTTGACTAGAAGTCTCTGTGCATACTTAATGATGTGGTCCAACATTTTTACATAAATGCTGATAGAACTCTTATACAAATTTCCGATGAGTCTTGAGTATTTTTTTTTTTTTTTGTCTGAATTTGAAAAGTAAACACAAGCACGTCTATATCCAGACTACCATATCAATTAAGTTATAGGTCCCACACTGTTAAATTAAATTTTGACCATCAGAACAGGATAGAAAAAAAATTGGACATTCAACTTTAGTTTAAAAATAACTACTACTGATAAATCTAATTTGATAATTAAAAATAACTATTTAGCTAAAACGCTTAAATAATGATAATAGCTCGTTATTCAATACAAACATACCCCAATGGTCCCACCATATTCATTAAGAACAAGAACAACTGCCATGTGAACTTTTCTGATTCGAAACTCCCTAAGAAGATTCCACACCGACATTGAATCTGCACCAATAAAGCAATGTCATTTCCGTTCCCTAAAATCTACTCTAAAATACGAGACTCGAACCAGATATTAGCAAGATCGATAAATTACGAACAAAAAGGCAAGTGAAATGATTTTACAAATCGTAGCACGAGAAATTCAGATAAAATCTTACCAGGGACGAAGTAGGCCGGCTTGTGAGCCATGTCTCCAACACTGGTGCTTTCAAGTAGATCACCCTTTAAAAAAAATAGAACATTATTAACGCTACAAACTATTAAAATTTGTATAGAAATGGAATTTTGCTGAACCTTTGAACGCAGTCGAGTAGATCCATTGCATATGCAATGCCGACTATGTTATCCACACGTTGCTCAAACACGGGCACTCTAAAAGAGAGAAATATATCTGAGTGTTAGTGTCATCTTTGATCATTAGCAATATTCTACGTAAAGAGGTGTGATTATCGAAGCATTGCCTTGAATATATTGATGAGTCAACCACATGCTGTGAAAGTCTATCAATGTTGCACCGGCGTCGATGGCAACAACATCCACAAGAGGTGTCATTACCTCTCTAACATGCGTGTCTTTGATCTCCAACACATTTTCAATCATATCCTACCAAAAAAAATATCAACAAAATAATTGTAGTTAGCGTAAAAAACCGGAAAACAAATTAACTTGACGCCCAGATTGGCTAAAAGAAATCTTTATTTATTTATTTATGACATAAAATTTTCTTAATGACTGGAACGCCCAACTTGTTCGGTGTGAAAAGGACAACAATATCGTACCTCAAATGACCCACCCCAATGACTTATTTATGTACAATAAAAAAGAATAAATAAATAGCTTCTTTACCTTTTTCGGGTCTTAATTAGTTTCTCGAAAAAAAGAAGTTGGTGGAAGCAATACCTGTTCTTCCTCTTCTATTGCGCCGCTCAGTTCGGCGCCTCGCAGCATCAATTTCAGCTCATCTCAAACCCGGCGACAAAATTCGAAATAGAATTTGCTATAAAGAGCTGAAACATACCTGATTCCTTTCAACCCAAGCAACTTCAAGATTCCCATCGAAATGAACGTAACCACTCTTCCGACGGGATATAGTACCAATGAGAGCCAAGCCACTGGCCGGACCTAAATCAAGTAAAAATCAGTCTGGGCACCGAAGATTGTGAACGACGAAGAACAAAAGTCGGAGAGCCTTAGAACTTACCACGATCCTAGCAACTTCAGTCGCATTGTGAACAGCTATGCTTTTCGGAGTGATCTCAGTGAGCAGCAAAATCGCAACCTTGGAACATTTCATTCAGAGACAAGACAACTAGTGCATTGGTGAGATATGTACAAAAAGAGTGCACTGGACTTTTGCTAAGTTCTCGGTTAGGAATCAACCATCACGAATATATCCCCCGAGTTCGGTTAAAATTCACTTTTTGACCCCCGAGATTAATAAATTGATGCCAACATCATCTAGTCGTGCAATTTTTTTTTTAAGTTAACAAGTTGTAAGAAAAAGTTGGTTTGGGGATATATTTGAATCAATTTGAAGAACTCGGGGTTGATCATTACATACTGAAATTACAACAAGAAATTCTGACCAAAATCACGGAATACATTTATCATTTTCCCATCGAAATAAATTAAATACCCAATTTAGTAACTTTCCATTTGAGAAATATGAACTTACAGTCATTACTCCAGTGGCTGCACTAATACCAGCTTCTCCGAATATTGCCGTTGCAGCCTCGGTTACTAAAGCTGTAGCTCCAATATTGACAACGCTGAAAAAAAAAAAAAAAAAAAACAGATCAAGATAGAACAAAGACTCAGAACGCTCTATAAAAGTAAAATAGAATGGAGGGAAATTAAGGAAGTACGTTGTGCCGATGAGTATGGTTGTCAAGAATCTAGTCACGTCTTTACGGAGCATTTTGAACACACCGTCTTCTGACTCTCTATCGGCCAACTCGCGAACCTGACACACAAGAATTTTTGCTAAAAGATTGATCGCTCTATGTTCTCAAACTGTCTTTACATTCAAGAAGAGTCGTGTTGGTTTCCGATACGAACTGATATATTCGCTCATATTACGTAATATGTAAAAGAAGGGAATTATAGTGACATTATCTCTTTCGTCACACCAATCTCTCATACACTAATTTCATGATGATATTCTCTACTAATTCTTCTTATATACAGTCAAACTTAACTTCTTCTTATAAATTCTCTACAATGTCCATACATTCAAACTTCGACTCTCTATCGGCCAACTCGTGAACCTAACACACACGTTTGCTTATATTTATCACTCTATGTTCTCACTGTCTTTGCATTCAAGAAGAGCCACTTTGGGCTAATCCCATTTATATGTGTAACCATGCTAACCACCTAAACCATTATAACCTTAAACTCTGAGATTAGCAATGTTATTTTTTTTTTATTAAAGAGACTTTGGTTAGAACATCATATTCCTACCAAAGCATTTTACAAGCGTGATGACACTTAGCCAAAATCCTACCAATTTGAACAAACTGCTATTGACGGCCTAGCTCAGTGAAATCCTTATGCTTTTGGTGATTGCAAACCAGCTAACTCATTAAAATCTCACTCTAAGCAGTCTTTAAGTCAAGTGTCAATATATTAGTGCTAATACAGTAATACTATTTGGTTCTTGTCATTCTTTCTTACTTTATCTAAGACTGCCCTCAAAACTACATCAAATTTTTATTTAAGCCTAACTATAATCTCCTAATCCCCAACATTCCCCAACTATAACTTCTAATGAATCTACAATTCTTCTAAGCCAAAGGATTACTAACCTTCCAAGGCCAAAGCGTGGTGATTGAGGTCTCAGCCATGGAAAAAAACGCAGAGAGACCCAAAAGCAGAGCCAACACAATGCCTTGCTCTTTCAGAACATGAAGAACCTGAAGAGTCTTGGGCCAAGCGTTTCTCATCGCCAATACTACGCTCTGACCGAAATCCCCAAAGCCAACGCTGACTAGTCCTTCCGAGGCCAAAGCCCTTTGACTTCCACAAACCAAAACCCCACAAACCATCGCCGCCAAAACCACGCCACGTTTTAACAGTCCCTTCAAGACCTCCGAACTTGGACCCAAATCTCTGTCTTCGCTTCTTGTCGATATCGATGCTTCGAGGCCAAAGTCTGTCGCTTTCCATGTTGGGTAGCGAAAACTCTTGAGCTCGATTGCATTGCGAGACGAGAGTCGAAAAGGGTACGGATTGCTTCGACTGCTTCGAGGGAATTTTCGGATTCGTATTGGAACTGTAATTCGCGGATTGTAGTTCAAGAAGGTCAGACATTTAGAGCTGATATTCGAGGAATCTAAAGCTATGTCCATTGGTTATTTTCAAGCTATAACATTGTCAATGACCAAAGACATGAGTGGGTTTGAGTATCTGGGCGTGTGTGTGTTGTATGTACGGACGGACATGGATATCGGAGAAAGAACTCTCTGAAGAAGACGAGAGCTTCAGAGAGAGAATTGCTTTGCGATTGCTTGGTATAGTCAAGCAAAGTGACTAATTTGCCCTTTCAATTTCACATATATAATAAATATACAAATGAAAAAACATATTTAAATAGTCAACATTTGACTTACTTTTAAGTCAAAATTTAAATTGTTCATGTTTTATTTATGGAGAGAGTTTGTAACTTTGTATATTGAAAAGATTTAGATCTAGAGGTTTTTTCTAGGATTAGAGCTTAAAATCTGATCCAGGATAATAAATTTGTTAAAACATACTAATAAAAATAACACATAAATAGAGAATATTATTTTTCCTGAAATCTCTTTTCCCTCTAAAAACCCTACACCCTCTGGATTTTGGACATCGTTTGACTCGGGGGAGGGCAATTCCTCACAACGTCTCTTGTCGCTTTTTGAGATTTTCTTTCTTCTCCATTCAATGTCATCATCATCGTCCTCCGTCTATCCATTTCTCGGGACGCCGCCAAGCTCATGCGCCTCCACCGTTTCAAGATCCGCACGTGGGTCCACGCGCCACCTCGCTCCTTGGCCTTGGCCTTGGTCCTCGTCCTGCAAGAACCTCTGCGTCAGCTCCCGTCGTCTCCCTTGTCGATTTTCGCGATTTTGTCAACGTTGCATGTCGGGTGTTCACTGCGTCGTGGGTCTGAGTCACCGATGTTGAGGGTCTCGGCGAGCTCCCGTTTGCCGACCTCGTTTGGCTCACAGAAGCTATGACTCTCGACTTCATGTGGTCCCTAGCGGCATTGGTTCTCGTTCTCTGGTGATCTTCGCCTTATGAGGGTTCGTGGGGAACCTGGGTTCCGTGTGGTAGTAGACCTGGACATGGGTTCATAATACCCTTGGGTTTTGCATTTGTTTTTGTTTTCTGTTTTGTTATTATCTCGTTCATCTTTACTTTATGTTTTAGGAAGTCAAGTTTGTACTGTTGTGTTATGTTTTGGATTGGAGACGGGTTAGCCGTCGTCCACTTTTCCGCTCAGAAAGTTCTCTTAGACTTTAGCCTATACAGCCTGAAGACATGTGTCATTATATTGGTCTCCGTCACTACTTTAGCCCTTAGAATTAAAGTGGACGGTCAAGATTTTTAAATTCATAATATTATTTGCACTTTCTTTTAAAATGATTGAGCAAAATAAAAAGACTAAAAGTATTAGATATATAACCATTTATTTCAACCTTGCATGGATCTAAAATCAATCTTCCACCATCGTCGTGTTCATTAGGTTTTCTTTCCTCGGTTGGAAAGTCGGAATCAGAATCAGGGGATTTAGCCAAAAACGACGACCCTACAGTAGCGCATTCAGGAGGAACGTTTATGAAGATTTGTTTTGGAGCCGAATGTTCTTCTTTAAGAAAATCTCATGTGTCTTTTACAAGATAAGACTTCTTGAAATGGGGTGAGCTCTGCCCTTCTGTACCAAAACATTGAATATTAACTTCCTAAAATCTGGATACTTTATTTGTAAAAAAAAAGAAAAAAAAAAAAAAGAGATCAAGATGGATTCATCAAATCGTTTTACCTCTTTGTCTCTTCTGATTTGTGCTATTGAAACACCGAACGGAACACTTTTATAGTCTTCTTGTTTCCGTTGAGGTTTAGCGTTCTCAAAGAGCTTCCATTTGAAAAGGCTGAAGGAATAATGCCATCAAACTTGTTCATTGTCAAATCCAAAACTGACAAAGAGTTGCTGAAATTTCCAAGGCACGGAAGGATATTGCCGTTCGCATTTAGTAGTTGACTTGAAGTTTAAAATCATGAATTCTCACTTGTATGTAAGTCTACGCATTATGGTTGAGGCAAACGATTATCGGTCGAGGCGTGAAACACCAAGTTCTACCATTTTTTAGGTTTATTGCTTTTGTGTGATTTTGTTTCATTTTATCGCTCGAGGACTAGCGACAATTCAAGTTTGGGGGTATTTGATAAGCGCGTTATAAACGTGTTTGTTTGTACTTTCGGAAGTGAAAAGAAGTTAGTTTGAGAGCATTTTCATGTGTTTTGGAGTGTTTTTCTTAATTTTCAGTGTTTGGAAGTTCAAAATGACAAATAGAGCATCGAAGGACGACGGGGCAATCCCAAGGAGTTCAGAACATCTTTCGGATCTCAATTCCGACCCGATCATGGATATCCATTAGAACCCTTTTTAGAAAAAGCCAAACACGACTCATCTCGTTCTAAGTCACTAAATGAGCCTAACCAAAGAAGACATTCCCACAAAGAACCCGTTAAGCTAAATAGGACTTCATCGCTTTTTCACTTCTATACGATTTATTCGTAGAACGATCTTCCGAGTCAAAAAAAAAAGAAAAAAAAAATGTCAAAAGCTCGTTAAATACCGTCGTTGTTTTTATTTACGCACTATGTAAAAAAAAGAAAAAAACAAAAAAAGAGAAAAAAGAAAAAAAAAGAAAAAAAAATGCAATGAAGAACGCTCATCTTTAGCGTTGTGTCTATTATGTTTATTTGTTTTGAGTTTGTTAACGGTGTTTAAACGAGCAGTTTTGACTTGGAAGAGAGTTTGAGTGAGTCTAAGGAGGTGAGTAGTAACCCTAGTTAGCTTAGTCATGAGCCGTGAAAATATCCATATCTACCCGTGACTTAAGCCTAACATTACAAGCCTTAAAGACTTACCGATTGACTAGAAATGATGTGTGTAGATTAGTGGAGACTAAGGGAGAAGAGCGGGCATATGGGTGTGTTGAGCCGAAATTCACGAAATTAGGCATTAGAGTGTTTATCGAGAGGGGTTGGAAGAGTTGCAAAGCTTTGGGAGTCGAGAGTGAGCGAGATACGAAAGCATTGAAAAACGGTCAAGGTAACTCGAGCTTGTAATATTTCTTTCGCATTTAGTAGTTGACTTGAAGTTTAAAATCATGAATTCTCACTTGTATGTAAGTCTACGCATTATGGTTGAGGCAAACGATTATCGGTCGAGGCGTGAAACACCAAGTTCTACCATTTTTTAGTTAACTGTTACTGTAATTCAACCTTTTTAATTTAATTCTGCAGGTCTTTGATGGGAATTATAATTGAAGAGAATTTACTTTTTTTTTTCTCGAACTTACTTTTGTTTCAATGTTATTGTAAAATTTAAAATTATTATATATTATGATTTCATTTTGCAAGGGTATTTGATTAGATTTATTGTGCTTTTCGTGCAGAGTTTTGTTCTGACTTTTTGGATTGATTATTGCGGAGCTCATAGCAGCGGCGGTAAAGTGTCGTGTTATATTGGAGGTGAAATGTTATATATTTATCTTATCTTAATAATATTTTTATTCTCTATGTTAATTTATGTAACGACTCGAAATTTTAAGATGGATGTTGCAAATTAAGTTTCTCAAAAGGAAGAGAATAAACTGAAAATTGGAAATCAATGATATTTAAGGTCGACAAGGTTCTGGAAATTTTTCAAGAATTTGTGAAGGACCACGAATGTGAAAATAAATTCCAACGATCTTAAATAAATTCATACCCCATTTTCCCGGGGCGTGACAAAAACTTTATACGTCATCAATTATATATAACTACAATCTTTTGGAAATAATTAGTATGTTTTTTTATCAATAATTTTTAAAAATCCATACCAAATTTGTATACTAAAATATAAATTTAACTCTTGCTTATTCTTTAATGCATTATAATTTATACGCGCGTCGTTCGTTCACGAAACTAGTGGTAAAAGAAACACGTTAGGGAGAGCTTTGATAACCGTTTCCTATTCTGAATCTGCTGATTTCTTTTATTACTCGAACACTTAACCTTTTTCATGTGTTTTGAGAAGTGGTTTTCCTCTCTTGTCGAATTTTAATTGCAATTAATATATAGCAATAGTAGAGTTTATGATAGGGATAAATATAATAATATGACATCTTGGTAGTGTTTTTTTCTCATTATTCAATATGAGCCATTTATTCTAAAACTATTAACAGTAATGTCATGAAAAACAGTTGTTTAATAACATTTTATCATATAACATTTTGTCATTAAAATATCGTTAATGTAGTTTTTTTTTTCATGACAATGGGAGGAATATGTACAAAAAGGCAACATGTGAAAATACAAATATATCCTCTCAGTAATTTGGTCGAAATTCATTAATACAAATATACTAAATACTTGCGTAACGTTATCATGGGATTTTGTGAAACATCATCAAGCCGTCGATTTTCTTTTTCATTCATTAAAAAATGTAAATTAGTCGGGATTTATGCTTTTTGCATGGTAAAATGTAATGATAAATTAAAATTGGTTCATGCATGGTATATATATTTCACATCCTGATGATCATAGACTCGGGGTTAGTTATTTGACACTGAAATTACAAGCACAAAAAGTAAATTTTGACCAAACTCGAGAATATATATATATATATATATATATATATATATATATATATATATATATATATATATTTGTAAGCTTCCCATGCAAAATAAATAAAAGACCCAATTTAAGGTAGATATTTTTTTTTTCGAAATTTAAGGTAGATAATTACGTTCAACTTGATTACACATAAAAAGAACAGAGAAGAATCGGCAAATCCTCTGGTCCATTCAGATCATATTACATGAAAATAGAAAGACGAAAAAAAACAAGTGCATCTTCAAACAAATGTAGAACTCGCAGCACCACTCCTCGTGCTCATTCCTGAGTAGAAAAAAAAAAGAAAAAAAAAAGTTAAAATATGAACAGCCAGATATAAAATATCAAAGAGGGAATTACCGAAAATCACACCTTATTTAATATGCTTTATTATGTCCGCTAGACATTTGCAGTATGGTTGTCTAGCAATCCTTTTTTGAAGCCAAAAATCGAATCTTCTGGTGAACAACAGAGCGTACCCAATGGATACTCCGATTCCGAGACCTGCACCGTATCCGATAATTGCAAAGAGCTTCCACGTCATTGTTTCTTTTATGCTTTGTTCATCGTCGCCATCGTCAACCTCTTCATTGTCATCCTCTTCGTCGCTACAAGGCTTCGTCAATGGAAATCCACACAACCCCGGATTTTCACCATATGAATTGTTGTTGAAAGTATCAAAGTGTGCTCCTCGAGGTATTTTTCCGCCCAAGTTGTTGTTGGAGAGATTTAGAAAACCGAGCTGATCTAGATTTGAGGCCAGTTGTTGCGGGATCTCTCCGACGAGCTCGTTGAATGAGAGGTCTAACCATTCGAGATTACTCAAATATCCCAATGAGGGTGGCAAGACACCGGTAAGTTTGTTGTGAGAGAAGATAAGGCCTTTCAGTGAATTGCGCTTCCCGATCGATTTCGGAATCCCACCTATGGATCCGTTTCTCGAGAAATCAATACTTGTGAACATGGTTTGGATTCTCACCAGCTCCATGTAGTTTCCTTTCATTGAAATCATCACAGTATCTCGATAGTAGGATGTCATGTCATTTGGATATTCCATGTATTCCAACTTATTTGCTGATGCGCCGATCATTGCCTTGAAATTCTCAAAATATTTCGCTGGCAAAGCACCTGTGAATTTGTTGTTGGAGAGATCCACGATTCTCAAATTCTGAAACGGAGATTTTATCCTGGGATTCGTTATCAAACCGTGAAACCTGTTAGACCTCAATACAAGAACTCGTAACTGTGGTAGAGACTCCAAGAACCGAGGAAAAGAGCCATTTAGTTTATTGTTTCCGACATCTAAAACTTCCAAACTCTTGGCATTGAGCAAAGATCGTGGCAACGGACCTTCCAATAGGTTTCCATTGAGATTCAGCGTTCTCAAAGAGCTTCCCTTTGAAAAGGCTGAAGGAACAATGCCATCAAACTTGTTCATTCGTAGATCTAAAACGGAGAGAGCGTTACTGAAATTTCCGAGGCACGGAAACATGCTTCCGCTGAAGCTGTTGTTTGACAAATCGAGGACTTCAAGCACACTTTGTTTTTCGTCGTTAATTATTTATTTTTTATGGTTTTTTGTTTATGAAATTCTAAAATGAAAAATCAAATAAAAACTAAATTATATTATCCAAATCAAGAAATATATAAAATCCGGTTACGTACGTTTTCGGTTATCGAGAAATATGTAAATAATAATCTACTATACACAAAATATCTAATAAAACACTAGTCGCGATGTTTGCTTTGTCGTCCCGCCGCTCGTTTTCCCCCTCCTCGACGTGAAACGCTCTTTTGCTGGCGCTGAAGTTCTGCAGGCTGCGGCGTCGGAGTAGACTGGCTTGGTCCGCCGGGCGTCGTCTGCTGGCTGGCGTCGGGAGTCCTCTGCTGGCCGCCCGTCGGAGTGTGGACGTCGGGCGTCGGGCGTCGGAGTGTGGACGCCGGCCGTCGGAGTCTGCAGGCTGTGGGATGACGGAGCCTGCTGCGAACTCTGCGGAAATTGGGACATGAACGAGCTAAGGTTGAGGCCGGGCACCTGACTCTGTATTGTCTCGGCGAACGCGGCGAGGGTCGATGTCAACACCTCCTGCGAGATATATCCTGGTTGCGACGTCCCAGCCTCCGAACCGTAGACTTCGGCGACTTCAGCCGCCATCCGTGCTCCCTGTGGCACCAAACGTCCGACGCCGGTCAAGTGATCAGTCCGCGAACCCATAATATCGCGGATCGCCTGCTGCTCTAGGACGGAAATATCAACGTCCGCTCCTTGGTGCTCAGCCTCCGCTCGCAACGTGTTGAACCTAGCGACCAGTCGATCCTGATATAATTAACTAGTTAATATATATTAATCGAAAAATAAGAAAAATAAATGTAAACTTACATAACGTGCGGAGGCTTCAGGAGTCAGCCATTGGGACTTGTCGGACTGATGTTGGCGCTTGTAGTTCGCAAACAAGCTCTCGAAAGCGCCTGTCTCGGCGCTCTTCTACATGTAAACAAAACTTCAAGTGTTAGATAATTTTAACGATTTGATGTATCATATAAACATAAAACTTACGTTCTTCATGCGGTGGGTCGAGAACCCAATCGTCCCCTGTCGAGTCTTCGTCTTCTTCTTCGCGCGATTCGCCTTGTTCTTCGCTTGAATGGCCTGTAATATAAGTAAACGTACACGTAAAGAACAAATCGTTTAATAAAAGGGTAAACACATATTTAACGTAAATGATTTGATTACCTTAAACTCATCGCTCGTATATCGTTGTATCAGCGTCTCCCATTCGGTGTCTAGCTTAACAGTCCTCGGTTTCAGCGACCGTGCCACCTGTACGCTGCTCTTGCAGTCGATGTCGAACCATGACCGCAAGGTATGCCTCCAATCGCGAAGACGAGTCTTCGCGTCTCGAATGATTGCCGCATCGACAATCGCCTTCTTCTTCCCAGTTGCATCACCATCGACTTGAATGTCGTACTTGTCTCGAATCGCTGCTCGGATCTCGGCCTCCTTCGCCGGCCCCACGTTCGCATTCGTCCACCTTGGGACCATAGGCGAGATCTTGTCTCGGACGACCAACCCGAGCGTGTTCGCGAACGTCGCGAGATCCGGATCCATCTCGCGCTCTCGCTGCAAGAACGACTGAAACTCCTCATTATAAACAACGACTTCCTTCACCCCGGGGCGCCGTGCACGCTCAGATAGAAGCCCGACCGTCGGCCCACGCACGGCCGGTTCGATATCCTCGTCTTCTTCTTCGACGCCATCACGTACGGGCGCCGACTGGCAATAATTCGGGAGACGGGCTAAGAAGTCATCCCCGCATCCGCTGCCTCCAGCTCCTGTAGCCGCAGCCATATGAAATTCAAAACAAAATACGATCCTACCGAAATTTCGGCAGAACCTCCCCTATAAACTTAAAAACCCGACATCAAGCCTTTAACTTTAAAACCTGCATAGAAACATCCTAAAACTAACAATAAATCAAACCTCAGTGGTTCAATTATTAAAATTCATAATCCATATCAACTAATATTAAAATTTATAACTAATTTAAATATTTGTGTAAACTAATTAATATACATAACTAATTTAAACTAATTAATTCTATAAACTAATTTAAATTACCTAATATAAATATTTATAACTAATTAATATAATTCCATTTATTTATAACTAATTTAAATAATTTAAATTACCTAATATAAATATTTGTAACTAATTTAAATATTTATAACTAGTTCATAATCCATATCAACTAATTAATTTCACATTATTAATAATTTGTAACAAGAATTAAATACAATTCCATTTAATTTACATAAACTAACTAATTGTTTTTACATGTTTTTACATAATTTTACCTAATATAAATATTTATAACTAATTTAAATATTTATACCTAATATTAAAATTTATAACTAATTTAAATATTTGTGTAAACTAATTAATATAAATAACTAATTTAAACTAATTAATTCTATAAACTAATTTAAATTACCTAATATAAATAACTATAAACTAATTAATACAATTCCATTTATTTATATAAAGTTATATATATATATAAATAACTAATATATTAATTATATAAATAACTAATATATATATATATATATATATAAAGTTATAAAAAAAAAAACTTACCGTGACAAGTACAGACGGCGCGCGGGAAGCGGGGAGGAGCAGCGCTACCGGACCGGGGCGGACGTGGACGAGGACGGCGTCGGTGGTGGAGCGGCGACGGCGTCGGCGGCGGAGCGGCGGAGGAGCTGCAGACAGGAGAGAGAAATTAGGAGAGAGATGTGAGGAGAGAGAGAGAAGTGAGGAGAGAGAGAGACTTACCGGGTAGGCACACGGCGTCGACTGCGTCGGCGGCACACGGCGGAGGAGGCGCACGGCGGAGGAGGAGAAACCGGAGAGAAAAATGAGGATTTTAGGGTTTGGGAGCGAATGAGGGAACTGGGTCGCGATCTGATATTTAAAGACATTTAGCGACGATTTTATCGTCGCTAATTGATTAAAAATCGTCGCTAAATGAACTTAATTGAACCAGGCATTTAGCGACGATTATTCGTCGCTAATAGTAACTTTCACATCTTTAGCGACGATTTAATCGTCGCTAAATCATTTCGCTGTAATTAAATGGGAGGGATTTTTCCCTCTTTAAAATTCGTCAAAATTCGAAATCATTTAGCGACGATTAAATCGTCGCTAACTGAATTCACAACTAATTAGCGACATCGCTAATTATTTTCCCGCGAACTTAGCGACGACAAAAACAAATTAGCGACGATAAATTCGTCGCTAATTATCGTTGCCGCCAAACTTTAATATTTTTGGCACCAAACAATCAGCGACGATATTATCGTCGCTAAAAGGGTGATTAGCGACGATTTATTAGCGACGACTTCATCGTCGCTAATAGTTTCGTCGCTAAAAGTGGTAATTCTTGTAGTGACATTTGAATCTCTTTAAACTATCAAAATGACATAGAACTTGAACTTTTTGAACCACAAAATTTATGGGAAATGAAGAAATGCGAGACAAACCTTGTGGGCAAGCTGGTCTTGGACTACGAACTCGTGGGCGTTTGGGTCTCGTAGGCGCGGGCTGGTCTTGGACTACGAACTCGTGGGCATTTGGGTCTCGTAGGCGTTTGGGTCTCGTAGGCGTTTGGCTCTGCGTGACCGTGGGGGTAGAGACGCCGAGGGTTTTAGAGACCGACGGAGAGAGAGAGAGAGAGAGAGAGAGAGAGAGAGAGAGAGAGAGAGAGTCAGGGATTAATGTCCCTTAATGTATTAATGAGATATGAGCGGGATATGGAGAGTTGGTGTGAGTTGTAAGAAAAATTTAAGTGAAGGGTAAAAGGGTAGTTGTACATTTGAGTTAGTGGCATTTTTGGCCAAATTATGGTTTTGGTGGGAAATTGGAAAAAATTAGTGATTTGGTAGTAGATAAGGCAATTTCTCCATAAAAAAATTGATATAATTTTCCCAGCTATATCCTATTTATACCTTTATGATTTGGTGACGCATAGTGAACAGCAAAAGAAACACGTTCAACAGAGCTCAAATAAGTTTTCACCTGAACTACCTTACTGCACTAAAAAGCGTTTTACCATCTCAATTCCGAATCCGTTGAGATTTCTTTAATTACTCAAACAGCCAACCTTTTCCATGTGTCTTTGAGAAGTCGTTAACCTCTCTCATCGATTTTTAATTGCAATTATTATATAGCAATAAAAGAGTTTTATGATAAACGGGATGATTAACAAACTCAACCGGTAATTTATGGATAAAATAAAAATTACTCTACTAAGTCAAATAAAATTAGAAATAGACAAATCTTCTCAGATTTTGGTCAAAGTTCATTAGTAAAAATATATTGAATACTTGAAAATTCGTAACTTAACCATGAAGTTTTGTGAAATATCATCGAGTTATGGATTTTCTTTTTCATTCACAAAAATTATAGTTTAGTCGTAATTTATGCTTTTTGCGTGGTAAAATAAAATGAAAAAATAGGTTCATGGGATATATATGAATCACTTCAGAGTCGATGGTTAATTATTTTGACACTGAAAAATGCGAGCACAAAAAGTGGGTTATACTCATGTAGATAATTACTTTCAACTTGATTACACTTAAACAAAATGATAAAAAAAAAATAAAAATAAAAAGTTACATATTGATCTTCAAACAAACGTAGAACTGAAAACACCACTTCTCGTGCTCATTCCTGTGTAGGAAAAAAAAGAGTTAACAACTTGAACCATATATATATATATATATATATCAAAGAGGAAATTACCGAAAATCATACCTTATTTCCTTTGCTTTATTATGTTCGCTAGACATTTGCAGTATTGTTGTCTAGCAATCCTTTTTTGAAGCCAAAAATCGAATCTTCTGGTGAAGAACAGAGCGTACCCAATGGATACTCCGATTCCGAGACCTGCACCGTATCCAATAGTTGCAAATAGCTTCCACTATTCATCTTTTTTTTCTGATGATGATGAATAGTAGCAATACATATATTAAAGATTCCAATCCGTACGTGTTGATGCTTTCGTCTTTGTAGACCCAATAGAGAGCTCCGTCGAAGAAAGCCTGACCGCTGAGGTACAACAGTTCGAGGATGAACTCAGAAGCGTCGAGATCTCACCACGGAGTCCGTCCCGAGCTCGGCAGAGAGTTCAACATGACAACCTTGTAACGACCCGTGTTCGGATCGAGGCCGAACCCACATACCGCGAGCTCGATCGCGGTGTTATCCGTGTGGTCTCGATCAAGAACACGGTTCTCGGAGTCAGAGTCGTCTCATCTTCGGCCGCCTTTCGGGCCAAGACTTGCAGAGCGTGATGGTCTTCACCGACGAGAATTCTCACCAGAATTTCGACGATGACCTCCTCCGAAAGTCCAGAGATTGCTCCATGGCATATTTGAACTTCTTTATTCCCTCTCATCGTTTCCATAGCGATTTCGGATCTGTATATCGATTACAATGGGTAATATCAGTATGAATTAAACTGAAAACTGAACCTAACACTACATGAAAATTGGACAAACCATTTACAAGTGAAAACCCGAGAGCTAGCACGTAAAAGAAGGGCCTAACTTTTTATAAAAAAAAATAAAACTAACTTCAGAAATGTAAGTGTACTAATATATAGAGCAGTTCAATATTCAACTTTGTCCACCCAAAAAACATGATATTTAGGATTTGTAAATAATCAGCTTAGCTATTGAGACCTAACAGAGACTTAAAATAAAGGAACAATGTGTATTGTGTCATCAAAGAAGTATAATAGTCAAATAAAGCCATTGCAGATTTGAAATTTCTGCATTCCCTTTTATCATTTCTGTAGCGCTTTCGATCACGACGGGTATATTTTATGAAATCATTTTCAAACTGAAAACTAAGCTTAACAGTACATGAAAATTGACAAAAGCCATTGACAACATAAAGTGAAAATCCGATGGATATATCAAATGAAATGAATTTAAACTGAAAACTAAACCTAACACTACATGAAAATCGGACAAACCGTTTACAATACACGGCAAAGTGAAATTCGCGAAAGCTAAGAGCATTGAGACGAAAATAGCGAGCTTACATGTTTATCAATGTCGAATTCCTTCCGTGGAGACAAAAGCTGGGGAGAGAGAAAGGTCTCGCAGCACAAAAGACCTGAGAGTATAGCAAATGGAATGAATTTTAAACTGAAAACTACAGGTTCTTTGATTTCCAAGCAAAAGCAAAATCCGATCGGTTTTTATCAAATGAAATGGATTTAAACTGAAAAACTAAACATAACAGTAGATGAAAATTGGCAAAAATAGAAAATCCGAGAGCTAGAGAGCTTACAGGTTTATCAATGTTGAATTCCTTATGTGGAGAGAGAGAGAGAGGTCTCTCAGTTGAAATGAAACACCCAAATTGAAGACAATGCAACGGATATCATTGATTCATTGATACTCAGCTGAAGAAGTGGGCTTAGTCAAAAGGCCCAAATTGAAGAACTATTAGAGCTCATGATCAGATTTGGGCCAAAGCCCATTGAGTGTTTGGTTAGATCATCAGAATGTTATAACCTCGAAAGGAGAAATTCCACAAATATCTTATTTGAAGATGCTAATGCTTAAAACATTTTTTTTTAAATATGGTAAATTTTTAAATATTAGCATTTTCAAAACCTTTGATAAATACTTCATTTTTTTTAATGAAATTGTATAAACGAAAAAAAAAAATTATATGTCAAATGTAACGGGTAAACAACAAAAAATACTATAATTTTTGTAATAAAATATAACAAAATAAAATAAAATAAAATTTACTGTAACTCGATGTTTTTTTTACCAAATTTTGAAAACAAATTTTTATTTTTTTTTCAAAATTAATAGTTTCGTCATAAAGCGCATTTCTCAAGTTTGGGACGGACAGGTTGTTACAAACTTAATGGGTTGATAAATAACTCACAAGTCTGTCACAACATTAATGCATTCAATTACGAATAACTCACTGCTTTACGAGCTAGGATAAAATAAAAATAGAAATAAGATTCGTGCATTCAATTCAATTACCGATAAATAATGTCCAGCTTTGAGTATGACATCTTATCTCCCATTTTTGTCCTTTTTATATTTTTACTGAAAGATTCGAGTCAATTTTATCTTCTTGTGTTCTGCTGAAGCCAATTGACTCTCTGAGAGATTCAACTTTCAAATAACTGTCAGACATAAGGTTGTGGGTTTTTATCTGCCATTAAGGTTGTTAATTTCTTTCTAAATCGTTGCATTGTTCCTGAAATTCAAATAAGAACCTGAAATGTTGGTTTTTTGAATGGTTTGATCCTCCAATGTGTTCACGATCGAAGCAAATCATCCCTGGGTTGTTGAAGAAAATCAACAGACTTGAAAACGATACCGAGTCTTTGTCGATTGAAGGCTCTGAAGATTATGGAGAAAATGGTCAATATTCAGCTGTTGAGACTAGTGTTGTAATAAAATTGATAGCTACTGAATGTAAAAAATTGAAGTTGTTGCTTGTTCTCATCGTTTTGCTTGTGGTAGTGATTTTGTTCAAGTAAATTGATAGCTACTGAGTGTAAAAAATTGAAGTCTTGTTGTGTCTTTTTTGGAGTCTGTTTTAGTATGGCTAATTTCCTTGTTTTGTAAGCTAATTTCCTTGTTTTGTAACAACTTATTTTGAATTCTGTAATGTTGCACTGGCAGATTGAGTAAGTAATCAAGTTACCACGTTTCCATGTTTCATGAAGGACTTTATTTCTATACAAAAAAAGTTGCACAAAGCTGTAATAATTAGTAAAAGAATTCAAAGCATAAAAGTGTAGATAGCAGATTGATAAAGCATAAGAGACTTCTATTAACAACTTCAAAATACAGGCCAAAACAGCCTTGAAACATGTTTAAAATGCAGGTGAAAATGCTTCCCAAAATTAGTTGCACATTACAAAGTACACATAAAGACATACACCTACATAAATTCAGAACAAAGTTTATAGGATTACACTTGTGCTTAAATAACCCTAACCAAAAAGACTACAAAAAAAAAATAACACGTCGTTCTAATCCCTGAATAAACTGCGGGGCTCCATTTGTCCTCCTTTAATGCAGGTGTGAAGTCGGAACCGAGGGCTTCGCTGTAAATATGTATAAAACACATGAATCAGATACATGTAAGAAAATTCTAGTAGGTGATCATTGGTTCTTTACCCTAAGCATCGGTTGTTGAACTTGACTCGTCTGAGTAGACTGTGTCGGTTCTGTGGCTCCTTGACCTTGACTCGTCTGAGTTGACTGCGTCGGTTGTGTAGCTCCTTGCCTTGTACGTCTTGTGTTTGCTCTTTCATGTCTCTGTAAGAATTACAATTTCAAAACGTATGAAAATAAATAACTCCATATTATTTGGTACAATTTCAAAACCTATGAAAATAAATAACTTCATGAAAATAAACCTTTTGTTCTTGCTCTCTTCTAAGGCATGTTGTCTTGTTGTGTCCCTGTTTACCACAGTTTGAGCATGTTGTGGTAACATACTTCCGAGTCAATCTTGTGCCGCTACGAGGAACGACCTCGTCGTGTTCAACACGTCTTAATTTCTTGTGTCTACCAGGCTTAGATCTATTTGGTGGCATTGACATAGGATTGAATCCGGTTTTTGGCCATTGATCTACAGGGTTGATTGGATTGATCATGTTCATGTATGTCTTCTTGTAGCAGTCTTTTTTATACCAATCTGATATGTAGTTAAGGGGTTCTTGATGTTGCTGCCATATGCAACTAATGGCGTGCGAACAAGGAATACCTGCCATAATTGATAAATTACACATTAAAGTACCTAGAACAATTAAGTAAAGAATTCTAAGTAAATACGCTATTAAGGTACCTGTCACAATTAAGCTATTACCTGATAAGTCCCAACGACGACATGAACATGTTCGTTCTGCCAGATTGACCCTGTAGAAGGAACCATACATGTTCGACACTTGAAACTCAGACTCGCCAGCCCAATAGGCTATATTCTCTGCACTGAGGACCTTGTTCGTCTCAAGAATTTTGTGAATGCGTAGTCCAAGTTCACCGGCCCATTTTTGAGCAGCAAGACGTTGTTTTGTGAAGCGTTGCAGTAGATACATTCGTATACGCTCAAGCATTGACAGGATTGGCTTTTGTCTTGCCATTAGTATTGCTCGTGTACCATTGAACAGCGTCTCCGTCAACTTGCACGTCATCGTCGCTGAACTCAAACCCTACGTCTTGCTGCACTTCTTCATGCTCAACTTCCTTTTCTTTTTCAATTGTCGTCTTTTAAGTCAGAGTGCTCTTCAGGTTGCTCTTCTACTTTAGCTTGCTCTTCAGGTTTCTCTTCAACATCAGCTTGCTCTTCGGGTTGCTCTTCTACTTCAGCTTGCTCTTCATGTTTCTCTTCAACATCAGCTTGCTCTTCAAGATCAACTTGCACTTGCTCTTCAGCTTGCAGTTCTGGATCAGGTATGTTTTGTATGTCTTGTGTGTCTTGTGTTTGGTCTCCCATGTTTTGAGGGTGATCTTCGACGTCAACTTCATTTGCAACATTCGTTGGAACCACGACAATCTGCCTCTCGTTATCAATGAGCACATCAGGCCATACATTCATAGGGTGATCGCAGAATATATCCACGTGCCACTTTGTTTTCAGTGTGGCCGCCATAAATTCAAGCAATTCCTCGTCGTCTTCAACATACACCAACTTCTTACTCGTTGGATCTCTCATGTAATATAATGGAACCTGAAGATAGCCTAGCCTCTGCTTCACAATAGAATTTAGTACAACAACTGACATCCTGTCCAAATCCACACACTCCAGATGTGCTGCACTACCACCGACGTACATGCACCCACCAGACTCAAACACCATCGACCCCCCATAGTAAATATTGAGTACAAAGTTGTTGACCAAAGCATCTACAGAAATAAACAAAGAATGGAATATGAAATATATTATTATCACTCCACAGCCAACCAACCCCAAAGCACGTGAATAATATTATGGACATTCTAATATTAAACAAACTGGACCCACAGTTCTTCAAAATTTCCGACAACAAATAAGCAACAAAACAAATAAGGGGACAAAAATAAAGGAAAGAAACAAAATCAAGAATCTTTAATGTGTGGTCCCCAAAATCAAACCCTATTTAGACTTTAATGTTTGTATTGACATACCAAAAACTTCTTCTATATGAGGCTGCGTAAAACCCTTTTTTGGAGTTGATTTTTTCTTCTTCGTCAACTGTCTAGTCGTTGGGGATTTTCTCTTCGCCGGGGATTTTGAGGTGGCCGGCGATTTCGACGGAGTCTTTGCCGGGGATGTCGATGTTGCAGCAGAAGTTGTCTTCGTCAGTTGTGGCGATGACCGCGTCGGAGACCCCACCGGGAACTTTCGAGGGGATTTACTCTTGGCCGGCGATTTCAAGGGAGTCTTTGTCGATGTTGAAGCAGAAGTTTCATCTTCAGTCGTTGAGATGACCGCTTCTCTGGGGATTTTCTCTTCCCAGGGGATTTCGCCATTTCAACTCGTTTAGGTTTTTTCAAATTTTTTTTATTTTTCCCTTCTTTATTCGGAATTATAAAAATTAATAAAAAGAAGAATTCCAAAAAGAATGAAGAGAAAGAAATTGAAATTACACATAACACCCTGGACTGGTTTGATTTAACTGACGTCCGGACTAAATAATAGACGGAAGGACATTAGTGATACCAACACAAAGACTGAGGAGAAAACATCGAGTTTTAAAACTTTGAGGAGTTTATTTCGATAACCATCATAGTTTAGGGGGCAATTCTGTCTTTTATTCTTTCTTTTATCAATAGTATAGCAAATTGTACGTGGACGACATTAAAAGTATTTCAGCAATTTAAAACTATTGTACGTGGACGACAAAGCAATTTGAGGGTTTTACTTTTTATATTGTATCGATATACAAAACTTTGATATTCGTCCAAATTAGATGTAGTGCTAGAAAACCGATAATCCTTACCGTAAAAAATAATCCTTTACGTTGAAGTTTGAAAGTTATATACAATGATGCAATATATAAAACAAGATTGGAAATAATAAAAAAAATATTACGTGTTTATAATTATAGTCTTAAGAGAATTAATTGGCTATTAGTTCATGTGTAAGCATGCTAGGCAACGCATAGTTAATGTTTCAGTCTTTGGCACAAACTATTGACAAAATTTCGCATGTAATATGGAATACAATGGAGAAGTGACGAGGCAAATCTCATGAAGCATTATTTATATGAGAAATTATGTCGTTTACCTAGATTTAATAACGTATCAATTAAAACTAGATTCGATAATGTTTCAGATATAAACATCGGTTTAGTTTAGTAATTCAGATCAAAATGCTATTTATTTTCGATTCTTCTTTTTTGTTCTTTTCATTTTGAAGTTCATTTTCATTTTCACTTTCTTTCATCTATCACACATTTTTCTCTTTTTCATTTCTAAAAATTTCACACTCCCATTTAAAATCTATTTATAAACTAAAAACTAAAATTTTCTTGTGTTTTTGCGTTTTCATATAGATTTCTTATTTGTTATACGCATGTTCAGTATTAGTTGAAGAACTTCATCCGATTTCATCACAAAAGAGAATGTTGGATATCGAATTTCATTGGTCAATTTTTTTTTTTTTTTTGGTGATGAATTCCAATGATATTCAATTTGTTTTTCAAAAAAATTCTATCATACATAAAAAAAATATTCAACAACAAAAGAAACTTTTTTGTTCAAAATGGAGTTTAAATGACAGTAAGCTTTGAAAGTGAAAATAAAGATAGAAAATGAGTTACATGAAAAATCAAGCCTTACGAGGCCACGTCCCACGGGACCCAATCCTACGGGATCAAGCCTTACGAGGTCACGTCCCACGGGACCCAATCCTACGGGATCAAGCCTTACGAGGCCACGTCCCACGGGACCTAATCCTACGGGATCAAGCCTTACGAGGCCACGTCCCACGGGACCCAATCCTACGGGATCAAGTCTTATGAGGTCACGTCCAACGGGACCCAATCCTAAGAGATCAAGCCTTACGAGGTCACGTCCAACGGGACCCAATCCTACGGGATCAAGTCTTACGAGGCCACGTCCCACGGGATCCAATCTTACGGGATCAAGCCTTACAAGGCCACGTCCCACGGGACCCAATCCTACGGGATTAGCCTTAGAGGCCACGTCCCACGGGACTTAATCCTACGAGATCAACCCCACGGGGTTAGCCTTACGAGGCCACGTGCGACAGGACTCAGTCCTACGGGATCAACCCCACGGGGTTAGCCTTACGAGTCCACGTCCCACGAGACTCAATCCTACGAGATTAGTCTTATGGGTCATGTCTCACGAGACTTAAATTTTGCAAAGTCACGTCCCATTAGACGTACCGCTACAAGATACGTATCTAATTCATAAGACCAAACGGTCCAAAATATCAACGACGAAGCTCTCGGGGAATTTAAATTAAATTTCTCGCACGACAAGTCGCTCAAGAAACTGGGGGTTAATGTTATGCCGTTATTTTCACATGGTGTAAATAACACCCCGAGAGCAAAAAAACGAAACATCAAGCCCATACACAAGGCCCAAGTCTACAAGCAAATTCACGCGCCAAGCTCCGAGTCAACTCTCATGAAATGTCTTTCAAAAGACTCTCAAAGAATGTTTTCAAGCTAGACTTCTTGACAAATCTTCAAGACAAAACCACAAAAATGACCACCCGGCCGCCCAAAAAAGAAGACCATCCGGTCATCTTCACTCGGCCAAAATTACCCGGTTGTCTTCACTCGGTCAAGATCACCCGGTTGTCTTCACTCGGTCAAGATCACCCGGTCGTCTTCACTCGGCCAAAATCACCCGGTCGTCTTCACTCGGTCAAGATCACCCGGTCGTCTTCACTCGGCCAATATCACCCGGTCATCTTCACCCGGCCAAGACCACCCGATCATCTTCACTCGGCCAAGACCACCCGGCCATCTTCACTCGGCCAAAATCACCCGGTTATCTTCACTAGGTCAAGATCACCCGGTCGTCTTCACTCGGCCAAGATCACCCGGTCGTCTTCACTCGGCCAAGACCACCTGTCCGTCTTCACTCGGCCAAGACCACCCGGCCATCTCTACCACCTAATCAAGTACATTTAACCAAACTCCTTGGTCCCTATAAATACCCCATTCATTCACAACACAAAGTAAGTTTATCTCAACTTGTCAAAACTCTACAAAAATCATACTTCAACTCTTTCTCTCTCTAGAAAACTAGAGACGAGTACAAATCGTTCACCAAGAACACAATACAACACGACTAATGTTGAGCATCGGAGAACGCGCCGAGGGAAAACCCTCCGCGTCCCTCTAGATTCACGTTTTCTTGTGGTTCGGTGAAAGTGCAAGGATTCGAAGACCCGGAGACTCGAAGATCCGAAGACCCGGACACTAGAAGATCCGATGAACACGAAGAACACGAACACGTGAGAAACACGAAGAACGTGGAAGATTCAAAGGGTTGAAGACTCAAAGAAGCAAAGACTCGAGAACTCAACGAAAAACACGAAAGATCCCAAGATCCGAAAATTCAAGGACTCGGAAACCCGAAGATCCGAATAACACAAACACGACGAGAAGAGAAGAACTTCACCAAACCCAACCTACGTGCGGTCATAGGGTCCGGCCCTAGATCGAACCACGGACGGTTCTTAGTGCTAATCCAAAAACGCGATTAACACGAAGTATTACAAAAGTGGACTTAATTACAAGTTTTGGGCGTTTCACTTCTACGTTTTCATCTCGTAGTCTGCTCTCTTATATTTTTAATGATCTTCTCTTTAGGGTAATGTTCACAAAGAGATTGAATTTAATGCTTATATATTACTAACACAGTCCTACTGATATTACATATAACACTAATGTTAGAATGCATGAAGAATATTTAATTTCAAGAACAGTTAGGCCAACTTAATTTATCAATAATTTTGATACAACTCATAACGGCTGAATATTAAATTGGAAAATGTGTGAATATTTTCATATTTTGTGTGGAAAGCTTCATATTTGCCATTAAATGTTAGTATCGATGGGTATCATGACTTAAGTCAACCAATGCAGTATGAACTCTACGGAAAACGGGATTCATTGTTACACTAGGTATAATTTTATGAAAAATGCTATGTCCCATCATCATCTTTGGGGGAGTGAATCGTCTTGGCTAACGATTTGAAGCTCAACGCCGCCTTAGAAACGTCAAGATTAAATTTCCACACATGAACCTCAGGAAGTGTTTCCTCCAATTTGCTAAGAAACGTGTCCAATGTTCGAAGCCATTCCAGAGAACATTCCTTCGACATGAAGTTATGGTTCCGTGTGGGGTCAGAAAACCATGTACATTACATCGCATGTAAAACAGAGCTCCTTTCCAGTGAGCCACCAAGATAAGGATGCTGGTTCAGATTTTGAATCGCTAGTTTTGAATACAAAATTCCTTAATGAATTTGAATGTTATGTATACGTGATGATTTAATTTATTACATAATGATGTTTATAATTAATTTAAGTGTATAGTTTATTCACTTAAACGCACGCATAGGTTAGAGTAAACGTGGCTTAACGGGAGTTACCGCGCCTCCCGTCCCGCCCCCGCCCGGACTCCCGTTAATTCGCCGAACGGGAGTCGGGCGGAGGCGGTAAATGTCTAACGGGATCCGCGGATCCCGTTAGGCATTAAAAAAAAAAAAAATTTAAAAAAAGAATTTAATAAATAAAATGAAAGGATTAAAGTGAAAAGATTTGGAATAAGTGGGTAGAAATGAAAAATATGAATGTTGTTAAATAATTAAAAATGGGTAAAAAAAACAATAAAGAAGAATGTGAAATTAAAAATGGGCCTCCTAAAAAACCTCACCGACCCCTAAAAATGTGCGACGGCGAGGAAAAAGAGCACCCCTTTCCTCGTTAAATGTTTGAAAATGTATCCCGGACAAGGGCCGGGATATCCCTTTGTTATACACGATACTTTAACCATTTATGTTTACGTTTGCAAAATCAACTTCAAAATCGTCTAGAATATCGAAGCACATGAATGTTTCTTGTGCTCGATTTCGATGTTGAATCCAATCTTTTCCGCACGTCAATGCGTCGACCATCTCCGGTTTCAGGCTGCATCTTCTGCCATGATAAAATATAAGCGTATGAGACTAAAAACGAGAGAAATTGAGAGAATTCGATATTGAAATTGTGAGAGAGTTGAGAGAAATTGAGAGAATTCGAGATGATGTGAGAGAGAGTTGTGAGAAAAATGAATGAATTAGGGGGGTATTTATAGATTTTTGAGATAAGTGGGTAAAAAATTGAATTTTTTTTTTTCACCCGAGCCCCCAACGACTCTATTTCCAACGGCCATATCCTCAACGACTCTATTTTTTCGGCCGTTGGATCTTTGATCCAACGGCCGAGATCAAAAGGCAACGGCCATATTGGCTAGCGGGACTAACGGGACTCCCGTTTCCCGTTAAGCACAGTAACGGTAGCGGGAGTCCCGTCCGTTTCCAGTAACGGGAGTCCCGCTCCCGTTACTGTGCCTAACGGTAGCGGGGATTCCGTCCCGTCCCGCTACCGTTAGGCCAGGTTTAGGTTAGAGCTAGCCAAGGAGCAGAGGGGTGTATGCCCTTGAACTTTTAAGAATTAATGTTAACAAGTTTTACATATTTACCATAATTTGTTTTAGTCAAAAGTAAATGACTGTTTCATATATACAGCTCATGAATAATTTGTTTTCTTACAAACCCATTGTAAAACATAGAATAACTTATATAATCAAATTTATTCCCCTAACAGCAAGTCCTGGCTAAACCACTAATTAAATGCATGAATATTAAAATGTTATTTACGCATTGGTTTTTTCAAATTGTAACATAATTCATCTATTGGTATATTCTGTAGCCTAACCAAATCAACAATTCGTGAGGATGACAAAGTGGTGGTGAGGAATGTGTTGTAGGAGAAAGCAAGAAGAGAAAAAGAGGAAACACCCACAAAACCCAACCCATTATCGACGAACGAGAGGACTATGGATGATGAGATGCTTTAAATCCACAATAAATAAATAAAACATTTGGAAATTGTATGTGATATAGAGGTTCTTGTGTTTACTTTAAAATCAAGAAGGAAAAAAAAAGGACTTGAAAGACTTTATGGAAAATTGTATTGCGTGGCTAGTTAGTGTTGTAAAATGTTGGGCCACGTCATGCACAAAGACTTCTATTTTCAACCATGCATTCGTCAATATTAAATGGTGTGAGTGTGACCACTGGCGGACCCAGAATTCTTTTTGAAGGGGGGTCAAAAAAAAAAATTTGACTGTAAAGTAAAAAAAAATAATTTGAAAATAACACTTGTGCTCATTGGTCTATTATTTCTCTATTCAAGTAAGTATTATTTCTCTGAGATCTATTAGCATTGTCAGTCCTAATGTGGTTTTCATGGACTTTTGCAGAGATGACGAAGAAGAGAGGCGCACCCGCTGTGGTTCCGAGCAGTCCCAAGCGCCATCGTCCGTCTAAATGTTTGTGTACGTTTAATTATCTGCAATTATTCACAGTAGAGTTAAGACTCGTTCTCAGAGGATTCTGTGTCCTCTGCTCCTCTTATTGTAAGTAATAAATCTGCAATATCTTGAATATCAATTAAAATACTTCGCCTTGTTTTCTAAGCTAGATATTTGTTATTATTTTTTTTTCAACATTTGGAAGACAGAATGCATAGTTCTTTATAAAAATAAAAATAATAATAAATAAACCTTATAAAACAAGAGGGCATTGATAAGCACATCGTAGAAAAAGGAAATAAGAAAAGGGGAAGTTGCTAGAGAATAATAGAGTGTATTTCAGAGAAGATAAATATGAGGTTCCTTCGAATGATTTGAACATGGTAAGTCCTTTGTGCGACGATTCCGAGTTTATTATACTTCACTGTCTCAAAAATCAAGAAAAAAAAATTATCTATATATTTTTTTTCAATTTCTAGAAATATGCTTGATATTAAATATTTTTAAAAAAATTACATTTAAGACTTAAACGTCACACAATTTTCTGCCACATTTTCTTTCTTTTGTTTTTTTGCACAAAGTTCATGAGTATGTTTTTCCTCTATTTTGCTCAGCCTTTGAGCATTTCCTCTGTTTTTGTTGCGCTCATTCGAATTTGTTTATCGACCTAGATCTTTTTTTTTTTTTTTTGAGGAAAATATTAGAATTTTCACTACTGGAAAATAGCTAGTTCAGCACAATGAGAAGGATAGTCCTTCCAATTTCTGTGTGCTCCATATTTAAAACCAAAAACAGCAAAATTATAATGTGTGCATCAAACAAGTTCAGAGGGGTTAATTTGTAAATTTTTTAGGTAAAGAAAAAACTAAGTTAAATGCTATACTGGCTCCGTTCATAGCAAGAAGGTATCTCTAATCAAATTTATGCTATACTGGAGAAGATTGCTCACACCAAGTACTTCCCTTTGAGAAAGAGTACAAATGAATAAATGAAACCAGTGAATACTTAATGGATTCAAAGAGTAAAAAGATCCCATTAATACGGTAAACAAAGATTTGTTTTTTAAATTAAAAAAAAAAGACGTAAAGCACTAACTAAAAATAAGAAACTTAATGAATTCACAATTTGGCACTCAAAAGCTTCATTCAATCCTGTTCCGTAGGATTTTTTGTTACAAACGATTTAGAACATATTTGATGTAGATATTGTTCAAGTTTTGTTTGTTAGTTAATAAACACAAGTCAATCCGTTTATGTTTGTTAAATAATTGGGTTTTTATTTGTTTACAGAAAAAAATGGTTAATCATTTGTTATACTTTGTATAAAAAATAATAAAAAATAAAAACTTAGCTTGCGTTATAAATTATCGTATTTTTGTTTTGTAATAATCAGTTTTTGTCTGTGTGTTTAATGTATATTGTAAAGACTTGAGAGGAAAACGAAAAGTTGCTATTCGCTTCCGTTGAGATATTTTAATGATAAACTGCAATTCTCATCCAATCGAAAAAAATGGCTGGTTATCGATTACAAGGTGACGAAAGATCTGCAGAGACTTAAGCACAAAGACTTTTATTCAGCAATGGAAATTTGTATTCTCATGTCCGTTTCACAACTTGATAGGAAAAACAAAAAAGAAAAAGAAAAACATCGTTATTGTGTTAACTTGACTGGGTCAATAACCGCGAAGAAGTAGTTTCATATTTTTATTGACAATGAAATAAATTTGGCGCTATTAGTTTATAACACAGTCCCACTGGTACATATAACACATACAGTCCTCTGATATTTCAATTTGGGCCAGCTTGAAGAAAATTACAGTTCTTATTTAATATTGTCCTAGAACAGTTGGGCCAACTTGATTTATCAATAATTTAAAAATAATCCATAAAAGCTAAATTTTGAATTGGAAAATATATAGAGCAATATGTCAAGATTTTTGTGTTGTGTGATTTGACTTTAACCTATACAACTTTATGCATTGATAATACGTGTATCTGTAAATATTATCGCTGAATTTTGAAGAAATTTGAAAAGCCAATTTATTAATTTTGAAGGACATTTTGAAAATTCAATGGAATTTCATACGAATTGCGAAATTCTGTTTTTCATCGTGATTTTTTTTCTTAAATTATGTTGAATTTCATAACAGTTAATACAAGTGTTTGCTCATCCAAGCTTAGGGTTTTGGTTTACTTGGATTACTATGCTAAGAGTGTATATTTCAGAGGAGATAACATTTTTAAAGAGGTTCCTTCGTAGCTCTGTTTTTGTTGCGCTCATTCGAATTTGTTTGTCGACCTAGATCTTTTTCTTTTTTTTATTTTTATTTTTTTTTTAGGAAAAGATTAGAACTTTTCACTACTGGAAAATAGCTAGCTCAGCGCAATGAGACTTGGTAGTGTTTACTTTTCGAATCCAAGGAAAATATGGCTCCGTTTGGAACCTGGAAAATATGAGGGAAAGGAAAATGGAAATCTCTCCTATTTTACTCAGCGAACTCTTCTCCTCTATTTATAGGGGTCTTTTGGTCAAGTACGTGGAGTGATCAGTCTCACGTTCTCGACGATTTAAAGAGTAACCGTTCCCATGACGTGCGTAATGGGTGGGTATTCCTCGCCATGAGACGGGAGAGTCACGAGACGGACATGAGAGACGTACTCGGCGAGACAACGAGCCACAAGACGGACAGGAGACGTACTCAGCGAGACAACGAGGCGGCGAGCCACGAGACGGACATGAGAGATGCAGTACTCAGTGACACAACGAGCCACGAGATGGGCAAGTCTCCGACGGACCACTCGGATTCAAGCGTCACAAATTTAATTTTGTTAATAAGTCTTTCTACTATTTGTTGTTTTTCTTCATCAAGTATTTTGATGTTCCTGCTCATGAACTTTGTTGTTCTTTGTTTTGTATTTCTTATAAAACTGCTTAATCTTCAAAATAATTATATGAGTTGAAATAGAAACACATTAAGTTGACGTTAAATCGTTCAATGGAACGGAGAAACATACATTTGAGACCTGATGATTAACTCAGGAAAAAAAAAAAAAAAAAAAAACTTTGAAGGCTATAATAAGAAACGGAAAATAATGGCACCGTACATTGAGTCATAATGTCATTAATGTTGACACTCTTAGATATAAGACTGATAGTAAGTACTAGAGTATTTATTCCTTACAAAAGATAGCACTTAAATAAAGCTCAGAGAACAAAATAGAGGTGAATCCGATCATATATTACAGGAAAATAACAGAAAAACAAGTACAGAATGATCTCCAAACAAATGCAGAACTCACAACACTACTTCTCGTGCTCTTTCCTATACGTAGATAAAAATTAAAAAAAATATATATATAAGAGTTAGGATCTGAAAGTAGATATATATATATCAAAGAAAAAATTATTGAAAAGCATACCTTATTTCCTCTGCTTTATAATTTCTGCTAGAGATTTGCAGTGCCGTCGTCTAACGATCCTTTTTCGAAGCCAATAATCGAATCTTCTGCTGAAGAACACCGTGTACCCAGCGGATACTCCGATTCCAAGACCCGCTCCGTATCCAATCATTGCAAATAACTTCCACGTTAGCGTTCCATTTACGCTTTGTTCGTCATCGTCACCGTTAACCTTTTGTTTGCCTTCCTCTTCACTGTTGCACGGCTTCGTCAAAGGAAATCCGCACAGCCCCAAGTTTCCGTTGTAGGTATCGTTGCTGAATGTGTCGAATTGTGTTCCTCGAGGAATTTCTCCATTCAAATTGTTGTCAGACAGATTTAGGAACCCCAGCTGATTCAGGTTCGAGGCCAGTTGTTGCGGGATCTCTCCGACGAGCTCGTTGAATGAGAGGTCTAACCATTCGAGATTACTCAAATCTCCCAACGAGGGTGGGATCGGACCGACGAGATTGTTGCGAGAGAAATTGAGGCCTTTGAGCGAATCCAGCTTCCCGATCGTTTTCGGAATCGCACCCGTGAATCCATTTCTTGAAAAATCAATCGTTGTGAACAAGGTTTGGATTTTCTCCAGCTCGATGTAGTTTCCTTTCATTGACACCGCCACAGAGTCTTGATAATAGGCATACCTACCAATCAAACTATTTTGGTTATCCAAGTACTCCAACTTATTTGCATGCGCACCGATCATTGCCTTGAAATTCTCAAAATATTTTGCTGGCAAGACACCCACAAACATGTTGTTGGAGAGATCCATGATTCTCAAACTCTGAAAAGGAAAGCTACTCTTGGGATTCTTTATTGCACCATGAAATCTGTTAGACCTCAATACAAGAACTCGTAGCTCTGGAAGAGACTCCACGAACTGAGGAAAAATGCCATTTAGTTCGTTGTTTCCGACATCTAGAACTTCCAGAGTCTTGGAGTTAAGCAAAGATCGTGGCAGCGGGCCTTCCAATTTGTTTCCGTTGAGGTTTAGCGTTCTCAAAGAGCTTCCAATTGAAAACGCTGAAGGAATAATGCCATCAAACTTGTTCATTCTCAAATCCAAAACTGACAAAGAGTTGCTGAAATTTCCAAGGCACGGAAGGATATTGCCGTTGAAGCTGTTGTTTGACAGGTCGACAACTTCGAGAAAATTGTGGTTGCAGATCAGAGATGATATTCCTCCACTCAATTGATTGTTGGATGCAAAAAATGCAAGTGTAGACTGAGGCAGAGTCGGAAGATGGCCTTGAAGCCGATTAGATCGGAGGTCAATGTAATCGAAGCTATAATTCAGTGGAGGAATTGGGCTTATGTGTGTCAATGAGTTGTAAGAAAGATTCAGACTACCACTCCCATATGGATCTTTGGAGAGATTCCACAACCATGAGGGAATACTCCCTTCAATTTTGTTTTGGGAAAGGTCTAGATTTATTAATCCCTCTAAGCTTTTCAGACCGTTTGGGAACTGAGAAATATTGCAAGAAGACAAAATCAAATATGCAAGAGTATTTGACTTCAAGACAGTGTAGTTAGAATGGGGGATGGAAATAACAGATAATAAGCTATTAAAAGAAAGGTCCAGATTATCAAGTTTTCTAAGCTCTAAAAAATGTTCCAATATCACGACACCACTCAGTTTATTGTTCCCTAGATCCAAGGCCTCTAGATTTGGAAGGGAATATAACCAAGTGGGTATTGTTCCATAAAGAAGGTTGTTGTTTAAAATCAAGAATCGTAAATTCAATGGAAGAGGTCCCAAGAGTTGATGAGTTGAAGAGTCACATAGAAAAGCTTTTTTAGTTGATGAGTTGCTACAGAGATAGGGTAGTTGGCCTTCAAGTTTGCTGTATGAAAGATCTAACCTAATGATTTTACTGCTGAAGCATGGAAAGGTTATATCTAATCCTATGTTGGAAAGCCTCAAAACGGTGAGTTGACTGGTCCAATTTTGTTTATGGAATGAAACAGTGAGACTTGGGCTATCTGCTAATGAGAGATATGTAAGGTTTGGCAGCTGAAAAATATGTTCTGGAAATCTCCCTTTGAGTTCGTTGGAATCAAGATCCACATATGTAAGAGAAGTTGAGAGGTTCATGAAAGAGAAATTGGGTAAGACGTCAAACATGTTGACATCAAATAACAATAACTCTGAGAGAGAAGTTAGGTTCGTCAGGATTCGTTTCAAGCTACTGGTCTCGGCTCTTAACTCATAATATTGACCGAAAAGAGAACCGATTTCAAGTCTGAGCAAGTTAGACAAGTGAGCAAGTTCTGGAGGAATATGGCCATTGAAATTGGAATCTACGAGGGAAAGATAAAGCAAGCTGGGAAACCTACCAAAGTTGGGTGAGATTGAAGATCCTTTGAAATCATTTCTCTCGAGATTGAGAGATCGGAGATGAGTGAGAGAGAAAAGGCTGCTGTTGGAGTCCATGACACCTTCTAGCCCTCTGAGGTCGAGACCAACGACGTGACCAGTCACATCGTCGCACGTGACTCCACTCCAATTGCAACAATCTTTGCTCATATTCCATGATCCAACGCTGTACGAATTTGTGATAATATGAAAAGAGTTTTTGAAAGTGAGCAAAGAAGTGTTATCATGAGGATGACAGAGTATTGGCGAAGAATTTGTTGAAGAAGGATTAAGGAATAAGAGAAACAGAGGAATCACACACAAAACCCAACCCATTATCTGATCTGAGTAGTGATGAGATGAGATATTATTGTATGAGGTTTTATTTTATCACATTCGAAGATGCAGCTTATATATAAGTTCGCCCAATAAATATCGATTATTTGGGGCATATTCGTAATTCTCAGATACACTCGTACCAAATTACATCCGCAATAAATTAAATAAATTGGGACAAGCGACGAAATAACTTTGTTCTAACGGATTACATCCGCAATAAATTAATATTTAAAGAACAAATTATTGAAATGCCCCCTGAACTATGATCCGAGTCTACAATTGCCCCCTCATAAAAAAAAAGTGATCGTCTGTTTACTTTTAATTCTTATTTTGTGTCGAAAACGGTCATTCCGTCTAATTTTCTCTCATCCTGTTATGTTTTGAGGGTAATATAGTAAACGGAGTGATTTCATTTCTTTATTTTATTTTCATTGATTTCATTTCTTTATTTTATTTTCATTAGATTTACTGAGACGAGGTCCGCTCGTGGGCCCACCCGCAGACCACCGTGGCTGTCCACGTGGCGGTCGCGGCCGCGGTGGCGCGCCGGATTCGCCTAACTGTTCATGGCAGTGGCGGCGAGATTCCGGTGCCGGAGACCGGAGTTCTTCTTCTTTATCGTGACAAAATCATGCGTAAAGATTTGATCCTCGACAGCAAAAGCTAAAGTAGTTTCAGTTGTGTATTATACAAGAAAAGCATGTAAATATCAGTGGAATTAGTTGAGAGATTTGGTTACATATGAATCACACCGCTCTAAAAATTTACAACACGTGAATAAAAAGAAAACATAAAACTTTATTCAATCCAAAGAAGAAGAAAAAAGTCAATGTATTGTTTTTGTGTGTGTCGATCAGAGCTTGCTGGAGTGTTTTCCGAACAGCGAGTGTCTACCTTCAGCGATAAGCTCTACCTTCACCGAAGTCCCTGAATACCCTCCTGTTCGTCCCAAAAGCCTTCCCGTGATCTCCAACTCATCCTGCCATTTTCCCAATCTAAATAAATCCTAAAATAAACAAATAAAAAGGTCATTGAGAGATAATGAGAAAGAACATCCGTCAAGGTAAGCAGAGGAGAGGAATGAGATCGACATATCGACCGAGACACTCATCGGAAGCCCCTCCGCGTGGGTCAACGCGCCCCCGACCTCGTCCACCAGATTCGCGATCGCTCCCGAAGCCAATTTCCCGTTCCTGTCATGTTCCAATCAATATAATTAGCAACGGAGATTCGCCGACCGAATTTGGGGATTTCGCTTACGGTGAGTCGAGGAGGGACTTTGAAGGCGCAGACGACGAGTCCGGGCTCGACTCGGCCGACTCGGATGCCTCTCAGCGCGAAGTCCTCGTAGAAGCTCCGTACACCGCCAAGGTCGCCGCCGTGATGACGTGGCGGAGGAACAGCGATTTTCGAGACGAGCTCCGAGTCTTGTTTGCTTAGTACTAGGAATTCCTTTGCCTTGTCTATTGGATTGTGCTTCACCATCGGCTTTGAAGTTTGATCTATGTGCTTCTGTGATCTTCTGCTTCGAGGCGAAGAAAAAGTTCTTTAGATCCAGGAAGTTTTTTTTCTTTTTTTTATGATAAGTTCATTAAGGAGATTTTAGACATTACACTAAGAAATAAGCTTACGTGGCAAAAAACCCGAGCAAAAACAGAACAGAATAAGAGAAAAATAGACAGAATGACTGTTTTTGACACAAAATAAGAATTAAAGGTAAACAGACGATCACTTTTTTTATGAGGGGGTAATTGTGGACTCGGGTCATAGTTCAGAGGGCATTCCAGTAATTTGTTCTAAATTAAATAAACTGGGACCAACGACAAAATAACTTTGGTCGGGACTATAGAAATAAATTTATAATTGCAATTAATCCGGAGTTTTACAAAAGTGGACTTAATTACAAGTTTTGTGCATTTCACTTCTACGTTTTAATCTCGTAGTCTGTTCTCTTATATTTTAATTGTCTTCTCTTTAGGCTGATGTTCACAATGAAATTGAATTTAATGTTTTTAGTTTACTTTTACAGTCTTACTGATATTACATATATCACTAATAGTGCTCTCTGTAGTTTCAATTTGGGCAGCTAATGTTAAAATGCATGAACAATTACAGTTCGTATTTAATTTCGAAATACGAGAACAGTTAGGCCAACTTAGTTTATCAATAATCTTGATACAACTCATAACGGCTGAATATTAAATTGGAAAATGTGTGAATATTTTCAAATTTTTGTGTGGAAAGTTTCATATTTCGTGTGAATATTAAATGTTAGTATCGATCCGCATCATGACTTAAGTCAACAAATGCAGTATGAACACTACGGAAAATGGGTTTCATTGTTATCTGATCTTATACTTAATGCAATAATAATAATCGTGTTTGTTACACTATGGCTGAACTTTTAAAATGCCGATTTACAATTTTATATGAACATTTTTTAAATTTTAATGGAAATTCGAAACAAGTTCAGAATTTTTTTTCTACTAATTATTTTATAAAATTATGTTGAATGTCTGAAAATTTTGAAATTTTTTCTCTTTGGATGATCAAAATTTAATCTAACAGTATGAGACCTATAATAAAATTAATCATCTTATTTTTTTTTTATAAATATGTTATTAATTAGTAAATTTTATGTGTTTCTGAAACGAAATTATAGTAAAATAATACTTTCCTTATAGAGCATTGTAGCGAAATAGCCAAAATGAAACTATGAAATTTGTTTTTAGCCTATGTTTCACAACTTTTAGGGAAATAGCCAACATGATTATGTGGCAATAATTAAGGTCTTATTTACCCTTATTTATTAATAAATTCGTCATTTTCTCTCTCCTATTTTTTTCCTACACTTTTTTTTACATAAAACTTCAAAAAACCATATCTATCTCATATGAACTCGAAATTGAGTGATTCCAAATCCTACGGATTCGTGACGCCGAGATCTTCAAAAATAGATCCATTATGTTTGATGAAAAATAATGTTTAATACCATAGATGTAGAAAAATCTACCTTAAATATGGAAATAACGTAAATTTTTTGAAATTATAAAAAAAATGGAAATGTAAATATGATGCATTAAACATAATTTTTCATCAAACACATTGGGTCTATTTTGAAGATCTCGACGCCACGAATTTGTAGGATTTGAAATCACTCAATTTCGAGTTCGTATGAGAAAGATACGAATTTTTGAAGTTTTGATGCAAAAAAAATTGTTTGAAAAAAATAGGAGAGAGAAAGTGACGAATTTATTAATAAATAAGGGCAAATCAGACCTTAATTATTGTCACATAAGCCATTTGGCTATATCCCTAAAAATTGTCGAACATAGACTAGATCTCAAACCTAATGTTATAGGTGGCCTAGTTACTTAGAAAACTCTTCCTGTTTCATTTTGAAACTCTATATACTATGATAAAACTCACAATCTACATTTTTTTTTTCTTTTATTGCTATATTGGGCTGATTTGACTATTTATTTTTTTTACAAAGGGTCATTTGGTTGCATAAACATGTGATAAGCATGAAAGAGAAGTGTGAATAAAATCAAACAAATAATAAATACAAAAATATGTTACCGATGTACGTCTATTTATTTTACATCTTATTAATTATTGTGTATTTATGATTAATTTTTTTTTAATTGTATAATCTATTCTTCATTTTGTATACACAACAAAACTAGTTACCTAACATTATCAAGTTCCTTTTTTTTTTATATATATCTATAACATTATAAATCTATATTAGTTTTAGCCCTCATTACACGATAATTCATGACTTCGTCCCCGCTTGCTTGTGTTTACTTTTCAAATCCAGAAGAAAAAAAAAGACTAGACTGTCTAGTGAATGTTCTATCAGCATTGAATAAATATGTTGGACCACATCGCTAAGTATCCCTAAAGACTTCTATGCAATGATGCATTTGTCGATAATAAACAAAGTGACATCTATAATTTAATTTCTATGTTAGTCAAGATATAGACTTGTTTATGTTTACTTTTCAAACCCAGAAAAGACTCAAGACTTGATGGAAAAATGTATTGGCTGACTAGTGAATGTACTATATCAGCAATCATGTAGAAATTTCATTACTTGATATTTGGTGTCATATCAGTTTAACAACTTGATAATGCCATACGACGACAATATTGTCCGTAAGTTACCTATGAGTACAACTAAATTTATGTTGGTCACAGACTTGCTTGTGTTTACTTTTAAAATCCGAAAAACTTCATGGAAAATTGTTTTGGCTGGTTACTAACCGTTCAATAAGGATTATTATCACTTGGACCACATCTTTAACTTGATGATTACATTGCGATTAAAAACTTCGTTCTGAACTAGACGTTTCAATACTTGCTTGTGTTGATTTCTTTGGCCAGCTCAGCTAAGACCAACGACTTCATAATTTTTTTTATTAATTGTCATGTCAGTTTCACAAGTTGATAAAAGAAAGATGAAGAAAAAAACATCGTTATTGTGTAAACTTGACTGCGTCTATAAGACTATAACCACAATAAATAAGGAAGTATTTCATATTGTTTTTATTTTTATATACAAAATAAAGATATTATGTGTGTTTTAATATCATCATTAATACCACAACACAAAAGGTTGCACGCGTCAAATATAATTTAGAACTGAGCCCAGCTCTAAAATTTTTGAGGCTAAAGCAAATTTATTTTTATAAGTTTTTAAATTTTATTTACACTATTTAGTATATTCAGGCCAAAATAATATATATTTTAAACTTAAAATATATTAAATTTAGATATTTTTCTACATAATTTAAACCTAAAATATATTAAATTTAGATATAAACGTTTATTTAGAGGATACGTAAAGCAATTGCTTGAATTCCCTAGAGATCGAGTTGGACTTAAGTAGAGCAAAGACCAACTTTAGATTCCGAGTAAAAACAAAAGACTAACTTTATTAATTTAAATTTCAATGTACTTGAAGTTATACTTTATGCAATAATAATATGCGTGTTGCATTACGTTATGGCTGGATTTCGGAGAAATTTAAAATGCTGGATTACAGTTTTTGAAGAACATTTTTGTTTTATTCATGAAGGAATTTCGGCACAAATTGAGAAATTTTTTTTCTCTATTTGGTTTTAAAAATTATGTTGAATGTCCGAAAGTTTTGAATGTTTTTTTTTTTGTGGATGATCAAAATTTAATCTAACAGTATGAGACCTATAATTAATTTATCTGTTAGTCTACTCTAGATAGACTTGCTTGTGTTTACTTTTCAAATCCATAGAAAGAAAAAAAAAGACTAAGACTTAATGGAAGATTGTATTGACGTGACGTTTAGTGAGTGTTGTATCAGCAATGAATAAAAATGTTGAACCACATCACTAATTTGTCAATATTATTCAGTGTGAGATCTATTAATTTCTATGTTAGTCAACATAGAGACTTGTTTGTGTTTACTTTTCGAACCCAGAAAAGACGAAAGACTTGAATGTACTATTAGCAATTTCTATGTTAGTCAAGACAGACTTGCTCGTGTTTACTTTTCATATCTTAAAAAGACTAAAGAGTTGATGAAAAATTATTTTGGCTGGTTAGTGAGCGTTCAATCAGGATGAATAATATATATATCACACATCTTTAATTAGTGTTTTTTTTTCTCATTATTCAATATGAGCCATTTATTCTAAAACTATTAACAGTAATGTCATGAAAAACAATTGTTTAATAACATTTTATCATATAACATTTTGTCAATAAAATATCGTTAATGTAGTTTTTTTTTCATGACAATGGGAGGGATATGTACAAAAAGACAACATGTGAAAATACAAATATATCCTCTCAATAATTTGGTCGAAATTCATTAATACAAATATATAAAGGGCGGACTAAGTAACTAGCCCAAACAGCCCATACTTTAAAATTATATTTAAGAAAATAACCAATTTGTTAGAATAACATTTCAATATTCCAATAATACCCTTAAGGTTCAATATTATTAACTAACAGAGTAAATAATATTAACCGTAACAAGAAAAATAGTAAATCTCATTAACGGTAACACAAAAATAATAAATTTTATTAACCGTAACAAAAACAACATTAAATCTTATTTACCACAACAAGAACAACTAGAAATCTTATTAACCGCAATAAGAACAACAGTAAATCTGTGTTTTCATCGGAGTTTCAAACGGCGAAATCACAGTCTTAGCTTCCGATTCGAATGCCGCCGTTAACTGGATCACCTCCAACGTCGCTCCATTCTCCGACGAAATCTCGCTTGTCTCTGTCGGAAACAAGGTATTGACATTCGGCAATGAAACTCTCAAATCTCAGCTTTTTCCAGCGATTTCAAGACTGGACTTGCAAGACCTTCAAACGGTCGGATCATTGCAGCCGCAGGACTCGCTGATATTCGAGACCATTTTCGGTGAAGGATCGTCACAGTTAATTTGATTAACCTTCACAGTTAATCTAATTAACTATCAGAGTTAATGCGCATAAGTGGACTTGCGACCTTCGAACGGTCGGATCGGCGCAACCGCGTGACTCGCCGATGTTCAAAACCGTTTTCGAAAGAAGTTCGTCACAGTTATTCGGATTAACTGTGACAGTTAATTGGATTAATTGTGGTAGTTAATCCGCGTGACAGTTAATCAGATTAACTGTGATAGTTAATCGGATTAACTCTTGCCGAACTGGAGTTTCAAGAGACACAGAACCGATCTTGGCTTTTCTTATACCGGCCTCGCTTTTTAATATTCCTATTTCTCTACGATCATCGCCAAAAATCGGCGGTGCTTGATCGCCATCAGAGCTATCGTAGGCAAGTCGCGAATCGTCGACAGAGGCGGCGGCACGGAGGCGGAGGCAGAGGGAACAACTATAGTGTTGGTGGAGCCGTGGAGCTTGGAGATCGAGCCTTCGATCCGGCTATGGAGACGGAGGTGCTTGAAGCTCAGGCCTCCCATGGACTAGTGAGCCTCAGAGGCACAAGAAAGGAGAGGAACCACCATTTCGGAAGCAGAAGAAGGATTAGGGTTAGAGTTTTTGGGAGTTTGATTGTTAATGATCTGTCAAGGAAGAAGATGACTTGAATTGGAGAGAGACACGATTGTTTAGATAGTTTAGAGAGAAATTGGGGTAAAGGGTATTTTTGGAATTCAATTGAAGTTGGCCATTATGTTAAATATATTAATATTTTGGCTAGAATTTTTACTTCCCCTTTTAGATTCGGCTAGCTGTTAACAAATCTCATATATAAATTGGCTACGTAAGCCACCTAAGCTATAGGAATTGTAAATTAGCCAACCTTTGGTAAATACTTTGTAAATAGCCAACTTGCATACGTGGCAGCTCATTAACTACCTTTTTTTACATGTTTGGCTGGATTAAATAAGTCTTTTACTAATCTGTTAATAAGTTAACTTGGCTATTTACAAGAAATTAACGAAAGGTGGGCTATATCTCAATTCACTATAACCGTGTGGCTATATAACTTAATAACTGCGTAACGTTACCATGGGATTTTGTGAAATATCATCAAGCCGTCAATTTTCTTTTTCAGTCATTAAAAAATGTAAATTAGTCAGGATTTATGCTTTTTGCATGGTAAAATATAATGATAAAATTGATTCATGCATGCTATATATATATTTCACATCTTGATCACAGAGTCGGGGGTTAGTTATTTGACACTGAAATTACAAGCACAAAAAGTGAATTTTGAACAAACTCGGGAATATATATATATTTGTTAGCTTCCCATCAAAATAAAGAAAAGACCCAATTTAAGGTAGATATTTTTTTTTATCGAAACTTAAGGTAGATCATTACGTTCAACTTGATTACACTTAAAAAGAACAGAGAAGAATCGGCAAATCCTCTGGTCCATTCAGATCATATTATATAAAAATAGAAAGAAGAAAAAAAAGTGCATCTTCAAACAAATGTAGAACTCGCAGCACCACTTCTCGTGCTCATTCCTGGGTAGAAAAAAAAGGGAAAAAAAAGAGTTAGAATGTGAACAACTTGATAATGCCTACGACGACAATATTGTCCATAACTTACATGTGAGTATAACTAAATTTATGTTGGTCACACACTTGCTTGTGTTTACTTTTCAAATCCGAAAAACTTCATGGAAAGTTGTTTTGGCTAGTTAATGACCGTTCAATAAGGATTAATATCACTTGGGCCACATCTTTAACGTGTTGATTACATGGTGATTAAAAACTCCATTCAGAACTAGACGTTCCAATACTTGCTTGTGTTGATTTTTTGGCCAGCTCAGAGACCAACGACTTCATGGAAAATTGTATTGTCACGTCAGTTTCACAAGTTGATAGTAGAAAGATGAAAAAAGTATTTCATATTGTTTGTAGAGCAGTGTAGCAAAATAGTCAAAACGAAACTATGAAATTTGTTTTTAGCCTACGTTTCATAATTTTTAGGGAAATAACCAACAAGTTTATGTGGCAATAATTAAGGTCTGATTTGCCCTTATTTATTAACATATTCGTCATTTTCTCTCTCTTACTTTTTTCATACACTTTTTTACATAAAAACTTCAAAAAATCGTATCTATCTCATATGAACTTGAAATTGAGTGATTTTAAATCCTACGGATTCGTGACGCCGAGATCTTCAAAAATAGATCCATTGTGTTTAATGAAAAATTATGTTTAATATCATAGATGTAAAAAAATCATGTTACTACCTTAAATATGGAAATAACTGATTTTTTTTTAAATTATCGACATAAATATAATTTTTCATCAAACACAATGGGTCTATTTTTGAAGATCTCGACGCCACAAATTTGTAGGATCTGAAATCACTCAATTTCGAGTTCGTATGAGAAAGATACGAATTTTTGAAGTTTGATGCAAAAAAAAATATTTGAAAATAATAGAAGAATGATAGTGACGAATTTGTTAATAAATAAGGGCAAATCAGACCTTAATTATTGCCACATAACATAAGCGATTTGGCTATATCCCTAAAAATTGTCAAACATAGATTAGATCAAAAATCACATGTTTATAGTGGTCTAGTTAGTTAATCTATTATTTTTATTTACAAAATAAAGATATTATGTGTGTTTTAATATTATCATTGATACCACAACAGTACAAAAGGTTGCACGCGTCAAATATAATCTAGAACTGAGCCCCAGCTCTAAAAATTGTTATATTGTAAATACTACCATTTTCGTTTATTTTTTACAAAAAAATAATTTGAACTCCCCAAAATACCCTTAATAGGATATATATTTATTTACTATTATATTAAAAAAAACCAAAAATTTCTCTTTAAAAAAAAATCCTTAACATTTTGTAAAGAAAGTTTTTAATTTAATTTTTTATATATAAATAGAAATTAAAGAGTTCTTTCATTAAGGGTATTTTAAAGAGTTAAAAAAATGTAAAAATAAGTGAAAAGTGGTATTTGCAATATAACATATTTATGGGGGAGATGTATGTCGTTTATATTAAACTGAAAGAATATTTTTGAAAAATTGAGAGTATAAATTGCGCATTTAGATTCAACACTATGAAATTTTCCCTATAAATAACAACTGAGTAGAGCAAAGAGCAACTTTAGATTCCTAGCAAAACAAAAGACTAACTTTATCAGTTCCTTCATTTCTTATTATTTCCATAAATAATGTTAATGAATAAGAGCTGACTTTAAATTATCAATCTTTGATTCATAAGTTAGTGTCACATGGAAAAGTGAGTGAGACTATAAAGTATAAGTTAAAAATTGAGTTCACATAGAACCTCTAGATAATAACATAGTATCAGGGCTCATAAACCACAAATCAGTGATCGAAGAATTTACCACCCTATCATCTTTTCAAATTTAATCTACAAATATTTTCGTGAATTGATTGTTTTAATTTTAGAATACGCATTTTTTCTATATTTTCCTTATTATTTACAGTTTTATTTGATATTTGTTTCATTATACTATGTACGAACAGTTTAATTTAGCTACTATATTTTCCTTATTCGTAGTTTTATTTTAAAACGAGGAAAAAATGGTATGAAAATTTAAAAATGATGTATATATAAAAAGTTTGAAAAATATGAGATATTTTTTAATTATCATCTTTGCACAAGGTATAATATTATGAAAAATGCTATGTCCCTTCAACATCTTTGCCGGAGTGAATCGTCTTGGCTAATGATTTGAAGCTCAACGCCGCCTTAGCACCGTCAAGATCTAATTTCCACACATGAATAGTCCAATGTTCCTTCATTTCTTATTATTTCGATAAATAATGTTAATGAATACATGCCAACTTTAAACTACCAATCTTTTATTCATAAGTAAGTGCAGTTAGGAAATCCCACATGGAAAAGTGAATGAGACTTATAAAGTATAAGTTAAAAATTGAGTTCACATAGAACCTCTAGATAATAACATAGTATCACGGCTCATAAACCCCAAATGAGTGATCGAAGAATTTACCACCCTACCTTCTTTTCAAATTTAATCTACAAATATTTTCGTGAATGGATTGTTTTAATTTTAAAATAAGCATGTTTCTATATTTTCCTTATTATTTACAGTTTTATTTGATATTTTTTTTTCCTTTTACTATGTACAAAAAGTTTCATTTAGCTACTATATTTTCCTTATTTGTAGATTTATTTGAAAACGAGGAAAAAATGGTATGAAAATTAAAAAAATGATGTATATATAGAAAGTTTGAAAAATATGAGATTTTTTTGAATTATCATCTTTACACAAGGTATAATTTTATGAAAAATGCTATGTCCCATCATCATCTTTGGGGGAGTGAATTGTCTGTTATTTGAATTTGGGCAGCTAATGTTAGAATGCATGAAGAATTACAGTTCTAACTTATCAATAATTTTAAAGCAATCCATAAAAGCAGTATATCAAATTGGAGAATGTGTGAAGATTTTCAAATGTTGAGTGGACAGGTTCATATTTGCCATTAAATGCTAGTATCGATCGTATCATAACCTAGTAAACCAATACAGTATGGATTACTCTAGGAAAAGCGGATTTAAAATTCAATGTACTTGAACTTATACTTTATGCAATAATAATATGCGTGTCGCGTTACGCTATGGCTGTATTTCAGAGGAAATTTAAAATGCTGGATTACAATTTTTGAAGAACATTTTTTTATTTTTTATGGAATTTCGGCACAAATTGAGAAATTCTTTTTCTCTATTTGGTTTTAAAAACTATGTTGAATGTCCGAAAATTTCGAATGTTTTTTTTTTTTGTGGATGATCAAAATTTAGTCTAATAGTATGAGACCTATAATTAATTTATGTGTTAGTCTACTCTAGATAGACTTGCTTGTGTTTACTTTTCAAATCCAGAAAAAAAAAAAAAAAAAAAAGACTAAGACTTAATGGAAGATTGTATTGACGTGTAGTGAGTGTTCTATCAGCAATGAATAAAAATGTTGAACCACATCACTAATTTGTCAATATTATTCAGTGTGAGATCTATTAATTTCTCTGTTAGTCAACATAGAGACTTGCTTGTGTTTACTTTTCAAACCCAGAAAAGACGAAAGACTTGAATGTACTATCAGCAATTTCTATGTTAGTCAAGACAGACTTGCTTGTGTCTAATTTTCATATCTTAAAAAGACTAAAAAGTTGATGGAAATATTTTTGGCTGGTCAGTGAGCGTTCAATTAGGATGAATAAAATATCACTTGGACTACATCTTTAATTAGTGTTTTTTCTCATTATTCAATATGAGCCATTTATTCTAAAACTATTAACAGTAATGTCATGAAAAACAGTTGTTTAATAACATTTTATCATATAACATTTTGTCATTAAAATATCGTTAATGTAGTTTTTTTTTTCATGACAATGGGAGGAATATGTACAAAAAGGCAACATGTGAAAATACAAATATATCCTCTCAGTAATTTGGTCGAAATTCATTACTACAAATATATTAAGGACGGACTAAATAACCAGCCCAAACAGCCCCTACTTTAAAATTATAGCCCAACTATTAAGATATTTAAGAAAGTAACCAATTTGTTAGAATAACATTTCAATATTCCAATAATACCCTTAAGGTTCAATATTATTAACTAACCTAACAGAGTAAATAATATTAACCGTAACAAGAAAAATAGTAAATCTCATTAACGGTAACAAAAAGAATAGTAAATATATATTATTAACGGTAACACAAAAAATAATAAATTTTATTAACCGTAACGAAAACAACATTAAATCTTATTTACCACAACAAGAACAACTAGAAATCTTATTAACCGCAATAAGTTACATATGAGTATAACTAAATTTATGTTGGTCACACACTTGCTTGTGTTTACTTTTCAAATCCGAAAAACTTCATGGAAAGTTGTTTTGGCTAGTTAATGACCGTTCAATAAGGATTAATATCACTTGGGCCACATCTTTAACGTGTTGATTACATGGTGATTAAAAACTCCATTCAGAACTAGACGTTCCAATACTTGCTTGTGTTGATTTTTTGGCCAGCTCAGCTAAGACCAACGACTTCATGGAAAATTGTATTGTCACGTCAGTTTCACAAGTTGATAGTAGAAAGATGAAAAAAGTATTTCATATTGTTTGTAGAGCAGTGTAGCAAAATAGTCAAAACGAAACTATGAAATTTGTTTTTAGCCTACGTTTCATAATTTTTAGGGAAATAACCAACAAGTTTATGTGGCAATAATTAAGGTCTGATTTGCCCTTATTTATTAACATATTCGTCATTTTCTCTCTCTTACTTTTTTCATACACTTTTTTACATAAAAACTTCAAAAAATCGTATCTATCTCATATGAACTTGAAATTGAGTGATTTTAAATCCTACGGATTCGTGACGCCGAGATCTTCAAAAATAGATCCATTGTGTTTAATGAAAAATTATGTCTAATATCATAGATGTAAAAAAATCATGTTACTACCTTAAATATGGAAATAACTGAATTTTTTTTAAATTATCGACATAAATATAATTTTTCATCAAACACAATGGGTCTATTTTTGAAGATCTCGACGCCACAAATTTGTAGGATCTGAAATCACTCAATTTCGAGTTCGTATGAGAAAGATACGAATTTTTGAAGTTTGATGCAAAAAAAAATATTTGAAAATAATAGAAGAATGATAGTGACGAATTTGTTAATAAATAAGGGCAAATCAGACCTTAATTATTGCCACATAACATAAGCGATTTGGCTATATCCCTAAAAATTGTCAAACATAGATTAGATCAAAAATCACATGTTTATAGTGGTCTAGTTAGTTAATCTATTATTTTTATTTACAAAATAAAGATATTATGTGTGTTTTAATATTATCATTGATACCACAACAGTACAAAAGGTTGCACGCGTCAAATATAATCTAGAACTGAGCCCCAGCTCTAAAAATTGTTATATTGTAAATACTACCATTTTCGTTTATTTTTTACAAAAAAATAATTTGAACTCCCTAAAATACCCTTAATAGGATATATATTTATTTACTATTATATTAAAAAAAACCAAAAATTTATTTACTATTATATTAAAAAAAACCAAAAATTTCTCTTTAAAAAAAATCCTTAACATTTTGTTAAGAAAGTTTTTAATTTAATTTTTTATATATAAATAGAAATTAAAGAGTTCTTTCATTAAGGGTATTTTAAAGAGTTAAAAAAATGTAAAAATAAGTGAAAAGTGGTATTTGCAATATAACATATTTATGGGGGAGATGTATGTCGTTTATATTAAACTGAAAGAATATTTTTGAAAAATTGAGAGTATAAATTGCGCATTTAGATTCAACACTATGAAATTTTCCCTATAAATAACAACTGAGTAGAGCAAAGAGCAACTTTAGATTCCTAGCAAAACAAAAGACTAACTTTATCAGTTCCTTCATTTCTTATTATTTCCATAAATAATGTTAATGAATAAGAGCTGACTTTAAATTATCAATCTTTGATTCATAAGTTAGTGTCACATGGAAAAGTGAGTGAGACTATAAAGTATAAGTTAAAAATTGAGTTCACATAGAACCTCTAGATAATAACATAGTATCAGGGCTCATAAACCACAAATCAGTGATCGAAGAATTTACCACCCTATCATCTTTTCAAATTTAATCTACAAATATTTTCGTGAATTGATTGTTTTAATTTTAGAATACGCATTTTTTCTATATTTTCCTTATTATTTACAGTTTTATTTGATATTTGTTTCATTATACTATGTACGAACAGTTTAATTTAGCTACTATATTTTCCTTATTCGTAGTTTTATTTTAAAACGAGGAAAAAATGGTATGAAAATTTAAAAATGATGTATATATAAAAAGTTTGAAAAATATGAGATATTTTTTAATTATCATCTTTGCACAAGGTATAATATTATGAAAAATGCTATGTCCCTTCAACATCTTTGCCGGAGTGAATCGTCTTGGCTAATGATTTGAAGCTCAACGCCGCCTTAGCACCGTCAAGATCTAATTTCCACACATGAATAGTCCAATGTTCCTTCATTTCTTATTATTTCGATAAATAATGTTAATGAATACATGCCAACTTTAAACTACCAATCTTTTATTCATAAGTAAGTGCAGTTAGGAAATCCCACATGGAAAAGTGAATGAGACTTATAAAGTATAAGTTAAAAATTGAGTTCACATAGAACCTCTAGATAATAACATAGTATCACGGCTCATAAACCCCAAATGAGTGATCGAAGAATTTACCACCCTACCTTCTTTTCAAATTTAATCTACAAATATTTTCGTGAATGGATTGTTTTAATTTTAAAATAAGCATGTTTCTATATTTTCCTTATTATTTACAGTTTTATTTGATATTTTTTTTTTCCTTTTACTATGTACAAACAGTTTCATTTAGCTACTATATTTTCCTTATTTGTAGATTTATTTGAAAACGAGGAAAAAATGGTATGAAAATTAAAAAAATGATGTATATATAGAAAGTTTGAAAAATATGAGATTTTTTTGAATTATCATCTTTACACAAGGTATAATTTTATGAAAAATGCTATGTCCCATCATCATCTTTGGGGGAGTGAATTGTCTGTTATTTGAATTTGGGCAGCTAATGTTAGAATGCATGAAGAATTACAGTTCTAACTTATCAATAATTTTAAAGCAATCCATAAAAGCAGTATATCAAATTGGAGAATGTGTGAAGATTTTCAAATGTTGAGTGGACAGGTTCATATTTGCCATTAAATGCTAGTATCGATCGTATCATAACCTAGTAAACCAATACAGTATGGATTACTCTAGGAAAAGCGGATTTAAAATTCAATGTACTTGAACTTATACTTTATGCAATAATAATATGCGTGTCGCGTTACGCTATGGCTGTATTTCAGAGGAAATTTAAAATGCTGGATTACAATTTTTGAAGAACATTTTTTTATTTTTTATGGAATTTCGGCACAAATTGAGAAATTCTTTTTCTCTATTTGGTTTTAAAAACTATGTTGAATGTCCGAAAATTTCGAATGTTTTTTTTTTTTGTGGATGATCAAAATTTAGTCTAATAGTATGAGACCTATAATTAATTTATGTGTTAGTCTACTCTAGATAGACTTGCTTGTGTTTACTTTTCAAATCCAGAAAAAAAAAAAAAAAAAAAGACTAAGACTTAATGGAAGATTGTATTGACGTGTAGTGAGTGTTCTATCAGCAATGAATAAAAATGTTGAACCACATCACTAATTTGTCAATATTATTCAGTGTGAGATCTATTAATTTCTCTGTTAGTCAACATAGAGACTTGCTTGTGTTTACTTTTCAAACCCAGAAAAGACGAAAGACTTGAATGTACTATCAGCAATTTCTATGTTAGTCAAGACAGACTTGCTTGTGTCTAATTTTCATATCTTAAAAAGACTAAAAAGTTGATGGAAATATTTTTGGCTGGTCAGTGAGCGTTCAATTAGGATGAATAAAATATCACTTGGACTACATCTTTAATTAGTGTTTTTTCTCATTATTCAATATGAGCCATTTATTCTAAAACTATTAACAGTAATGTCATGAAAAACAGTTGTTTAATAACATTTTATCATATAACATTTTGTCATTAAAATATCGTTAATGTAGTTTTTTTTTTCATGACAATGGGAGGAATATGTACAAAAAGGCAACATGTGAAAATACAAATATATCCTCTCAGTAATTTGGTCGAAATTCATTACTACAAATATATTAAGGACGGACTAAATAACCAGCCCAAACAGCCCCTACTTTAAAATTATAGCCCAACTATTAAGATATTTAAGAAAGTAACCAATTTGTTAGAATAACATTTCAATATTCCAATAATACCCTTAAGGTTCAATATTATTAACTAACCTAACAGAGTAAATAATATTAACCGTAACAAGAAAAATAGTAAATCTCATTAACGGTAACAAAAAGAATAGTAAATATATATTATTAACGGTAACACAAAAAATAATAAATTTTATTAACCGTAACGAAAACAACATTAAATCTTATTTACCACAACAAGAACAACTAGAAATCTTATTAACCGCAATAAGTTACATATGAGTATAACTAAATTTATGTTGGTCACACACTTGCTTGTGTTTACTTTTCAAATCCGAAAAACTTCATGGAAAGTTGTTTTGGCTAGTTAATGACCGTTCAATAAGGATTAATATCACTTGGGCCACATCTTTAACGTGTTGATTACATGGTGATTAAAAACTCCATTCAGAACTAGACGTTCCAATACTTGCTTGTGTTGATTTTTTGGCCAGCTCAGCTAAGACCAACGACTTCATGGAAAATTGTATTGTCACGTCAGTTTCACAAGTTGATAGTAGAAAGATGAAAAAAGTATTTCATATTGTTTGTAGAGCAGTGTAGCAAAATAGTCAAAACGAAACTATGAAATTTGTTTTTAGCCTACGTTTCATAATTTTTAGGGAAATAACCAACAAGTTTATGTGGCAATAATTAAGGTCTGATTTGCCCTTATTTATTAACATATTCGTCATTTTCTCTCTCTTACTTTTTTCATACACTTTTTTACATAAAAACTTCAAAAAATCGTATCTATCTCATATGAACTTGAAATTGAGTGATTTTAAATCCTACGGATTCGTGACGCCGAGATCTTCAAAAATAGATCCATTGTGTTTAATGAAAAATTATGTCTAATATCATAGATGTAAAAAAATCATGTTACTACCTTAAATATGGAAATAACTGAATTTTTTTTAAATTATCGACATAAATATAATTTTTCATCAAACACAATGGGTCTATTTTTGAAGATCTCGACGCCACAAATTTGTAGGATCTGAAATCACTCAATTTCGAGTTCGTATGAGAAAGATACGAATTTTTGAAGTTTGATGCAAAAAAAAATATTTGAAAATAATAGAAGAATGATAGTGACGAATTTGTTAATAAATAAGGGCAAATCAGACCTTAATTATTGCCACATAACATAAGCGATTTGGCTATATCCCTAAAAATTGTCAAACATAGATTAGATCAAAAATCACATGTTTATAGTGGTCTAGTTAGTTAATCTATTATTTTTATTTACAAAATAAAGATATTATGTGTGTTTTAATATTATCATTGATACCACAACAGTACAAAAGGTTGCACGCGTCAAATATAATCTAGAACTGAGCCCCAGCTCTAAAAATTGTTATATTGTAAATACTACCATTTTCGTTTATTTTTTACAAAAAAATAATTTGAACTCCCTAAAATACCCTTAATAGGATATATATTTATTTACTATTATATTAAAAAAAACCAAAAATTTATTTACTATTATATTAAAAAAAACCAAAAATTTCTCTTTAAAAAAAATCCTTAACATTTTGTTAAGAAAGTTTTTAATTTAATTTTTTATATATAAATAGAAATTAAAGAGTTCTTTCATTAAGGGTATTTTAAAGAGTTAAAAAAATGTAAAAATAAGTGAAAAGTGGTATTTGCAATATAACATATTTATGGGGGAGATGTATGTCGTTTATATTAAACTGAAAGAATATTTTTGAAAAATTGAGAGTATAAATTGCGCATTTAGATTCAACACTATGAAATTTTCCCTATAAATAACAACTGAGTAGAGCAAAGAGCAACTTTAGATTCCTAGCAAAACAAAAGACTAACTTTATCAGTTCCTTCATTTCTTATTATTTCCATAAATAATGTTAATGAATAAGAGCTGACTTTAAATTATCAATCTTTGATTCATAAGTTAGTGTCACATGGAAAAGTGAGTGAGACTATAAAGTATAAGTTAAAAATTGAGTTCACATAGAACCTCTAGATAATAACATAGTATCAGGGCTCATAAACCACAAATCAGTGATCGAAGAATTTACCACCCTATCATCTTTTCAAATTTAATCTACAAATATTTTCGTGAATTGATTGTTTTAATTTTAGAATACGCATTTTTTCTATATTTTCCTTATTATTTACAGTTTTATTTGATATTTGTTTCATTATACTATGTACGAACAGTTTAATTTAGCTACTATATTTTCCTTATTCGTAGTTTTATTTTAAAACGAGGAAAAAATGGTATGAAAATTTAAAAATGATGTATATATAAAAAGTTTGAAAAATATGAGATATTTTTTAATTATCATCTTTGCACAAGGTATAATATTATGAAAAATGCTATGTCCCTTCAACATCTTTGCCGGAGTGAATCGTCTTGGCTAATGATTTGAAGCTCAACGCCGCCTTAGCACCGTCAAGATCTAATTTCCACACATGAATAGTCCAATGTTCCTTCATTTCTTATTATTTCGATCAATAATGTTAATGAATACATGCCAACTTTAAACTACCAATCTTTTATTCATAAGTAAGTGCAGTTAGGAAATCCCACATGGAAAAGTGAATGAGACTTATAAAGTATAAGTTAAAAATTGAGTTCACATAGAACCTCTAGATAATAACATAGTATCACGGCTCATAAACCCCAAATGAGTGATCGAAGAATTTACCACCCTACCTTCTTTTCAAATTTAATCTACAAATATTTTCGTGAATGGATTGTTTTAATTTTAAAATAAGCATGTTTCTATATTTTCCTTATTATTTACAGTTTTATTTGATATTTTTTTTTTCCTTTTACTATGTACAAACAGTTTCATTTAGCTACTATATTTTCCTTATTTGTAGATTTATTTGAAAACGAGGAAAAAATGGTATGAAAATTAAAAAAATGATGTATATATAGAAAGTTTGAAAAATATGAGATTTTTTTGAATTATCATCTTTACACAAGGTATAATTTTATGAAAAATGCTATGTCCCATCATCATCTTTGGGGGAGTGAATTGTCTGTTATTTGAATTTGGGCAGCTAATGTTAGAATGCATGAAGAATTACAGTTCTAACTTATCAATAATTTTAAAGCAATCCATAAAAGCAGTATATCAAATTGGAGAATGTGTGAAGATTTTCAAATGTTGAGTGGACAGGTTCATATTTGCCATTAAATGCTAGTATCGATCGTATCATAACCTAGTAAACCAATACAGTATGGATTACTCTAGGAAAAGCGGATTTAAAATTCAATGTACTTGAACTTATACTTTATGCAATAATAATATGCGTGTCGCGTTACGCTATGGCTGTATTTCAGAGGAAATTTAAAATGCTGGATTACAATTTTTGAAGAACATTTTTTTATTTTTTATGGAATTTCGGCACAAATTGAGAAATTCTTTTTCTCTATTTGGTTTTAAAAACTATGTTGAATGTCCGAAAATTTCGAATGTTATTTTTTTTGTGGATGATCAAAATTTAGTCTAATAGTATGAGACCTATAATTAATTTATGTGTTAGTCTACTCTAGATAGACTTGCTTGTGTTTACTTTTCAAATCCAGAAAAAAAAAAAAAAAAAAAAAAAAAAAAAAAAAGACTAAGACTTAATGGAAGATTGTATTGACGTGTAGTGAGTGTTCTATCAGCAATGAATAAAAATGTTGAACCACATCACTAATTTGTCAATATTATTCAGTGTGAGATCTATTAATTTCTCTGTTAGTCAACATAGAGACTTGCTTGGGTTTACTTTTCAAACCCAGAAAAGACGAAAGACTTGAATGTACTATCAGCAATTTCTATGTTAGTCAAGACAGACTTGCTTGTGTCTAATTTTCATATCTTAAAAAGACTAAAAAGTTGATGGAAAATTGTTTTTGGCTGGTCAGTGAGCGTTCAATTAGGATGAATAAAATATCACTTGGACTACATCTTTAATTAGTGTTTTTTCTCATTATTCAATATGAGCCATTTATTCTAAAACTATTAACAGTAATGTCATGAAAAACAGTTGTTTAATAACATTTTGTCATTAAAATATCGTTAATGTAGTTTTTTTTTTTCATGACAATGGGAGGGATATGTACAAAAAGGCAACATGTGAAAATACAAATATATCCTCTCAGTAATTTGGTCGAAATTCATTACTACAAATATATTAAGGACGGATTAAATAACCAGCCCAAACAGCCCCTACTTTAAAATTATAGCCCAACTATTAAGATATTTAAGAAAGTAACCAATTTGTTAGAATAACATTTCAATATTCCAATAATACCCTTAAGGTTCAATATTATTAACTAACCTAACAGAGTAAATAATATTAACCGTAACAAGAAAAATAGTAAATCTCATTAACGGTAACAAAAAGAATAGTAAATATATATTATTAACGGTAACACAAAAAATAATAAATTTTATTAACCGTAACGAAAACAACATTAAATCTTATTTACCACAACAAGAACAACTAGAAATCTTATTAACCGCAATAAGTTACATATGAGTATAACTAAATTTATGTTGGTCACACACTTGCTTGTGTTTACTTTTCAAATCCGAAAAACTTCATGGAAAGTTGTTTTGGCTAGTTAATGACCGTTCAATAAGGATTAATATCACTTGGGCCACATCTTTAATAACGTGTTGATTACATGGTGATTAAAAACTCCATTCAGAACTAGACGTTCCAATACTTGCTTGTGTTGATTTTTTGGTCAGCTCAGCTAAGACCAACGACTTCATGGAAAATTGTATTGTCACGTCACTTTCACAAGTTGATAGTAGAAAGATGAAAAAAGTATTTCATATTGTTTGTAGAGTAGTGTAGCAAAATAACCAAAACGAAACTATGAAATTTGTTTATAGCCTACGTTTAATAATTTTTAGGGAATTAGTCAATAAGTTTATATGGCAATAATTAAGATCTGATTTGCCCTTATTTATTAACAAATTCGTCATTTTCTCTCTCTTACTTTTTTCCTACACTTTTTTTGACATAAAAACTTCAAAAAAACCGTATCTATCTCATATGAACTCGAAATTGAGTGATTCAAAATCCTACGGATTCGTGACGCCGAGATCTTCAAAAATATATCCATTGTGTTTAATGAAAAATCATGTTTAATATCATAGATGTAAAAAACTCACGTTACTACCTTAAATATGGAAATAACTGAAATTAGTTGAAATTATCGACATAAATATAATTTTTCATTAAACACAATGGGTTTATTTTTGAAGATCTCGATGTCATAAATTTGTAGGATCTGAAATCACTCAATTTCGAGTTCGTATGAGAAAGATACGAATTTTTGAAGTTTTGATGCAAAAAAAAAAATATTTGAAAAAAGTAGGAGAGAGATAGTGACGAATTTGTTAATAAATAAGGGCAAATCAGACCTTAATTATTGCCATTTATTGCCACATAACATAAGTCAAACATAAATTAGATCCAAAATTACATGTTTAAAGTGGTCTAGTTAGTTACAAATCTCTTGTTTTTATTTTTATGTACAAGATAAAGATATTATGTGTGTTTTAATATTATCATTGATACCACAACACAAAAGGTTGCACGCGTCAAATATAATCTAGCACTGAGCCTAGCTCTAAAAATATTTAGGCTAAATCAAATTTATTTTTATAAGTATTTTTAAATTTATTTAGACTATTTAATATATCCGAGCCTAAATAATATATATTTAAAACTTAAAATATATTAAATTTAGATATAAACGTTTATTTAGAGGAGACCTTAAGCAATTGCTTGACTTCCCTAGAGGTCAAGCTTGACCTAAGTAGCGCAAACACCAACTTTAGATTCCGAGTAAACACAAAATACTAACTTTATTAGTTCCTTCATTTCTTATTATTGTTATATTGTAAATACTATCATTTTCGTTTATTTCTAAAAAAAAAAATTTGAACTCCCCAAAAGACCCTTAATAGGATATAAATTTATTTGCGATTATATTAAAAAAAAAAACAAAAACTTCTCTTTAAAAAAAATCCTTAACTTTTTGTAAAGAAAGTTTTTAATTTAATTTTTTTTTATATATAAATAGAAATTAAAGAGTTCTTTCATTAAGGGTATTTTAAAGAGTTAAAAAAAAAATGTAAAAATAAGTGAAAAAGTGGTATTTGCAATATAACATATTTATGGGGGAGATGTATGTCGTTTATATTAAACTGAAAGAATATGTCTGAAAAATTGAGAATATAAATTGCCCATTTCGATTCAACACAATATGAAATTTTCCCTATAAATAACAACTGAGTAGAGCAAAGAGCAACTTTAGATTCCTAGCAAAACAAAAGACTAACTTTATCAGTTCCTTCATTTCTTATTATTTCGATAAATAATGTTAATGAATACGAGCTGACTTTAAATTATCAATCTTTGATTCATAAGTTAGTGCCACTTAGGAAATCTCACATGGAAAAGCGAATGAGACCTATGAAGTATAAGTTAAAATTTGAGTTCACATAGAACCTCTAGATAATAACATAGTATCAGGGCTCATAAACCCCAAACCAGTGATCGAAGAATTTACCACCCTACCTTCTTTTCAAATTTAATCTACAAATATTTTCGTGAATTGATTGTTTTAATTTTAGAATACGCATTTTTCTATATTTTCCTTATTATTTATAGTTTTATTTGATATTTTTTTCCTTATACTATGTACGGACAGTTTAATTTAGCTTCTATATTTTCCTTATTTTTGTTTTATTTTAAAACGAGGAAAAAATGGTATGAAAATTTAAATATGATGTATATATAAAAAGTTTGAAAAATATGAGATATTTTTGAATTATCATCTTTGCACAAGGTATAATTTTATGAAAAATGCTATGTCCCATCAACATCTTTGCCGGAGTGAATCGTCTTGGCTAACGATTTGAAGCTCAACGCCGCCTTAGCACCGTCAAGATCTAATTTCCACACATGAATAGTCCAATGTTCGAAGCCATTCCAGAAAACATTCCTTCGACATGAAGTTATGGTTCGGTGCTTTGTCGACTTGTCTTCAAGGAAAACCATGTACATTACATCGCATGTAAAACAGAGCCCCTTGCCAGTGTCAGCCACCAAGATAAGGATGCTGGTTCAGATTTCGAATCGCTAGTTTTGAATACAAAATTCCTTAATGAATTTGAATGTTATGTATACGTGATGATTTATTACATAATGATGTTTATAATTAATTTAAGTGTATAGTTTATTCACTTAAATGCACGCATAGGTTAGAGCTAGCCAAGGAGCAGAGGGGTGTACGCCCTTGAACTTTTAAGAATTAATATTAACAAGTTTTACATATTTACCATAAATTTTTTTTTAGTCAAAAGTAAATGATTGTTTCATATATACAGCTCATGAAAAATTTGTTTTCTTACAAACCCATTGTAAAACATAGAATAACTTATATAATCAAATTTATTCCCCTAACAGCAAGTCCTTGCTAAACCACTAATTAAATGCATGAATATAAAAATGTTATCTACGCATTGGTTTTTTTCAAATTGTAAAATAATTCGTTTATTGGTATGTGTTAGGGGGGTTTAATGAATTTGTTTCGGTTTGACCTAGTATATTCTCTAGCCCAAACTAACCAAATTCGTGAGGATGACAAAGTGGTGGTGAGGAATGTGTTGTAGGAGAAAGGAAGAAGAGAAAAAGAGGAAACACCCACAAAACCCAACCCATTATCGACGAAGGAGAGGACTATGGATGATGAGATGCTTTAAATCCACAATAAATAAATAAAACATTTGGAAATTGTATGTGATATAGAGTTGCTTGTGTTTACTTTAAAATCAAGAAGGGAAAAAAAAGAACTTGAAAGACTTTATGGAAAATTGTATTGCGTGGCTAGTTAGTGTTGTAAAATGTTGGGCCACGTCGTCAAGTATGCACAAAGACTTCTATTTTCAACCATGCATTCGTCAATATTAAATGGTGTGAGTGTGACCAATGGCGGACCCATAATTCTTTTTTAAGGGGGTAAAAAAAAATTAACTGTAAAGTAAAAAAAATAATAAGTTGAAAATTATTTGGGTTGAAATTTTGGTTGGATGGGGGGGCCAAGGCATCTTCATGTTTCTACTAGGTCCGCCTTTGTGACATCTATAATTTAATCTTTATGTTTGTCTAGATAGACTTATTTTGTTGAGTTTCCAAACCATAGACGACTATAAAGACTTTGACGATAATATTATTCGTTGCCTAGTTATTGTAACTATCAGCAATTGTGTAAAAATGTTGTTTCTGGGTGTCATGTCATACCACAATGACTAATGAATAGAAGATTTTTTTTTTTAGCAAAATAGTCAATTTAAACGTTTAGATTTAGCAAAATAGTCAACATTTTGTAAATTTTAGGTAAATAACCATTGCATTTTATTTACAGGTGTATTTTTACAAAACTACCCATAAATAAGTTCAATTTTTTTTTGGTATTTTTGTAAATATACGCTTGTAAATAAACATAAATAAAATGCAATGGCTATTTATCTAAGATTTACGAAACATTGGCTATTTTGCAAAAGCAAACGTTTAAGTTGGCTATATACCTAATGGACTGATAAAAGAATATTAAAAAAAATGCAAAAAATACAAAACATTAATAGTCCTACGATTACGTATAACATTAATAATGTAGAAATATGCCTTTTTCCGAATTTATTTGATTAAGTTTAGTTGACCATGTCTATTACCAAAGAAGCAAATGAATATCTCATAGTGAAATTTGTTGTAACTAGCCAAGTTTGTCATTCTTATTGGGGGAATAACTCAAGTTTCATTTTATTAAGCAAATAACCTATATATTCGGCTCATACCATAATGCCCTCACTTCCTTCGTGAATATGTTAATTTCATTAACGTACCGGAGTGAGTTAGGTTAATTAATTAACTTATTGGTTGATTATTAGCTTAGGTTTCGATTTTTTTTGTGAGTAAACTTAATTTACTAAATGATTGAATTAGGAATTAGGTTAATTAATTGAATGCTTTGAATATCAATTGACTTAAGTTCTTATTTTTATAATTTTTTTTGTGAATTTCAAATCCTTCACGAATCAGTTAATTAATTAATCTAAACAATCCAGTACGTTAATTAAATTAACCTATTCACGAATTTACAGTGAATCAACAAAATCAGAGAATTCTTTCTCTTCTTCTTTTTTTGCGGCGAATATTCGTCGAGGCCTCCGTCAAACCTGTTTGACTCGAAGCGGAGAGTCAGCAGTCTCGGGAGACGAGCGAACTCGATCGCCGAAATCTCGCCGGTGAAACGGTTATGCGAGAAATCCAATATTTGGACTTGCCGGAGCTTCGAGATCCCGGAGCAGGAGGGCGTGGCGGCGGCGAATGTGGTGGAGGACTCTCTCTGATATTATAACCACCCAAGCAGTCTAAAAAACTTAGAGCGTTTAGGACACTTGAACCTTTCCCAAAACAAGGATATAGTTAATGTAATCTCGGCAACGGTTCATATAGTTATCATGAGCCCACTTCCACCACTGAATAATACCTTCAACAGTTGTTTTTCGCATCCAAAAATCAGTTCAGTGGGGGAATATCCTCTCTAATTTGCAACCAAAGTGTCCTTGAAGTCCTCGATTTGTCAAACAATAGCTTGAGCGGCAACAAATTTCCGTGCCTCGGAAATTTCTGTAATTGTTTCAAAGCTTTGGATTTGAGAATGAACATGTTCAATGGACGGGTTCCTTCAGTCTTTTCAAATGGAAGCTCTTGAGAACGTTGAACCTTAACAAAAAAACCGGTTTGGAAGTCTTAGATGTCGGAAACAATAAACCAAATGGCTATTTTCCTCAATTCTTGGAGTCTCGTCCGTAGTTGCGCGTTCCCATATTGAGGTCTAATAGATTTCATGGTGCAATAAAGAATCCCGGGATTATATTTCCCTTTCAAAATATGAGAATCATAGATCTCTCTAATAACAAATTCAAAGGCGTTTTGCCTGCAAAGTATTTTGAGAATTTAGAATCCGTGATCGGTGCACATACGAATACGTAAGAATACTTAGGAAGTGGGGACTCCTATTATCAAGACTCCGTGACAATTTCAATTCAGGGAAATTTTTTAGAGCTGAAGAGAATCCAAACCATGCTCATAACTATTGATTTCTCGAGAAACGGATTCCCATGTTGGATTCCAAAATCGATCGGGAAGCTCTATTCGCTCAAAGGACTAAATTTTTCTCACAACAAGCTCTCCAGTCCCATTCCATCCTCATTAGGAGATTTGAGTAATCTCGAAGCATTAGATCTCTCATCAAACAAGCTCGACTGAAATATTCCACAACCATCGGCCTCGAATTCGAATCAGCTCTCGTTCCTGAATCTCTCTATCAACAAGTTGGATAAAAAAATACCTCGAGGAACACAATTCAACACATTCGGAAAAGATTCGTGCGTCGGAAACTTGGGGCTTTATGGGTTTCCATAGAAGGAGTTGCACAGTAACTGCAAATCTCTAGCGGAAATTATAAAGCAGAGGAAATAGGTGCTCTATTGTTTCTACTTTCCTCTTTGATATTCATTATATATCTGCTTGCTCAAAATTTAACCCCTCCTTTTGTTTGTACGTATAATGTAGGAATGTGCACGAGAACTCCTTTGGTTATTATTTTCATGTAATAAGTAATGTTTGTGTACGTTTAATTATCTGCAATTATTCACAGTAGAGTTAAGACTCGTTCTCAGAGGTTTCTGTGTCCTCTGCTCCTATCATTGTAAGGAATATATCTGCAATATCTTGAATATCAATTAAAATACTTCGCCTTGTTTTCTAAGCTAGAATTTTTTTTTTTTTTTTGGTTTCAACATTTGGAAGACTGAATCCATAGTTCTTTATAAAAATAAAATTAATAATAAATAAACCTTATTAAACAGATGGCATTGATAAGCACATCGTAGAAAAAGAAAATAAGAAAAAGGGAAGTTGCTAGAGAATAATAAAGAGTGTATTTCAGAGAAGATAAATATTTTAAAGAGGTTCCTTCGAAGGATTTGAACATGGTCAAGTCCTTTGTGCCACGATTCCGAGTTTATTATACTTCACTGTCTCAAAAATCAAGAAAAAAAATTATATATATTTTTTTCAATTTCTAGAAATATGCTTGATATTAAATATTTAAAAAAAAATTGCATTTAAGACTTGAACGTCACACAATTTTCTTCCACATTTTCTTTCTTTTGTTTTTTGCACAAAGTTTATGAGTATGTTTTTTGCACAGCCTTTGAGCATTTCCTCTGTTTTTGTTGCGCTCATTCGAATTTGTTTGTGGACCTAGATCTTTTTTTTTTTTTTTTTTTTTTTTGAGGAAAATATTATAATTTTCACTACTGGAAAATAGCTAGTTCAGCATAATGAGAAGGATAGTCCTTCCAATTGCTGTGTGCTCCATATTTAAAACCAAAAACAGCGAAGTTATAATGATATTTTGGTAGCATTATCATTAAATCCACTGATTCAGCACCTTGGTGTGGCTAGCTGGATATGTAAGTTAGGGGGGACTAATGTGCAAAAAACAAGTTCAGAGGGGTTAATTTGTAAATTTTGTAGGTAAAGAAAAAACTAAGTTAAATGCTATACTAGCTCCGTTCATAGCAAGAAGGTATCTCTAATCAAATTTAAGCTCAATTATGCCGAATCAAGGAGAAGATTGCTCACACCAAGTACTTCCCTTTGAGAAAGAGTACGAATGAATAAATGAAACCAGTGAATACTTAATGGATTCAAAGAGTAAAAAGATCCCATTAATACGGTAAACAAAGATTTGTTTTTTGAATAAAAAAAAAAAGACATAAACGCACTAACTACAAAATAAGAAACTTTTAATGAATTCACAATTTGGCACTCAAAAGCTTCATTCAATCCTGTTCCGTAGGATTTTTTGTTAGAAACGATTTAGAACATATTTGATATAAATATCGTTCAAGTTTTGTTTGTGAGTTAATAAACACAAGTCAATCCGTTTATGTTTGTTAAATAATTGGGTTTTTATTTGTTTACAAAAAAAAAATGTTTAATCATTTGTTATACTTTGTATTAAAAAAAAAAATAAAAAAACCTTAGCTTGCGTTATAAACTATCGTATTTTTGTTTTGAAATAATCAGTTTTTGTTTGTGTGTTTAGTGTATATTGTAAATACTTTAGAGGAAAACGAAAAGTTGCTATTCTCTTCCATATTGAGATATTTTAATGATAAACTGCAATTCTCATCCAATGGAAAAAAAATTACTCTGGTTGTCGATTACAAGGTGACGAAAGATCTGCAGAGACTTAAGCACAAAGACTTTTATTACATGATTGGCAACGACTTCGTGGAAATTTGTATTCTCATGTCCGTTTCACAAGTTGATAGGAAAAAAAAAATGAAAAACATCGTTATTGTGTTAACTTGACTGGGTCAATAATTGCGAAGAAGTATTTTCTTATTTTTATTGACAATGAAATAAATTTGGCGCTATTAGTTTATAACACAGTCCCACTGGTACATATAACACATATAGTCCTCTGATATTTCAATTTGGGCCAGCTTGAAGAAAATTACAGTTCGTATTTAATATTGTCCTAGAACAGTTGGGCCAACTTGATTTATCAATAATTTAAAAATAATCCATAAAAGCTAAATTTTGAATTGGAAAATATATAGAGCAATATGTCAAGATTTTTGTGTTGTGTGATTTGACTTTAACCTATACAACTTTATGCATTGATAATACGTGCATCTGTAAACATTATCGCTGAATTTTGAAGAAATTTGAAAAGCCAATTTATTAATTTTGAAGGACATTTTGAAAATTCAATGGAATTTCATACAAATTGCGAAATTCTGTTTTTCATAGTGATTTTTTTTTCTTAAATTATGTTGAGTTTCATAACAGTTAATACAAGTGTTTACTATGCATATGTCGAACGTAAAGCCTATATATGAGTGGTTACAGCTTCAGTTATAACAGCAAACGTAATAATACTTTATTCTCTTCAGAAAAAAGATTATTATAGAAATATGCCGTCTTCCGAATTTATTGGGTTGAGTTTACCAGGTCAATGAGCAATGAAAAACAATTAATAAATTATTTTTTTCTTTATTTAATTGCAGAAAATATACATTTAGGAAATTATATTGGTATGATTAATACCACATAAAAAAAAAGGTTGATATAATTTTCCCAGTTATATCCAATTTATACCTTTTTGATTCGGTGACGCATAGTGAACAGCAAAAGAAACACGTTCAACAGAGCTCAATTAACCGTTTTCACCGGAACTATTTTACCCTCTCAATTCCGAATCCGTTGAGATTTCTTTAATTACTCAAACACCCAATCTTTTCCTTGATTAACAAACACAACCGGTAAATATTTATGGATAAAATAAAAATTACTCTACCAAGTAAAATAAAATTAGAATAGGCAAATCTTCTCTGATTTTGGTCAGATTTCATTAGTAAAAATATATTAAATACTTGAAAATTCGTAACTTAACCATGAAGTTTTGTGAAATATCATCGAGTTATGGATTTTCTTTTTCATTCACAAAAATTATAGTTTAGTCGTAATTTATGCTTTTTGCGTGGTAAAATAAAATGAAAAAAATAGGTTCATGGGATATATATGAATCACTTCAGAGTCGATGGTTAATTATTTTGACACTGAAAAATGCGAGCACAAAAAAAGGGTTATACTCATGTAGATAATTACTTTCAACTTAATTGATTACACTTAAACAAAAAAAAACAAAAAAAAAAAGTTACATATTGATCTTCAAACAAACGTAGAACTGAAAACCACCACTTCTCGTGCTCATTCCTGGGTAGGAAAAAAAAGAGTTAAAAACTTGAACAATCATATATATATATATATATATATATATATATATATATATATATATCAAAGAGGAAATTACCGAAAATCACACCTTATTTCCTTTGCTTTATTATGTCCGCTAGAGATTTGCAGTATTGTTGTCTAGCAATCCATTTTTTAAGCCAAAAATCAAATCTTCTGGTGAAGAACAGAGTGTACCCAATGGATATTCCGATTCCGAGACCTGCACTGTATCAAATAGTTGCAAATAGCTTCCACGTCAGTGTTTCATCGTCGCCATCGTCAACCTCTTCATTGTCATCCTCTTCGTCGCTACACGGCTTCGTCAATGGAAATCCACACAACCCCGAATTTCCAACATATGAATTGTTGTTGAACGTATTAAATTGTGTTCCTCGAGGTATTTTACCATCCAAGTTGTTGTGGGTGAGATTTAGAAAATTGAGTTGATTCAGGTTTGAGGCCAGTTGTTGCGGGATCTCTCCGACGAGCTCGTTGTAAGAGAGGTCTAACCATTCGAGATTACTCAAATCTCCCAACGAGGGTGGAATCGAACCGACGAGATTGTTGTGAGAGAAATTGAGGCCTTTGAGCGAATTTAGTTTCCCGATCGTTTTCGGAATCGCACCCGTGAATCCATTTCTTGAGAAATCAATCGTTATGAACAAGGTTTGGATTTTCTCCAGCTCCCTGTAGTTTCCTTTCAATGACACCGCCACAGAGTCTTTATAATAGGTAGGCCAGATTTCATCATCCGATCCCAAGTACTCCAACATATTTGCATGCGCACCGATCATTGCTTTGAGATTCTCAAAATATTTTGCTGGCAAAACACCCGTGAATTTGTTGTCGGAGAGATCCATGATTCTCAAATTCCGAAAAGGAAAGCTAATCTTGGAATTCTTTATTGCACCATGAAATCTGTTAGACCTCAATACAAGAACTCGTAGCTCTGGAAGAGACTCCAAGAACTGAGGAAAAACGCCATTTAGTTCATTGTTTCCGACATCTAGAACTTCTAGACTCTTGGAGTTAAGCAAAGATCGCGGCAGCGGGCCTTTCAATTTGTTTCCGTTGAGATTTAGCGTTCTCAAAGAGCTTCCATTTGAAAAAGCTGAAGGAACAATGCCATCAAACTTGTTCATTCTCAAATCCAAAACTGACAAAGAGTTACTGAAATTTCCAAGGCATGGAAAGATATTGCCGTTGAAGCTGTTGTTTGACAGGTCGAGAACTTTAAGAAAATTGTGGTTGCAAAGCAGAGATGATATTCGTCCACTCAATTGATTGTTGGATGCAAAAAATGCAACTGTAGACCGAGGCAGAATCGGAAGATGGCCTTGAAGCCGGTTAGATCCAAGGTCAATGAATGCGAAGCTATGATTCAGTGGAGGAACTGGGCTTATGCGTGTCAATGAGTTGTAAGAAAGATTCAGATTACTATAGCTATGTGAATCTTTGGAGAGATTCCACAACCATGAGGGAATACTCCCTTCAATTTTGTTTTGGGAAAGGTCTAAATATTCTAATCGCTCTAAGCTTTTCATACCGTTTGGGAACTGAGAAATATTGCAAGAAGACAAACTCAAATATGAAAGATTATTTGACTTCAAGACAGTGTAGTTAGAATGGGGGATGGAAATAACAGATAATAGGCTATTAAAAGAAAGGTCCAGAACAATAAGTTTTCTAAGCTCTAAAAAAGGCTCCAACATCACAACACCACTCAATTTATTGTTCCCTAGATACAAGGACATTAGATTTGGAAGGGAATATAACCAAGTAGGTATCGTCCCATAAAGAAGGTTGTTGCTTAAACTCAAGTATAATAAGTTCAATGGAAGAGGTCCCAAGAGTTGATGAGTTGAAGAGTCACATAGAAAAGCTTTTTTAGTTGATGAGTTGCTACAAAGATAGGGTAGCTGGCCTTCAAGTTTGCTGTTTGAAAGTTCTAACGAAATGATTTTACTGCTGAAGCTTATATCTCTTTCTAATCCTATGTTGGAAAGCTTCAATTCGGTGAGTTGACTGGTCCAATTTTGTTTAGGGAATGAAACAGTGAGACTTGGGCTATCTACTAAATAGACAGCTGTAAGGTTTGGCAGCCGAAAAATTTGTTCTGGAAATCTCCCTTTGAATTGGTTGGAATGAAGAACCAGAAATGTAAGAGAAGTTGAGAGGTTCATGAAAGAATTGGGTAAGACTTCAAACATATTGACTGCAAACTCAAGTCTGTGAGAGAAGTTAGGTTTGTCAGGATTCGTTTCAAGCTACTGGTCTCGGCTCTTAACTCATAATATTGACCAGAACCGATTTCAAGTCTGAGCAAGTTAGACAAGTAAGCAAGTTCTGGAGGAATATGGCCACTGAAATTGGAGTCTAAAAGGTAAAGAGAAAGCAAGCTGGGAAACCTACCAAAGTTGGGTGAGATTGAAGATCCTTTGAAATCATTTCCAGTGAGAGAGAGAGATCGGAGATGAGTGAGAGAGAAAAGGCTGCTGTTGGAGTCCATGACACCTTGTAGCCCAACGAAGGAGAGGTCGAGACCAACGACGTGACCGGTCACGTCGTCGCACGTGACTCCACTCCAATTGCAACAATCTTCGCTCATATTCCATGATTCAATACGATTATAATCATCTGGGATAATATGAAAAGAGTTTATGAAAGTGAGCAAAGAAGATCTTTCATGAGGATGACAGAGTATTGGCGAAGAATTTGTTGAAAAAGGATTAAGGAAGAAGAGAAACAGAGGAATCACACACAAAACCCAACCCATTTTCTGATCTGAGTAGTGATGAGATATTATTGTATGAGGTTTTATTTTATCACATTCGAAGATACAGCTTATACATAAGTTCAACCAATAAATATCATTTTTTTTTTCAAGTCTTTAGTCTTTTTCTGGGTTTGAAAAATCAACACAAGAAAGTCTATCTTCTTGACTAACATAGAGAGATTAAATTATTGATGTGACACTCTTTAATATTGGCGAATGCGTGGTTGACTAAAAGTCTCTGTGCATACTTGATGATCTGGTCCAACATTTTTACATAATTGCTGATAAAACTCTTACACAAATTTCCAATAAGTCTCGAGTCTTTTTTTTTCCTGTAAACACAAGCAAGCCTATATTCAGACTAACATATCAATTAAGCTATAGGTCCCACCCTGTTAAATTAAATTTTTACCATCCAAGGAAAGAAGAAAACAATAAAAAATTTGGACATTCAACTTAATTTCAAAAAACGATTATTGAAAACAGAATTTCGCAAGTTGTGTCAAAATTCCATTGTAATTTCAAAACTCAAATATGTAAATTGGGACTTCCAATTTTAAATGTTCTTTTTGTGGAGAAATGAAACCATCTTCTAAAACTGAAATATGAACAGAAAATTAGGAAAACAGTCGACTTAAATATTTGATGTTGTTAAATAGCTAACTTTGGGTAAATCTTAAATATATAACTACTTTCAGACGTAAATTTTTAGTAAATAGCCAACGTTTATTATATAAAAGTGACTATTTACTTAAGATTTACGTCTGAAAGTAACTATTTACCTAAGATTTATGTCTGGGCCCAAATATGAGAGATACACAAACTTCAAGCAAATTAATGGCAAAATAACGACATTGCAAATTAAAAATAATGGCTAAACCTTCTTAAAATAAAAAATAAAACGAGATATCCTTGACTACTTCCATGTTACCCGGCCTAAAAACAATTAGTACTTCCATGGAATTTCATAAAATAAAATAAAAATTCTGTACCTCAGAATGAACATGGAGTACCTCCGCGTTACCCGGCATCACAATATCCTTGAGCGAGACGAAGCTTGGAGTGCAAGCAATGATTTGTAATGCCAGGCGTTTATCAAACATCAAACGCTTGAATCTCTGGCCGCCTCGACTTGGGTCATAGTAGACGAGCATATTCCTGGGATAGCCTTGGTGCAACAACAAAGCTCCAGGCTCGGAAAGGCCGTGCGCGATCCACTCAATCACCAACACATCGATTTTCCCGGGAATATAGGAACGATAAGCGCAGAGTCGGCCTCCTCCGAGGAAAGCCACGGCCGAGTGGGAAGCGAGATGTTCGTGATAGGCTCTTCGGGGGCGATGGAAGAGAGCGGTAGCGAATCCGCTCCGAGCCCAAACCGAAAGAAACCAATCTGTACGTGTTGATGCTTTCATCTCCGTCGAAGAAAGCCTGACCGCTGAGGTACAACAGTTTGAGGATGAACTCGGGACCGTCCCGAGCTCGTGTACGACCGCTCTCAAATCCGGCAGAGAGTTCAACATGACAACCTTGTAACGACCCGTGTTCGGATCGAGGCCGAACCCACATACCGCGAGCTCGATCGCGGTGTTATCCGTGTGGTCTCGATCAAGAACACGGTTCTCGGAGTCAGAGTCGTCTCATCTTCGGCCGCGTTTCGGGCCAAGACTTGCAGAGCGTGATGGTCTTCACCGACGAGAATTCTCACCAAAATTTCGACGATGACCTCCTCCGAAAGTCCAGAGATTGCTCCATGGCATATTTGAACTTCTTTATTCCCTCTCATCGTTTCCATAGCGATTTCGGATCTGTATATCAATTACAATGGGTAATATCAGTATGAATTAAACTGAAAACTGAACCTAACACTACATGAAAATTGGACAAACCATTTACAAGTGAAAACCCGAGAGCTAGCATGTAAAAGAAGGGCCTAACCTTTTTTTAATAAAATAAAATCTAACTTCAGAAGTGTAACTGTACTAATATATAGAGACCAACAGTTCAATATTCAACTTTGTCCACCCAAAAAACATGATATTTAGGATTTATAAATAATCAGCTTAGCTATTGAGACCTAACAGAGACTTAAAATAAAGGAACAATGTGTATTGTGTCATCAAAGAAGTATAATAGTCAAATAAAGCCATTGCAGATTTGAAATTTCTGTATTCCCTTTTATCATTTCTGTAGCGCTTTCGATCACGATGGGTTTTTATTATGAAATCATTTTCAAACTGAAAACTAAGCTTAACAGGTTTATCAATGTTGAATTCCTTATGTGGAGAGAGAGAGAGAAGAGAGAGAGAGAGAGAGGTCTCTCAGTTGAAATGAAACACCCAAATTGAAGACATCTTTATCATTGATCCTCAGCTGAAGAAGTGGGCTTAGTCAAAAGGCCCAAATTGAAGAACTTTTAGAGCTCATGATCAGATTTGGGCTAAAGCCCATTCAATGTTTGGTTGGATCATCAGAATGTTATAACCTCTATAGGAGAAATTCCACAAATATCTTATTTGAAGATGCTAATGCTTAAAACATTTTTTTATTTAAATCTGGTAAATTTTTAAATATTAGTATTTTCAAAACCTTTGATAAATACTTCATTTTTTAATGAAATTGTATAAACCAAAAAAAAATTATAAGTCAAATGTAACGGGTAAACAACAAAAAAATACTATAATTTTTTTTAATAAAAGATAAAAAAATTACTGTAACTCGATGTTTTTTTTTACCAAATTTTGAAAACAAATTTTTATTTTTTTTTCAAAATTAATAGTTTCGTCAAAAAGCGCATTTCTCAAGTTTGGGACCGACAGGTTGTTACAAACTTAATGGGTTGATAAATAACTCACAAGTCACAACATTAATGCATTCAATTACGAATAACTCACTGCTTTACGAGCTAGGATAAAATAAAAATAGAAATAAGATTCGTGCATTCAATTCAATTACCTATAAGAGCGATTAAGAAACTTGTTTTCTCTCAGAACTGCCTGAATTCCCTGTTCTGCCTCGTTGACTTCTACCTTTGTCGCTTTTCGTCGGAGAGTACTGGTAGGAAATTTAGGGTGTTTGCCGGTAATCGGGAAGGTAAGGCCTGGTTCTGCCCCTGCGTTTCAGGGTCGGCATGGAAGAAGTGTGTGAGCAATGGTCTTCTTTGGACCTGGAGGACGAGGAAGATGACGTTTGGGTGGTTGCCGACGAGGAGGTCAGCAACAACTCTATTTCGGGAGAGGATATTCTATTAGGCAAACTTCTATGCAGTAATAAATACAACAAAAAAGTCCTCAAAGCGGTGATCGGAGGGCTATGGAAAACGGCTGGGAACGTTAAAACCAAGGATTTAGAGAACGATGTGATATGTTTCTTTTTCGACAAACCTGGGGATAAGAGAAAGGTCCTGGAGCTGGGACCGTGGCTTTTTGACAGGTCGCTCTTGATCTTGTTCGATCCCTCAGGTAGGGAGGGGGAACCTCTGGACTTCACCCACGCGGAGTTCTGGTTGCAACTCAAAATGGGGGAGCTGCTTGGGAAGAGAATGGGGATAGTGAGCCGGGTTGATAAGGACGAAGAGGGTCGGTGCAGAGATAGTTTCGTCAGAATCAGAGTCTCCATCGACATCACAGCGCCACTCCGTAGGGGGTTCTTCGTCCAACTTGGAACCGACTCGGCGAAGTCGTGGATCGACGTGAAGTACGAAAGGTTGGGGGACTTCTGTTTTGAATGTGGGCGTCTGGGGCAGAGTTGGAGGGCTTGCTCTGGACAACATGTGAAATACAAAATATATCCTATCAGTAATTTGGTCGAAATTCATTAGTACAAATATATTAAATACTTGCATAACGTTACCATGGGATTTTGTGAAATATCATCAAGCCGTTGGTTTACTTTTTCATTCATTAAAAAATGTAAATTAGTCGGGATTTATGCTTTCTCAATGGTAAAATATAAGATAAAATTGGTTCATGCATGGTATATATATTTCACATCCTGATCACAGAGTCAGGGGTTAATTATTTGACACTGAAATTACAAGCACAAAAAGTGAATTTTGACCAAACTCGAGAATATATATTTGTTAGCTTCCCATCAAAATAAATAAAAGACCCAATTTAAGGTAGATATTTTTTTTTCGAAATTTAAGGTAGATAATTACGTTCAACTTGATTACACTTAAAAAGAACAGAGAAGAATCGGCAAATCCTCTGATCCATTCAGATCATATTACATGAAAATAGAAAGACGAAAAAAAAACACAAGTGCATCTTCAAACAAATGTAGAACTCGCAGCACCACTTCTCGTGCTCATTCCTGAGTAGAAAAAAAAAAGGGAGTTAAAATATGAACAGCCAGATATAAAATATCAAAGAGGAAATTACCGAAAACCACACCTTATTTAAAATGCTTTATTATGCCCGCTAGACATTTGCAGTATGGTTGTCTAGCAATCCTTTTTTGAAGCCAAAAATCGAATCTTCTGGTGAAGAACAGAGCGTACCCAATGGATACTCCGATTCCGAGACCTGCACCCAGGGCCGGCCCAAACTCACCGGGGGCTCTAGGCGATTCAATATTTTGGGGCCCTTTAATACTAATAAAAATTTAAATTTTCAGGGTAAAAATGTAAATTTTTAAAAAAATGAGCCAAAAGTGTAAACTTTTAGGGTAAAAAATGTAAATTTTCTTAAAAATAGGCAAAAAGTGTAAATTTTTTGGGGCCCATCCACATATGGGGCCCTAGGCCTGGGCCTAGCCCGCCTTAGCCCAGGGCCGGCACTGCCTGCACCGTATCCAATAGTTGCAAATAGCTTCCACGTCAGTGTTTCATCGTCGCCATCGTCAACCTCTTCATTGTCATCCTCTTTGTCGCTACACGGCTTCGTCAATGGAAATCCACACAACCCCGGATTTCCACCGTACGAATTGTTGTTGAACGTATCGAACTGTCCTCCTCGAGGTATTTTTCCATCCAAGTTGTTGTTAGAGAGATTTAGAAAACCGAGCTGATGTAGATTCGAGGCCAGTTGTTGCGGGATCTCTCCGGCGAGCTCGTTGAATGAGAGGTCTAACCATTCGAGATTACTCAAATCTCCCAATGAGGGTGGGATCGGACCGACGAGATTGTTGTGAGAGAAATTGAGGCCTTCGAGCGAATTTAGTTTCCCGATCGTTATCGGAATCGCACCCGTGAATCCATTTCTTGAGAAATCAATCGTTGTGAACAAGGTTTGGATTTTCTCCAGCTCCACGTAGTTTCCTTTTATTGACACCGCCACAGAGTCTTGATAATAGGAAAAGCTTCTTTCACCATCATATCCCAAGTAGGAATACTCCAACTTATTTGCATGTGCATCGATCATTTCATTAAGATTCTCAAAATATTTTACAGGCAAGACACCCACAAACATGTTGTCGGAGAGATCCATGATTCTCAACTTCTGAAAAGTAAAGCTTATATTGGAATTTTTTATTGCACCGTGAAATTTGTTAGACCTCAATACAAGAACTCGTAACTCTGGCAGAGACTCCAAGAACTGAGGAAAAACGCCATTGAGTTCGTTGTTTCCGACATCTAGAACTTCCAAAAGCTTGGAGTTAAGCAAAGATAGCGGCAGCGGGCCTTCCAATTTGTTTCCGTTGAGGTTTAGCGTTCTCAAAGAGCTTCCATTTGAAAACGCTGAAGGAATAATGCCATCAAAGTTGTTCATTCTCAAATCCAAAACTGACAAAGAGTTGCTGAAATTTCCAAGGCACGGAAGGATATTGCCGTTGAAGCTGTTGTTTGACAGGTCGAGAACTTCGAGAAAATCGTGGTTGCAAATCAGAGATGATATTCCTCCACTCAATTGATTGTTGGATGCAAAAAATGCAACTGTAGACTGAGGCAGATTCGGAAGATGGCCTTGAAGCTGATTAGATCGGAGGTCAATGAATGTGAAGGTGATTAGACCGACGGCGGAGGTGTCGGAGGCGAGGAAGAAGCTTATCAACGACGTCCACAACAAGGTGGAGTCAACGCACAACACAGAGCGAGGAAGCGGTGCGGCTCGGCTTCCGAATCGAGCGAAAACCAGCTCGACGGAGACGACCGTCAAGCTCCAGTGCATTCGTTGCTCTGTCACGCCTGGCGGGATTTGAAACTCGCCGTCACTCTCGACTCTTTTGGTTGGGCATGGGCGAAGAGGGGTTCGGTGCCGTCGACGGCGAGGTGGGAGGAGCTAAGGTGGGCCGGGGTCAAGGGCACGACAGCGGTGGTCGGAGGAGGCATAGCTCGGCGACGTCGTTTGGGAGGCCTGGGATCAGCTCTGAAAATTTATAGGTTTTTGTTGAAGATTTATTGACATTGATGTCAATAAATATGCATTTTTATTGACATCAATGTCAATAAATCTTCAAAGGAATTTCCCAGAATCGTTGAAGATTTATTGACATTGATGTCAATAAATATGCATATTTATTGATATCAATGTCAATAAATCTTCAAACGAATTTCTCAGAATCATTGAAGATTTATTGACATTAATGTCAATAAAAATGCATATTTATTGACATCAATGTCAATAAATCTTCAACGAAAACCCAGAAATGTGAGACGTGAGGGAAGACACATAGACATGAAATACGCAGGAAAAGAGATGGAAGAGAGAGGGACGTGAATAACTCATCCCATTAATCCAAAAATAAAAAAAGAAATTCAAATAATTAAATAAGAAAGAAAATCAAATGTTATTAAAAATAAGGGTATTTTTGTATTTAGTAAAACTAGGTAGTCATAGTTTAGGATTTATTTGGGTTTAGTAGATTTTGGTCCATAATCTTTGTACAAGTCATAGAATAAGAATAATCCCTTACATATAAGCTATTAAAAAAGTACGATCTGGGCCTCCAACCCAATCACATTTCATGGAGGCTCAATTAGAATGATAACTCCAATGGACAATTCTGATTAAAAAGTATGGTCCATTATGTATATAGCCATATTTATATTTTCACGTTGTTATATAGTCAACGTTTCGTAAATTTTAGGTTAATAGCCACGTCAATGTATTTACACACATAAATTGACATAAATACCCCACTATTTTATTTGAACGAAAGGGCAAACCGGGAATGCCACATCATGTTTGTGGCTATTTACCTAATATTTACGAAACATTTGCTATATAGTAATCTCAAAAGTTTTAGTTGGCTAGTTACCTAATTTTTTTGTAAAAAATATGTATTCTTACTTAAAAGACTATAGCTTAGGTTTAAAACTTTAAATTGTGTTTCATAACGCACTGTTATAAAAAAAATTATAAATTTTAAATAAAGCGTTTTTTTTTTTGTAAATTATTTTAATAATTTATTTCAAAGAATTGGGACCGTATCACGCTTGTTATAATTATTTATTCTGTTTTGTATTAATTTTTTGCAAATATAGAAAAACCTGGACTGTTCCGATTATAATATAACTAATTCGTTGTAGATAGCCACAAAAGATGACGTTCTTCCACCAATAAAAGCATGTATTATTAAGTGACAAAATATGGGACCTTGATTTTTCATGTTATATATATGCCAATTGCCATGTTTGTATGTAACTCATTATTTTCGGTGTGCCACACTCACACACCGAAATTAAATTTGGAATCTCCCACCCTACATACTAGAAACAGACAATACTACTGTTTTTTTTTTCTCTTCTTCAACTTGTTTATTTACAAGAAACAAAATGAAAAAAAAAGGGTTAGGAGAAAAGAAAGAATTCACGGAATCATGATGGCTCGGTTGCAACCACTACTTCAACACCCAACACTAGCTTTCACCTAACTTAAATTGTCAATTTCGTTGATACATTTAATATTAGGCGTTAATAATTTTTTTTGATAAATAGCTTTATATACATGGATTAATATTTAAATGACAAAATGAAAAAAAAAAACAAAAAAGCTGAACATAATTTTATGTAATTTACTATAAATAAATATGTTGCATAAATTATTTGAATGAAAGTTGCAATATAGAGCCAAGAGCCCAATATAAATACAATATATCTTTTTTTTTTATGTGGTTCGTAATTTTATAAACACATTCTTTTCCTTTCTCAATGTGAGTATTTGAAAATTTAATACCATGGGTTTTTTTTAAAATTAAATTAAAAAAAAAAGATTTTGATTTTTTTTTTTAATAAAATAGTAAATAAATATTTATTCTATTAAGGGTATTTTGGGGAGTTCAAATTACTTTTTTGTAAAAAAAACGAAAAGGGTGATATTTGTAATATAATATTTTTTTGATTTGTTAAAGACTAACCTATTTAAAAAGAAGATTTAAAATTATAGCCAATCTATTCATTTATTTAAAACAATAGCCAACGTGAAATTCGTTACCCAAAATGCCCCCACGACCGTCGTCAAAACTCCTGAGCCTCTCCGAAGATCTCCTCCTCTCCCAAATCGCTGCCTTCCTCGCCTCCGACACCTCCGCCGTCGGTCTAATCGGAGGTCTAATGCAACTGTAGACTGAGGCAGATTCGGAAGACGTTTCAATAGTTGCTTGTGTTGATTTTTTGGCCAACTCAGCTAAGACCAATGACTTCCTGGAAATTGTATTGTCATGTCAGTTGATAGAAGAAAGATGAAGAAAAAAAAAGCAACGTTATTGTGTAAACATGACTGGGTCTATAAGACTATAACCACAATAAATAAGGAAGTATTTCATATTGTTTTTGTTTTCATTTACAAAATAAAGATATTATGTGTGTTTTAATATTATCATTAATACCACAACACAAAAGATTGCACGCGTCAAATATAATTTAGAACTGAGCCCGGCTCTAAAAATTTTGAGGCTAAAGCAAATTTATTTTTACAAGTATTTTTAAATTTTTATTTAGACTATTTAATATATTCGAGCCTAAAGAATATATATTTTAAACTTAAAATATATTATATTTAGATATTTTTCTACATAATTTAAGCCTAAAATATATTAAATTTAGATATAAACGTTTATTTAGAGGAGACCTAAAGCAATTGTTTGACTTCCCTAGAGATCAAGTTGGACTTAAGTAGACCAACTTTAGATTCCGAGTAAAAAAAAAAGACTAACTTTATTAGTTCCTTCATTTCTTATTATTATTGTTATATTGTAAATACTACCATTTTCGTTTATTTTTTACAAAAAACAAAAAAATTGAACTACCCAAAATACCTTTATTATAATATATATTTATTTACTATTATATTAAAAAAATCAAAACTTCTCTTAAAAAAAATCCTTAACTTTTTGTAAAGAAAGTTTTTTATTTAATTTTTTTTATAGATGAATAGAAATTAAAGAGTTCTTTCATTAAGGGTATTTTAGAGAGTTCATTTTTTTTTCTAAAAAATAAACGAAAAAAGTGGTGTTTGCAATATAGGGGAGATATATGTAATTTATATTAAGTTGAAAGAATATGTCTGAAAAATTGAGAGTATAAATTGCGCACTTCGATTCAACACAATATCAATGAAATTTTCCCTATAAATAACAACTGAGTAGAGCAAAGACCAAATTTAGATTTTGGGGGAGTGAATTGTCTGTTATTTGAATTTGGGCAGCTAATGTTAGAATGCATGAAGAATTACAGTTCTAACTTATCAATAATTTTAAAGCAATCCATAAAAGCAGAAAATTAAATTGGAGAATGTGTGAAGATTTTCAAATGTTGAGTGGACATGTTCATATTTGCCATTAAATGTTAGTATCGATCGTATCATAACCTAGTAAACCAATACAGTATGGATTACTGTACGAAAAGCGGATTTAAATTTCCATGTACTTGAACTTATATAATTTTATGCAATAATAATATGCGTGTCGCATTTCGTTATGGCTGTATTTCGGAGGAAATTTAAAATGCTGCATTACAATTTTTGAAGAACATTTTTTTATTTTTGATGGAATTTCGGCACAAATTGAGAAATTCTTTTTCTCTATTTGGTTTTAAAAATTATGTTGAATGTCCGAAAATTTCAAATTTTTTTTTTTTTTTTTTTTTTGGATGATCAAAATTTAGTCTAACAGTATGAGACCTATAATTAATTTATGTGTTAATTAGTCTACTCTAGATAGACTTGCTTGTGTTTATTTTTCAAATCCAGACAAAAAAAAGACTAAGACTTAATGGAAGATTGTATTGACGTGTAGTGAGTGTTCTATCAGCAATAAATAAAAATGTTGAACCACATCACTAATTTGTCAATATTATTCAGTGTGAGATCTATTAATTTCTCTATTAGTCAACATAGAGACTTGCTTGTGTTTACTTTTCGAACCCAGAAAAGACGAAAGACTTGAATATACTATCAGCAATTTCTATGTTAGCCAAGACAGATTTTCTCCTGTTTACTTTTCATATCTTAAAAAGACTAAAGAGTTGATGGAAAATTGTTTTGGCTGGTTAGTGAGCGTTCAATTAGGATGAGTAATATATCACTTGAACTACATCTTTAATTAGTGTTTTTCCTCATTATTCAATATGAGCCATTTATTCGAAAACCATTAACAGTAATGTCATGAAAAACAGTTGTTTAATAACATTTTATCATATAACATTTTGTCATTAAAATATCGTTACGTTTGTTTTTTTTCATGACAATGGGAGAGAGATATGTACAAAAAGACAACATGTGAAAATACAAATATATTCTCTCAGTAATTTGGTCGAAATTCATTAATCCAAATATATTAAATACTTGCTGTTACCATGGGATTTTGTGAAATATCATCAAGCCATCGATTTTCTTATTCAGTCATTAAAAAATGTAAATTAGTCGGGATTTATGCTTTTTGCATGGTAAAATATAATGATAAAATTGCTTCATCCATGATATATATATTTCACATCCTGATCACAGAGTCGGGGGTTGGTTATTTGACACTAAAATTACAAGCACAAAAAGTGAATTTTGACCGAACTCGGGAATATATATTTGTTAGCTTCCCATCAAAATAAAGAAAAGACCCAATTTATGGTAGATATTTTTTTTTATCGAAACTTAAGGTAGATAATTACGTTCAACTTGATTACACTTAAAAAGAACGGAGAAGAATCGGCAAATCCTCTGGTCCATTCAGATCATATTATATGAAAATAGAAAGAAGAAAAAAAAACAAGTGCATCTTCAAACAAATGTAGAACTCACAGCACCACTTCTCGTGCTCATTCCTGAGTAGGAAAAAAAAAAAAGAGTTAAAATATGAACAGCTAGATATATAATATCAAAGAGGAAATTACCGAAAATCACACCTTATTTATATATTTTGCTTTATTGTCCGCTAGACATTTGCAGTATTGTTGTCTAGCAATCCTTTTTTGAAGCCAAAAATCGAATCTTTTGATGAAGAACAGAGTGTACCCAATGAATTGCATATGAATTGTTGGAACGTATGAAATTGTGTTCCTCGAGGTATTTTACCATCCAAGCTGAATATTAAATTGGATGATTTTTTTTCAAATTTTGTGTGGAAAGATTCATATTGCTTGGCTAGTGATGTAAGCATAAATCATAATATGCAATTCAAATCCCTAATAATTGCATCAAACATAGCCAAGATCTTAGAACTAGATGATTTTCACAGATAATAAAAGATCAAGAGAAGCTACCTTGATCCATGACGAGAGCGTGATGGCGGTGGCGGAAGCGGTAAATCACCGGGATTGATTTCTCTCTCTTGACCCTTTTAGGTTTTGACAGTTTTTTTTATGGTTCGGGAAAACTACGTTATGAGTTGAGAGATAACCAATCCCTAGAGTTAGCTTTATATAAAACCACCATCAAAGTATATAGGGAACTTACCTTTTATTTATTAACCAAAAAAATTTACCTTATTTATTATTAAACTAATGAGTATTAATCTTGGGCCCTATTTGTTTCACACGTACAAACCTACGTTGCATAAACAATGGGTCCAACAAGTTAGTGTTCTTATCAGCATTGAATAAAAATGTTGGACCACAAAGACTTCTATTCAACCATGTATTGGTTGGCTAGTGAATGTACTATATCAGCGACTATGTAAAAATGTCGTTTCTTGATAATGGGTGTCATATCAGTTTAACAACTTGATAATGCCACCGACAATATTTTCCGTAAATTACCTATAAGTTTAACTAAATTTATGTCAGACAAGACATGCTTGCTTGTGTTTAATTTCCAAATCCGAAAATGACTAAAAAAAAAACTTTAATGTGTTGATTACATGGAGATTAAAGACTTCATTCAGAATTAGACGTTTCAATACTTGCCCAGCAATACCAACGACTTCATGGAAAATTGTATTGTCATGTCAGTTTCACAAGTTGATAGAAGAAATATAAATACAACATCATTATTGTGTTAACTTGACTGAGTCTATAACCACAGAAAAAGATATCATGCGTGTTTTGGCTGGTTACTGAACGTTCAAAATTGTATTGTTCCACAAGTTGATAGAAGAAGATGAAAAAACATCATGATTGTGTTATCTTGACCGGGTCTATGACCACAATAAACGAAGTAGTATTTCGTATTGTTTTTATTTACAAAATAAAGATACATCATGTGTGATTAAATTTTATTATTAATACCACAACACAAAAGGTTGCACACGTCAAATATAATTTACAACTGAGTAGAGCAAAGACCAACTTTAGATTCTGAGCAAAATCAAAAGACTAACTTTATTAGATCGTTTATTTCTTATTATTTCGGTAAAGAATGTTAATGAATACAACTGACTTTAAACTATCAATCTTTGATTCATAAGTTAGTGCCCGTTAGGAATTCACCTGGAAAAGTGAATGAGATCTATGAAAATATAAGTTACACATCTTATAGAAATTGACTTCACATATATAGAACCTCATGATAATTTTCAGCGGAATGTGATTTGCGTGATAACCATCGAGGTTTCTCTCATGTTCTTTATTATTATTATTATTATTATTATTATTATTATTATTTGAAGAGGGCATTATTAGCCAATAATTCAATAACAAATGTATACAAATATGAGGAGTTAGACAAATATGAAAATCTATTATTATTTGGAAAAGATCTTAAGTTACATTATTAGGAAAGCTCATACAAGTGCTAGAGGCGAAGATGTCGATAATAGGACAAAATAAAATGGTGATTTGTGCCAAAATAAAGTAGTTTCGATAATTAGGATGGAATGATATATTGACGAGTGGGATCTTTAATTTCCAGATGTTGATCTATAAGGTTGCCTAGGAAGCTTCAGAATTTCGTCTGCTTCAAAGGACAAGAAGATCAAATTTATGTTCAATTGATCAATGATAAGACTTTGGAGTTATGAAATCAACACAACTGAAGTCAATTCGGTAAATTACATGTGATATGTGTAACTTTTCATGATGCGCTATTAAACATATCAATATAATATCATACATAAATGTTTCTGTGCTGTAAATAAAAGCAATATCTACATTATTGATGATCGTACATTCACTAGCCACTAGGCAGACGGTACAATTTTTCAAGTCTTTTAGTCTTTTTTTTTTTTTTTTTTTTTTTTTTTTTTTTTTTTTTTGAAAATTCAACACAAGCAAGTCTATCTAGACTAACATGGAGAGATTAAATTGTTGATGTGACACTCTTTCATATTAGACGAGGTTCAAAATATCGCTGATATATAATTATATATCGACGATATATCTTTTTTGAAGAGTCTCGGTAAAATATCGTATATAAACATTACCGTCTTATATTATATCATTTTTTTATCGGGATATATCACTGATTTTTCATTTTATTGCGATAAATTGACAAGTTATTTCAGGGAAAATATCGCCAAAATCAGGAGAAGTACCATTCATTCCATACCCACGCAGACCGACTTCGGCGATATCAAAGGTGAAACCTTCTTCTCCATACCTATTAGATTGATTCAACTCGAGTTTGTTGAAATTTTTTACATGGTTGAGATTAGGACTTAGTTATTTTTCATATCCCCGACTTTTTGTGAAGTACCGACAAGGTTTTACTTTTCCAGCGACCCATCACCGGTGGCCGTTTGTTTTTCCGACAGAGTAAAAAAATTTAGAATCACGTGGATTGAAATTGTGTATCGTACTTGATATTGTTAAATAGTGATTTAGAATATATGATTGTGTATTTGAAATTGTAATATTGAAATTGGGATTGTTTTGTAGTATTTGAGAACTATTTTATATTTTGTACTGTCTATTTTAAGTTTATTTCTTGTCATGAACTCTGTAGTATTTGATTTTGTATTTTCATAATTTTGATTTGATAATATATATATATATATATATATATATATATATATATATGGGGTTGTTTAAAAATATCTATTTTTATAGGATTTTTGTCGATATATCCGTCGGTAGTCGACATATCATCGATATCATCAATAGTCAGTATTAAAATTGCTATAGAATATTCGTCATATCCGTAACATCAGACCTCGATATGATATCGACATCGGTATCGTTATTTGAAATAATGATATCGGCAAATGCATGGTTGACTAGAAGTCTCTGTGCACACTTAATGATGTGGTCCAACATTTTTACATAATTGCTGATAGAACTCTTATTTCCGATGACTCTTGAGTCTTTTTTTTTTTTTTTTGTCTGAATTTGAAAAGTAAACACAAGCTAGTCTATATCCTGACTAACATCTCAATTAAGTTATAGGTCCCACCTTGTTGAATTAAATTTTGACCATCAGAACAGGAAAGAAAAAAAAATTGAACATTCAACTTTATTTTAAAAAACGATTATTGAAAACTTAATTAATTGTGTCAAAATTCCATTAAAATTTCAAAACTCAAATTTGTAAATTGGGACTTCCAATTTCTCCAAAATTCAGCCTTATTGTTTAAGAGACACGCGGATTATTATTGCCATTAATATGAATTTGTCCACGCAAAATTTGATCTTATTCTTAACACATTGTCCTTTATACTTGCCAGTTTAATGTTCAGCTTATGTGGATATTTCTAGCATATTGAGACATCAAGTTGGCCTAACTTTTCTCCAAATTAAATACAAATTGTAATTCTTCATGCATTTTGTTGACAGACAAAATTAGTATAACAATTGTCTCATAAAGAGCACTTGGTTCTAAGAACGCAGTCTTGAGAAGTCCAAGTCTTTAGGCAAGATTATCTCTAAATACATGCGAATCTGGTAAAAGAGAGATAGTAAACGAGGGTGTTGAACGATAGATGAAGTTTGTGGTGAGTGCTTGTGTATGCATAAAATATCAAACCAACCTCTTATCTGCTCAGGCGTTTGCCGTGGAGGAACACAAAGCCTCCGAGGAGTATTCACAATATGCGCAACGTTTTCTACACTGCAGGAATGAATGAAGCAATCAAACTCTTACGGCAGAAGAATCCTAACTTGGATGCTTCATACCTTGATGACTAGTCTGAGTCTACCGAGGAGGCGCTGAAGAAGAAGTCCGAGGTGGCAACAAAGTGAAGTTTGGAGATAATTTTTTTTTAATTAACCCGAAAGGGTTTTAAACAATAGGTCCGTGGTCGGATATTTTTTTTTTTGTAATAACCAATTTTTGTAACCCCCTGGGTTTTGCACAATTGATCCGTGGTCGGATCCATATTTCGTTCGACCACGCTGAGCTCAGTACTTAACCTTATAAATATGCTTGGATGTTAAAAAAAAAAATTAAGTTTGTTTGGATAACAAAAAATCACACCGAAACAACTAGATCTTGGGGTTTCATAGGATTGCTCGAATCATCGGGTAGAGACCCGAGTGTCGAGAGTGACATCATCATCGGCGTCATCGACACCGGAATTTGGCCCAAGTCCGAGAGCTTCAGCGCCAAAGGCTTCGGTTCACCGCCCAAGAAATGGAAGGGAAATTGCTTCGGTGGAGTTGATTTCAAATGCAACAAGTAATTCTTCAACTTTGTCACCATCTCAATATAGTAATAAAATACGAAACACAAAAAACATAGATTTTTTTTTTTTTTTTTTTGTGGAAAACCCAAAGAGCTAGAAAATATGCCAGACAGATTGAAGGAAATAAAAAAACAGTGACATAAAACCGAAAAAAGCACAACTACATCCCGTAAAAATCAAATTCTCAACACTCTTTAAACATTTTTTTTTCTTCTTCTTCTTTTCACATCAAGATCATCGGAGCCTACGTTTACGGATTGATGGGCGTTCCCTCGACAAGAGACTCCAGCGGCCACGGGACCCACACGGCTTTGATTGCGGCGAGGGCATGGCGAGACGAGGTGTACCCTCGGCCATGGTTCTGAGAATGCAGTCTCGAGAAGTCCGAGTATTTAGGCAGGATTATCTCTAAATACAGACGAATCTGGTAAAAGAGAGATAGTAAACGAGGGTGTTGAACGATAGGTGAAGTTTGCGGCGAGTGCTTGTGTATGCATAAAATATATGTCATCATTTCCTCAGCGAACTCCTCCTCTATTTATAGGGGTCTTTGGGTCAAGTACGTGGGGCGATCAGTCTCACGTTCTCGACGGTTTAAAGAGTAACCGTTCCCATGACGTGTGTAATGTGGGGTATTCCTTGTCTGTTCGGCATGTAACTGTTCATGTGTGCGTTTTGCGAGCCACGAGACGGGAGTCTCCGACGGACCACTTGACGAGGCAACGAGTCACGAGACGGACATGAGAGACGCACTAGGCGAGATGACATGCCACGAGACGAACAAGAGAGATGTACTCAATGAGACGACGGGCCACGAGACGGGTAAGTCTCCGACAGACCACTCAGCGAGGCGACGAGCCATGAGACGGACAGGAGAGACGTACTCGGCGAGACGGACAGGAGAGACGTACTCGGCGAGACGACGAGTCACGAGACGGGAGAGTCTCCGAAGGACTACTCCGCAAAGCAACGACGAGTCATTGTCCAGCTAGCCACCTCGAAGCCACGTGCCACTATGAACCAAAGCCGGAGAGCTAGCACGGTCCCAAGGCCAGTGAGAACCAGTCCATATAAATATTTCCAGTCCATATAACTCAATATTCCATATTTGGAATCAGTTTGATATGAAATCACACCATTTTCGCGGATTTTGAGAACCAGAATTCCTTTATTTTTATACTCAAATCACGACACAAAATTTCACACTAAAAATTCCTTCAAAACACAAAAATTCACACTATAAAAATATTATTCTCTATCATTATATTATTAAAATTAAACCATATATTTATTAATCTATGTTTTAATAAATCATTATAATTCTTAAATATCAATTTATTGGTTAGAAATTCTATATTTCTTGTATGATAATATTTAACAAAATTAAAATGCGCAAAATTGAAAAATCATACAATCCACTGTGAAATCGGCAACGGTGACGCGAAAACAAGCAGAGCAATCCGTTGCTAGAGCAGATTTGAACTTCTTTATTCCCTCTCATCGTTTCCGTAGCGATTTCGCATCTGTATATCGATTACAATGGGTAATATCAATATGAAATGAATTTAAACTGAAAACTGAAAATCGGATAAACCATGTACAAGTGAAAACTCAAGAGCTAGCACGTAAAAGAAGGGCCTGACTTTTTTATAATAAAATAAAAACTAACTTCAGACATGTAAGTGTACTAATATATAGAGACCAACAGTTCAATATTCAACTTTGTCCACCCTAAAAACATGATATTTAGGATTTGTGAATAATCAGAGTAGCTATTGAGACCTAACAGAGACTTAAAATTCCCTCAAAAAAAAAAAAAAAAAAAAAAAAAAAACAGAGACTTAAAATAAAGCCATTGAAGACAATGCAACGGATATCATTGATACGCAGCTGAGGAAGTGGGCTTAGTCAAAAGGCCCAAATTGAAGAACTATTAGAGCTCATGATCAGATTTGGGCTAAAGCCCATTCAATGTTTGGTTGGATCATCAGAATGTTATAACTACTATAGGAGAAATTCCACCAATATCTTATTTGAAGATGCTAATGCTTAAAACATTTTTTTTTATAAATATGGTAATTCTTAAAATATTACTATTTTGAAAACTTTTGATAAATACTTCATTTTTTTTTAATGAAATTGTATAAGCGAAAAAAAAATTATAAGTCAAATGTAACAGGTAAACAAGAAAAAATACTATAATTTTTGTAATAAAAGATAAAAAATACTGTATAACTCGATATTTTTTTTACCAAATTTTGAAAACAAAGGGTGTTTTAACATCTATATCACTTCAACCACATCTATAATGGGTGTTTAGTGAATTTTAAAACTGGTAACAATATGATAATTTAAGACTAAATGATAGGAGAAGATTAAAAAAAGAAAAACTATATAGTCAGCTAGTCTCTTGAGATTTTGTTACACGCGTATCATAAACATTAAACCAACGTCCTATCTTTGCATATGTGTGCATATGAAATGGTCTTTATTTACTTATTTTTGGACAATATATTTATTATTTTTGTAAAGAAAAAAACAAACTCTTGTTTTCATAGGCAAACGAGAAAATATCTAGAAAAAATGGTTTTATTTTATTTATGGAGAATATGCTTGTGTACTCGTTATGGATAGAAAATAGACACAGTGAGATACCAATCGGCATTCTTGTTATTTTTTTTAGTTTTTTTTTTTTTGTAATTTATTAAGGGGTGGTAATATTTTGATCTTCTTAATAACAATGATGGTTAAAATTTTACTATTTTTCTTTAATAAATCATTATTTCTTTAATATATATTTTTATTTATAAAAAAGCTTAAATTACACTTTTCGCCTAAGGCCTCGTTATACATTAGGCTGGCCTTGATATTAAGTTCAATGGAAGAGGTCCCAAGAGTTGATGATTCAAAGAGTCACACAAAAATATCTTTTCAGTGGATGTGAATGATGAGTTACTACAAAGATAGGCTAGTTGGCAAGAAAATTTGTTGTTTGAAAGATCTAGCCAAGTCAGCTTGGTTAGATACCATGGAAGTTATTATCAGCAATATCAAACCAAGTGATATTAGTGAAAGACAAATGACCCTAGTGAGACCTAGGGTATTATCAGATAAAGAAAGAAGTTCAAGATTTGACAGACTAAATATATTTTCTGGAAATCTCCGTTTGAGTTGGTTGGAATCAAGGCGTAAAGTTATAAAAGAATTTGAGAGAGGGTCATGAAAGAATTGGGTAAGACGTCAAATTTTATCTATTTGAACCCTTTATTTATTTATTTTAGAACGCAATTGATCTTAGCTGATAAGGAAAATGCATATTTTGATTTTATAATTAAACTAGTTAAATTAAGTAGTCTGTCCATTCAAAGAATCTCTCAAATGAAAAAGAAAGAAAAAAAAGACTTATATAATTGATCACTCAAGCCCGCTTTTTACATTTTGTCTTTCAGAGCTTGGACTTAGGTCACCAAAGAAGCATTCCTTTGAATCTAATATAACGATGTGTAAATCATGTTGACATAACCTAAATACAAGTCTGTGAGACAAGTTAGGTTTGCAACAACGAAATTCAATTTGGTGCTTTTTAGTTCACTTACGTTAGAATGCATAATAGTGATATTACATATAATACATAATAGTCCTCTATATCTGTTATTTGAATTCGGGCAGCTAATAATGTTAGAATGCATGAAGAATTACAGTTCGTATTTAATTTCCACCCAAGTTGTTGTTGGAGAGATTTAGAAACACATGGGGATTTGAGGCCAGTTGTTGCGGGATCTCTCCGGCGAGCTCGTTCAATGAGAGGTCTAACCATTCGAGATTACTCAAATCTCCCAACGAGGGTGGGATCGGACCGACGAGATTGTTGCGAGCGAAATTGAGGCCTTTGAGCGAATCCAGCTTCCCGATCGTTTTCGGAATCGCACCCGTGAATCCATTTCTTGATAAATCAATCGTTGTGAACAAGGTTTGGATTTTCTCCAGCTCGATGTAATTTCCTTTTAATAGAGAAACAGCCGGGTATCTTTGTTATCCAAGTACTCCAACGTATTTGCATGCGCACCGATCATTGCATTGAAATTCTCAAAATATTTTGCTGGCAAGACACCCACAAACATGTTGTCGGAGAGATCCATGATTCTCAACTTCAGAAAAGGAAAGCTACTCTTGGGATTCTTTATTGCACCGTGAAATCTGTTAGACCTCAATACAAGAACTCGTAGCTCTGAAAGAGACTCCAAGAACTGAGGAAAAACGCCATTGAGTTCGTTGTTTCCGACATCTAGAACTTCCAAACGCTTGGAGTTAAGCAAAGATCGCGGCAGCGGGCCTTCCAATTTGTTTCCGTTGAGGTTTAGCGTTCTCAAAGAGCTTCCATTTGAAAAAGCTGAAGGAATAATGCCATCAAACTTGTTCATTCTCAAATCCAAAACTGACAAAGAGTTGCTGAAATTTCCAAGGCACGGAAGGATATTGCCGTTCGCATTTAGTAGTTGACTTGAAGTTTAAAATCACGAATTCTCACTTGTATGTAAGTCTATGCATTATGGTTGAGGCAAACGATTATCGGTCGAGGCGTGAAACACCAAGTTCTACCATTTTTTAGGTTTATTGTTTTTGTGTTATTTTGTTTCATTTTATCGCTCGATGACTAGCGACAATTCAAGTTTGGGGGTATTTGATAAGCGCGTTATAAACGTGTTTGTTTGTACTTTCGGAAGTGAAAAGAAGTTAGTTTGAGAGCATTTTCATGTGTTTTGGAGTGTTTTTCTTAATTTTCAGAGTTTGAAAGTTCAAAATGACAAATAGAGCATCGGAGGACGACGGGGCAATCCCAAGGAGTTCAGAACATCTTTCGGATCTCAATTCCGACCCAATCATGGATATCCATTAGAACCCTTTTTAGAAAAAGCCAAACACGACCCATCTCGTTCTAAGTCACTAAATGAGCCTAACCAAAGAAGACATTCCCACAAAGAACCCGTTAAGCTAAATAGGACTTTATCGCTTTTTCACTTCTATACGATTTATTCGTAGAACGATCTTCCGAGTAAAAAAAAAGAAAAAAAATGTCAAAAGCTCGTTAAATACCGTCGTTGTTTTTATTTACGCACTATGTAAAAAAAAGAAAAAAACAAAAAAAGATAAAAAAAAAGAAAAAGAAAAAACTGCAATGAAGAACGCTCATCTTTAGCGTTGTGTCTATTATGTTTATTTGTTTTGAGTTTGTTAACGGTGTTTAAACGAGCAGTTTTGACTTGGAAGAGAGTTTGAGTGAGTCTAAGGAGGTGAGTAGTGACCCTAGTTAGCTTAGCCATGAGCCGTGAAAATATCCATATCTACCCGTGACCTAAGCCTAATATTACAAGCCTTAAAGACTTACCGATTGACTAGAAATGATGTGTGTAGATTAGTGGAGACTAGGGGAGAAGAGCGGGCATATGGGTGTGTTGAGCCGAAATTCACGAAATTAGGCATTAGAGTTTTTATCGAGAGGGGTTGGAAGAGTTGCAAAGCTTTGGGAGTCGAGAGTGAGCGAGATACGAAAGCATTGAAAAACGGTCAAGGTAACTCGAGCTTGTAATCTTTCTTTCGCATTTAGTAGTTGACTTGAAGTTTAAAATCATGAATTCTCACTTGTATGTAAGTCTACGCATTATGGTTGAGGCAAACGATTATCGGTCGAGGCGTGAAACACCAAGTTCTACCATTTTTTAGTTAACTGTTACTGTAATTCAACCTTTTTAATTTAATTCTGCAGGTCGTTGATGGGAATTATAATTGAAGAGATTTTACTTTTTTTTTTCCTCGAACTTACTTTTGTTTCAATGTTATTGTAAAATTTAAAATTATTATATATTATGATTTCATTTTGCAAGGGTATTTGATTAGATTTATTGTGCTTTTCTTGAAGAGTTTTGTTATGACTTTTTGGATTGATTATTGCGGAGCTCATAGCAGCGGCGGTAAAGTGTCGTGTTATATTGGAGGTGAAATGTTATATATTTATCTTATCTTAATAATATTTTTATTCTCTATGTTAATTTATGTAACGACTCGAAATTTTAAGATGGATGTTGCAAATTAAGTTTCTCAAAAGGAAGAGAATAAACTGAAAATTGGAAATCAATGATATTTAAGGTCGACAAGGTTCTGGAAATTTTTCAAGAATTTGTGAAGGACCACGAATGTGAAAATAAATTCCAACGATCTTAAATAAATTCTACGTGAAAGAATTTAAGAAAGAAAATGATTTAATTAATTTTCATATCACGTTTTCCATCTCCGGAGACAAAAATAAATGGAAAAAGGGATCCATTTGCAACATTTAAAGAAAGGAAATATTCTTTTGTGGAGGAAATTAAAAGTTGCAAACAAAGGAAGGGTTTCGTAGCAATTTTGGAAAAACTTTATTCAGCCTTATCTCTTTGTTGAGTCGGCATTGTCAAGAGACAAGAATGAAACAAAGAAAAAAAAACGCAGAGGAAGGGAAAACGGGAAAGAAGAAAGAAAGGGCGTGAGCGAGAGAGAGAGAGAGGCTGAGAAAGAGAGAGACGATGAGATAGAGAGTGAGATACGTTGGGCGGGAGGAAGAAGAGACCAGCGAGGAGATCAGAGCTCGCGCTCTCCGTGGGTCAGCCGAGAGAAAGAGATTCTCGCCGGAGGTTTGTCCTTATTTTGAGGGTATTTCGAAATCAAAGTTTGGGGCTTTTCTTTTCCCGGTCGTGGTCGGATTTTTGGAGAAGAAGAAGAGGCAGCAAGGTCACAATCATTTAAGGTAATTTCGAAATTCTTCTCCATCTTTTGCCCGAAATTGAAGAACAATTTCTAGGACTTGAACTGAAATCTGAAATTTGAATTTTTGGTCGTTCACAGTTTCCGGCCGAATTGCTCGAGGAAGAGACAGAGGGCGAGAACCTCGCCGGTGTTCGTCAATACCCGGAGGTAAGGGAAACCTCATATCTCCCTTAGGTCATAAAATTTGGAATTTTGATTTCGGGAATTTGGGTGCGAGTGGTCCGATCGATGTTAGGTTTTGCTGGTTGGTTAGGTTTCTAATTTTGAGTTTCAGTTTCTGAAATTTTAGGGGTTGAGTGTTTCTTTGAGGTATTGGACAAATTTTAGTGATTCTGAATTAATGGATTATCTCGTGTCACAGGTTCGGAGTTGATGCTTCTACGCGGAAGCATTGGACTCGTTGTGATATGGAGATTATAAGTAAATGACTAATTTATATGTTCCGGGTCGAGTTTATTATCGAGAGTTTAAATTTCGGGTTGTATTCGGATTTAATTGTTGAGCTAAGTGAGAATTTGAGAATTACTGTGAGACCTCGGAATTGACACTCGTTGAACCTAGATACGTAATAATTCAAAAGTTGGTTATTTTGTATGACGATATTAATTCCCGAATTGTTGTTGAACGGGTTTTTGTTGGATTTCAAGAATTAAGCAGAAACGTATTTGAGACTCGTTTATGAGTTTTGGGATTCAAACTCGACATTGGTTTGATGTTTGATTTCTCGGTTTTAGTGTTTTCTCGGTTTCTCAAGCGTAGCAATAAGAGGATTTAATTCGTTCTTTTGGAATTCAGAAAAGAAGAAGGATGATTCTTGCTTAACAGAATTACTTCTCGGGTTTTTGAGTTTGAGCGTAGTTTTTTGCACGAGTTTACACGAAATTTTTGTGAACGTGCCACGAAACCCAGAACCGTTTTTAGAAAATGTGGCGGAACTTCAACTCGGGATATCCGATAATGAAGTTGAAAATATTTTCGATATTATATATATATCCCGTATTTACGAAAGAAAATGTTTCGTATATCCTGGATAAGCCGGTTTCACACACACATGTATACGGTGCAGAGAGTGCACATTGCTCTTATTAGAGGACTGTCACGGGTTAAGTTGGCAGGCGGCTCAGGAGATAGTACACGTTTAGATGTATCTAGAGACACATTTAAATTTCTGTCATTTACATTTCTGCAAGGTATACTTGTACGTGTATGGTGATTTACACGTGACAAGAGTAGTATTATTATAAAGTAAGTATTATTTTCGAAAATCTTTTTAAAAATCAAACCATTACTATAGCACCTACTGGGCCCCAGGCTCATCCCTATTTCTTTAAATTTTTCTTATAATCAGGAAGTGAGAAGGAGAAGGGTTAGAAAGACCTTGGGATTAAGTGTGGTCGAGAATTTGAAGGTTTTCGCTGGATAGACTATCAAGTATTGAAGGTTGGTTTTATTTTCTGGTTTGCTTTCTTTTATCTTTGGACTTGTAAAGTAAATAACTGAGTATGCACCGTGGGATAGTTTTTGTAAAGTTTATTAGTTTATTTTATATTCTATAATCACACTCCATTTTCCCGGGGCGTGACAAAAACTTTATACGTCATCAATTATATATAACTACAATCTTTTGGAAATAATTAGTATGTTTTTTTATCAATAATTTTTAAAAATCCATACCAAATTTGTATACTAAAATATAAATTTAACTCTTGCTTATTCTTTAATGCATTATAATTCATACGCGCGTCGCTCGCTCACGAAACTAGTGGTAAAAGAAACACGTTAGGGAGAGCTTTGATAACCGTTTCCTATTCTGAATCTGCTGATTTCTTTAATTACTCGAACACTTAACCTTTTTCATGTGTTTTGAGAAGTGGTTTTCCTCTCGTCGAATTTTAATTGCAATTAATATATAGCAATAGTAGAGTTTATGATAGGGATAAATATAATAATATGACATCTTGGTAGTGTTTTTTCTCATTATTCAATATGAGCCATTTATTCTAAAACTATTAACAGTAATGTTATGAAAAACAGTTGTTTAATAACATTTTGTCATATAACATTTTGTCATTAAAATATCGTTAACGTAGTTGTTTTCATGACAATGGGAGAGATATGTAAAAAAAGACAACATGTGAAAATACAAATATATCCTCTCAGTAATTTGGTCGAAATTCATTAATACAAATATACTAAATACTTGCGTAACGTTATCATGGGATTTTGTGAAACATCATCAAGCCGTCGATTTTCTTTTTCATTCATTAAAAAATGTAAATTAGTCGGGATTTATGCTTTTTGCATGGTAAAATGTAATGATAAAATTGGTTCATGCATGGTATATATATTTCACATCCTGATGATCATAGAGTCGGGTTTAGTTATTTGACACTGAAATTACAAGCACAAAAAGTGAATTTTGACCAAACTCGAGAATATATATATATATATATATATATATATATATATATATATATATATATATATGTAAGCTTCCCATGCAAAATAAATAAAAGACCCAATTTAAGGTAGATATTTTTTTTTCGAAATTTAAGGTAGATAATTACGTTCAACTTGATTACACTTAAAAAGAACAGAGAAGAATCGGCAAATCCTCTGGTCCATTCTGATCATATTACATGAAAATAGAAAGACGAAAAAAAAACAAGTGCATCTTCAAACAAATGTAGAACTCGCAGCACAACTCCTCGTGCTCATTCCTGAGAAAAAAAAAAAGAAAAAAAAGAGTTAAAATATGAACAGCCAGATATAAAATAGGTTCAAAGAGGGAATTACCGAAAATCACACCTTATTTAATATGCTTTATTATGTCCGCTAGACATTTGCAGTATGGTTTTGTAGCAATCCTTTTTTGAAGCCAAAAATCGAATCTTCCCACAGCCGGGACCTGCACCGTATCCAATAATCGCAAATAGCTTCCACGTCAGTGTTTCATCGTCGCCATCGTCATTGCCATCATCTTCATTGTCATCCTCTTCGTCGCCACATGGCTTCGTCAATGGAAATCCACACAACCCCGAATTTCCACCATATGAATTGTTGTTGAACGTATCGAACTGTCCTCCTCGAGGTATTTTTCCACCCAAGTTGTTGTTGGAGAGATTTAGAAAACCGAGCTGATCTAGATTTGAGGCCAGTTGTTGCGGGATCTCTCCGGCGAGCTCGTTGAATGAGAGGTCTAACCATTCGAGATTACTCAAATCTCCCAACGACGGTGGGATCGCACCGACGATACTGTTGTGAGAGAAATTGAGGCCTTTGAGTGAATCCAGCTTCCCGATCGCTTTCGGAATCGCACCCGTGAATCCATTTCTTGAAAAATCAATCGTTGTGAACAAGGTTAGGATTTTCTCCAGCTCGATGTAGTTTCCTTTCATTGACACCGCCACAGAGTCGTGATAATATTCAAACGGGTTTTCTTTGTTATCCAAGTATTCCAACGTATTTGCATGCGCACCGATCATTGCCTTGAAATTCTCAAAATATTTTGCTGGCAAGACACCCACAAACATGTTGTCGGAGAGATCCATGATTCTCAAATTCTGAAAAGGAAGGCTACTCTTGGGATTCTTTATTGCACCATGAAATCTGTTAGACCTCAATACAAGAACTCGTAACTCTGGCAGAGACTCCAAGAACTGAGGAAAAACGTCATTGAGTTCGTTGTTTCCGACATCTAGAACTTCCAAACGCTTGGAGTTAAGCAAAGATCGCGGCAGCGGGCCTTCCAATTTGTTTCCGTTGAGGTTTAGCGTTCTCAAAGAGCTTCCATTTGAAAACGCTGAAGGAATAATGCCATCAAACTTGTTCATTCTCAAATCCAAAACTGACAAAGAGTTGCTGAAATTTCCAAGGCACGGAAGGATATTGCCGTTGAAGCTGTTGTTTGACAGGTCGACAACTTTGAGAAAATTGTGGTTGCAAAGCAGAGATGATATTCCTCCACTCAATTGATTGTTGGATGCAAAAAATGCAACTGTAGACTGAGGCAGAATTGGAAGATGGCCTTGAAGCCGATTAGATCGGAGGTCAATGTATGCGAAGCTAAGATTCAGTGGAGGAACTGGGCTTATGTGTGTCAATGAGTTGTAAGAAAGATTCAGACTACTGAAATATTCTGGAACCATGGCGAGATTCCATAACCATGTGGGAATACTACCTTCGATTTTATTTTGGGAAAGGTCTAAAGAATTTAATATCTCTAAGCTTTCCAGACCGTTTGGGAACTGAGAAATATTGCAAGAAGCCAAACTCAAAGCCAAAAAAGTCTTTGACTTCAAGACACTAGTGTAGTTAGAATGGGGAATGGAAATAACAGATAAGCTATTAAAAGAAAGGTCCAGAATATCAAGTCTTCCAAGCTCAAAAAAATGTTCCAATATCACGACACCACTCAATTTATTGTTCCCTAGATCCAAGACCCTTAGATTTGAAAGGGAATATAACCAAGTGGGTATTGTCCCATAAAGAAGGTTGTTGTCTAATCTCAAGGATCGTAAGTTCAATGGAAGAGGTCCCAAGAGTTGATGATTTGAAGAGTCACATAGAAAAGCTTTTTTAGTTGATGAGGATGATGAGTTGCTACAAAGATAGGGTAGCTGGCCTTCAAATTTGTTGTATGAAAGATCTAAATCAGTGATTTCACTGCTGAAAAATGGAAAAGGAGGAGGAGTTGGTAGTCTGACATAACTACAACTTACTACAGAAAGATATACTATTTCTTTTAATGTTTGAGATAAATAGGTTATATCTATTTCTAATCCTATGTTGGAAAGCGTCAAATCGGTGAGTTGACTGGTCCAATTTTGTTTAGGGAATGAAACATTGAGACTTGGGCTATCAACTAAAGAGACAGTTCTAAGGTTTGGCAGCCGAAAAATATGTTCTGGAAATCTCCCTTTGAATTGGTTGGAATAAAGACCAAGAAATGTAAGAGAAGTTGAGAGGTTCATGAAAGTATTGGGTAAGACGTCAAACATGTTGATATCATCTAAACTCAAGTCTGTGAGAGAAGTTAGGTTCGTCAGGATTCGTTTCAAGCTACTTGTCTCGGCTCTTATCTCATAAGACGAACCGATTCCAAGTGAGAGTAAGTTAGACAAGTAAGCCAGTTCTGGAGGAATATGGCCACTGAAATTGGAAGCGTCAAGGGAAAGAGAAAGCAAGTTGGGAAACCTACCAAAGTTGGGTGAGATTGAAGATCCTTTGAAATCATTTCTAATGAGAGAGAGATATCGGAGATGAGTGAGAGAGAAAAGGCTGCTGTTGGAGTCCATGACACCTTGTAGGCCGCTGATCTTGAGACCAACCACGTGACCGGTCACGTCGTCGCACGTGACTCCACTCCAATTGCAACAATCCTTGCTCATATTCCATGATTCAATACTGATATAATCATTTGTGATAATATGAAAAGAGTTTTTGATAGTGAGCAAAGAAGATCTTTCATGTGGATGACAAAGTATTGGCGAAGAGTTTGTTGAAAAAGGATTAAGGAAGAAAAGAAACAGAGGAATCACACACAAAACCCAACCCATTTTCTGATCGAGTAGTGATGAGATATTATTGTATGAGGTTTTATTTTATCACATTCGAAGATACAGCTTATATATAAGTTCGCCCAATAAATATCGATCGTTTGGGGGCATATTCGTAATTCTCAGATACACTCGTACCAAATTACATCCACAATAAATTAAATAAATTGGGACCAGCGACCAAATAACTTTGTTCTAACGGATTACATCCACAATAAATTAAATAAACTGGGACCAGCGACAAAATAACTTTGGTCTGGACTATAGAAATAAATTTATAATTGCAATTAATCCGGAGTTTTACAAAAGTGGACTTAATTACAAGTTTTGTGCATTTCACTTCTACGCTTTTAATCTCATGGTATGTTCTCTTATATTTTAATTGTCTTCTCTTTAGGCTGATGTTCACAATGAAATTGAATTTAATGCTTTTAGTTTACTTTTACAGTCTTACTGATATTACATATAACACTAATAGTGCTCTCTGTAATTTCAATTTGGGCAGCTAATGTTCGAATGCATGAACAATTACAGTTCGTATTTAATTTCGAGAACAGTTAGGCCAACTTAGTTTATCAATAATTTTGATACAACTCATAACGGCTGAATATTAAATTGGAGTGGTAGCTAGCTTGGTCTAGCGGTAATCCCACACATATCTCGACGGAGAGGTCATGGGTTCAAGCCCTCTGAGATTTATTCTAAAAATTATGTAATATTAGTCAATAGTGCCACCTACTATGTAATCTTGGCCGATAGTGCCACCTGCGCTTTGCACTGCTAATATATCATGTAATCCTGACCGATATTCTCCTACTAAAAAAAAAAGAATATTAAATTGGAAAACGTGTGAATATTTTCAAATTTTGTGTGGAAAGTTTCGTATTTCGTGTGAATATTAAATGTTAGTATCGATCCATATCATGACTTAAGTCAACCAAAGCAGTATGAACTCTACGGAAAAGGGGTTTCATTGTTATCTGATCTTATACTTGATGCAATAATAATAATCGTGTTTGTTACACTATGGCTGAACTTTTAAAATGCCGATTTACAATTTTATATGAACATTTTTTAAATTAATGGAAATTTGAAACAAGTTCATAATTTTTTTCTACTAATTATTTTATAAAATTATGTTGAATGCCTGAAAATTTTGAAATTTTTACTCTTTGGATGATCAAAATTTAATCTAACAGTATGAGACCTATAATAAAATTAATCGTCTTATTTTTTTTACAAATATGTTATTAATTAGTAAATTTTATGTGTTTCTGAAACGAAATTATAGTAAAATAATACTTTCCTTAATTATATGTTTCATTTTGAAACTCTGTATAAAACTCCTCACAATATACATTTTTTTTTTCTTTTATTGCTATATTGGGCTGATGTGATAAGCATGAAAGAGAAGTGTGAATAAAATCAAACAAATAATAAATACAAAAATATGTTACTGATGTACGTCTATTTATTTTACATCTTATTAATTATTATGTATTTATGATTAATTTTTTTAATTGTATAATCTATTCTTCATTTTGTATACACAACAAAACTAGTTACCTAACGTTATCAAGTTCCTTTTTTTTATATCTATAACATTATAAATCTATATTAGTTTTAGCCCTCATTACACGATAATTCATGACTTCGTCCCTGCTTGCTTGTGTTTACTTTTCAAATCCATAAGAAAAAAAAAAAGACTAGACTGGCTAGTGAATGTTCTATCAGCATTGAATAAATATGTGGGTCCACATCGCTAAGTATCCCCCAAAGACTTCTATGCAACGATGTATTTGTCGATAATAAACAGAGTGACATCTATAATTTAATTTATATGTTAGTCAAGATAAACTTGTTTGTGTTTACTTTTCAAACCCATAAAAGACTCAAGACATGATGGAAAAATAAAAATGTATTGGCTGGCTAGTGAATGTACTATATCAGCAATTATGTAAAAATATCGTTACATGATATTGGGTGTCGTATCAGTTTAACAACTTGATAATGCCTTACGATCGACAACAATATTGTCCGTAATAAGTTACCTATGAGTATAACTAAATTTATGTTGGTCACAGACTTGCTTGTGTTTACTTTACAAATCCGAAAAACATCATGGAAAGTTGTTTTGGCTAGTTACTGACTGTTCAATAAGGATTAATATCACTTGGACCACATCTTTAACGTGTTGATTACATGGTGATTAAAAACTTCATTCAGAACTAGACGTTCCAATACTTGCTTGTGTTGATTTTTTGGCCAGCTCAGCTAAGACCAACGACTTCATGGAAAATTGTATTGTCATATCAGTTTCACAAGTGGATAGAAGAAAAAAAAAAGCATCGTTATTGTGAACATGACTGGGTCTATAAGACTCTAACCACAATAAATAAGGAAGTATTTCATATTGTTTATTTTTATATACAAAATAAAGATATTATGTGTGTTTTAATATTATCATTGATACAAAAGGTTGCACGCGTCAAATATAATTTAGAACTGAGTCCCAGCTCTAAAAAAATTTAGGCTAAAGAAAATTTATTTTTATAAGTATTTTAAATTTTTTATTTAGACTTTAATATATTCGAGCCTAGATAATATATATTTTAAACTTAAAATATAATAAATTTAGATATTTTTCTACATAATTTAAACCTAAAATATATTAAATTTAGATAAAACCGTTTATTTAGAGGAGACCTTAAGCAATTGCTTGACTTCCCTAAAGGCCAAGCTGGACCTAAGTAGAGCAAAGACCAACTTTAGATTGCGAGTAAAAACAAAAGACTAACTTTATTAGTTCCTTCATTTTTCTTATTATTGTTATATTGTAAATACTATCATTTTCGTTTATTTTTTACAAAAAAAATAATTTGAACTCCCCAAAATACCCTTAATAGAATATATATTTATTTAATATTATATTAAAAAAAATCAAAACTTCTCTTTAAAAAAAATTCTTAACTTTTTGTAAAGAAATTCATTAAGGTATTTTAGAGAGTTCAATTTTTTTTTTTTGTGACATGTAAAGTATAAGTTAAAAATTGAGTTCACATAGAACCTCTAGATAATAACATAGTATCAGGGCTCATAAACCCCAAATCAGTGATCGAAGAATTCACCACCCTACCTTCTTTTCAAATTTAATCTACAAATATTTTCGTGAATTGATAGTTTTAATTTTAGAATACGCATTTTTCTATATTTTCCTTATTATTTACAGTTTTATTTGATATTTTTTTCCTTATACTATGTACGAATCGTAGTTATTATAAAACGAGGAAAAAATGGTATGAAAATTTAAAAATGATGTATATATAAAAAGTTTGAAAAATATGAGATATTTTTTAATTAATTATCATCTTTGCACAAGGTATAATTTTATGAAAAATGCTATGTCCCATCAACATCTTTGCCGGAGTGAATCGTCTTGGCTAACGATTTGAAGCTCAACGCCGCCTTAGCATCGTCAAGATCACATGAACCTCAGGAAGAGTTTCCCCCAATTCGCTAAGAAATGTGTCCAATGTTCGAAGCCATTCCAGAGAACATTCCTTCGACATGAAGTTATGGTTCGGTGCTTTGTCGACTTGTCTTCAAGGAAAACCATGTACATTACATCGCATGTAAAACAGAGCCCCTTGCCAGTGTCAGCCACCAAGATGAATCGCTAGTTTTGAATACAAAATTCCTTAATGAATTTGAATGTTATGTATACGTGATGATTTATTACATAATGATGTTTATAATTAATTTAAGTGTATAGTTTATTCACTTAAATGCACGCATAGGTTAGAGCTAGCCAAGGAGCAGAGGGGTGTATGCCCTTGAACTTTTAAGAATTAATATTAACAAGTTTTACATATTTACCATAATTTTTTTTAGTCAAAAGTAAATGATTGTTTCATATATACAGCTCAAGAAAAATTTGTTTTCTTACAAACCCATTGTAAATATAGAATAACTTATATAATCAAATTTATTCCCCTAACAGCAAGTCCTGGCTAAACCACTAATTAAATGCATGAATATAAAAATGTTATTTACGCATTGGTTTTTTCAAATTGTAAAATAATTCATCTATTGGTATATTCTCTAGCCTAACCAAATCAACAATTCGTGAGGATGACAAAGTGGTTGTGAGGAATGTGTTGTAGGAGAAAGGAAGAAGAGAAAAAGAGGAAACACCCACAAAACCGAACCCATTATCGACGAAGGAGAGGACTATGGATGGTGAGATGCTTTAAATCCACAATAAATAAATAAAACATTTGGAAATTGTATGTGATCTAGAATTGCTTGTGTTTACTTTAAAATCAAGAAGGAAAAAAAAAGGACTTGAAAGACTTTATGGAAAATTGTATTGCGTGGCTAGTTAGTGTTGTAAAATGTTGGGCCACGTCATGCACAAAGACTTCTATTTTCAACCATGCATTCGTCAATATTAAATGGTGTGAGTGTCAGTGGCGGACCCAGAATTCTCTTTTAAGGGGGTAAAAAAAAAAGTTGACTGTAAAGTAAAATATATAATAATTTGAAAATTATTTGGGTTGAAATTTTGGTTGGAGGGGGGGTCAAGCATCTTCATGTTTCTACTGGGTCCGCCTTTGTGACATCTATAATTTAATCTTTATGTTTGTCTAGATAGACTTATTTTGTTGAGTTTCCAAACCATAGACGACTATAAAGACTTTGACGAAAATATTATTCGTTGCCTAGTTATTGTAACTATCAGCAATTGTGTAAAAATGTTGTTTCTGGGTGTCATGTCAGTTTCACAATGACTAATGAATAGAAGATTTTTTTTTTTTTTTTTTTTAACAAAATAGTCAATTTAAACGTTTAGATTTAGCAATATAGTCAACGTTTTGTAAATTTTAGGTAAATAACCACTACATTTTATTTACAGGTGTATTTTTACAAAACTACCCATAAATAAGTTCAATTTTTTTTTTTTGGTATTTTTGTAAATATACGCTTGTAAATAAACATAAATAAAATGCAGTGGCTATTTATCTAAGATTTACGAAACATTGGCTATTTTGCAAAAACAAACGTTTAAATTGGCTATATATATACCTAATGGACTCATAAAAGAATATTAAAAAAAATGCAAAAAATACAAAACATTAATAGTCCTACGATTACGTATAACATTAATAATGTAGAAATATGCCTTTTTCCGAATTTATTTGATTAAGTTTAGTTGACCATGTCTATTACCAAAGAAGCAAATGAATATCTCATAGTGAAATTTGTTGTAATTAGCCAACTTTGTCATTCTTATTGGAGGAATAACTCAAGTTTCATTTTATTAAGCAAATAACCTATATATTCGGCTCAGACCACAATGCCCTCACTTCCTTCGCGAATAGGTTAATTTAATTAACGTACTGGAGTGAGTTAGGTTAATTAATTAACTTATTGGTTGAATATTAGCTTAGGTTCTGATTTTTTTTTTTTTTTAGTAAACTTAATATACTAAATGATTGAATTAGGAACTAGGTTAATTAATTGAATGCTTTGAATATCAATTGACTTAAGTTCTTATTTTTGTAAATTTTTTTGTGAATTTCAAATCCTTGACGAATCAGTTAATTAATTTACCTAACTCACTCCAGTACGTTAATTAAATTAACCTATTCACGAATTTACAGTGAATCAACAAAATCAGAGAATTCTTTCTCTTCTTCTTTTTCTGCGGCGAAGATTCGTCGAGGCCTCCGTCGAACCTGTTCGACTCGAAGCGGAGAGTCAGCAGTCTCGGGAGACGAGCGAACTCGGTCGCCGAAATCTCGCCGGTGAAACGGTTATGCGAGAAATCCAATATTTGGACTCGCCGGAGCTTCGAGATCCCGGAGCAGCAAGGCGTGGCGGCGGCGAATGTGGTGGAGGACTCTCTCTGATATTATAACCACCCAAGCAGTCTAAAAAACTTAGAGTGTTTAGGACAAACACTTGAACCTTTCCCAAAACAAAATTGAAGGGAGTATCCCCCATGGTTATGTATACTCGGCAACGGTTCATATAGTTATCATGAGCCCACTTCCACCACTGAATAATACCTTCAACAGTTTTTTTTCGCATCCAAAAATCAGTTCAGTGGGGGAATATCCTCTCTGATTTGCAACCAAAGTGTCCTTGAAGTCCTCGATTTGTCAAACAATAGCTTGAGCGGCAACAAATTTCCGTGCCTCGGAAATTTCTGTAATTCTTTCTAAGCTTTGGATTTGAGAATGAACATGTTTAATGGACGGGTTCCTTCAGTCTTTTCAAATGGAAGCCTTGAGAACGTTGAACCTTAACAAAAAAAAAAAAAACCGGTTAGAAGGACCGTTGCCACTTTCTTTGCTTAATTCCAAGAGTTTGGAAGTCTTAGATGTCGGAAACAATGAACCAAATGGCTATTTTCATGGTGCAATAAAGAATCCTGGGATTAGATTTCCCTTTCAAAATATGAGAATCATAGATCTCTCTAATAACAAATTCAAAGGCGTTTTGCCTGCAAAGTATTTTGAGAATTTAGAATTCGTGATCGGTGCACATACGAATACGTTAGAATACTTAGGAAGTGGGGACTCCTATTATCAAGACTCCGTGATAATTTCAATTAAGGGAAATTTCTTAGAGCTGAAGAGAATCCAAACCATGCTCATAACTATTGATTTCTCGAGAAACGGATTCGATCGGGAAGCTCTATTCGCTCGAAGGACTAAATTTTTATCACAACAAGCTCTCCAGTCCCATTCCATCCTCATTAGGAGATTTGAGTAATCTCGAAGCATTAGATCTCTCATCAAACGAGCTCGACGGAAATATTCCACAACCATTGGCCTCGAATTCGAATCAGCTCTCGTTCATGAGTCTCTCTATCAACAAGTTGGATGGAAAAATACCTCGAAGAACACAATTCAACACATTCGGAAAAGATTCGCGTGCGTCGGAAACTTGGGGCTTTATGGGTTTCCTTTGAAGGAGCTGCACAGTAACTTAGGAGAAGCCTTATATAAAGGCGGCATAAACGGCTAGGATTAAGCTTGTCCAAGAAGCCAAGCAGATCTGACCGTCGAAGCGAAACGACGCGATAATTCAATATCACCAAAGGTAAACGACGTCGTACGATACCCTACAAAAAAGAAAAGAATGTAGAACGTTACTCGGGTCATTCCGAGACGAACAAGCAAAGATGAACACGGTAATCAGTTAAACCGAAATAGTTCCTTACCATTTTTGCTGAAAATACTAAGAAACTGGAGGGCTGCTGTTACGGGATAAAATAGTCTGACACCGAGTAGGGTAGTCGGAACCCCGAGCAGAATGCAAAATCCAGCACTGGACTCAGGTAAAATAGACCTACGAGTTAAACATTGAAAAGGAACGACCCGTTCATAAGTTAAGAACGAAACCTACCGATCAGAACTTCGGAGAGAAGAGAAGATCGTAGGTCAATGACTAGTCAAACCAAAAGAAAACATGTTTCAAATGCTTAAACGCGCACCTTGACGGTTCATAAATCGTGCGAAGATTAATAACCGTCCACCTCAGCGAGAGGGAATCAGCAGTTACCCAAAAACCGTCTAGAACGTGGGATTGATCACCCCACGTTCCCCAGAATAACCGTCAAAACCCACAACCACGAAGCTACACTAGACAAGTATAAATAGGAGCTCGCAAAGGACTCTAGGGGAAAATTTTTACTGACTGATTTGTACTTAGAACCTCTAGAAAACATTGCTCTCTTGTATTAGATTCGTCTGTATAAAGAGAAAGTCTTGCCTAAACCATCTCTGTACTCGGAGTCCTCGTACTCAGAGTCTGTGCATTTTTGTGAGATATTGTTGTACTAATTTTACAGGTCAACAGTTGGTGCTAGAAGGAGGGGGACACGCTGAAGAATATGGCTAGTTCGTCCGCACCCGTGAGCGCTGTCTCTAACCAGGAAACGGAGATAGAACACCATAACCGCACCCTGCCTCTCACCTTGGAAGAAATAGCTGAACTTTTTCCAGAACCTAGCCTCGAAAAGCAGTTCAGACAGATGCAAGAGCATATTTCGGTCTTAGAGGCAAATAACAGGGAATTAAAGAGAAGGCTGCAGGCGAAGAAAGTCACACTGCGAAGCGCGGTAGTGATCCCAGATGAAGAACCCTCACACCGATCAGGGAAAGAACCCATTGGGCAGGATCCGCAGGTTAAGAAATCTCGGAGACATGCCAAAGATCGGTATGAGAGAATGGAAGATGACTCTGAATCCGAGAAGGAGCAGTCCAGTCAGGAAAAGATTCCTGATCGGTACCAGCCTACTATGGACAAAGGTCATTCAAATACTTTTAGAAATAGCATGGTGAGCTCGGAAACTGAAGACAACGCGAGCACCAACAAAACAAATTTTAGAAGATTGGAGCGTCGAATCGAAGAGGTGGCCCTAGGTCAGAAGGAGTCTATCCCGAAAGTTGGAGAAACTGTCTCCCCTTTCACAGCACGCGTGTTAGAACACCCGTTGCCTGATCGTTTCAGGATGCCAAGTATCCCGGTATACGATGGAAAGACCGACCCGGGAGACCATCTAGACACATTTTCTTCTTGGATGCTGTTGCAAGGGGCAGGACCAGAAGTTATGTGCATGGCATTCTCTATCACTCTAACTGGTTCAGCCAAGAGGTGGTATAGAAAACTAAAGCCAAACTTCATCGGATCCTGGAAGCAGTTATCCAGAAAATTCATGGAACAATTTATCGGCTCCAGCTCGGGAAAAACTCCCAAAGAAAGGCTGCTAGCGGTGAGACAAGCCCATGATGAGTCATTGAAAGATTTTATTAATCGCTACTTGGAGCAAGCCCTTCAGGTTGACGACCTGAATGAAGACTTCAAGCTCTTCGGGATCTCCTCCGGCGTCCGAACAGAATCGGAGTTCTCGTGGTCACTTCAGAAGACTAGCCCAAGGGACTACAACGATTTTCTGAAGAGAGCACAGAAATATATCAACGCGGAGGAAGCAAGGTTGGCGGCAAGAAAAGCAAAGCCACCAAAGAGTTACCGAGAAGAGCACAGGGAGCGACACTCTGAGGATAACCGCCCACCTAAGAAAAGCCGGTCTGGAGCAGGACCCCTGAAGCCTTTCTCCAGTAAGTTCGATAAATATCATAAACTCAATACCCCGACAGAGGAAATATTTAGTCTTACGCAGGACAAAGAAGATTTCCCTAAGCCAAGGCCGATCAAGAAAGATATCTCGAAGAGAGACAAAACAAAATATTGTGCTTTCCACGCGGACATCGGTCACCGCACTGCTGACTGTTTCAACCTTAAAGAAGCTATAGAAGCTCTGATCCGAAGAGGAGCATTGAAGAAATTCAAGGCCGAGCACGGGGATCAAGAGGATCAGAAAGGTGAGGCGTACGCTGAAATCTCACTCATAGTCGGAGGACCACATGTGGGAGGAACTTCAAGGAGCGCTCAAAAGAGCTATGTAAGAGAGGCCTACGCGGGACCCCGACAAATCTTGTTTACAGCCGAACAAATGCCTAACAAGATAGCCAAGCCTAGCTCGGAGCCTATCACCTTTACAGCAGAAGATGCTCGGTGGGTGATGTTTCCTCACAACGATCCACTGGTCATATCAGCTCTTATCGGAAACAGGAATGTACACCGAATATTGGTGGACACTGGAAGTGCTGTCGACGTGCTCTACGAAGACACATTTAACAAAATGGGTCTTAAGCAAGATGCATTAGCTCATTCTCCCGAAAATCTCTATGGTTTCACATGAGACTCAATCCGGCCTAAGGGAGTAGTCTCACTCCCGATAACTGTAGGAGAGAACCCGATGAGTAAAACCAATAACACAACGTGGGTGGTGGTTCCCGGAAAATCTTCGTTCAACGCTATCATTGGCAGGCCAACGTTGCAGTCCCTCGGGGCTATCGCTTCTGTGGAATATTTGAAGATGAAGTTTCCTACCGAGCACGTGGTAGGCGAAGTAGTCGGAACTCAGGCTATCGCAGGGAGCTGTTACGCAAATTATCTCAAAGAGAGTCAGGACAAAGATGTCCACAAAGTTATGATGATCGACTCGGATTTCGACCCACGCCTTCCGAGCCGAGAATAAATTGGCCCAGGAGATGAAGTCGAGGAAATCACTCCGGATCCGAAACAACCTGAGAAGAAACTCAAGATTGGAAAATATCTTGAATCAGGTACCAAAAATAACTTAATTACTCTTTTGTCTAATAGCTTAGACATATTTGCCTGGTCACAATCCGACATGACGAGGATAGATCCTCAAATAGCGTGTCATAGATTAAATATAGATCCTAAAGAAAAACCTATTAGACAAAAGAGAAGGGCTTTAAACTCCGAAAGGTATGTAGCCTTAAAAGAAGAAGTAGATAAACTAATTTCTAACGGGTCAATAAAGGAAACTAAATATCCAAAATGGGTAGCCAATCCCGTCCTAGTCAAGAAACCTAACGGGAAATGGAGAACTTGTGTGGATTTTACGGATCTGAACAAGGTTTGCCCAAAAGATAGTTTCCCTATGCCGAGAATAGATCAATTAGTAGACGCACAGCAGGCCATGAAATTTTAAGCTTCATGGATGCCTACTCTGGCTACAATCAAATCCCTATGTATGGCCCCGACCAGGATCACACGGCATTTATAACTGACCGAGGACTATACTGCTACACAGTAATGCCCTTTGGATTAAAAAATGCTGGAGCAACATATCAAAGATTAGTAAATCGTATGTTCGCTGAATTACTCGGATTACGATGGAAGCATACATTGATGATTTGCTGGTTAAAAGCCAAAAAATAAATGAACATACGAACAATCTTAGAAGATCATTCGAACTTTTAAGGCAATATCGCATGAAATTGAATCCTCTAAAATGTACGTTCGGTGTCTCTGCAGGTAAATTCTTAGGTTTCATCGTTCATGAACGAGGCATCGAAGTAAATCCAGAGAAGATCACAGCCTTATGGAACATGACACCACCACAGAACGTAAAAGAAGTGCAACAGTTGACAGGGTGCATAGCTGCATTAAGCCGTTTTATTTCAAGGTCAACCGATCGAAATATTCACTTTTTTAATGCGCTCAGAGGCTCCAAAGAGTTTGAATGGACCAAGCAATGCAATGAAAGTTTCGAGTCTCTGAAAGAACACTTGGCATGGCCTCCTTCTTTAAGAAAAGTACAGGAATGAGAGCCCCTGGAAATTTACTTAGCCGTATCGGAGCATGCAGTGAGTTCAGCGTTAATCAAGAATGAGGGAAAACACCAGGTCCCGATTTATTATACTTCACGACGTCTATACGAGGCGGAGGGAAGATACCCAGAACTCGAAAAGCTGGCCTTCGCCCTCATCACCGCTTCTCGGAAGCTGAAACACTATTTCCTCGCGCATCCGATTACAGTCCTTACCAATTTCCCGCTACGCCAGGTGTTGCAAAAACCTGATGTATCCGGAAGGCTAATGAAATGGTCGATCGAGCTGACACAATATGATATACGCTTTAGCCCCCGACCAGCAATCAAAGGACAGGCAGTAGCTGATTTCATTGCAGAATTCACGTACAGACCAGTTGATTTCCCAATTTGGGACATGTACGTAGACGGAGCGGCCAACGAAAAGGGGTCCGGAGTCGAAATTGCGCTATCCAATCCAGAAGGAGACAAGGTAAAATTCGCTTTAAAATTCGATTTCAATGCATCAAACAATGAAGCTGAGTACGAACCTATGATACATGGGCTACAAATAGCGAAAGATTTAGAAATCAAAAAGCTCAAAGTGTATTCGGATTCTCAGTTAATTGTTAATCAAATGAAATTTGAATTTCAGGCAAAAGGCGAAAAGATGTCGCTATATGCCGAGAAAGCCAGAGGCCTGGCAAATGAATTTGAACTTTGCGAAATCACCCAAGTCCCCAAAGCCATGAACGAAGAGGCTGATGCATTAGCGAAGTTTGCCACCCAAGGATCTGACTCAGAGTCAATCCCAGTCATCAGGATTGGGCAACCAAGCATTGAGCAAGCTCCCCATGTGCTTCAAGTCGATCAATGAAAATCATGGCAAACTCCGATCAGAGAGTACCTGCAACACGGAGCCCTGCCCAAAGACAAAAATGAGGCTAGAAGCTTGAAATTCAGAGCTGCTCGGTATTTCATAGAAGGACAAAGTCTCTACAAAAGAGGATTTTCTCAGGCTCTCCTCAAATGTCTAGACGAAGACGAAGCTGAATATACTCTCAAAGAGGTCCATGAAGGGATATGCGGAAGTCACATCGGATGCGAAGCGTTGGCACAAAAGATCATCCGACAATGACTCTACTGGCCAACGCTAAAAGCCGACGCTCGGCACATGACACAAAAATGCGTCAAATGCCAGAAGTTCTCTAACACCCCGAGGCTCCCTCCTAATCCGCTCATCTCCCTCTCATGCCCGATTCCATTCGCAGAATGGGGGATAGATCTAATCGGAGCTTTGCCAACAGACCGAGGAGGGTGCAGGTACGTGATTGTAGCCATAGATTATTTTTCGAAATAGGTTGAAGCCGAGCCCTTAAACAAAATAACCGCTCATGCAATTGAAAAATTTGTACGGAAAAATATTATTACTCGGTTTGGGATACCAGTCAAAATCGTATCCGACCACGGAACTCAGTTTGACTGCGATTCCTTCAAAAGTTTTTGTGAAAAATATGGCATTAACAAGGTTTTCTCTACTCCAGTCAGACCACAATCCAACGGATTGGTGGAGGCCGTCAACAACACAATAAAGCACGGCCTAAAGACGAAGTTAGACGAACAGAAGTCAGAGTGGGTGGATATGCTCCAAGAAGTCCTCTGGTCATACAGAACCACCGAACACTCCACAACTGGCGAAACGCCTTTCTCCCTCGCATACGGTTCCGACGCGGTCATCCTGACCGACGTCATGATACCAACAGTGAGAAGAGAAAATTACTCAACAGAGGTAAACAACGACCTTTTAAAAATTAGCCTAGTTTTGCTAGAAGAAAAAAGAGAAAAAGCCAGATTAAGAAATCTCGCTAACCAACAAAAAGTTACTCGGTATTTCAACAGGAAAGTCCGACCAAGATCTTTCAAAGTCGGCGACAAAGTCCTCAGAAGAGTTTTTCTCCACACCAAAATCCACCAGGAAGGAGCTTTCAACGCAAACTGGGAAGGACCCTATATCGTCCGAGAAGACTTCGGAAACGGGGCATACCAACTACAACAGTTGAACGGTGAATTGGAGAAAAACCCCTGGAATGCCGAGCACCTTCGCCAATTCTACGTTTAAGTGTTTCAATTTTTAAAACATTCAAAAAGCGGCTTGGTCGCATGTATTGTATTTACAATTAAAAAAGCGGCTTGGTCGCATGTATTGTATTTACAATTTAAAAAGCGGCTTGGTCGCACGTACTTATGATTTTCAAAAGTAGTTTCTCCTTCGTTCATTCATATTTTTCTAGTCGGTACTTAGTCATATAGTTTTTACAATTCACGGCAAAACAAACTAGGCGGTGGGATGATTAGCAAACAGTTTTTAAAAGTAAAATTATATATATATATATATAAATATATATATTTTCTTCTCTAAAAAATTAAACCCGATGAAACTATTGTTTTAAATACTTTCTACTTAGTTATACTTTATTTTGCCGATATCTAAAAATCGACTCCGATCATGGGAAAAATATGTTAAGATTAAAAGGAAATTAAGTACATAATCCGACCACGGATCAATTGTTCAAGACCCAAGCTGGTTACAAAAAGGATCCGATCACGGATCAATTGTTCAAAACCCGAACGGGTATTACAAAAAACAAAAAAAAAAATAATAATATCTCTTGTTCTAATCGCCTCCTCCCTCCAGATCATCGCTAGCTCTTGACTCCGAGTCCTCATCAAGATCCGTTGTATCCAAAGTGGGATTCTTCGGTCCGAGGATCCGAACGACTTCATTTATTCTAGCGGTATAAAGATCATCGCGCATGTTGCGATAATCCTTGGAAACTTTGTACTCTTCCACCGCCGCCAAGCGAGCAGCCTCGAGATCGGCTTGAAATTTCTGCGCAAGCTCCGACCGAACCTTCGCCACTTCGTCCCTAGCCGCGTTCCTCTCCTTGAGAAAACGATCGTTCCGTTGCCTCAAAGAAGTGAGCTCGGAGCCTAGCAGTCCGACAAGGCCGACCACGCCAACAAAGCTCTGTGGTGATCAAAAGGTTAGCTGCCGAATTGCTCAAGAAAAGGAACGAAAATACCGACTAGAGAAATAAAAACTTACCGAAACCACGGAGTCGGTGACTTGGTTAAGCCTCCCTAAAGGCTCGGACCCGAGAACCGCCTGGACCTTCTCGGCAGGTAGATGCTCGTGAAGGAAGGTAACGATCGGAGTAAGGTGATCGGACGCAGAAGGAGGCTCGGTCAGGCTTTTGCCCGGAGAAGAGCTCGGTTGTTCCGAGACCTTGGAAGTAGACGGAGCCGTCCTTTTACCCGCAGAAGAAGCCTTGGAAGCCTTAGTGCGCTTCGGGTTCGGGGGGACCTAGTCGGGAGCAGCTCTCTTCTTCGCCATCTGTGCGATCTCTGTTTTAAAACATGTTAAACGAAACAGAAAATAAGAACGAAGAAAAAACTAGAACACACGCGATTCGATAAGAGAAAAATAGAATGCTCACTTGAGTATGGGTAATAATAGTACTGATCAAGTAAGTCTGGGTCCGACAACACGAACGTCGACCGATCAGCCTCCAAAATGTCAAAGATCTCAGAATGGAGTGGTCGCTCGTCCTCGGGATACTGCGGAAGGGAACCTGGAACCAAACATAAAACATATGAGGAAACCAGAACAAAAAGTCTGGTCTACTTTATCAAATAAAAATTTTGAACCAGAGTCACACCCAGTTCCGAGAACGAAGCTCGTATGGGACACCTATCGTAGAAGGCATTCCCTCCAACCCAAAAAAAGTAGTCTTTCCAATTTTTCTGGCTGGAAGGTAGACGAGTAACCACCCTAGATTGGTCATCATGGGCCCGAGCATAATAATAACCATGTTGCCCGGGAGCCGACTTGAACGAGTAATATTGCGAAAAATCTTGTAAAGTGACGGGGCGATCATAAACTCTCGCCCATAGCACAGCCATCCCAACAAAAATCTTATACACATTGGGGACGAGCTGAGTAGGAGAACAACCCGGGTCGGAAACGAACTGAGAAATGAGAGGATGCATCGGTAATCCTCCGATCACGTTCAAGATAGCCGATCACGTTCAAGATAGCCTTATTGAATGCTATCTTCCCGGCAGGAGGCTGATCGGCCCTCTCATTTTCTAAAGGTGCCGAGATGATAATCCCTTCTGCGATCTCGAATTCCTCCCTCAGGTCTTGTATATATTTCTCGGTAACCCGAGAAGTCCAAACCTTGGCCGAAAACTGGCCCTCCTTCCGTTCAAAAACCAAGGCCTCATCCTCTTCCTCCGGGAGATCGACCCCAAATGTCCTCCCGCTCGGACCCGGAGTGCCTTGAGAATAGCTCTCTTCTCGGTCTTGCGAAAGGGAAAGGCTCGTCGTATCGCGAGATTCCGACTCGCTCCCCTTCGAAGAAGCGGACGAAGACGATATCTCCAAGACCATGGTATCCCTACACGACAGGGAAGACGAGTCAAAAATCATTGCCTCGATATCAACCCTCTCGGACCCAGAGCTATGATACACGCATGATTCTTCATAAGCTATTACGGGACGGTCCCATCCGATCTCTGGAACATGGTACCAAACTCGGCTCCTGAGAAAAGGAAACGTGGTCCCATCCGACAAGATAACATTATCGGGGTCGGGCTCCGATCGCCGAACGACACGGGGGTCGAAACTCAGGTCAGGACGCGCGAGGCCTCCTATAGCCCTAAGGAAGTTGAGGAACTATGATCCCTAAAGTCCAGAGGGTCCGAATACAAGAAATAAGGGAAAGTACGGACCACCGAGTAACGATCTTGAAACAAAATATATATACATATCTAGCGGATTAAGGATAAAGAAACCTTACCCACAAATTGAAGATCGGAAGGTCTGAACAGAAAAAAACGAAAGGATTGAGAGTACAGTCCGAATAGGCAGATCAAGCTGAGAACGCTCTGAGAGTGAAATTTAGAAGAAAACGTGGAATGAATCCAAAAACTTAGGAGAAGCCTTATATAAAGGCGGCATAAACGGCTAGGATTAAGCTTGTCCAAGAAGCCAAGCAGATCTGACCGTCGAAGCGAAACGACGCGATGATTCAATATCACCAAAGGTAAACGACGTCGTACGATACCCTACAAAAAAGAAAAGAATGTAGAACGTTACTCGGGTCATTCCGAGACGAACAAGCAAAGATGAACGCGGTAATCAGTTAAACCGAAATAGTTCCTTACCATTTTTGCTGAAAATACTAAGAAACTGAAGGGCTGCTGTTACGGGATAAAATAGTCTGACACCGAGTAGGGTAGTCGGAACCCCGAGCAGAATGCAAAATCCAGCACTGGACTCAGGTAAAATAGACCTAAGAGTTAAACATTGAAAAAGAACGACCCGTTCATAAGTTAAGAACGAAACCTACCGATCAGAACTTCGGAGAGAAGAGAAGATCGTAGGTCAAAGACTAGTCAAACCAAAAGACAACATGTTTCAAATGCTTAAACGCGCACCTTGACGGTTCAGAAATCGTGCGAAGATTAATAACCGTCCACCTCAGCGAGAGGGAATCGGCAGTTACCCAAAAACCGTCTAGAACGTGGGATTGATCATCCCACGTTCCCCAGAATAACCGTCAAAACCCACAACCACGAAGCTAAACCAGACAAGTATAAATAGGAGCTCGCAAAGGACTCTAGGGGAAAATTTTTACTGACTGATTTGTACTTAGAACCTCTAGAAAACATTGCTCTCTTGTATTAGATTCGTCTGTATAAAGAGAAATTCTTGTCTAAATCATCTCTGTACTCGGAGTCCTCGTACTCGGAGTCTGTGCATTTTCGTGAGATATTATTGTACTAATTTTACAGGTCAACAGACATAAACGCACTAACTACAAAATAAGAAACTTAATGAATTCACAATCTGGCACTCAAAAGCTTCATTCAATCCTGTTCCGTAGGATTTTTTGTTACAAACGATTTAGAACATATTTGATATAAATATTGTTCAAGTTTTGTTTGTTAGTTAATAAACACAAGTCAATCCGTTTATGTTTGTTAAATAATGGGGTTTTTATTTGTTTACAGAAAAAAAATGGTTAATCATTTGTTATACTTTGTATAAAAAAAATAAAAAATAAAAAACTTAGCTTGCATTATAAATGATCGTATTTTTGTTTTGAAATAATCAGTTTTTGTTTGTGTGTTTAATGTATATTGTAAAGACTTTAGAGGAAAACGAAAAGTTCCTATTCTCTTCCATATTGAGATATTTTAATAATAAACTGCAATTCTCATCCAATGGAAAAAAAATGACTGGTTGTCGATTACAAGGTGACGAAAGATCTGCAGAGACTTGAGCACAAAGACTTTTATTTAGCATATTGGACGTTTCATTACATGATTGGCATCGACTTCATGGAAATTTGTATTCTCATGTCCGTTTCACAAGTTGATATATAGGAAAAAAAAAAAAACATCGTTATTGTGTTAACTTGACTTGGTCAATAACTGAAGAAGTATTTTCTTATTTTTATTGACAATGAAATAAATTTGGCGCTATTAGTTTATAACACAGTCCCACTGGTACATATAACACATATAGTCCTCTGATATTTCAATTTGGGCCAGCTTGAAGAAAATTACAGTTCGTATTTAATATTGTCCTAGAACAGTTGGGCCAACTTGATTTATCAATAATTTAAAAATAATCCATAAAAGCTAAATTTTGAATTGGAAAATATATAGAGCAATATGTCAAGATTTTTGTGTTGTGTGATTTGACTTTAACCTATACAACTTTATGCATTGATAATACGTGTATCTGTAAACATTATCGCTGAATTTTGAAGAAATTTGAAAAGCCAATTTATTAATTTTGAAGGACATTTTGAAAATTCAATGGAATTTCATACAAATTGCGAAATTCTGTTTTTCATCGTGATTTTTTGTCTTAAATTATGTTGAATTTCATAACAGTTAATACAAGTGTTTGCTCATCCAAGCTTAGGGTTTTGGTTTACTTGGATTACTATGCAAAGAGTGTATATTTCAGAGAAGATAACATTTTTAAAGAGGTTCCTTCGTAGGATTTGAACATGGTCAAGTCCTTTGTGCGACGATTCAGAGTTTATTATCCTTCACTGTCTCAAAAATCAAGAAAAAACATTATATAATTCTTTTTTTTTTTCTATTTCTTGAAATATGCTTAATATTAAATATATATATATATATATATATATATATATATATATATATATAAAATTGCATTTAAGCCTTAAACGTCACACAATTTTCCGCCACATTTTCTTTCTTTTGTTTTTTGCACAAAGTTTATCAATATGATTTATTCCTCTATTTTGCTCAGCCTTTCAGCATTTCCTCTGTTTTTGTTGCGCTCATTCGAATTTGTTTGTCGACCTAGATCTTTTTCTTTTTTTATTTTTATTTTTTTTAGGAAAAGATTAGAACTTTCACTACTGGAAAATGGGAATTTGACGTTAATAATACCATCTTGTTGTCACTTACCATATTTAGCCCAAAACTCAAAATTTGACACATGTAATACCTAGACCAATAGGTAAAGACTATTATACCCTCAAAACTAATTTAAACGAAATAAACCATCCCAACCCAATTTTCTCCATTTTCCCTCGCACACCTACACCTCTTCATCTTCTCGGTTTATCTCCCTCCCTCTCTCTCTCTCACGATTTTCAAACCTCCAACCCCTCCCACATTTTCGCTCTCACGATTTCACTATTTCTTCCTCTTCCCTCCCACGATTTCGCTCTCTAATCATCTTCCTCTGTGTCTCTCTTTCTCTCCCTGTCCTTCTCTTTCTCTTTCTCGCTCAAAAATCGCGACGACCCATCTCGGCGACCCACGACCCAGCTCTCGGCGGAGAAGGCGCAACCCACCTCTGCTCAACCCAGATCTCGGCGACCCAGGTCTCGGCGGCGAAGGCGCAACCCACCTCTGCTCGACCCAGCTCTCGGCGACCCAGCATTCGGTGACCCAGCTCTCGGCGACGAAGGCACCTCTGCTCGACCCAGCTCTCGGTCTCTATCACATTCTTGACGTTAATCGGTGAAGAAGAAGAAAAGATTGTGTTCATCTTCATATCAAGGTAAATCGGCCGATCTCTATTAAAGCCTCAAATTGATTGAGAACTCTATTTAACCTTAAATTATTTGATTTAGGGTTTTTGGCTCAATTTTTTTTGGGTGTTTTAGTGTATTTGGTGTTTGGGCGAGTGTTTGTTGTGTTTGGCCGAGAATGTGTTGTGTTTGGCCGAGAATGTGTTGTGTTTGGCCGAGAATGTGTTGTATTTGAGTGTTTGTGTGTATTGTGTTTGGCCGAGAATGTGTGTGTTTGTGTGTGTTTCGTGCTCGTGTATATATTTGATTGAACAATGCTAGGGTTTGGCGAGTGTTTGTGTGTGTGTGCGTGTATTTGGTCTTGAAGTTGTTGAAAATTGGTGACTTGATTTGTTTTAGGTTTTATATTCAATGACGAAGTCTAAAGGAAGCAAGGTCGATGAGGCCTCAAAAAGTGTCCGAAGAAGTCCTAGGACGGCTTCGAAAAGGAAAATAATTTCGCCGTCCAGGCGTTCCAACGATGACGACGCGTTCGTCGTCGCACCAACAAAGATAAAGAAGGTATAGAATAAAAATGAAGTGACTTAATTAGATGTATGTGCAGCTATTTGATTTTGTTTTGTGTTTGATATAGCCAAAAAACAAGGCTGAGTCATCGGGCGTTGCGACCGCGTTGGAGAGTCCTACAACTGCTATTCCCCGAAAGGTGAGTGTCAGAAACTCATTTTGATCCTGGTTCGTGACAGATGTGTCACGGACTCGATGACTTCGTGACAGATGTGTCACGAAGTCAGCGAGTCCGTGACACATCCGTCACGAAGTGGGTGAGTCCGTGACACATCTGTCACGAACTCAAGCATAATGGTTTCACTAATAATGTCATTGACTCATATATGTAGGAGTGGAGACGGTTTATACCGGAGTCCAACGTTGAAGGATTTTCCTTTAACTTCCACGGGGGATTGGAAAATTTCCTGGCTCTCTTACTCGGCCGCAGTGCCGAAACGCAAGCTGGTTTCGCCCAATCATGTTTTGGGCAGTTCGTGGGGCAACCCAAAATAATGCGGTCATCGGCGATTATAAGCCACTTGGTGTTGAGGACCGGAAGCTTCGACGGAGAAACCACTGACAGGCTTCTAATTGAGATTGGAGGCCAAGTCCGGGAGTTCACGAAGAGAGACTTCCAGGAGATCACATTCCTCAAAGTCGTCGATGACTACGAGGAATTCAAGTTCGAGGGGGTTGTTTCTAATGACAGCCTCTTCAAAAAATTCTTCCCGGGGAAGTATTTGAGTCGGAACTTGGTCAACCAATTCTTGGAGGCGAGCGTAGATTGGCCGACAGAAGTTCAGGTAAATTACCTGAAAATTTACTTCGTCTTGAATGTCCTCCTGGCGGATGATGCGAAGAATAGGACACCGTGCTTAGAGCTCATTAAGGCGGTGGAGGACACGGACACATTCGGTCACCATCCATGGGGCAACGTGGTGTGGAACTACCTTCTCGGCGAAGTCCGGAAGTTTGTGGAGAAGGGTGGCGAGCCAATGGAGCAAGGTAAAAAAAAGGAAGCTCCATCTCCCCGAATTCGTCGAGCCGCTTCAGGTTTGGGGGTACGAGTGTCTTCCTTTCCGGACGAACATGGGGGTTTGTGAGAAAGTCTCCACCACAGCTCGGCCAATAATGCGTCGGTGGAAGTCTATCGGACTTGTTCTGGAGTCCGCCATAAGAGGAATCAACTTCAATGAGGTAATAAATTTGTAGGTTAATTCATACTTAATATTGATCACACTCATTTGTTAACTTGTCCCACGTATAGGTTGAATTTCACGGAATCGGCGACACTTCCTCAAGCGTTGCAACCCCTTCTACGACGCTAGCGGGGGATAACAAACGCCCGGACAAGAAACCAAAAATAGACGCCCCACAACCAGAAGCACAACCACCACAACAAGCGTCCCATTCACAAGCACAGACAGTTGAGGTAACACAATTTTGGGTTTCTATTTTAATATAAATTACCATATTTTGTGACAGTTGTGTCACGGAGTGGATTCACTCCGTGACAGATGTGTCACGGAGTGGATTCACTCCGTGACAGATGTGTCACGGAGTGGATTCACTTCGTGACACATCTGTCACGGAGTGGATCCACTCTGTGACAGATGTGTCACGGAGTGGATTCAATCCGTGATAGATGTGTCACGTACTGGATTTACTCGTCAGCCAGCTTACTTTGTTATTTTGGTCATGGACAGTCCCGGCTCGACTCTCTCGAAAACTCAGTTGGAAATCTCGACGAGCGTTTCCGCTATATGCAAGACGACTATAGGAAGTTCAAAAAAGAAATTTTGGACGCGGTGAAGAGCTACAGAGTGGCTCTTGATGAACTAGATCAGTACTACGATTGGAGAAACGAGTTACAGTTAGAAAAGAAGCGCCGGGAGAAGAAAGCGGCCAAATTGAAGAAGTGGGAAGAAGAGATGGCGAAGAAGAGAGCGGAAAAAGAAAAGAAAAAAAAAAGAGGAAGAAGAATATGTTGAGAAGCTGAAGAAAATGCAGGAAGAAGAGAAGAAAATGCGGGAAGAAGAAGAGAAGAAGCAGAGAGAAGAAGAAGAGGATAAGAAGAAAGAAGAAGAGGAGAAGAAGAAGAAAGAGGAAGACGAGGAGAAGAAGAAGAAAGACGAAGAAGAGAAGAAGAAGAAAGACGACGAAGACGAGAAGAAGAAGAAAGACGACGAGGACAAGAAGAAAAAGGACGATGACGGGGACAAGAAAAATAAGCAGGACAAAGACGACAAGAATAAGAAGGACGATGGCGCCAAGAAGAGCAAGAAACCGGAGGAGAAGAAGGATGGCAACCAAAAGAAGAAGAAAAACGAAGTCGAGAAAGGGAAAAAGAAACAAACCAGTCAACAAGAGGTACAAGATATGCAATAGACATATTATTTTGTTGTTTAAAATCTTAAATGCGGAGATGAGTGGATTCACTCCGTGACAGATGTGTCACGGAGTGTACTTAGTGCGTGACACAGTGTCACGGAGTCGCTGAATTTCGTTATTTTGATTACACTCATGTTGAACTAAATGATTTTGAATGGTCAGGAAGACGAAAGTGATGTCGAAAACACACAAGGTCAACAATCTTGGGGTGATGAAGATTCGTCTCTCAGTCTAGAAGCCCAAATGAATGCAGAGGCTATGGAAGAGTATGAGTTGTTAGGGACACAGGGGGTTCAAGAGGTACCTCCATTAATTTGATGGTTGAACTTAATTCTTGACTTGTTTAGAAGCATATAATTGTTATGGTTGAACTCAACAATAAACTTGAACTCAACAATAAACTTGAACTCAAATAAGCATATAATTGTTATGAAATATTATTTTATGGTTGAACTCAACAATAAACTTGAACTCTATTTCTCTTGTTGGATAGATATATGACTTGAAGACACCGAATCCCGCCCATATCCTTATTGAAGACTCGCCTATCAAGAAACATTTGACCCGGCAACGACGCAGCCCCGATAGGTTTACTCCTTCCAAAAAGGCGTTGCCTTTTCTGAGGTTCACGAATGCTCCGGACGTGCTTCCTGATGAACTGCCGCTGTCGGAGGTAACCAAACGACCGGACCAGAATGATGTTGACGTCATGAAGTTGTGGTTCCAAGTCGGCTTGAAGAGGGGCCACAAGAACATATCTCAGGGCAAACCAAAATATAAGCCGGAGGAAGAAACCATAGTGCCTTCTATGGAACTTGGACAGATCGCTATCAACCAGAAGACCTTCTTCTACAACATGTGGCACGAGGACGGTTGGTTGTCTGATCAGGTATTAATGTGTGTCAGTCATTTTTAAAATATGTCTTGTTTTGCAGCTCACTTCGTGACAGATGTGTCACGGAGTCAATTCACTTCGTGATAGATGTGTCACGGAGTCAATTCACTTCGTGACAGATGTGTCACGAAGTGTACTCAGTCCGTGACACATCTGTCACGAAGTGAATCCACTCCGTGACACATCTGTCACGAATTGAATCCACTCCGTGACACATCTGTCACGAACTAAAGTCACTCCGTGACACATCTGTCACGGAGTCAATGCACTCCGTGACACATCTGTCACGAAGTGAATCCACTCCGTGACACATCTGTCACGAACTAAAGTCACTCCGTGACACAAGTGTCACGGACTGAGGTATTTAGTGCTTATGTTTATCTTTTGTCGTGCAGCATGTGGACGTCGCGATGTACTACCTCCGGAAGAAGAAAAAGGCGGGTTTGTTACGTCACTCCTTCACCATCATGTCCACGGTCTTCTTTAAGTATCTCCGAGATAGTTACACTCAGTTCAATGCTAGTCAAGATTCGGGTGTATTCTTAAACAAGAAACTGAAAAAATGTGTCGTCGACCACATTATCGGAGAGTCTGGAGCGGAGCAACTGGTGGACCCATGGGACGGGGTCGATGACGTCTTCATCCCTGTAATAGATGGCGGACACTGATATCTTCTTGTTGTCAACGTGCGTTCAAGGTGTATAACAGTGTACGACTCCATGAGTTCCACCGGTGGACACCAAACGCTCGTGGACACTGAAGTCATAAACTTGGCCACCATTTTGCCATATGTTCTGCATGTCGCCGGCGTTCTACTCTCCAATGAAGAAATATTCAAGGTCGTCCACTACGATCAAATGCCACAACAAGACAATGGGTAAATATTTTAATTCTTAATTTTACATTCTTAATGACACATATCAATTAAAGCATGCGTTTTTTGTTCCTTCAGAAATGATTGTGGCATGTTTATGATCAAGACTGCCTAGTTTTTGGCGCACGACCTTCCATTGTCTGATTTGAAACAGGAGGACATGATCATGTATCGACAGAAAATGACCACCGAATTATACCGACACAGAGCGCTAAAACTACATACGCGTGGAAATGTCAATGTTGAGGCAACTTGAAATTATGTGTTTATGATTGTACGCATGTGTTTATAACTTTATATATGTATTCTTAGAACTTCAATTTCTTAGTTTAAAAATGTATGTATTGTTTATAACTTTATATATGTATTCTTAGAACTTCAATTTCTTAGTTTAAAAGTGTATGTATTGTTTATAACTTTATATATGTGTTCTTAGAACTTCAATTTCTTAGTTTAAAAGTGTATGTATTGTTTATAGCTTTATATATGTGTTCTTAGAACTTCAATTTCTTAGTTTAAAAGTGTATGTATTGTTTCGAAATCAATTTATGTATCACGGAGTGATCTCATTTCGTGACAGATGTGTCACGGAATGAGATCACTCCGTGACACATGTGTCACGGACTGTGTTCACGTCTTAACAATAACATTGTTTCATAAACCATTCTTAACAATACACTCAATACCAATAAAGTTCAAAACATTCCAAATGTAATACCTAGCAAAACACAAAGGAAGTTCTAGATATTCAATGATAAAACGTGTCGAATTACAAACCAAACCAATGTCCCATCCCCGGAGCCCTCATTTCCGGTGGAATTGGGTTGCGACACGTAGCTCTATTGTGACCTACACCTCCACAACGGGAACATTTACGAAGCGGGGCATCAGATTCTCCAAGAGAGGGAATCCTTCTCTTCTTAGGTCTACCCGCCGGACGACCTAAGAAGTTAGGCGGATTTACTTTGATCTGCTTGATTTCGTCGGGAAAAGTCCATGACGATTCACTTCCTTGAGGATGAATAACCCCTGCATACGCCAATTTCCAATACTCGGTCGTGTAGTACTCTGTACAATAGCTCTCAACTGGTAGGTTGCGTAAGCGACAAGCCGCAATGGCATGGACACATACAAATAGATCAGTTTGAAATTCTCGACACGAGCACGTCTTATCAATCAAGTTCACTGCCCATGGTGTTCCTTCTGTGTCTAAAACCTCGAATTCGTATACTGCAGAAGGCCGGACCTAAAACATAAGCAAAAAAAAGTTTAAACATAACCACTCAGTCCGTGACACATGTGTCACGAAATGACCCAAGTCCGTGACACTAGTGTCACGAAGTGGATTCACTCTGTGACACATGTGTCACGGACTGAAGTCTTGTGTCACGGACTCGGGTCACTTCGTGACAGAATTTAAAAATTAAAAACACACTATAACCTGCATATTTGCCGAGACAGCAAGTTTTTGTAACATTTCGGTATGATATTTCATTGACAACACACTTTGAGTTGATGCCGCCTTTTCTCGTCGTTCGTAGAACCAAACTTGCATTCTCTCCCTCAACCAATCAAGGCACTTCACTATTGGAAATGATCTTGCTTTAACAGTTAACGCATTCAAAGACTCTGCGTTGTTTGAAGTTACGATCGTATACCTTGATGTCTTGAAAAAACAACGTGCCCACTTCTCATTTCCTACTTCGTTGACAAGGTACGGACGTATCAACGGGTCTTCCTTGTCTAACATGCGCATAAACTTTTGATATTCAAATATAGTATACGCTTTTGCTGCACCGTAGAACTTCCAATTGAATTCCTTGCCAAGTTTTTTGAATTTCGCCTTGACGTTATTCTTCACGTGGTATGCGCAAAAACCATGTTCTGCTCTTGGAAAAACTTTCTTCGCGGCGTTAATGATTCCGGTGTTTCGGTCGGATACGATGACCATGTTATCCCTCTCCCCCAATGCTTCCTTAAGTTTGTTGAAGAAATAAAACCAGGACTTGGAAGTTTCGGACTCACCAATACCATAGGCAAGCGGGAATATTTGCTCATTTGCGTCCATCGCGGAAGCCGTAAACATGCTGCCCTTGTGATAGTTTGTCAGGAAGGTTGCATCAACAATTACAACAGGCCGACAATACTTCCATCCCTCTCTGAACGGAGCCAAAGAAACGAAAAAGTACATGAAATATTTATGACGGTCAGTTTTTAGGTCGATGAGAGAACCTGGATTCTTTTGCTCTAACATGTACTTGTATTTTGCAAGAGAGGCATATGACTAATCATCCGTCCCATACAAGGATTGTATTGCACATTCTTTTGCCCTCCATGCTTTTCTGTATGAAATTTTGACTCCAACCTCTGTTCGCATGTAACTCTGAATCTCCTTTGGGGTACAACTATGTACAGTTGGATCAATAAATTTGTGTTTCACCCTCTCTCCAACGAACTCTGCAGTAGCTTGTGGTTGCCCTTTTTGTCTTTCCTCCACAGAACAAGTGTGCTTTGGATCATATCTTGAACCATAAACACATACACACGATCAAAAAAAATTTAAAATTAAAAGGGCATACATTTCCTGACATATCTGTCACGAAGTACATCCACTCGTGTCAGGAGTGGATTCACGTCGTGATAGATCTGTCACGGACTGATTCATCTACGAAGAGAAATGAAATTTCAAATAAAATCAGTTTTTAGGTCGTGAAATTTTACCTTCTAATTTCAAAACAATCCGTGTTCTTTAGCTTCACTGCCCGGACCGCCCAATCACAATTTTTACCCGCACAAATGACATGAAGTTTGAGCGGAGATGAGTTCTTCGTTTTGAACCGATAATGATTATTGATTGCATCCATCCGCAAATGCTTCAACAACGCCGCTTTGTTTGCATATAATCCTTTTTTTTTACACTTACCGGAGATAAAATATCCAACACCTCAATATCGTTACTCTCGACACATGTATTTGATTCGGGAGCCGTAACCGAACACCCCCCATTCTCTTGGCTCGATACATTCTCTTTTCTTTGTGATCTAGTTGGCGGCTGTGGTGGAAGAGGAGGCTCTTCCTGGTGTTGAGTCTGTGGTGGAGCCTCTATTGACAAAATAACTGGTGGTGGAGACCTTCTGGGTTGGGGTGTTGCCTGGCTAACAGTATTCATGTCATCCAACCCAACAGTATCATTGTCGAAAGCCTCCGGATTTGGTACGTCCCATTCACGTGCCTCGGATATAGGACTCGGCATGTTTGGAATGATCCTGCTTCGATTGCAACCAAATCCACTCTCGCTTGTGTTTGCTGTTGGAGTGGATCCAACCCATGGAGAAGACGCGCCATCCGCTTTTTTATCCTGAAATGCCTCCGGACTAATCTCAAGTACAAGATTCAACTTCGTCCGGTTCGGTTCGTTCTTCCTCAAGTACAAATAACATCGCAAACTTTCGTCGTCGTTTATGGTTGGCGGTACGAGCCCGTCAGCTTCATGTTTGACGTTGATTGAATGCGTTGCAGGGGTCACGTTCAACCGAGCATACAATGTTTGCATCAAACCTTGGTAATTCAATTTGGTAGGAAGTAAAAGCGTAAGAGTACCACCCTCTTGATATACGCCCGGTTTTACCCACTTCCCGCTATGCTTAGCATATAAACATATTTCCGCCATACCTGTATACGTTCACTCAGTATTAGAAATGAGTATTAAAAGACGGTTATTAACATGGAAAAACATCCAGTTCGTGACACTAGTGTCACGAAGTGAATCCAGTTCGTGACACTAGTGTCACGAAGTTCAACACGCCTGGTTGTACCCACTTCGTGACACCTGGAAAATTTCAACACTGAAATTCCAAACACCATTTTTGGCGAAGTAAAAACTCAAAAAAGCTTTGGAACACGTTCAAACTGAACGAAATCACCAAAAATAGCTCTTAGTTGTTAGAAGAACAAGCTTCTTACCCAGATTTGACGCCAAGATTTGACGGTCACCGGAGAAGACACTCGACCCAGATCTGACGACGGTGGCCGGAGAAGACTTGGACCCACGCTGAAGAGGGTGAGCGATTGAAGAGTGAGCGTGAATGAGAGAGATGCTTGGAGGGAAATGAAGATCTGAGTCAGCGTGAATGAGAGAGCTGCTTTGGAGCGTGAATGAGGGTTTTTTTTTCAGAGAGATAGTGAAGATGAGAGAGAGAGCGCAAGAAGGAAGATCTGAGGGGAGGGTAATTGAGGAAATTTTTATTTCTCTTTCCTAGTCAAAGTAACATATGTATCAAAATATTGGTTTTGGGCTAAATATGGTAAGTGACAACAAGATGGTATTATTGTTGTCAAAACCCCCTGGAAAATAGCTAGCTCAGCGCAATGAGACTTGGTAGTGTTTACTTTTCGAATCCAAGGAAAATAAGGCTCCGTTTGGAGCCCGGAAAATAGGAGGGGAAAGGAAAATGGAAATCTCTCCTATTTTACTCAGCGAACTCTTCTCCTCTATTTATAGGGGTCTTTTGGTCAAGTACGTGGAGTGATCAGTCTCACGTTCTCGACGATTTAAAGAGTAACCGTTCCCATGACGTGCGTAATGGGTGGGTATTCCTCGCCATGAGACGGGAGAGTCCCCGACAGACCACTCAACGAGGCGGCGAGCCACGAGACGGACATGAGAGATGCACTCAGTGACACAACGAGCCACGAGACGAACATGAGAGACGCACTCAGCGAGACAACGAGCCACGAGAGGAACAAGAGAGACGTACTCAGCGAGACAACGAGCCACGAGATGAACATGAGAGACGTACTCAGCGATACAACGAGCCACGAGATGAACAAGAGAGACGTACTCAGCGAGACAACGAGCCACAAGATGAAAAAGAGAGACGTACTCAGCGAGACAACGAGCCACGAGATGAACATGAGAGACGTACTCAGCGAGACAATGAGCCACGAGACGAACAAGAGAGACGTACTCAGCGAGACAACGAGCCACGAGACGGGCAAGTCTCCGACGGACCACTCGGATTCAAGTGTCACAAATTTAATTTTGTTAATAAGTCTTTCTACTATTTGTTGTTTTTCTTCATTAAGTATTTTGATGTTCCTGCTCATGAACTTTGTTGTTCTTTGTTTTTGTATTCTTATAAAACTGCTTAATCTTCAAAATAATTTTATGAGTTGAAATAGAAACACATTAAGTTGACGTTAAACCGTTCAATGGAACGGAGAAACATACATTTGAGACCTGATGATTAACTCATGGAAAAAAAAAAAACTTTGAAGGCTAGAATAAGAAACGGAAAATAATGGCACCGTACATTGGGTCATAATGTCATTAATGTTGACACTCTTAGATATAAGACTGATAGTAAGTACTTGAGTATTTATTCCTTACAAAAGATAGCACTTATATAAAGCTCAGAGAACAAAATAGAGGTGAATCCGATCATATATTACAGGAAAATAACAGAAAAACAACTACAGAATGATCTCCAAACAAATGCAGAACTCACAACGCCACTTCTTGTGCTTTTTCCTATACGTAGATAAAAAAAAGAGTTAGGATCTGAAAGTATATATATATATATATATATATATCAAAGAAAAAATTATTGAAAAGCACACCTTATTTCCTCTGCTTTATAATTTCTGCTAGAGATTTGCAGTGCCGTCGTCTAACGATCCTTTTTCGAAGCCAATAATCGAATCTTCTGCTGAAGAACACCGTGTACCCAACAGATACTCCGATTCCAAGACCCGCCCCGTATCCAATCATTGCAAATAACTTCCACGTTAGCGTTCCATTTACGCTTTGTTCGTCATCGTCACCGTTAACCTTTTGTTTGCCTTCCTCTTCACTGTTGCACGGCTTCGTCAAAGGAAATCCGCACAGCCCCAAGTTTCCGTTGTAGGTATCGTTGCTGAATGTGTCGAATTGTGTTCCTCGAGGTATTTTTCCGTCAAACTTGTTGTCGGATAGATTTAGAAAACTGAGCTGATTTAGATTCGAGGCCAATTGCTGCGGGATTTCTCCGACGAGCTCATTGGAAGAGAGGTCTAACCACTCGAGATTACTCAAATCTCCCAACGTGTGTGGAATCGGACCGACGAGGCTGTTGTGAGAGAAATTGAGGCCTTTGAGCGAATCCAGCTTCCCGATCGTTTTCGGAATCGCACCCGTGAATCCATTTCTTGAGAAATCAATCGTTGTGAACAAGGTTTGGATTTTCTCCAGCTCGATGAAGTTTCCTTTCATTGACACCGCCACAGAGTCTTGATAATAGCGAAACCTAATAAAATCATCAGATCCCAAGTAATCCAACTTATCTGTATGCGCACCGATCATCGCCTTAAAATTCTCAAAATATTTTACAGGCAACAGCCCCGCAAACATGTTGTCTGAGAGATCCATGATTCTCAAATTCTGAAAAGGAAAGCTTATATTGGGATTTTTTATTGCACCGTGAAATTTGTTAGACCTCAATACAAGAACTCGTAACTCTGGCAGAGACTCCAAGAACTGAGGAAAAACGCCATTGAGTTCATTGTTTCCGACATCTAAAACTTCCAAAAGCTTGGAGTTAAGCAAAGATCGCGGCAGCGGACCTTCCAATTTGTTTCCGTTGAGGTTTAGCGTTCTCAAAGAGCTTCCGTTTGAAAACGCTGAAGGAATAATGCCATCAAATTTGTTCATTCTCAAATCCAAAACTGACAAAGAGTTGCTGAAATTTCCAAGGCACGGAAAGATACTGCCGTTGAAGCTGTTGTTTGACAGGTCGAGAACTTTGAGAATATTGTGGTTGCAGATCAGAGATGATATTCCTCCACTCAATTGATTGTTGGATGCAAAAAATGCAACTGTAGACTGAGGCAGAATCGGAAGATGGCCTTGAAGCCGATTAGATCGGAGGTCAATGAATGCGAAGCTAAGATTCAGTGGAGGAACTGGGCTTATGTGTGAAAATGAGTTGTAAGAAAGATTCAGATTACTATCAAATGCATATTTGGATTTGGAGCGATTCCACACCCATGCGGGAATACTACCTTCAATTTTATTTTGGGAAAGGTCTAAATAGTTTAATCGCTCTAAGCTTTTCAGACCGTTTGGGAACTGAGAAATATTGCAAGAAGACAATCTCAAAGTTGAAAGAGTTTTTGACTTCAAGACAGTGTAGTTAGAATGGGGGATGGAAATAACAGATAAGCTATTAAAAGAAAGGTCCAGATGATAAAGTGTTCTTAGCTCTAAAAAATGTTCCAATATGACGACACCACTCAATTTATTGTTCCCTAGATCCAAGTCCTCTAGATTTGGAAGGGAATACAACCAAGTGGGTATTGTCCCATAAAGAAGGTTGTTGTTTAAACTTAAGGATTGTAAATTCAATGGAAGAGGTCCCAAGAGTTGATGAGTTGAAGAGTCACATAGAAAAGCTTTTTTAGTTGATGAGTTGCTACAAAGATAGGGTAGCTGGCCTTCAAATTTGTTGTATGAAAGATCTAACGAAGTGATTTCACTGAAACATGGAGAAGGAGGAGGAGGTGGTAGTCTGACATAACTACAATTTACTACAGAAAGAAAATTTATTTTTTTTAAAGCTTGAGATAAATAGGTGGCATCTATCTCTAATAATCTTATGTTGGAAAGCTCCAAAGAGATGAGTTGACTGGTCCAATTTTGTTTAGGGAATGAAACAGTGAGACTTGGGCAATCTACTAAAGAGAGATCTGTAAGGTTTTGCAGCTGAAAAATATGTTCTGGAAATCTCCCTTTGAATTGGTTGGAACGAAGATCAAAATATGTAAGAGAAGTTGAGAGGTTCATGAAAGAATTGGGTAAGACGTCAAACATGTTGATATCAAATAAACTCAAGCCTGTGAGAGAAGTTAGGTTCGTCAGGATTCGTTTCAAGCTACTTGTCTCGGCTCTTAACTCGTAATATTGACCAGAACTGATATCAAGGCTGAGCAAGTTAGACAAGTAAGCAAGTTCTGGAGGAATATGGCCACTGAAATTGGAGTGTAGAAGGGAAAGATGAAGCAAGCTGGGAAACCTACCAAAGTTGGGTGAGATTGAAGATCCTTTGAAATCATTTCCCGAGAGATCGAGAAATTGGAGATGAGTGAGAGAGAAGAGGCTGCTGTTGGAGTCCAGGACACCTTGTAACCCGCTGGGGAAGAGACCAACCACGTGACCGGTCACGTCGTCGCACGCGACTCCACTCCAATTGCAACAATCTTTGCTCATATTCCATGATTCAATGCTGAAAATATCATCTGTGATCATAATATGAAAAGAGTTTTTGAAAGTGAGCAAAGAAGATCTTTCATGAGGATGACAAAGTATTGGGGAAGAGTTTGTTGAAAAAGGATTAAGGAAGAAGAGAAACAGATGAATCACACACAAAACCCAACCCATTATCTGATCTGAGTAGTGATGAGATGTTATTTTATCACATTCGAAGATACAGCTTATATCTAAGTTCAAACAATAAATATCATTTTTTTTTTCAAGTCTTTAGTCTATTTTCTGGGTTTGAAAATTCAACACAAGAAAGTCTATCATCTGACTAACATAGAGAGATTAAATTATTGATGTGACAGTCTTTAATATTGGCGAACGCGTGGTTGACTAAAAGTCTCTGTGAATACTTAATGATGTGGTCCAACATTTTTTCATAATTGCTGATAAAACTCTTATACAAATTTCCAATAAGTCTTGGTCTTTTTTTTTCGTGAATTTGAAAAGTAAACGCAAGCAAGCCTATATCCAGACTAACATATCAATTAAGCTATAGGTCCCACCCTGTTGAATTAAATTTTTACCATCCAAGGAAAGAAGAAAACAAAAAAAATTTGGACATTCAACTTAATTTCAAAAAACGATTATTGAAAACAGAATTTCGCAAGTTGTGTCAAAATTCCATTGTAATTTCAAAACTCAAATATGTAAATTGGGACTTCCAATTTTAAATGTTCTTTTTGGGAGAAATGAAACCATCTTCTAAAACTGAAATATGAACAGAAAATTAGAAAAACAGTCGACTTAAATATTTGATGTTGTTAAATAGCTATCTTTGGGTAAATCTTAAATATATAACTACTTTCAAACGTAAATTTTTGGTAAATAGCCAACGTTTATTATATAAAAGTGACTATTTCCTTAAGATTTCCGTCTGAAAGTAACTATTTACCTAAGATTTATCAATCATTGGCTATTTAGCCATGTCTGGGCCCAAATATGAAAGATACACAAACTTCAAGCAAATTAATGGCAAAATAACGACATTGCAAATTAAAAATAATGGCTAAACCTTCTTAAAATAAAAAATAAAATGAGATATCCTTGACTATTTCCATGCTACCCGGCCTAAAAACAATTAGTACTTCCATGGAATTTCATAAAATAAAATAAAAATTCTGTACCTCAGAATGAACATGGAGTACCTCCGCGTTACCCGGCATCACAATATCCTTGAGCGAGACGAAGCTTGGAGTGTAAGCAATGATTTGTAATGCCAGGCGTTTATCAAACATCAAACGCTTGAATCTCTAGCCGCCTCGACTTGGGTCATAGTAGACGAGCATATTCCTGGGATAGCCTTGGTGCAACAACAAAGCTCAAAAAGGCCGTGCACGATCCATTTTCCCGGGAATATAGGAACGATAAGCGTAGAGTCGGCCTCCTCCGAGGAAAGCCACGGCCGAGTGGGAAGCGAGATGTTCGTGATAGGCTCTTCGGGGGCGATGGAAGAGAGCGGTAGCGAATCCACTCCTAGCCCAAATCGAAAGAAACCAATCTGTACGTGTTGATGCTTTCATCTCCGTCGAAGAAAGCCTGACCGCTGAGGTACAACAGTTCGAGGATGAACTCGGGACCGTCCCGAGCTCGTGTACGACCGCTCTCAAATCCGGCAGAGAGTTCAACATGACAACCTTGTAAAGACCCGTGTTCGGATCGAGGCCGAACCCACAGACCGCGAGCTCGATCGCGGTGTTATCCGTGTGGGCTCGATCAAGAACACGGTTCTCGGAGTCAGAGTCGTCTCATCTTCGGCCGCGTTTCGGGCCAAGACTTGCAGAGCGTGATGGTCTTCACCGACGAGAATTCTCACAAGAATTTCGACGATGACCTCCTCCGAAAGTCCAGAGATTGCTCCATGACAGATTTGAACTTCTTTATTCCCTCTCATCGTTTCCATAGCGATTTCGGATCTGTATATCGATTACAATGGGTAATATCAGTATGAATTAAACTGAAAACTGAACCTAACACTACATGAAAATTGGACAAACCATTTATAAGTGAAAACCCGAGAGCTAGCACGTAAAAGAAGGGCCTAACTTTTTATAAAAAAAATAAAAACTAACTTCAGAAATGTAAGTTTACTAATATATAGAGACCAACAGTTCAATATTCAACTTTGTCCACCAAAAAAAACATGATATTTAGGATTTATAAATAATCAGCTTAGCTATTGAGACCTAACAGAGACTTAAAATAAAGGAACAATGTGTATTGTGTCATCAAAGACGTATAATAGTCAAATAAAGCCATTGCAGATTTGAAATTGCTGTATTCCCTTTTATCATTTCTGTAGCGCTTTCGATCACGACGGGTATATTTTATGAAATCATTTTCAAACTGAAAACTAAGCTTAACAGTACATGAAAATTGACAAACGCCATTGACTACATAGGGCAAAGTGAAAATCCGATGGATATATCAAATGAAATGAATTTAAACTGAAAACTAAACCTAACACCACATGAAAATCGGACAAACCGTTTACAATGCACGGCAAAGTGAAATTCGCGAAAGCTAAGAGCATTGAGACGAAAATAACGAGCTTACATGTTCATCAATGTCGAATTCCTTCCGTGGAGACAAAAGCTGGGTAGAGAGAAAGGTCTCGCAGCACAAAAGACCTGTGAGAGTATAGCAAATGGAATGAATTTTAAACTGAAAACTACAGGTTCTTTGATTTCCAAGCAAAAGCAAAATCCGATCGGTTTTATCAAATGAATTGAATTTAAACTGAAAATCTAAACCTAACAGTACATGAAAAGTGGAAAAAATAGATAATCCGAGAGCTAGAGAGCTTACAGGTTTATCAATGTTGAATTCCTTATGCGGAGAGAGAGAGAGAGCTCTCAGTTGAAATGAAACACCCAAATTGAAGACAATGCAACGGATATCATTGATTCATTGATACTCAGCTGAAGAAGTGGGCTTAGTCTAAAGGCCCAAATTGAAGAACTATTAGAGCTCATGATCAGATTTGGGCTAAAGCCCATTGAATGTTTGGTTGGATCATCAGATTGTTATAACCTCTATAGGAGAAATTCCACAAATATCTTATTTGAAGATGCTAATGCTTGAAACATTTTTTATTTAAATATGGTAAATTTTTAAATATTAGTATTTTCAAATCCTTTGATAAATACTTCATTTTTTTTAATGAATATATCAAATGTAACGGGTAAACAACAAAAAATACTATAATTTTTGTAATAAAAGATAAAAAAAAAAAAAAAAAAATAAAAAAATTACTGTAACTTGATGTTTTTTTTACCAAATTTTGAAAACAAATTTTTATTTTTTTCAAAATTAATAGTTTCGTCATAAAGCGCATTTCTCAAGTCTGGGACCGACAGGTTACAAACTTAATGGGTTGATAAATAACTCACAAATCTGTCACAAATTAATGCATTCAATTACGAATAACTCACTTGCTTTACGAGCTAGGATAAAATAAAAATAGAAATAAGATTCGTGCATTCAATTCAATTACCAATAAATAATGTCCAGCTTTGAGTATGACATCTTATCTCCCATTTTTGTCCTTTTTATATTTTTACTGAAAGATTCGAGTCAATTTTATCTTCTTGTGTTCTGCTGAAGCCAATTGACTCTCTGAGAGATTTAATTTTCAAATAACTGTCAGAGATAATTTTAATTTTCTTGTATCATAATTTATATGCTTGTCTTTTTGGGGGGAATGGGATCTAGTTACTTTGAAGTTGCAAAATCACTTGGCACAAAAAATAGTCGTGCTGTTCAAGGTCTACAACTAAATTATATATTTGTTTTGTTGATATCTATATGCACTTAATTATTAATGTTATTTTTCAGCAAGTACTCCAACCAACAAGTCTTTTTCTTTTATCAATAATATAGCAAATTGTACGTGGACGACATTAAAAGTATTTCAGCAATTTAAAACTATTGTACGTGGACAACAAAGCAATTTGAGGATTTTAATTTTATATTGTATCGATATACAAAACTTTGATATTCGTCCAAATTAGATGTAGTACTGCTAGAAAATCGATAATCCTTGCCGTAAAAAATAATCCTTTACGTTGAAGTTTGAAAGTTATATACAATGATGCAATATATAATACAAGATTGAAAATAATAAAAAAAAAATATTTCGTGTTTATAATTATAGTCTTAAGAGAATTAATTGGCTATTAGTTCATGTGTAAGCATGCTAGGCAACGCATAGTTAATGTTTCAGTCTTTGGCACAAACTATTGACAAAATTTCGCATGTAATATGGAATACAAAGGAGAAGTGACGATGCAAATCTCATGAAGCATTATTTATATGAGAAATTATGTCGTTTACCTAGATTTAATAACGTATCAATTAAAACTAGATTCTATAATGTTTCAGATATAAACATCGGTTTAGTTTAGTAATTCAGATCAAAATGCTGTTTATTTTCGATTCTTCTATTTTGTTCTTTTCATTTTGAAGTTCATTTTCATTTTCACTTTCTTTCATCTATCACACATTTTCTCTTTTTCATTTCTAAAAATTTCACACTCACATTTAAAATCTATTTATAAACTAAAAACTAAATTTTTCGTGTTTTTGCGTTTTCATATAGATTTCTTTATTTGTTATACGCGTGTTCAGTATTAGTTGAAGAACTTCATCCGATTTCATCACAAAAGAGAATGTTGGATATCGAATTTCATTGGTCAATTTTTTTTTTTTTTTTTTTGGTGATGAATTCCAATGATATTAAATTTGTTTTTCAAAAAAAAATTCTATCATACATAAAAAAAATATTCAACAACAAAAGAAACTTTTTTGTTCAAAATGGAGTTTAAATGATAGTAAGCTTTGAAAGTGAAAATAAAGATAGAAAATGAGTTACATGAAAAATATTTTAAAAAAATAAATAAATAAATATTGGAACTAACGGTATTTTAGTCTAAAATTAAAATTATGTATATCCTCATAAGAAATTAGTCTAGTTGTAAATTTTGTGCTATTCCATGTAGAAATCTCTCGGCAATATTATGATTAGTTACACTTTACCTACTCAACTATGACGCGTGTAACGATATATGTCCCTAAATTCGAAAAATAGCATTCGTGTCCTTGTAATTTTGCATTGATGATACTGTGCCCCTTCTGTCAACTTTTTATCACGGACATCCAATAATGGATCACGTTTTGATCATGTGATCCACTTAATTTATGATATTACATAAATACCTTTATAAGTTTAAAAGTAATTAACGAAAAAAAAAAACTCAGTAGTCATCTTATTCTTCATCACGACTTCTTCCTCTCATCGCAAAGCATCTGCAAATTCCCTCATCTGAGCTTCGAAAAATTCTTCGCGCATCTTCCCTCAAAACTCATCGCTGGAGCTTCAAAAATTTCGTCGAAATCCCCTAGACTCGTCGCAAATTCTTTCGCCAGAGATTTGAGTCGCTGCCTTGTTTGACAAAATCGAACCACAAACAGGAAAAATTTGGTTTACAAAAAAATAAACTTTTTGAAGCCCAATCTCAATCAAAGCGGATACAAATTCAAAAGAGAATAGATTGTTGGATCCCCAGTGGCATATGTTTTAGGTTGGCAAAATAAATTGTAACAATTGTTCAAGTCAAAGTTACAAGAAGTTGTTCAACCAAGTTCAAGACCCAGGTTACTTTCGTCAATTTTCTCCGGCACGAACTGAACTAAAAATATTGCGTTTTTAGTTCCGAAAATCATGGAGATACGATCGGATTTGATTTCCAGATCGTTTTGATTTGCGGAGATTTTGTTATTGACGCTAATAAAACTCGCCTATGGTTTCATTAGGTCAATTTACACTAACCTTAACCTTGAACCAGTCTCTATGCCAATAGATGTTCATCGACAACTTGTTCAAGGAACTTGTTGTTGTTATGCTTTATTTATACGGAGTTTGTGAGTGCGTGTTTTGTGTTGATACGCTGAGAAGATATTCGGGAGAGGATATTTCGAACTTCAGGAGAAAGAGTCGCGTGAAAAAAGAAGGGGTCTCTGATATGAGGAGAGCTCAGATTGACATCCATTGGAGAAGTCAAAGAAGCTAGGCGTTTGAGAAGGAGTCTGCAAACCTAAGTCTTGTACCTTTGATTATTGAGACAGTGGATCGCTTTTCATCACGGACGTACTAGTGCTTTATTACCGACCATAGCTACCAATTCCATATGTCCTTTATTATTTTATGTTTGATTTAGTGTTTACTTGTCAATTTAATTAATCCTGCTATAATCAATCAATGTTCAACAAGTAGTTCCACCAACATATTTGAGCAACCTTCTCAGGACAAGTTTAATAATTTTAGAAAAATACTTAATTACAAAGTGGACTAAAAACTCGTCGCAATAGATTCTTTTTATGTGGACTAAAAACTTGTTTCCCACTTCGAGCAAATAAATAAAATAAAAAAAAATGTTTCCCACTACCACTTGGTCTTCAGATTCACAAGCCCAATCTTTGTAAAATTTTCATTTCATTTTATTTATTTCTAACTAGTTGATATTGTACCACTTAAAGCATCTCCAATGCTAACACCAAATTTGGTGTAATTTTGACACCAAATTTAGTGTAATTTTTACACCAAATTTACTTTTTACTCCAATGGTACTACACCAAATATCACACTAAAGAGAATATTCTAAGAATATGCTGTTTGATTAAGTTTCTTAATAAAAAATGCTTTAGATTTAGTGTCTTAATTTTATTAGTTATATCTAATTAGATATATAAAAATGTAATTGTATTTTATCTATCAATTGTGTATAACATATAGTATAAATCTATAATAAATTATTTAAAATTAAAAAATTAATTAATAAATGTGAAAATGAAAATTAATAAATTTCATTAAATAGATAATACAGTATTTTTTAGGGAATAGATAATACATGATAAAAAAATATAAATGTGTAAATTACATACTGCTATAATTGAATTAATTCATATTCACATACTCATTCCATAAATGATCTATTAATGCATCACATAGTGCAAAATGAGCATCTCTAACTCTCATCTTCTTATGTCGAGAGAAGAACTCTTGAAATCTAGCGGTTTCATTCGTGGTCATTTACATACTTGGTTCAGGTGCCTCCATCGCATCTTGGATTGGTACTGAAATATCACGCTCATCTTCGAATATCATCGCAATCTAAGAGCACCAATAATGAGTCTCCGCATCCAGACTATACAAGTTTATCCTAACTTTCACTAAATTTAGATAATATTGTCGGGTTTTTTTTTTTCAGAATTATTAAATTCTTTATGACTTACAAAGAATTCCATGTCAAAGTCCAAGCGAAGCGCACTAAGAGGCTCGATCCGAGCCTACAAAGGCTAAAAAGTTCACTCGAGACGAGCCCACGAAGACAGGCGACGAAAAAAGAAAAAAGGTCAAAAACGACCATGGAGACCGCGCCTTGCATTTGGCGCGCCGCGCCTTGTATTTTCATGCGCGCGCGCCCGGCCTTTCGCGCGCCCCTTGCCTTCGCCCAATCCGACTTTTGGGGCTCTTTTCAGCTCCCCAACCACTATACATACCCCTCTCCTCAGAGGAAAAAAGGTACACAATTCTCTCTCAACACAATCACTCGATTTCACTCTGATCGAGCCTGATTATCTCAAATATTTTCAAAGAATAACGACACCCCCACCTCCCACACATAGCAATCAAACTAATGTTGAGCATCGGAGCATGCGTCAAAGACATCGCCTCTGCGCTCCTCTTAGCTTATTTTCTTCGTCTTCTCACTCTCGTGTCTCATCGATGAATGAAGAACGTTCTTGAGTTAGGAAAGGAAAGTCGTGACCTTCAAGTTTCTACAAACCGCCCAAAGTCTTCCACGTTGTCCAATTTTTGTCGACAACAGATACCGGTGATAATGTTTGTGCTAGTGGGTCTTCATAGCGGCCTATTGGTATTAAAATGGCCAAATTAAAGAAGAAGAATGATGGCAGATTCTCCATATTAGTAGATTCAATTACCCAGTCAAATGGGCGATTGTAAAAGATGATGGAAGTTGTCCATGAAGAAAGGCAGCGTGCTCTCAAAATTCAGAGGATTCGTTTCAAAACGAGGCAAGAAAGATTGAAGTCGAAGCCAAAAGAGTTTCCATGATTGAAGTTAAGGAAGAAGACAAAAATAATAAATAAAAGATCTAAACATCGTCCTAATGGTAATGAGGTTAATCCATTCCAACCATATATTAATTATCTTGGTGGTGGCGGATCCTCTGGATTACCGGATTGTTAAAATGTTTCTTGTTAATTTTATTGCTATTGTTTTTTATAAGTTTAATTATTTTTATGTCGTCGTTTTTTTTATCTTTGCTTTGTATTTTCTTGTAATGTTAAGAATTTTGTGGTAATAATTATCGGCTTAGTTAAATTTGATATCTTAAAATTATTGTTATTAATTATTTGTTTAATTTGATTTGATATTTATAATTTTTTTTAATTATTGGTTTAGTTTAAGTGGTATTGAAGAAATGAATTTGGATTATAAACAAAACTCCAAGCAATTAAAAACATATTGATTACGATTGGATTAATTAAAACATGTATTTTTAATTAAGGATTAAGAATTAATTAGATTAACATAATGTTTAAATATTTCGTGTAATCTTGACACTAAATAAACATTGTTACACTAAATTTAGTGCAACACTGTTCATTGGGTGTTAAAGCTGCATCAAATATAAAATTTTAGAGATTTGATATAGAATCGTCGGTTAGGATGTGTCCCGTCGTGTTCTTTTCAAGATGTCATTAATGATAAGTGTTTTAATTGTCCGGATTTGTAATCACGATATTCCTCCGCCACTAAATGAAGGTTCTTAATATATCCGTCGTGGTTCCGTCCACGTTTCATAAAAACAAAAAAAAAAACATTGGAGATTATCTTAGTCATAAGAACTATATAATTATTTATAGTTTCTTGTTTTTTATATTTAACAGAACAATAAAGACTCATGGGAGAGAATGATTTGTCAATTTTCTTGCCTTTTTTTTTTTTGCTGATTAAGTTGTCAATTTTCTTGCTGAGGAATTAAGAAAACGTGTATACGTACATATTGTATTCGTATTTCGTAGTTCACATGGGTCCCACTTTGCCCTCTTGCAAATGCGTTATCCTCAAAACACTACACTCTTCTAGTCATAAAAAAAAAGGTCTCACGGGTCTCTTATGCCTAGTTTTCTTTTCAGAATTTTCGTAAATATAATATATATATACATAGAAAATTAAATAAGAAAATAAATATATAGATATTTTGGTATCCTGCAACCATTTATATTCTACATATTTTAATATATAAAAGACATATATATGTATTGTGTACAACTTCCATAATTTATTCTACAATCAACTTATGTTTGAATAATCCGGTACAATTAGCTATTCCACTAAGTTTTTTTTTTTTTTTTTTTTTAAATTTAAGCTCAAATTTAATTTTATTAGAAAAAAAGTTCATTAGTCCGAAATAGATTAAATTAACAAATTAATTAATTTAATTTATTTTGGAGTGAGAGACTATTTTTTTAATAAAATAAAATTGGGCTATTTTTTTTAAGAAAAATGATGGACTACTATTTATTGGTCTAATTGTGTTTTAGTATTCTATATTACAATGAATAGATTTAACTAACTGCTTAATCATCAATTGATAAAAAAAATAAAAATAAAAATTCTAATTTGGCTTATTTAACTCCATGCAACATAACCCTGCTTCTTTGAATGCACAAGATACCATATCCTTAGTACATTCAAAGATTATATTTCATTGCAAAATAGATTCCACTCCAAGCCATATTATTTTTATTGAACCATGTAAGCAAACATATGATATATTTGATAATTACGTGTACTTTTTTTTTTGCTGCGCAAAGTTGAATATTCTCTGATATTTATTATTAGCACATTCTCCAAGGTGGTCCACTTGAACCCGCTTTCCGGGAAAATCTCCACCAAAACTTTCTGCGCACATATCTTTTTGTTTGTTTGTTTTTTTTTTTTTTTTTTCAATATCCGATTATTGAACCTTGCTCGTCACGCTATTATGTATAGCCCAAGAAAAAAAAAAAGAAAAAAAAAGCCCTTTCTTTTTTTCAAACTCGCCTTTACTTTATAACAAAAAATTATGTTAATTTGACCACAATCTGTCTTTATTTGACTTAAACACACTATATATAGTCAAAAACACACTCACACCTTCCTCAATTAAAGACTCTCCATTTTAGGCTTTCCCAAAACACAGGAACGAATTCACAAATCCCCTCAAAAAATAAATAATAATAATGGAAATCTCCGGTTTATCATCGCTCTTCTCTCACTCCTTCGATCCCGACTTCATATTTCGGCCGATTTTCCTTCGCGGGATATCTGGTTCGTCGCATTTATTTCTGTTATTATTACTGTTCATATCGTGGGCTTTTCACAAAGCTCCAACGAAAGAGAGGCTTTTAAATGGAAAAAGTCTGTTTATTTATCACAAACAAACTTTTTTAACCTCTCTTTGCCTCTCAGCTTTCAATCTAATCCTGTGTTTATTTAGCTACTTTTATTGGTACAAGAGTGATTATTGGTCAGAGGAAAAACTCGTAACCCTCTTTGACTTTGGTATCAGAACTCTCTCGTGGGGTTTTCTCGCTCTGTATTTACAAGTAAAGCTCTCTACTTTAGGGCAGTCAAAGAAATACCCTGTTTTGCTTAGGCTTTGGTGGTGTTTTTACTGTTCTGTTTCACTTTACTCCTTGGTCGTTGACATCGTTTTCACCAAGTCTACACGTCTCAACTTGGTCTCCGATGCCGCTTCGGTCTTGTCGGGTCTGTTCTTCGTCTTCGTCGGGTTTTCCGGCGAGGCTGTCTCCGAGGCCGGTGGTGGTCTCGAAGAGCCTCTTTTGGCGGGACCCGCGGAGCCGAGAGGCGATCAGACCGTGACTCCGTACTCGAAAGCCGGGATTCTCAGCCTCTTGACCTTCTCGTGGATCGGACCGCTCGTGGCCGTCGGATCGAAGAAGACCCTCGACCTCGAAGACGTCCCTCAGCTCGACCCCAGCGACACCGTGGCCGTGATATACCCGAAATTGAGGAGCAACATCGAGTCCGGATCGGAGATCACGACTTTCGAGCTGGTCCGTGGGGTTTTCTTGTCGGTGTGGAAGGAGTTCATATGGACCGCCGTGGCGGTCCTCTTGAACACGCTCGCCTCTTACGTGGGCCCGTACTTGATCGACTCGTTCGTGAAGTTCCTCTCGGGAGACCGCGAGGGTTTCGGGGCCCACGGTGGGTACGCTTTGGTCTCGGCGTTCTTCTCCGCGAAGCTCGTCGAGTGTTTCACTCAGAGGCAATGGTTCTTCAAGACCCAGCAGATCGGGATCAAGATTAGGGCCGCGCTCGTGGCGGTGATCTACGAGAAGGCCTTGACGCTCTCATCGCGGTCAAGGCGAGGAAGAACGAGCGGCGAGATCGTGAATTTGATGACAGTCGACGCCGAGAGGATCGGGGATTATCCTTGGTATATGCACGACCCGTGGATGGTTCTTCTTCAGATAGCTCTCGCGCTATTTATCCTCTACAAGAGCCTCGGGATCGCCGCGGTGTCGACACTTGTCGCGACCGTGCTCGTTATGGTCGCGAATCTCCCGCTCGGGAAGCTTCAAGAGCGGTTTCAGGAGAAGCTAATGGGGTCGAAGGACGCGAGGATGAAAGCGACCTCGGAGGTTTTGAGGAACATGAGGATCCTCAAGCTCCAAGGTTGGGAGATGAAGTTTCTCTCGAAGATCACGGCTCTGAGGGAAACCGAGTCGGGTTGGTTGAGGAAGTATCTCTACACGTCGGCTCTGACGTCGTTCGTCTTCTGGGGAGCTCCGACGTTCGTGTCTGTCGTCACGTTCGGGACGTGCGTGGCTTTGGGGATCCCGTTGGATTCGGGGAAGATTCTCGCGGCGCTCGCGACGTTTAGGATCCTCCAAGAGCCGATCTACAACGTCCCCGACTTGATCTCGATGATCGCCCAGACGAAAGTGTCGTTCGACCGGATATCGTCGTTTCTTCGCCTGGACGACCTAGACTCCGACGTCGTCGAGAAGATCCCCCGAGGTGGATCGGGTCTCTCCGTGGAGATCGTGGACGGGGTTTTCTCTTGGGACGGGTCGTCCTCGGAGAATCCGACCCTGAGGAACATAAGATTGAGGGTCGGGAACGGGATGAGAGTCGCGGTTTGTGGGACGGTCGGGTCGGGAAAATCGAGCCTTCTTTCTTCGATCTTGGGAGAGATTCCGAGGGTCTCCGGGGCGGTTAGGGTTTGCGGGACCAAGGCTTACGTGGCTCAGTCGCCGTGGATTCAGAGCGGGAAGATCGAAGATAACATCTTGTTCGGGAAGGCCATGGATAGAGAGAGGTACGATAGGGTTCTCGAGGCGTGCTCATTGAAGAAGGACCTCGAGATTCTGTCGTTCGGAGATCAGACGGTGATCGGGGAACGGGGAATCAATCTGAGCGGGGGACAGAAACAGAGGATCCAGATCGCTCGAGCACTGTACCAAGACGCGGATATCTATCTTTTCGATGATCCTTTCAGCGCTGTGGATGCTCACACGGGATCTCACCTCTTAAAGGTAACTTGCTTAACAAGCAAACACTTAATTCATTTAAAAAAAACAAGGAAATTGAAACTGATCTTCTTCATGTGCTGTGACTTGTGACAGGAATGCTTGATGGGGTTATTAGCTTCAAAAACTGTGATTTACGTTACTCATCAAGTCGAATTCCTTCCCAACGCCGATCTTATCTTGGTAAGCAAGTTTGATATCAATATGTAAAGTTTCTTCTTAAACATCATTTAAAGTTTTTGACAAATAATACACTATTTTATTTAACTATATTATCCTATAATTTTACTACTTGTATAATATTATTTATATTATAAGCTCCTAAATACTTATATATCAAAGTTTTAATTGCTCTCAAAATGGTATAATGTGACATTAGTAAACTTATCATAAAAGGGTTATCTATTGTTCAAAATATTAGGATATAATTTTACACAACTATGAGTGTATTATTTTGAAAAAAATGGAAACTGAGGATATGATTTACCCTTTTTCTTTTTCTTCTCTTTCTGTGGTGAAAACAGGTGATGAAAGACGGAAGAATCACCCAAGCCGGAAAGTACAACGAAATCCTCAACTCGGGTACCGATTTCATGGACCTCGTCGGGGCCCACAAGGAAGCTCTCTCCACTCTCAGCGCAGCGAACGACACAGCCTCGTCTCAGACCACCGAATCATCGTCAGAACCGAAACCGTCCTTACCATCATCGAAAGCAGAAGAAGGAACGGAGGACATAGCGGCGGACCCGAAAGGCCAGCTCGTCCAAGACGAGGAGAGAGAGAAAGGCCAAGTGGGCTTTTGGGTGTATTGGAAGTACATAACGACGGCCTACGGCGGGGCCCTCGTCCCGGTCATACTATTGGCTCAGGTCCTTTTTCAAGTCCTCCAAATCGGGAGCAACTATTGGATGGCTTGGGCGACCCCGGTCTCGGCGGACTCGGAGGCGCCGGTGAGGAGCGCTACTCTGATACTCGTCTACGTGGCGCTCTCCGTGGGAAGCTCTCTGTGCGTCCTCGTGAGAGCCACGCTGTTGGTCACCGCGGGCTACAAGACCGCCACGCTGCTCTTCAATAGGATGCACGAGTGCATTTTCCGAGCCCCGATGTCCTTCTTCGACGCCACTCCCAGCGGGAGAATCTTGAACAGGGTGAGAGTCCCTAAATTAATTTAATTAAGACTTCGAAAGGGTAATATCAGTAATTTAATTATTTCATTCCATTAGTGCTATCGCTAGGGATGGTGGTGTATTTCAAACAATTATGGTTACGAGAAGAGTTTTCGAGGATATGATAGTAGTAAGAGTTTATTAGGGGGGGTTAAATGGTAAATAGTAGAAGCTATATAAGCCTATAAGTAAGGGAGATTAAGCTACTTGAGCAAGGAAAATGTTATGTTAAGCCCTTAAGCAAGGAAAATGTTACGAAAACAGGGTGAGTCCCCGTAGGGTATATCGGTAATTTTTATTTCAACCTTAAGGGTAGTATTGTAATTTGAAATTAATAGTTAGTTGAGCAATTGCTTAGTATAAATATGAAGAGAGTGAAAGGAAAAGTTGGGCAAATATATTGAGTGAAAATTGGGATGTTTTCCTTTGGGGTGAGAGTCTTTAAATTAATTTAATTAGACTTCGAAAGGGTAATATCGGTAATTTAATTATTTCATTCCATTAGTACTATCGGTCGAACTTCCAGGGCCTCATGGGCTTAGTCGGGTGAAGCGTGGGTATCCACGGTTTTCAAATAATTAGGGTTACGAGAAGATTTTTTTATTTATTAGTATAATTTCTGTAGTTGTATTGGTAGGACCTGGAATTGTCTAGGATATAATAGTAATAAGAGTTAATTATGAGGGTCAAATAGTAGATAGTAGAAGCTATATTAGCCTATAAGCTAGGAAGATTAAGCCACTTGAGCAAGAAAATTGTTACGAAAATTATGAATAGAGAACCAAGTTAATTGATAGTATTTTTTTTTAAGGTTTCTTCGTTTCAACTCCGATCGATATTTTGGTTAATTGATTTTTTAAATTGTTTTGTTGTTGTAGGCCTCGACGGACCAGAGCGCGGTGGATCTGAACATCTTCTCGCAAGTGGCATCCTTTGCTTTCTCGATGATCCAGCTCTTCGGGATCATCGCTGTTATGTCTCAGGTTGCGTGGCAAGTCTTCATCGTTTTCATTCCCGTCATCGCGACTTGTATTTGGTATCAGGTACTCAATTTCGACATTGACCTCTATGAAAATTGTATTCATTCTTTGTCTTTGATGTAAAGACCTAGCTAGGCCATCGAGAATATCAGACCAAAACTATAGATTACTTAAAAACCTAACCTACCAGGCCAGAACATCAAACCATAATTTATAGATTACTTGAGACCTAAGCTACGTGGAATGTGAATATCAAACCAAAACCATTGATTTTACTTAAAATCTAAGCTACTCAGAAAATAATGCCCAAAACCATTAATTACTTGAAACCTAAGCTACCGAGAACATCAAACCATAATTTATAGATTACTTGAGAGCTAAGCTACAGAAAATAGTTGACCAAAACCATAGATTACTTGAGAGCTAAGCTACATAGAACAACAGACAAAATTGCATAACGCAATCAATTTATAGAATACTTGAGAGCTAAGCTACAGAAAATAGTTTACCAAAACCATTGATTACTTGAGACCTAAGCTAGATAGAAAATCATGCCGAAACCTTTGATTACGCGAGGCGAGACGTAAGCTACAGAAAATAGTTGACCAAAACCATTGATTACTTGAGAGCTAAGCTACATAGAACAACAGACACAAAATTGTGTAACGCAATCAATTCAAACTCTGCGCAGCAATACTACATCCCATCGGCCCGAGAGCTCTCGCGTCTGGTCGGAGTCTGCAAGGCTCCGGTGATACAGCACTTCGCGGAGACGATCTCCGGCGCGACGACGATCAGAAGCTTCGAGGAGGAATGGAGGTTCCGCGAGCTGAACATGAAGCTGAGCGACGGTTATTCGCGTCCAAAGTTCAGCATCGCCGCCGCGATGGAGTGGCTTTGCTTCCGACTCGACATGCTCTCGGCGGTCACCTTTGCTTTCTGCCTCGTATTCCTCGTCTCCGTTCCCGAGGGACTCATAAACCCGGCCATCGCTGGCCTGGCCGTCACGTACGGCCTCAACCTCAACATGTTGCAAGCCTGGGTCATATGGAATCTCTGCAACATGGAAAACAAGATCATCTCGGTCGAGAGAATGCTTCAATACACCACCATCCCGAGCGAGCCTCCTCTCGTGATCGAATCGAACCGCCCCGATCGTTCTTGGCCCGCCCACGGAGAGGTCGAAATTCGCGATCTTCAGGTAACTACTTCTAGGGTTTTGACCGCTTTCTTTGTGAAATTTATAAGCAAGTAAGCCACATCAAACTTATTGTTTGCTAAATAGCCAACTTTTAGTTAATTATAGTTAATTAGCCACTGATTCTATAAACAATTAATTGAAAATTTTGCCCAATTAACTCCCGCCCATTAATTGTCAATGGGAGGGAGTTATTTGGAGATTTTTTATTATAATTAATTGTAGTTAATAGAATCAGTGGCTAATTAACTATAATTAACCAAACGTTGGCTATATAATTATAGAACCCTTTCTATATAGTATATAGTGTGAGAGATTATACCAGAGTCTTTAATATATTCTTCATTTGATATTGATCTATTATATGTGTGTTTATATGAATTTAGGTGCGATACGCTGTGCATTTGCCGCTGGTGCTGCGGGGCATAACGTGCACTTTCCGTGGGGGAACGAAGACGGGAATCGTGGGGAGAACGGGGAGCGGGAAATCGACGCTCATACAGACACTTTTCCGGATCGTGGACCCTGATTCCGGGCAGATCGTTATCGATGGGATCGACATATCTTCGATCGGGCTTCACGATCTGAGGTCGAGGCTCAGCATAATCCCTCAGGACCCGACCATGTTCGAAGGGACCGTGAGGAGTAACTTGGACCCACTTGAAGAGTACACCGACGAACAAATATGGGAGGTCAGGATTTTAATTCGTCTTCATAGCGCATATATAAGAATAAACTGCTATAAAATCAATAGTTTGAGGAGTATATTGCTAAAAAAAAGAAGCCAAGGACCAGATCGCCGATCTCACGATAATTTAGTTTAAGGACTATCTTGTTTAATTATTTTAAATTATTTTGATGCATATTCTCTAACTCCATTATGTTTTTGTGTTTAGGCTCTGGATAAGTGTCAACTTGGAGACGAGGTTAGGAGAAAAGAAGGGAAGTTGGATTCATCAGGTTTGTAAATATATTAGGCTTAATATTTTTTTGTTATTATTGAATAAGAAGAATTAGTAAAATATCTTCGGGGTTTTTTTTTTTTTTTTTTTTTTTTTTTTTTTTTTGTCGCAGTTACGGAGAATGGAGACAATTGGAGTATGGGTCAGAGACAATTAGTGTGTCTCGGCCGAGTGTTACTCAAGAAAAGCAAAGTCCTCGTGCTCGACGAGGCCACGGCATCGGTGGACACAGCCACGGACAATCTAATCCAGCAAACTCTGCGACAACACTTCACCGATTGCACGGTCATCACTATCGCTCACCGTATAACCTCTGTTCTCGACAGCGACATGGTTTTGCTTCTGACTCACGGTAAGTAATATAATATTAACGCATCTCCATAAGTATTAAGATCGTGATTTTATTGCATTTGTTAAAATCGAGTTTTTTTTCAAATTAATTTAAACGCAGGGCTGATCGAGGAATACGACTCTCCAGCGAGATTGCTTGAGAATAAATCGTCGTCCTTTTCACAGCTTGTGGCGGAGTACACCGTGAGATCGACGTCCAATTTTTGACCGGAAACAAAACCGACTGAGAATAGTTAGTCTAACTCTTTGATTGAGGCTAGTTTTCTTGACGATGGCGAAAAAGATTATGATTAGTGAACCGCGGGGATTAGTATTTGGAAGAGCAAAAATTATGTTCTTGTTGTAATGCATTTTCTATTTGAAGAATAAATGAAGTATAGTGTGAAGCCATATAGGTTTAAGAAGTGTGTTAATTTTATATTGTACTTTTTTTTACCATTATTGTCCTTAATGTAATTTTTAATTTGGCTACTTCTTTTTGTGGAAAATCGTTACTTAATGGGTGATGAGTGCGTTTTATACGTACAAATCGCTCGTTCCCAAAGTTGAGTCGAAGCGAATCCTTGGGTGTTTTTGATATATTTTGTGTTTTTATTTGTTATTATAGATTTTCATGATCTAAAAGTGTTTTGAGGGCAATAGAGCAACTTTGGGATGATTTGAAGATTTTTCGGACGAGTTAGAGCTAATCAAGAAACATGACGTCTTCTTCTGCATGATTTGAGATTCTGAAGTGGTAAATTCTTTCTATCATTGGATAGAGCTATCTCTTAGCTTTTCAACGCATATTTATTTGCGAAAATCGGACATCGGAGCAAGAAGATACGTCCGATACAAAAACAGTGCGCGCGTCCAGAAGCATCATCGCGCCGCAAGAAAAAATTGCGCGCCGCGAGGATCTCCAGACTACCAGTGTGCGCCGCGAGCATTTAACGCCCGCGCCGCGCGTTCCTTCGGGTTTTGACGGACTTTCTTTCCGTTTTGTTTTTTTTTGTTTTTTTTTTAGGCCATTTGAACCATTCCCAAAGGCCCAATATGCTATAAGAATCACACATTGACCTATATATTCGACTTTAAGCTCTCAAAAACACATCTTCCCTTTTGTTTAAGTTTCTCTTTTATTGTTTGGTTGTTCTTGAGAGCTTTTGAAAGAGGAAAAATGCGTTCTTCAACGGAATTGACAACCCGACGAATTTTCCTTCTCCGAATTCATTCATTCTTCTTTTTTCTCTTCTTTTATTTATTTTATTGCTCTAAATTATTGTTGAACATCAATTTTATTTAATATGAATTCTATTTTGGTTTCAATCTTTATTTTATTGCTTTTAATTATTCTGTTATGTTTAGCGTTGATTATGAACACCATTAGAGGCTAAGTTTCTTATGGGGTTGCGATGTAGCCGAGATTGATAATGGCTGGGGGGTTCGTTAGGGTTAGATAATTATTGTTTGCTTCATTATTATGGATTGCTTGATATGAATTGTTCCTTATGCTTTCTAATGCTTGATCACCATTAGAGTTGTTATCTAGGATTGTTTAGCTACTCGAGAGAGAGTAAATAATCGTGCTTTTGTTCATGTCTTCTTAGTTGATCCTAGGTCAGTAGAAAATCTAGGGAATTTATGTAATCGTTTGAACTCTTGTTTCATTGCGTGTGATTGTTTTAATAAGATTAGAAGCCGATAGGATAATAATTCGTTAATTGCATAAGTTTGCTAGATCACTCGAGAGAGGCTAGTGAATTTTTTTTATTGAGTGAGATTAGCATCCATAAGAGTAAATTTTATTGTTCAAACCCGAAACCCCCCGATCCTAGTTAGTGCCGGTGAAGTCGTGACCCATACCTTCTCTTCTTGCAAAACTCGTATTTAAATATTTGCTTTAGTTTTATTATTACTCTTGCTACAAACATCTTCTTAATATTATTTGGAGTTAATTAGCATCAAGTTTTAGGAAATCGCTGTTTCACTAGTCTCTGTGGGTACGATACTCGAATTTACATTATATATTACTTGAGCGACACACGTACGCTTGCGTGCGCGAGTTATTTCGCAACAAGTTTTTTGGCGCCGTTGCCGGGGAGTAGTCTACAATAGCGATTGAATTTCCTTGCTCTTGCTATTTAATTTCTCAAATTTTTTCTAATCTTTTGTGTCACTTTCTTGCTTTTGAAGGTGTATGCAAAAAGACGGGTCATCAGCTCTTGTTCCAATCAACTCCGAGATAGAAAAATTTTTGCAGGAAAAATCGAAAAGAATCAAAGGAACGAGCAATGGAAGAAAACAGGAACAACGCCGAGGAGCCCAAGACCCTATTCCAATACAGGCTACCTCTGACCGATGCCACACAATCGGCCATTGTTCTTCCGGTTCTTGCGGGTAATCAGAATTTTGAAATCAAGACCGGCGTGATCCATATGGTGCAACAATCCCAATTTTTGGGATCACCGACGGAAGACCCGCAAGACCAACTCACCAACTTCGTTGAGATCAGTAACACATTCAAGCTCCACAACATCTCTGACGAAGCAATCCACCTCCGCCTTTTCCCGTTCTCTCTGTGGGATCGATCCAAAACTTGGCTCAACTCGCTCCTTCCTGGTTCCATCACTTCGTGGGCGGACTTGCGCATGAAGTTCATCTCGAAGTTCTTCCCATTCGAGAAGATGCATAAGAGGCGTAACGAAATCCATTCGTTCTCCCAGTTCGATGGTGAGTCATTATTTGAAGCTTGGGGACGTCGCTTCAAGGAGATGCAGCGGAAGTGTCCTAACCATGGTATCCAAGGGTGGATGATGGTGCAAATCTTCTACGACGGCCTCTCTCCTTCATCGCGCACCCTCGTCAACACCGCCGCAGGAAGATCCTTCTTCCAAAAGACCGGGGAAGAAGCTCATGCCATCCTCGAGGAGCTCGTGTACAACAACGACCAATGCCCTTCCGAGCGAAGGATTCAGAAGCGCGAACCAGTCACACCCGAGATGGAACTGATAAAATCTCTCACGGCACAGGTGGTTGACCTCACCAAAACGCTCCACGAGCAGAAAGATACAGTTCAGGCTGTCCAAGTCCCCACTCCCGAGCCATGCTTCTGGTGTGCCGGCCCTCATTCTAGCAATGAGTGCACGCAAGGGGTCAATGGCCAACAAGCAAATTTCGTCAACAATCGGTCGCCCAACCGGAATTATAACAACTACAATCAAGGCCCGAGGATCAACTATCAGAATGGGGGATAGCGTGGTCCCCATAATAACATGCCGATGCAGCCCGCACCGCAGGCTCAGCCTCGACCGCCTCTGAATCAGCCCCGACCACCGCCATATCAAGCCCCACCATTCCGAGCTTACAAGAACGAGACCAATCTGGAGGAGCTCATAGCTAATTTGGCCACGTCGACGACCGCCTTTGTTAATTCCATCACCGATTTCATGAAAGATACGAAGACGGCACTCTCGAATCAATCGGCTCAGATCCGAAATCTCGAGACGCAAGTGGGGAAACTCGCCACCGCCATCCACACACGACCCCAAGGCACACTTCCAAGCACCTCCGAAGCAAATCCAAGGGAGCATTGCAATGCCATTTCACATCAACACGCTGCAGTCATCGAGAGCCCGAAGAGAGAAGAAGAAGAGGCTTCCCCGGTCACCAAAGCTCCTAAGCCGCCCTCATCGGTCCATATCTAGGAGATGCCACTTCCGTTCTCACAAATTAGGATCACGGTGACGCTTTCCGCCGAGTGTAGCGCACTTCTAAAACACGAGTTCCCGCCAAAGTTAGAAGACCCGGGTAAGTTCACATTGCTGTGCACTATTGGAAACCTCTTTATCGAGAACGCTTTGTGTGATCTAGGTTCGGGCATCAACCTCATGCCGTCGTCCGTCTTCAACAAACTCGGGGTGGGTGAACTAAAGCCCACGCGCACCACTCTCCAACTGGCAGATCGGACCGTAAGGCACCCGTGCGTCTTCGTGGAAGACCTCCTCGTTAAAGTTGGAAAATTTACTTTTCCGGCCGATTTCTACGTCATCGACATGGACGAGGATCGCGATATCCCTATTCTCTTTGGAAGGGCTTTTTAGCTACTTGTGGTGTTCGCATAGACGTGCAAAAAGGCGAGCTGATGACGCTCGTGAATAACGAGGAAGAGACGTTCGGGATCTATAAAACCCGAAAGCGCAAGAATGAAAAAGCAGAGGTCTACGTCCTCGAAACTGACGAAGTGATCACTACTCCCACTAGTACAAAATATAGCATCAGGTGCGACTTTTTTCGCACCTGAAAGTGCAAAAGTCACACCTGAAAGTACTTTCAGGTGCGACTTTAGATGCGACAAAGTCGCACCCGAAAGTCCGCACCTGATAATCCTCTTGACTATCAGGTGCGACTAGTCGCACCGGTAAGTCTTATATTATCAGGTGCGACTAGTCGTACCTGAAAGTCTTGACTATCAGGTGCGACTAGTCGCACCTGATGCTCTTTATCTTTAAAAAAAAAATTAATATGCTGATTATATATTACTAATTACATTATTACATTATTACAATTATTAATCTTAATTTTAATTTCATTAACTAATTACAATTCCTAATTGATAAATTACAATGTATCAAAACTAATTAAAACAAAAACAAATTTAAACTAATCACATTATTACAATTACTAATCTTAATTTTAATTTCATTAACTAATTACAATTCCTAATTGATAAATTACAATATATCAAAACTAATTAAAACAAAAACAAATTTAAACTAATCACATTATTACATTATTACAATTATTAATCTTAATTTTAATTTCATTAACTAATTACAATTCCTAATTGATAAATTACAATATATCAAAACTAATTAAAACAAAAACAAATTTAAACTAATCACATTATTACAATTACTAATCAATTAACTAATTACATTATTACATTATTACAATTATTAATCTTAATTTTAATTTCATTAACTAATTACAATTCCTAATTGATAAATTACAATATATCAAAACTAATTAAAACACAAACAAATTTAAACTAAACACTAACCTAAACATATTAGTATATCACAAACTAACCTGCAGAGACTCGGGACGAGGCGAGCGCACGGCGGAGAGTGAGCAGGGGCTGAGCGCACGGCGAGAAAAATCAAAATCGATTGATTCCCGACAGCCTGACCCACTAGCGCTTAAGCCATCATAACTCGAGCTACAAAACTTGAAATCGATTGATTCTAGCGGAAAATGAAAGTAGACTCATGTAGCTTTCTAACGAGATATTACAAGCATATATACGACAAGAATAGCTATCTCAAAAACAGCCCGTAAGTCGCTGTTACAATTCTGGAAATCCCGTTTTACTGCTGCGAAACACAAACTTTGGAAATTCATAACTCATTCAATACTCAATGGATTTACATGTTCTTGGTCATTTTAGAAAACTCATACAGTCTACTATCCATGAAAAATATCCAAAAATAAGAACTCAAGTCATACAGGTCTGTCCACGTCGATTTACAAAGGCTGTTCAAACAGTTTTTCTTTTTCAAAAATTCGGCCAAATTCAAACCACAACCAAGAAATTCCGAGTTCAATCCTCAATTTCAAATCATCAACATCAATAATTGATCCCAATCAACACACAAAACCAACCAATTTTACTGATTTCAACCCGGAACCAAAAACCCCCAAATATGGAACCAAGAACCCTAGCTTCGAATTTCAATCCAAGGAGAGGAATTCTTACCTCAATCCACGAATTCAAGCTTCTTTGGAGGGTTCTCACTTCTTTCCCGGTGGTTTCTCTTGCTCCGGCGTCACCGTGGCTCGCGGCGGCGTTGTTCTTCCTCAGCTGGAGCGCGCGGCGATGGAGACTCGGGCGGGACAGCGCACGACAAGAAGAAAGGAAGAAGAAGAGAGGCTAGGTCGAGTGGTGATGATGAGGCTCCGGCGTCCTCGCGACTCCCGGCGACGTCTCTTTTCCTCGGCCTGAAGCGCGCGGTGGAGGATGGGTCACGGCGGCCACGGCGAGCTCGCGGCGGTGGCGCTCTGCTCGGCTGGGACGCGCGCGCGGTGGAGCTGCTCGGTGGTCGCTCTTGCTCCGGCGTTCTTTCTCGGCTCCCTCTCTCTCTTTCCCTTTCTCTCTTCTTCTCTTTCTTTTTCCCGAGCAGTTTCTTTTCTTTTAAATTCTTTTCCATTTTAAAACTGAATGAAAAAATGAAGGGGGGGGTGGGAATTGGCCCGCTTAAAATTTTAAACAATCAGGTGCGACAAAGTCGCACCTGAAAGTTTTTTTAACAATCAGGTGAGTGTCGCACCTGATACTCAAAAGAAAAAAAAAATTTAGCGAAATTTTTTGGACTTCTGGTTGACAATATGATGCGACTAGTCGCACCAGAAAGTCATTTAGATGCGACTTTTAGGTGCGACTAGTCGCACCTGATAGTCATGCGCATCAGAAAACTATATTTGTAGTAGTGTCCACCACCCACACCTCTGCCATGTGCTCCTCCAGAAAAATCAACAAAAAGTGCGAGCAAGGGTGCAAAGCCGAAGTCTCCATTCAAGCCATGACGAGGACATTGGCCGAAACCGTTCAAAGAGGTATCGAGGAAGAAAGAGCGCCTAAAAGAAAATCCACCGCTACCTGAGTGTGGCGGCGACGAGTAGGGGAGTTCTACCACCCCCGCGCGGTAAGTTCTCTGTCTCCCGTGTTTTTTATGGATCTACATTGAGGACAACGTAGAGATTAAGTTTAGGGGGATGAACTACTTTGTGGGGGATTTCTGTTAGATTATGTTGTTTTTATTTAATTTTTATTTTCTTAATTTTGTTTGGTGATTGCTTATTAGTGATAATATTAAAGTGTTTACTCTCGTCATTTGCCAATGATACCATGTTTTTTTTTCAAAGAAATCCGAGTTTTAGTCAATTTTAATTATTTCTTGTGCTTCATTGTGATTGACTAGTGGTTTGAGTAGCGCAATTTCGGTTGATTTTTCCAATTTATGCATAAACATCCGTCTCGGGTTTTGAGTAGTCTCTTAGAGGTTCGATCACATCTATAAATGTCTTTTAGCTCACGAACACTAAGAACCGCTCTAGCCCTCTTCGAGGCGAAATGACCTGACACGAACCTAGGAAAAATGACATAGGCCTTCATTACCGATCAGAGCCAAAAAAGCCAACCCGTAATACTTCCTTGAGCACCCTTTCAGAAAAAGCCGAAAAATTAATCCTTTCTCGATACTTAAGTCAAAAAAGCCGAGCCAATAATATTTCAAATCCCACAAAGAACCCTGTTAACTTAGCGACTCTTGAGTGAATTCTTTCGATTTTGTGACATATTTTTCGACTAGTTATTTCCACGTGTTTTATAGTTCATTAGACACCACGCCGGTGATTTTTATTTTTTATTTTTATTGTTTTGTATCAAAGAAAAAAAAATAAAAAAGAGAAACATAAAAAAAAGGAGAAAAAGAAAAAAGTACAAAAAAGTTTAATTTATGCGTTTTATTGTTTATTTGTTATTAGTTTTTGGAGTGGTATTCTGTGACATTAGTTTTAGAGACTAGACGTTACATAGTCGAAGTTTGGGGGGGAAACATTGGGAAGTAAAGACTTAAGAAAAGAAAACGTTTTCGAAAGGTGAAATTTTGTGTCATGAACATCGAAATTGGTGAGTAATTAATATCATGTGAAAGTTGGTGAGGTTGGTGAGATTGAATCGCTAGGTTGACGTTTGAGCCACATTTTGATCATATCCTACCGTTGACCCTAGCCTAACATTACAAGCCGACAAAGCCCTATTGATTTCCTCGGTAAGTGTCTTGCATTAGTGGAGAGTGAGCGGCGTAAAGCATTATGGTGTTCGACTCACATTCATCTCTTTATTATTTGAGCATTTGACATTAGAAGGCATGAACAAACATATTGAGTTGACCTCTCTCTCTTTCGGGACATATTTCACACACGGGAGATTTTGATCGGGAGCGTGTTGCAAAAGGCCATTTAGTCAATCTAATTAATTTTTTTGGGTTTCATATGATGATTGACTTGGATTCGAAAATTTCTGTAGGTTGATGCATTTAACTAACACTTGACATTGTTGCTAAACTTTGTGATCACCATTTGTTTTTAGTGTAACTTCTTTGGTGTGTTTCTTTTATTGTCTAGTTTTTTATGTTGCTTGAGGACAAGCAACGGTTCAAGTTTGGGGGTATTTGATGAGTGCGTTTTATACGTACAAATCGCTCGTTTTCGGAGTTGAATCGAAACGAATCCTAAGGTATTTTTGATATATTTTGTGTTTTTATTTGTTATTATAGATTTTCATGATCTAAAAGTGTTTTGAGGGCAATAGAGCAACTTTGAGATGATTTGAAGATTTTTCGGACGAGTTAGAGCTAATTAAGAAACATGGCGTCTTCTTCTGCATGATTTGAGATTCTGAAGTGGTAAATTCTTTCTATCATTGGATAGAGCTATCTCTTAGCTTACCAACGCATATTTATTTGCGAAAATCGGACATCGGAGCAAGAAGATACGTCCGATACAAAAACAGTGCGCGCGTCCAGAAGCATCATCGCGCTGCAAGAAAAAATTGCGCGCCGCGAGGATCTCCAGGGATCTCGACGAAGCAAAGGGGAGGATCCTGGGAAGGCGTCCACTGCCTTTAATGAGAGAAGTCTTCTCCGAAATCAGGCAGGAGACAAACCGAAGGAAGATCATGATACACACCGAGGAACCTGTCTCAGCGAGAACATAATTACTTCACCTTCACTACCCTTGACCAAAGTGCTACATGTCCCTAACCTTTCATGCAACATTTTCTCTATTAGCAAAATAACCAAAGATCTAAAATGTCGTGCTATCTTTGAATCTTCTCACTGTGTATTTCAAGATCTGGAGTCAAGTGATGGACTCTATATCTTAGATGAGGGAACAGACTCACATAAAGGTCAAGAGAAGACTTGCCTACAAATTCTCTCATGTCCAAGTAATAAAGATATTCATCTAATGCATTTCCGTCTAGGACATCCTAGTTTTTACTAATTGAAAATGTTGTTTTCGGATTTATTCATGAATTCAAATATTTCCTCTTTTCACTGTGATATTTGTGCTTTAGCAAAACATCGTAAAAACTCCTACCCACCTAGAGCTTATAACATTTTTCTCTTATCCATAGTGATATATGGGGTGCTTCTAGAGTACCGACATGTTCAGGAAAAATATGGTTTTTAACTCTAATTGATTATCACACACAGGTAACATGGGTTTTTTTGCTGAAAGAAAAATCTGAGGTAGAAACTGTTTTAAAAATTTCTATAATATGATTCAAACACAGTTTAATACTCAGATACAAATGATTAGGAGTGATAATGGACGTGAATATTTTGCACACACCTTACACAAATTTTTTGAAGAAAAAAAGGATTATTCATCAAAGCTCATGTGTAGATACACAACCTCAAAATGGCATAGCATAAAGGAAAAATAGACACATTCTTGAAGTCACTTGTGCTTTAATGTTTTCAAGCAAAATTCCACATTATCTATGGGGGGACAGTGTCTTACTCGTGCTTTATTCGAAATCCTGACAGGAATGCAAGTAAACTTGATCCTAAAGGAAAGAAAATGTGTTTTGTGGGAATCGCTCCGACTCAAAGAGGGTATAAATGTTTTCATCCATCCACACAAAAAACAACAATTACAATGGATATCACTTTTTTTTTAGCATAAACCTTTTTTTTTACCACTCATCTTCAGGGGGAGACTAATTTTGAAGATTTTGTCTTTAAATTTACAGATTCCTCTCTTGATTTTATGCAGGGTCATGACTTAGAAAATGAGGAAATAATTGTTGTCAATGAAACAGGAAATATAAATAAGGAAATAACCGGTGTTCAAATTGAAAGTGATATTGAGTCCACGATTTTAAGTAAAGAAAATCAACCAAGTATCACAGAGTCAGTAAGTAAATCAGGAAATATTACTAAGGACATATACAATGATCGGGCAAGTAATCTATTTGAAAAGGTATATGTGAGATCGGTCCCTACTCGAGATATAGAAGCTATTACCTCTCTAGCAAGCTAAGAATCCGAACCGGAACCAGAATCTAAAAACAGTAAGTCTATCTCAGATTCCGATTTACCAATTGCTCTTAGAAAAGAAAAACGCACATGTACTAAATATCATTTATATCCTACCTCGTCCTATGTGTCATACTCAAAACTCTCTTCTGCTTTTTCCACATTTACCACAAATATATCTGAGATCCATATTCCTAGTAGTATTCAGGAGGCATTGGCTGTTTTTTAGGAGATAAGTGCTTTGAAGAAGAATCAGACGTGGTTGGTGGAAGAGCTTCCAAAGGGGAAGCCCATAGTTGGCTGTAAATGGGTCTTCACACCGAAGATGAAAGCTGATGGCACCCTTGAACGACTTAAAGCGCGACTTGTAGCAAAGAGGTTCACTCAAACATATGGGATAGACTATACAGAAACATTCTCTCTGGTTGCTAAGCTAAACACTGTGAGAATTCTGTTGTCTATTGCAGCAAACCTTGACTGGCCGCTGAGACAATTTGACGTAAAGAATGCATTCCTTAATGGAAAGCTTGAGGAAGAAGTCTACATGAGTCCACCACCAGGATTTGAAAGTGAGTTTGAATCCAAGGTCTGCAAGCTAGAGAATGCGTTATATGGGCTGAAACAATCACCTCGCGCCTGGTTCGATCACTTCACCCAGTTCGTGAAAGGGCAGGGTTACATTCAAGCTCAATTGGATCATACAATTTTAAAAAAGTCCTCAAGACATACGTGTAAAACTCCTATTTCCCGGACTAAAAACTAACGAGTCCTCAAGTGTTTTTGATAGTTTTTGTGTGTTTATGAGTGATTTTCAGGTTTAAGAGGTCAATTGGGTCTTGAGGAGGTTATTAGCGCATCATGTGACGATTCCGAACAATTTCAAGGAGATTCATACACATTTGGACAACTTGGAGCGAAACAAGGAACGACGTCCTCTTCGGCAGGATTTTGGGATTTTTAAATGATGATTTCGGATGATCCACTTCCAGAATTGGATAGAGCTCCCTCTTAGCTTTCCAACGCATGTTTATTTGCAGAAATCGGACGTCGGAGCTAGGAGTTACGACCGTTTAAAAAAACGGTGTGTAGCGAACCGGAAGCGCGCGGCGTGCGGAAAAAAGCGCGCGCCGCGCGGAAAAAATTTCGCCCTTTTTGCCTCCAGAGTCGTACGCGCGAACCGCGCGAAGCTGAAAAAATGGTCTGCGCGCCGCGCAGACAAAAGTGCGCGCCGCGCGGTCCCGAAATCAGCTTTTTCCAATGTTGCGTTTCTGAGCGGATTTTGGCCATTGGATCAAAATGAAAGGTCCATATGGCTCCGAAAATGACCCCATTCAACCTTAAAAACACAAATACAATCATACTAAGGCATGCAAGGCTTTGGAGATCTCATCTCATCTCATGTGAGAGAGAGCTTTTCTTTGCTTTTCATTTTTTCTTAGAGTTTCTCTTGGTTTTGCTTTGGAGAAGAAGGAGGTCGGAGTGCCATCTCACCGGAATTCGTCCAGCCACCACCACCATAGTTTTATCCTCTTCCTCTATCTCTTGAACTCCATTTATTCATGAAGATTATGTTGGTTTCATTGTTCTTGATTTATGTTTGCTTTGTTCTTCGTATCACCATGAACTAAGCCTCCATAGGGCTATGGTGTAGCGAGTTCTTGATGGTTATGGATTCCTAATGCTAGATTGATTTTATTTTTGTTGTTCTTGTCATGTTGCTTAGTTCAAATCCATGCTTAATGCCTTGTATGAGATTAGCTACCTTATGCATGTTTTATGTTCAATTCTAATGCTTGAGAAAGATTAGGTTGTGGTGCTTTTGTTTTGGATTACTAAAATACATTCCTAGGCTAGAGATAGCTAGGCTGTTTTAAACTCATGTGTGTACTCTTGTTGTGAATGCTTGCCGTGCTTTTTAGGAGTTGAGATCGAGAGATAAAACTCCGGCATTGGGTTTAGGTTGCTAGAAGCTCGAGAGAGATTTAGTGATACGATTAGCGTGAGTACGAGTAGTAATATAAGGACAACAATAATCGTGCGTAATTTCCGTGAATCCGAACCGTAGATTGAACTCGTGAAACCATAGTCTTCCGTCTTCATAATCGTAAAACCGTTCTTTAGTTTTGTTGTTTATTTTGTTTACTTGTTGGATAATTTTGTGACAAACATTCTATCATTATTTTTGGGTTCTCATTCAAACTTGTGAATCTTGAATCTTCGATTTAGCTAGTCCTCGTGGGATCGACTCGTTCTTACGATTTATTACTATTGTGACCACGTGCACTTGCGTGTGCGAGAAAATTCGCAACAGAGAATGCATTATATGGGCTGAAACAATCACCTCGCGCCTGGTTCGATCACTTCACCCAGTTCGTGAAAGGGCAGGGTTACATTCAAGCTCAATCGGATCATACAATTTTCACAAAGTCTTCAAGAGATATGAAGATTTCAGTGTTAATCGTTTATGTCGATGACATCATCCTTACATGAGACGACTACAGAGGACTAGAACAGTTGAAAAAGAAGCTTGCCAAGGAGTTTGAAATAAAAGATCTAGGCAAAATTAGATACTTTCTTGGCATGGAAGTTGCTAGATCAAGAAAGGGAATTGTCGTCTCTCAAAGAAAATACATACTAGATCTTTTGAAGGATACTGGAATGATTGGATGTAGACCTGCCTAAACTCCAATAGACCCAAACCAAAAGCTCGTGAATATTGTAGACGGCATTCCAGTTAATGTTCAGCAGTATCAAAGGCTAGGAAGACTGATTTACTTAGCGCACACAAGGCCCGACATAGCGTTTGCTGTGAGCCTAGTGGGTCAATTCATGCATAGTACATGTGAGGAGCACCTAGATGCTACACACATGATCCTCCGATATCTGAAGAGTTGTCCAGGAAAGGGACTGTTATTCAAGAAGGGCAAAAACAGAGTTGTGGAAGCATTTACGGACGCAGATTGGGAAGGCCCAGGTGATCAGAAGTCTACATCAGGTTATTGTACCTTTGTATGGGGAAACTTAGTCACGTGGAGAAGCAAAAAACAAAGCGTTGTGTCAAGAAGTAGTCCTGAGGCACAGTTTATGTCCATGGCTAACGGTATATGTGAATTGCCACTGCCTACGATCTTTCGTTCGGGAGTTTCCAATCGAAATGGTAAAGCAACATCGCGAGAGGAAGCTCAACATTGGCTGAACCGAACAATAATCCCGGGCAGATTCTCCTTCCAGCCCCGAACGGAATGTACTCAAAGTTCGACCCTTTGTAGTCAATGGCGGTGCTATGATCGAGGAATCTCTCGGGTACGAAACTCTCCGGGTCGGTCCAATATCTCGGGTCTCTCCCTATCGCCCACGCATTGACACCCTGGTTCTCTCCGGTATTTCGTAGCCTTTGATCTCACACCTCTCTTGGCATTCTCTAGGAAGTAGTAGAGGAGCCGAAGGGTGTAAGTACTTCATGTCTCCGTCGGCTGATTCGTCGACCGACCCTTTTCTTCTAAAGACTTCTCGGATCTCGTGCTGCGCTTTCTTCATCACTCAAGGATTCTTTACCATCTCGACCATTGCCCAGTCTGTCGTGGTCGATGATGTCTCACTCCTGGCCGAAGACCGTTAAGCTCGACACCGAATGGGAGACGCTGATACAACGATATACGAGCGATGAATTTAAGGTAATATCGAATCATTTACGTTACTCGAATGTTTATTAAACGATTTGTTATTTACGTGTACGTTTACTTATATTACAACAGGCTATACAAGCGAAGAATAAGGCGAATCGCGCGAAGAAGAAGACGAAGACTCGACAGGGGACGATTGGGTTTTCGACCCACCGCATGAAAAACGTAAGTTTTATGTTTATATGATACATCAAATCATTAAAATTATCTAACACTTGAAGTTTTGTTTACATGCAGAAGAGCGTCGAGACAGGCGCATTCGAGAGCTTGTTTGCGAACTACAAGCGCCAACATCAGTCCGACAAGTCTGAATGGCTGACTCCTGAAGCCTCCGCACGTTATGTAAGTTTACATTTATTTTTCTTATTTTTCGATTAATATATACTAACTAGTTAATTATATCAGGATCGACTGGTCGCTAGGTTCAACACGTTGCGAGCGGAGGCTGAGCACCAAGGAGCGGACGTTGATATTTCCGTTCTAGAGCAGCAGGCGATCCGCGATATTATGGGTTCGCGGACTGATCACTTGACCGGCGTCGGACGTTTGGTGCCACAGGGAGCACGGATGGCGGCTGAAGTCGCCGAAGTCTACGGTTCGGAGGCTGGGACGTCGCAACCAGGATATGTCTCGCAGGAGGTGTTGGCATCGACCCTCGCCGCGTTCGCCGAGACAATACAGAGTCAGGTGCCCGGCCTCAACCTTAGCTCGTTCATGTCCCAATTTCCGCAGAGTTCGCAGCAGGCTCCGTCATCCCACAGCCAGCAGACTCCGACGGCCGACGTCCACACTCCGACGCCCGACGTCCGCACTCCGACAGGCGGCCAGCAAAGGACTCCCGACGCCAGCCAGCAGACGACGCCAGCCAGCAGACGACGCCCGGCGGACCAAGTCAGTCTACTCCGACGCCGCAGCCTGCAGAACTTCAGCGCCAGCAGAAGAGCGTTTCTCGTCGAGGAGGGGGAAAACGAGTGGCGGGACGACAAAGCAAACGTCGCGACTAGTGGTTTATTAGTTGTTTTGTGTATTTATTATTTACATATTTCTCGATAACCGAAAACGTACGTAACCGGATTTTATATAGTTGTTGATTTGGATAATATAATTTAGTGATTTTTCATTTTAGAATTTCACAACCAAAAAACCGTAAAAAATAAATAATTAACGACGAAAAAAAAATTATAATAATAATAATTAGCGACGATAAAATCGTCGCTAAATATCATTCACACAACGTTTTAGCGACGATTTTGTCGTCGCTAATTACCGCGGGAAAAATTCCCGCGTGAATTAGCGACGACAAAGTCGTCGCTAAAACTCTGTTTCACAACGAAAAAAACTTCTCGTCACAACATTTAGCGACGACTTTGTCGTCGCTAATTGACGCGGGATTTTTTCCCGCGGTAATTAGCGACGACAAATTCGTCGCTAATTGTCTGTTTCAAATTGAAAATAAACTTCTGGTCACAACATTTACGGACGATTTTATCGTCGCTAATATCGTCGCTAAATATTTACCGACGATTAAATCGTCGCTAAATATATTTAGGCACGGCGAATTAGCGACGATTTTTATTGTCGCTAATATCGTCGCTAAATACATTTAGCGACGATTTTAGGGTTATTACCGACGAATAAAATCGTCGGTAAATGTTGTAAATGTTGTAGTGTCTTACCAAAAACAAAATCCGAAATTTTGATACGGACACCAAAATATGTAATCATACGGGGTTAGGCTTTGGATTTTATGTAATTTTGTACTATTCCTCCCAAAATATACCTAGGTATATAATTATTAAAAATGGACAAGCTAATTTATTATGAAATAGATGGGATTTTCAATTTCTTAAGCAAAACCAAAAATTCAAGTTTTCAAGCAAAATATTCAAAGTTTGACACTGCTGATAAAAAATTTGCCCTTGTAAATAAATTATATACAAAGGTCTAGATAAAATATTTTATTTACACATGGTACGTAATTTTTTTTTGTAATTTTGACCATTTTTTTGAACACTAAAGAAACGTCGACTATTTTGCAATTCTACTAGTTTTCAGTGGCTAAAGCTTAAATTAAAATTAATTTGCTTACCCAAATAACTGCTTTGATGTTGTTATCTGTTAGAGAAAATCCATGGCCATTTCTTTCATGAAACTTAAGGAGAACATCAACCAAATCTTCTCTGATATCAACTTCACTATCAGTGGCTAGCTTCTTCTTGATCTTGTGATCATCGATTATGTCTTCCATTGTCCTCGAAGCCTTTTGCTTGATCTTCTCAAGCCTAGCCCTCGCGCCGCTTATTCTTCTAGAGATTTCACGATAAGCGATATGAACTCTTCGTGGCCTTTGTTTATGTTCCCGAAAGCCGCTCGGGCAGTCACGTTGTAGGTGGAGTAATGAAGCCTCTTCGTGAGATTTATCTCCGACCCGAGATCGTTCGAAGCGATCCATTCCACGAGACGAGACGCCTCTTCTTCTTGGATCGGCTTGAAAGATTGTACCCTTGCCGGGCCTAAGAGCTCTTGAGCGCATATTTTCCGTAGTTGTCTCCAATACTCTCCGTATGGAGAGAAAGTGATGTCGGTGCAATCATACAACAAGATCTCGGAAAAGATGGTCCGAGGCCTAAAGGCAAAGATGTTGTCATGAGTTTTCAATACCTCTTTGGCGAAATCCGGAGATGACACCACAATCACCGGGATTCGTCCGATTCTTAGGTACATCAACGGTCCGTGCTTCTTCGCCAAGTTTCGGAGTGCGTGGTGTGGTAAAGAGCCGGCGAGTTGGTGAAGATTTCCCACCAAAGGTAGCTTCCACAGCCCGGGCGGTAACTTAGGAGCCAAGTTATTGGTGGTTTTGTTGTGTTTTTATGAGTGTTTTGATTAACATGGACACAAAGAGAAAGAAGGCAAAAAGGAAGTGGAAGAAAGAGGTTTTGATCTCCATGTTGAACACCAAAGGAATCACATTAATTCAATTGATTTTTGCTTGGCTTGCTAATACATATATGATGGGATTAAATATTTATGATAAGGGTCCATACATATATGATGGAATCACGTATGCGAGTCACTACGTCACATCTCTCATCCATGCTCAATCACATGGGTCCCACTTTGCCCCTTCTAATCTTGCAAATGTATTATCCTCATATCACAGTACTCTTCTAGTCATAAAAAAAAGGTCTCACGGGTCTATTATGCCTATTTCAGAATTTTCGTAAATATATTATATGTAGAAAATTAAATAAGAAAATAAATATATAGATATTTTGGTATCCTGCAACCATTTATATTCTACATATTTTAATATAAAAAAAGTCACATATATATATATATATATATATTGTATACAACTTCCATAATTTATTCTACAATCAATTTATGTTCGAATAATCCGGTACAATTATCCATTCCACTAGATTTTTTTTAAAAATTTAAGCTCAAATTTTATTTTATTAAAAAATAGTTCATTAGTCCGAAATAAATTAAATTAACAGATTAATTAATTTAATTTATTTTGGAGAGAGAGACTATATTTTTAATAAAATAAAATTTAGCTATTTTTTTAAGAAAAATGATGGACTACTAGCGATTGGTCTAATTGTGTTTTAATCTTTCATATTTTAATGGATAGATTTAACTAACTGCTTAGTCATCAATTGATACAAAAAAAAAATTATAATTTGGCTTATTTAACTCCATGCAACGAAATCCTGCTTCTTTGAATGCACAAGAGACCATATCATGCAAATATTATATTTCATTGCAAAATAGATTCCACTCTAAGCAATATTATTTTTATTGAACCATATAAGCAAACATATGAGATAAATACGTGTACTTTTTTTTTTTTGCTGCGTAAAGTTGAATATTCTCTGATATTTATTATAATGGCTGCGTTTAGCACATTACACCAAGGAATTTCGTGGCCCACTTGAACCCGCTTTCCGGGAAAATCTCCACCAAATTAAACTTCTGGGCACATATCTTTTTTATTTTTATTTTTTATTTGTTTTTTCGATATCCGATTATTGAACCTTGCTCGTCACGCTATTATATATAGCCCAAGAAAAAAAAAAAAAAAACCCTTTTCTTTTTTTTCAAACTCGCCTTTACTTTATAACCAAAAAATTGTGTTAATTTGACCACAATCTGTCTCTATTTGACTTAAACACACTATATATAGTAAAAAACACACTCACATCTTCCTCAATTAAAGACTCTCCATTTTAGGCTTCCCAAAACACAGGAACGAATTCACAAATCGCCTCAAAATATATATAACAATAATAATGGAAATCTCCGGTTTATCATCGCTCTTCTCTCACTCCTTCAATTCCGACTTCCTATTTCGGCCGATTTTCCTTCGCGGGGTGTCTGGTTCGTCGCATTTATTTCTGTTATTATTACTGTTCATATCGTGGGCTTTTCACAAAGCTCCAACAAAAGAGAGGCTTTTAAATGGAAAAAGTCTGTTTATTTATCACAAACAGACTTTTTTAACCTCTCTTTGCCTCTCAGCTTTCAATCTAATCCTGTGTTTATTTAGCTACTTTTATTGGTACAAGAGTGATTATTGGTCAGAGGAAAAACTCGTGACCCTCTTTGACTTTAGTATCAGAACTCTCTCGTGGGGTTTTCTCGCTCTGTATTTACAAGTAAAGCTCTCTACTTTAGGGCAGTCAAAGAAATACCCTGTTTTGCTTAGGCTTTGGTGGTGTTTTTACTGTTCTGTTTCACTATACTCCTTGGTCGTTGACATCGTTTTTACCAAGTCTACACGTGTCAACTTGGTCTCCGATGCCGCTTCGGTCTTGTCGGGTCTGTTCTTCGTCTTCATCGGGTTTTCCGGCGAGGCTGTCTCCGAGGCCGGTGGTGGTCTCGAAGAGCCTCTTCTGGCGGGACCCGCGGAGCAGAGAGGCGATCAGACCGTGACTCCGTACTCGAAAGCCGGGATTCTCAGCCTCTTGACCTTCTCGTGGATCGGACCGCTCGTGGCCGTCGGATCGAAGAAGACCCTCGACCTCGAAGACGTCCCTCAGCTCGACCCTAGCGACACCGTGGCCGTGATATACCTGAAATTGAGGAGCAACATCGAGTCCGGATCGGAGATCACGACTTTCGAGCTAGTCCGTGGGGTTTTCTTGTCGGTGTGGAAGGAGTTCATATGGACCGCCATGGCGATCCTCTTGAAGACGCTCGCCTCTTACGTGGGCCCGTATCTGATCGACTCGTTCGTGAAGTTCCTCTCGGGAGACCGCGAGGGTTTCGGGGCCGACGGTGGGTACGCTTTGGTCTCGGCGTTCTTCTCCGCGAAGCTCGTCGAGTGTTTCACTCAGAGGCAAAGGTATTTCAAGACCCAGCAGATCGGGATCAAGATTAGGGCCGCGCTCGTGGCGGTGATCTACGAGAAGGCCTTGACGCTCTCATCGCGGTCGAGGCGAGGAAGAACGAGCGGCGAGATCGTGAATTTGATGACAGTCGACGCCGAGAGGATCGGGGATTATCCTTGGTATATGCACGACCCGTGGCTGGTTCTTCTTCAGATAGCTCTCGCGTTATTTATCCTCTACAAGAGCCTCGGGATCGCCGCGGTGTCGACACTTGTCGCGACCGTGCTCGTTATGTTCGCGAATCTCCCGCTCGGGAAGCTTCAAGAGCAGTTTCAGGAGAAGCTAATGGGGTCGAAGGACACGAGGATGAAAGCGACCTCGGAGGTTTTGAGGAACATGAGGATCCTTAAGCTCCAAGGTTGGGAGATGAAGTTTCTCTCGAAGATCACGGCTTTGAGGGAAACCGAGTCGGGTTGGTTGAGGAAGTATCTCTACACGTCGGCTCTGACGTCGTTCGTCTTCTGGGGAGCTCCGACGTTCGTGTCTGTCGTCACGTTCGGGACGTGCGTGGCTTTAGGGATCCCATTGGATTCGGGGAAGGTTCTCACGGCGCTCGCGACGTTTAGGATCCTCCAAGAGCCGATCTACAACGTCCCCGACTTGATCTCGATGATCGCCCAGACGAAAGTGTCGTTCGACCGGATATCGTCGTTTCTTCGCCTGGACGACCTAGACTCCGACGTCGTCGAGAAGATCCCCCGAGGGGGATCGGGTCTCTCCGTGGAGATCGTGGACGGGGTTTTCTCTTGGGACGGGTCGTCCTCGGAGAATCCGACCCTGAGGGACGTAAGATTGAGAGTCGGGAACGGGATGAGAGTCGCGGTTTGTGGGACGGTCGGGTCGGGAAAATCGAGCCTGCTTTCTTCGATCTTGGGAGAGATTCCGAGGGTCTCCGGGGCGGTTAGGGTTTGCGGGACCAAAGCCTACGTGGCTCAGTCGCCGTGGATTCAGAGCGGTAAGATCGAAGATAACATCTTGTTCGGGAAGGCCATGGATAGAGAGAGGTACGATAGGGTTCTCGAGGCTTGCTCGTTGAAGAAGGACCTCGAGATTCTGTCGTTCGGAGATCAGACGGTGATCGGGGAACGGGGAATCAATCTGAGCGGTGGACAGAAACAGAGGATCCAGATCGCTCGAGCACTGTACCAAGACGCGGATATCTATCTCTTCGATGATCCTTTCAGTGCTGTGGATGCTCACACGGGATCGCACCTCTTTAGGGTAACTTGCTTAACAAACAAACACTTCATTTATTCAAAGAAGGGAAACTGAAACTGATTTTCTTCGTCTTGTGACAGGAATGCTTGATGGGGTTATTAGCTTCAAAAACTGTGATTTACGTCACTCATCAAGTCGAATTCCTTCCCAACGCCGATCTTATCTTGGTAAGCAAGTTTGATATCAATATGTAAAGTTTCTTCTTAAACATCATTTAAATTTTTTGACAAATAACACATCATTTAATTGCTCTCAAAATGGTGTAATATTCCATTAGTAAACTTATCATAAAAGGGTTATCTATTGTTCAAAATATTAGGATATAATTTTACACAACTATGAGTGTATTATTTTGAAAAAAAATGGAAACTGAGGATATGATTTACCCTTTTTCTTTTTCTTCTCTTTCTGTGGTGAAAACAGGTGATGAAAGACGGAAGAATCACCCAAGCCGGAAAGTACAACGAAATCCTCAACTCGGGTACCGATTTCATGGACCTCGTCGGGGCCCACAAGGAAGCTCTCTCCACTCTCAGCGCAGCGAACGACACAGCCTCGTCTCAGACCACCGAATCATCGTCAGAACCGAAACCGTCCTTACCATCATCGAAAGCAGAAGAAGGAACGGAGGACATAGCGGCGGACCCAAAAGGCCAGCTCGTCCAAGACGAGGAGAGAGAGAAAGGCCAAGTGGGCTTTTGGGTGTATTGGAAGTACATAACGACGGCCTACGGCGGGGCCCTCGTCCCGGTCATACTATTGGCTCAGGTCCTTTTTCAAGTCCTCCAAATCGGGAGCAACTATTGGATGGCTTGGGCGACCCCGGTCTCGGCGGACTCGGAGGCGCCGGTGAGGAGCGCTACTCTGATACTCGTCTACGTGGCGCTCTCCGTGGGAAGCTCTCTGTGCGTCCTCGTGAGAGCCACGCTGTTGGTCACCGCGGGCTACAAGACCGCCACGCTGCTCTTCAATAGGATGCACGAGTGCATTTTCCGAGCCCCGATGTCCTTCTTCGACGCCACTCCCAGCGGGAGAATCTTGAACAGGGTGAGAGTCCCTAAATTAATTTAATTAAGACTTCGAAAGGGTAATATCAGTAATTTAATTATTTCATTCCATTAGTGCTATCGCTAGGGATGGTGGTGTATTTCAAACAATTATGGTTACGAGAAGAGTTTTCGAGGATATGATAGTAGTAAGAGTTTATTAGGGGGGGTTAAATGGTAAATAGTAGAAGCTATATAAGCCTATAAGTAAGGGAGATTAAGCTACTTGAGCAAGGAAAATGTTATGTTAAGCCCTTAAGCAAGGAAAATGTTACGAAAACAGGGTGAGTCCCCGTAGGGTATATCGGTAATTTTTATTTCAACCTTAAGGGTAGTATTGTAATTTGAAATTAATAGTTAGTTGAGCAATTGCTTAGTATAAATATGAAGAGAGTGAAAGGAAAAGTTGGGCAAATATATTGAGTGAAAATTGGGATGTTTTCCTTTGGGGTGAGAGTCTTTAAATTAATTTAATTAGACTTCGAAAGGGTAATATCGGTAATTTAATTATTTCATTCCATTAGTACTATCGGTCGAACTTCCAGGGCCTCATGGGCTTAGTCGGGTGAAGCGTGGGTATCCACGGTTTTCAAATAATTAGGGTTACGAGAAGATTTTTTTATTTATTAGTATAATTTCTGTAGTTGTATTGGTAGGACCTGGAATTGTCTAGGATATAATAGTAATAAGAGTTAATTATGAGGGTCAAATAGTAGATAGTAGAAGCTATATTAGCCTATAAGCTAGGAAGATTAAGCCACTTGAGCAAGAAAATTGTTACGAAAATTATGAATAGAGAACCAAGTAAATTGATAGTATTTTTTTTAAGGTTTCTTAATCGTTTCAACTCCGATCGATATTTTGGTTAATTGATTTTTTAAATTGTTTTGTTGTTGTAGGCCTCGACGGACCAGAGCGCGGTGGATCTGAACATCTTCTCGCAAGTGGCATCCTTTGCTTTCTCGATGATCCAGCTCTTCGGGATCATCGCTGTTATGTCTCAGGTCGCGTGGCAAGTCTTCATCGTTTTCATTCCCGTCATCGCGACTTGTATTTGGTATCAGGTACTCAATTTCGACATTGACCTCTATGAAAATTGTATTCATTTTTTTTCTTTGATGTAAAGACCTAGGCCATCGAGAATATCAGACCAAAACTATAGATCACTTAAAACCTAAGCTACCGAGAACATCAAACCATAATTTATAGATTACTTGAGACCTAAGCTACGTGGGATGTGAATATCAAACCAAAACCATTGATTACTTGAAATCTAAGATACTCAGAAAACAATGCCCAAAACCATTAATTACTTGAAACCTAAGCTACCGAGAACATCAAACCATAATTTATAGATTACTTGAGAGCTAAGCTACAGAAAATAGTTGACCAAAACCATAGATTACTTGAGAGCTAAGCTACATAGAACAACAGACAAAATTGCATAACGCAATCAATTTATAGAATACTTGAGAGCTAAGCTACAGAAAATAGTTTACCAAAACCATTGATTACTTGAGACCTAAGCTAGATAGAAAATCATGCCGAAACCTTTGATTACGCGAGGCGAGACGTAAGCTACAGAAAATAGTTGACCAAAACCATTGATTACTTGAGAGCTAAGCTACATAGAACAACAGACACAAAATTGTATAACGCAATCAATTCAAACTCTGCGCAGCAATACTACATCCCATCGGCCCGAGAGCTCTCGCGTCTGGTCGGAGTCTGCAAGGCTCCGGTGATACAGCACTTCGCGGAGACGATCTCCGGCGCGACGACGATCAGAAGCTTCGAGGAGGAATGGAGGTTCCGCGAGCTGAACATGAAGCTGAGCGACGGTTATTCGCGTCCAAAGTTCAGCATCGCCGCCGCGATGGAGTGGCTTTGCTTCCGACTCGACATGCTCTCGGCGGTCACCTTTGCTTTCTGCCTCGTATTCCTCGTCTCCGTTCCCGAGGGACTCATAAACCCGGCCATCGCTGGCCTGGCCGTCACGTACGGCCTCAACCTCAACATGTTGCAAGCCTGGGTCATATGGAATCTCTGCAACATGGAAAACAAGATCATCTCGGTCGAGAGAATGCTTCAATACACCACCATCCCGAGCGAGCCTCCTCTCGTGATCGAATCGAACCGCCCCGATCGTTCTTGGCCCGCCCACGGAGAGGTCGAAATTCGCGATCTTCAGGTAACTACTTCTAGGGTTTTGACCGCTTTCTTTGTGAAATTTATAAGCAAGTAAAGCAACATCAAACTTATTGTTTGCTAAATAGCCAACTTTTAGTTAATTATAGTCAATTAGCCACTGATTCTATTAACTACAATTAATTATCAATTTTGCCCAAATAACTCCCGCCCGTTAATTGTCAATGGGAGAGAGTTGTTTGGAGAAATTTTTTTTTATAAATAGTTGTAGTTAATAGAATTAGTGGCTAATTAATTATAATTAACCAAACGTTGGCTATATAATTATAGAACCCTTTCTATATCGTGTGAGAGATTATACCAGAGTCTTTAATGTAATCTTCATTTGATATTTTGATCTATTATATGTGTGTTTATGTGAATTTAGGTGCGATACGCTGTGCATTTGCCGCTGGTGCTGCGGGGCATAACGTGCACTTTCCGCGGGGGAATGAAGACGGGAATCGTGGGGAGAACGGGGAGCGGGAAATCGACGCTCATACAGACGCTTTTCCGGATCGTGGACCCTGATTCCGGGCGGATCGTTATCGATGGGATCGACATATCTTCGATCGGGCTTCACGATCTGAGGTCGAGGCTCAGCATAATCCCTCAGGACCCGACCATGTTCGAAGGGACCGTGAGGAGTAACTTGGACCCACTTGAAGAGTACACCGACGAACAAATATGGGAGGTCAGGATTTTAATTCGTCTTCATAGCGCATATATAAGAATAAACTGCTATAAAATCAATAGTTTGAGGAGTATATTGCTAAAAAAAAGAAGCTAAGGACCAGATCGCCGATCTCACGATAATTTAGTTTAAGGACTATCTTGTTTAATTATTTTAAATTATTTTGATGCATATTCTCTAATTCCATTATGTTTTTGTGTTTAGGCTCTGGATAAGTGTCAACTTGGAGACGAGGTTAGGAGAAAAGAAGGGAAGTTGGATTCATCAGGTTTGTAAATATATTAGGCTTAATATTTTTTTGTTATTATTGAATAAGAAGAATTAGTAAAATATCTTCGGGGGGGTTTTTTTTTTCTTTTGTCGCAGTTACGGAGAATGGAGACAATTGGAGTATGGGTCAGAGACAATTAGTGTGTCTCGGCCGAGTGTTACTCAAGAAAAGCAAAGTCCTCGTGCTCGACGAGGCCACGGCATCGGTGGACACAGCCACGGACAATCTAATCCAGCAAACTCTGCGACAACACTTCACCGATTGCACAGTCATCACTATCGCTCACCGTATAACCTCTGTTCTCGACAGCGACATGGTTTTGCTTCTGACTCACGGTAAGTAATATAATATTAACGCATCTCCATAAGTATTAAGATCGTGATTTTATTGCATTTGTTAAAATTGAGTTTTTTTTCAAATTAATTTAAACGCAGGGCTGATCGAGGAATACGACTCTCCAGCGAGATTGCTTGAGAATAAATCGTCGTCCTTTTCACAGCTTGTGGCGGAGTACACCGTGAGATCGACGTCCAATTTTTGACCGGAAACAAAACCGACTGAGAATAGTTAGTCTAACTCTTTGATTGAGGCTAGTTTTCTTGACGATGGCGAAAAAGATTATGATTAGTGAACCGCGGAGATTAGTATTTGGAAGAGCAAAAATTATGTTCTTGTTGTAATGCATTTTCTATTTGAAGAATAAATGAAGTATAGTGTGAAGCCATATAGGTTTAAGAAGTGTGTTAATTTTATATTGTACTTTTTTTTTTACCATTATTGTCCTTAATGTAATTTTTAATTTGGCTACTTCTTTTTGTGGAAAATCGTTACTTAATGGGTGATGAAGACAATCTTTATGAGTTCAACTTTCTGATCCCGAAGATATTAATTCATTCGGGCAAGAAATAATCTCTACCAGGGATTTCTTTTATTCCTTGAACGTTCGTTATGAAAATGATGAGACGACAGGTCCAAATGAATGCTTAAGTATCTGTATCTCACATTCTCCGTCATTTCTCTCGTACTTTCCTACGGTGAACAAAGACTAAAAATAAAGAATGTGAGATGAGAGCATCTTCACGGAGAATTCAATTTCACCGGGTCCATGTCGGAGAGAGATGGTCGGAGATGTATCTATTGGACTACACTACTAATACATTGAATCAATCCAATCAACTCACTCTTAGATACTCATAATGATCATTAATACCATTGAGAGGGATCGAACGGAGAGAGATCCTCGAGGTATATATGATACGAGAGGAATTACTAATCGAAGAATCGGAATATCGGACTCAGATAGAGTGCGTTTTATACGTACAAATCGCTCGTTCCCAAAGTTGAGTTGTAGTGAATCATTGGGTGTTTTTGATATATTTTGTTTTTATTTGTTATTATAGATTTTCATGATCTAAAAGTGTTTTGAGGGCAATAGAGCAACTTTGGGATGATTTGAAGATTTTTCGGACGAGTTAGAGCTAATCAAGAAACATGGCGTCTTATTAAGCATGATTTGAGATTCTGAAGTGGTAAATTCTTTCTATCATTGGATAGAGCTATCTCTTAGCTTTCCAACGCATATTTATTTGCGAATCGGACATCGGAGCAAGAAGATACGTCCGATACAAAAATAGTGCGCGCGTCCAGAAGCATCATCGCGCCGCAAGAAAAAATTGCGCGCCGCGAGGATCTCCAGACTACCAGTGTGCGCCGCGAGCATTTGACGCCCGCGCCGCGCGTTCCTTCGGGTTTTGACGGACTTTCTTTCCTTTTTTTTTTTTTTTTTTAGGCCATTTGAACCATTCCAAAGGCCAAATATGCTCTGAAAATCACCCATTGACATATATATTCAACTTTAAGCTCTCAAAAACACATCTTCCCTTTTGTTTAAGTTTCTATTTTATTGTTTGGTTGTTCTTGAGAGCTTTTGAAAGAGGAAAAATGCGTTCTTCAACGGAATTGACAACCCGACGAGTTTTCCTTCTCCGAATTCATTCGTTCTTCTTTCTTCTCTTCTTTTATTTATTTTATTGCTCTAAATTATTGTTGAACATCAATTTTATTTAATATGAATTCTATTTTGGTTTCAATCTTTATTTTATTGCTTTTAATTATTCTGTTATGTTTAGCATTGATTATGAACACCATTAGAGGTTAAGTTTCTTATGGGGTTGCGATGTAGCCGGAATTGATAATGGCTGGGGGGTTCGTTAGGATTAGATAATTATTGTTTGCTTCATTATTATGGATTGCTTGATATGAATTGTTACTTATGCTTTCTAATGCTTGATCACCATTAGAGTTGTTATCTAGGATTGTTTAGCAAGTCTTTTTAAGATATGAAAAGTAAACACGAGAAAGTCTGTCTTGACTAACATAGAAATTGCTAATAGTATATTCAAGTCTTTCGTCTTTTATGGGTTTGAAAAATAAACACAAGTCTATGTTGACAAACATAAAAATTAAATTATAGATCTTACACTGAATAATATTGACAAACTAGCGACGTGGTCCAACATTTTTATTCATTGCTAATAGAACACTCACTATACGTCAATACAATCTTCCATTAAGTCTTAGTCTTTTTTTGTTTTTTTTGTTTTTTGCGTTTGAAAAGTAAACACAAGCAAGTCTATCTAGAGTAGACTAACACATAAATTAATTATAGGTCTCATACTGTTAGTTTAAATTTTGATCATCCACAAAAAAAAAAAAAAAAAAAAAAAACATTCGAAATTTTCAGACATTCAACATAATTTTTAAAACCAAATAAAAAAAAAAAAAGTTATTCAAAAATTATAAATCGGCATATTATTATTGCATAAGTATAAGTTCAAGTAACATTGAAATTTAAACCCGTTTTTCGTAGAGTAATTCATACCGAATTGGTTTACTAGGTTATGATACGATCGATACTAACATTTAATGGCAAATATGAACCTGTCCACACAACATTTGAAAACTTCACACATTGTCCAATTTAATATACAGCTTTTATGGATTGCTTTAAAATTATTGATAAATTAAGTTGACCCAACTGTTTTCCGAAATTAAATACGAACTGTAATTAGTGTCAGGTTCAGTTTTCGGGAAGAAAATAGTAAATATGTTCGAGGTATAATTGAATTGAAGATCATACCATATAGTTCTTACCATTTTTACTAAAATTCTAAGAAACTGGAAGGTTGTTGTTACTCGTATAAATTGCGTAAGTCCGAGCATGAGGTCGGAAGCACTGAGAACAAGAGGAATCCAACAATGAGCCCGAGTCAAATAAGCCCGATGACTCGTGAAGGTTAATGAACAACCCATTCATAAGTAAAGAACGAACCATATCAGGCAGAACTTCGGAGAGAATAGAAGATGGTAAGTCAAAGACTAGTCAAAACAAAACAAACACGTGTAAATAAATTAAAATTAACGCAAAACACACACCTCAACGGTTATATGCCGAGTGCACGAGGAATTCCCTCCCATTACGCACGTCCTGAGAACGGTTACTCTTTAAACCGTCGAGAACGTGAGACTGATCGCCCCACGTACTTGACCCAAAGACCCCTATAAATAGAGGAGTAGTTCGCTGAGGAAATGATGACATATATTTTATGCATACACAAGCACTCACCACAAACTTCACCTATCATTCAACACCCTCGTTTACTATCTCTCTTTCACTAGATTCGTCTGTATTTAGATATCATCCTGCCTAAAGACTCGGACTTCTCGAGACTGCGTTCTCAGAACCAAGTGCTCTTTGTAAGACAATTGTTGTACTAATTTTATCTGTCAACAAAATGCATAAAGAATTACAATTCGTATTTAATTTGGAGAAAAGTTAGGCCAACTTGATGTCTCAATATGCTAGAAATAATCCACATAAGCTGAATATTAAACTGGCAAGTATAAAGGACAATGTGTTGAGAATAAGATCAAATTTTGCGTGGACAAATTAATTCATATTTATGGCAATAATAATCCGTGTGTCTCTTAAACATAAGGCTGAATTTTGGAGAAATTGGAAGTCCCAATTTACAAATTTGAGTTTTGAAATTTTAATGGAATTTTGACACAATTAATTATGTTTTCAATAATCGTTTTTTAAAATAAAGTTGAATGTCCAATTTTTTTTTCTTTCCTATTTTGATGGTCAAAATTTAATTCAACAAGGTGGGACCTATAACTTAATTGAGATATTAGTCTAGATATAGACTTGTCTGTGTTTACTTTTCAAATTCAGACAAAAAAAAAAGACTCAAGAGTCATCGGAAATTTGTATAACATTTGTATCAGTTACATAAAAATGTTGGACCACATCATTAAGTGTGCACAGAAACTTCTAGTCAACCACGCATTTGCCGATATCATTATTTCAAATAACGATACCGATGTCGATATCATATCGAGGTCTGATTTTACGGATATGACGAGTATCGACGGATATATCAATGAATATTCTATAACAATTTTAATATTGACTATCGATGATATGTCAACTACCGACGGATATATCGATAAAAATCCTTTAAAAATAGATATTTTTAAACAACCCAATATATATATATATATATATATATATATATATATATATATATATATTATCAAATCCAAATTATGAAAATAAAAAATCAAATACTACAGAGTTCATGACAAGAAATAAACTTAAAATAGACAGTACAAAACATAAAATAGTTCTCAAATACTACAAAACAATCCCAATTTCAATATTACGATTTCAAATACACAATCATATATTCTAAATCACTATTTAACAATATCAAGTTCAATACACAATTTCAATCCACGTGATTCTAAATTTTTTTTACTCTACCGGAAAAACGAATGGCCACCGGTGATGGGTCGCTAGAAAAGTAAAACCATGTCGGTACTTCACAAAAAGTTGGGGATATGAAAAATAACCAAGTCCTAATCTCAACCATGTAAAAAATTTCAACAAAATCGAGTTGAATCAATCTAATAAGTAAAAACAAATTCAAAATAATTAAAACCCTAACTTTGGAACTTATTGTATGTTCAACGCCGATATATCAACCAATACCGTCGATGGCGTATAAAACTCTCCTATGACTGGTGATTTCGCATGGAGAAGAAGGTTTCACCTTTGATATCGCCGAAATCGTATAAGCTTTGCTCTCTGGAAGTCGGTCTGCCACTACAACAAAAACTGGCAACAGCCGCAACAAAAGTCGTGGCTGTTGCTATGAAAGTCGTGGCTGTTGGTGCTTCAGCCGCGACAACAGCCACGACAAAAGTCGTGGCTGTTGCTTCGTTGCTGTTGATCAACAGCCACGACAAGTCGTGGCTAATATTAGCCGCGACAAAACAGCCGCGACTAGTCGTGGCTGTTGTCGCGGCTAATTTCGACCACATTATTTTGACGGGAAACCCATTTTTCCCGCCATTTTTTTCCGGGTAATCTTTTTTCCCGCCAATTTTTCAATGTTTCAAATGTAAAAATAATTACACAAATAAAATCTTATAAACCAAAATAATATATATTTCATTCATATGATGATAAAATGTCTCATACTAATAAACTAAAATACAATGTACTAACAAATTAAAATAAATAACGCTCGCGGCGCTAATAAACCAAAATTTAACATACTATCAAAGTAAAGTAAAATCATTGGTTCGGGACAGCGACTTGGCGGGACAGCAGCTTGGCCCGGGACAGCGGCTTGGCGCACAACAGCAGCTTGGTGCAGGATAGCGACTTGGCGGGACAGCGGCTTGGCGGGACAACGACTTGGCGCGGGACAGCAGCTTGGTGCAGGACACCGACTTGGCGGGACAGCGGCTTGGCACGGGACAACAGCTTGGTGCGGGACAGCGACTTGGCGGGACAACGGCTTGCCCCGGGACAGCAGCTTGGCACGGGACAGCAGCTTGGTGCGGGACAGCGACTTGGCGGGACAGCGGCTTGGCGCGGGACAAAGTCTTGACTAATCTAAACCTGTTTTCAAAGGTGGCAAAAAATAAAAGAAATTCCACAACTAAATCCTATCACATAATAACATGTTCTCTTGTAGTAATAAACTCTCATATATAACATCTTGTTTCTATAAATCCTATCACATATAAAAATAAAAGAACTAAAACAGGGTTGCAGTAATACACAAGCACACACCATGCTCTCTTGCAGTAATAAACTCTCATATATAACATTCTGTTACTATAAAATCAAACTAAGTAAGATGAAGTAACTATTCGTTTCAACAATCTCACTTTAATCTTGAGATATGTCTTCTCTAAAAAACTGTACATGCTTTACCAAACCAGAGGTTAACTATCGTACACATTAGATCGGATCAAACCATTTCAGATCCACAACATAAAATGTAAATACAGATCATTAACATCAGAAAAAAAAAAAAAAGTCTATTCATTAGTATGGTCCTAATCAATCAGAGGAATTACCAATTTTGTTATCAAAATCAAACACAATTAGATTCCAAGTTCAACGAAGCATACACAAGAAAATAAAGTAAAACGATCACAAAGAACAAAAAAATGAAACTACAGCAGCAATTATGTTGTGCATATGAATGTCCATAAACTCACAGAGGAAAACTCACAGCGGCAAACCAATAGCAATTATGTTGTGCAAATGAATGTCCATAAACTCATCAAGAGAAACTACAGGGTTACCGAGCAAAAAAAAAAAAAAAAAAAAAAAAAGAATCCAATCAGATGAAAGATGTTGCGAAGATCGTACCTCGGGGCTTCTCGCTTCGCTTCTCCTATTTCTTCTCTTCAGGTCTGAAAAGGATGATCGAGGTCGTCGGCGGAGCCTGGTCTGAAAATGAAGATCGAGGTCGTCGGCGGAGCCTGATCGAGGTCGTCGGCGGAGCCTGATCGAGGTCGTCGGCGGAGCCTGATCGAGGTCGTAGGACTGGCGGTGGTCCGAGCGCAGCGACAGTGGTCGGAGTTCGTCGATTTGGGGTTAAGAAATTTATAGGGTTTCGATTTGGGGTTGATAAATTTTTAGGGCTTCGATTTGGTGGTGTTCGAACTGATTAGGGGTAGTCTGGTCATGGTCGGGGATTTGGATTTGGGGGTGGATTTGGAACGGCGGAGCTGAGCGTTATGGTTGTGAGGGTCGGAGAGTTACAGAGGGTCGTGAGAGAGAGTCGAGAGTTACAGAGAGTCGTCGGGGTGGAATGGCGGAGCTGCGCTTTTTTGTTGTGAGAGGGCCGGGTCGGAGAGTTCGAGGGCCGTGAGAGAGAAGAAGAGAAAATAAAGAAGAGAAGAAGAGTATCGAGCAAAAAAAAATAAAAAAGAAGAGAAGGAGAGCAAGGGTGTGAGTGTTTTTCGAGGGTTTTTTTTTATTTGTAACGAAAATAAAGAAGAGAAAGAAGAGTAAAATAAATACTAACCTAATAATAGCCACGACAAGTCGCGGCTGTTGTCGTGGCTATCCAAAAAATGTCAAATAATAAGCGCGAGAATAAGCCCGCTCCAATGAAAATATGAAATTAGCAACAGCCACGACAAGTCGTGGCTGTTGTCGTGGCAGTAGGGTATTTAGCCACGACAATTGTCGTGGCTATTCTATAATCTCAAATAATGAGCGCGAGAATAAGCCCGCTCTAATGAATAGATGAAAATAGCAACAGCCACGACAAGTCGTGGCTGTTTCATCTAAAGTCGCGGCTATTTAGCCACGACTTGTCGTGGCTATTCCCGAGAATAAAAATTGTGGCTGTTGCCAATGTTTGTTGTAGTGTGCGTGGGTATGGAATGAATGGTACTTCTCCTGATTTTGGCGATATTTTTCCTAAATTAACTTGTCAATTTATCGCAATAAAATGAAAAATCAGTGATATATCCCGATAAAAAAAATGATATAATATAAAACGGTAATGTTTATGTACGATTTTTTACCGAGACTCTTAAAAAAAGATATATTGTCGATATATAGTTATATATTGGCGATATTTTGAACCTCGTCTAATATGAAAGAGTGTCACATCAACAATTTAATCTCTCCATGCTAGTCTAGATAGACTTGCTTGTGTTGAATTTTCAAACCCAGAAAAAAAGACTAAAAGACTTAAAAAAATTGTACTGGCTGGTTAGTGGCTAGTGAATGTATGATTATCAATAATGTGGATATTGCTTTTATTTACAGCACAGAAACATTTATGTATGATATTATATTGATATGTTTAATAGCGCATCATGAAAAGTTACACATATCACATGTAATTTGCCGAATTGACTTCAGTTGTGTTGACTTCATAACTCCAAAGTCTTATCATTGATCAATTGAACATAAATTTGATCTTCTTGTCCTTTGAAGCAGACGAAATTCTGAAGCTTCCTAGGCAACCTTATAGATCAACATCTGGAAATTAAAGATCCCACTCGTCAAAATATCATTCCATCCTAATTATCGAAACTATTTTATTTTGGCACAAATCACCATTTTATTTTGTCCTATTATCGACATCTTCGCCTCTAGCACTCGTATGAGCTTTCTTAATAATGTAACTTAAGATCTTTTCCAAAAAAAAAAAAAAAAACCCACCAAAATTAACAAACAAAATCGAACGGGCTCAAGATAAACAGAGGAAACGCTGAAAGGCGGAGCAAAACAAATGAGAAACATTGTGAGGAACAATTTCTGAAGTTTAAGACTCGAATGCCAATATATATTAATTCCTTAATAATTGAACATGCAAAAAAAAATATTTTCTTTCTCCTTATTATAGCTCAATGACTCGATCATATTCGAGTCCTATCGAAATGGTATAACAATAACATGAGAGAAAGACCTGAGCTTGTTCGGGACAAGTGGTAATTACGGATTGGATAGAACGCGGGATCGAATTCTGTTTATATTTTGGACTGTGTTTATGTAGTATAATAATAGATTTTCATATTTGTCTAACTCCCCATATTTGTATACATCTGTTATTGTATTATTGGCTAATAATGCCCTGTAGCCCAATCCACTACCAAACAATTTAATATTCCTATATTACCCTTAGTTCAAATAATAGAGCGCAAAACACAATTCCCTCATTCGAAACAAACCTCTCCGCCAAACGAATTTCTTTTACCCTCATTCGCGAACACGAAACCGACGATCTCTCCACTTCCGAAGCCGACGAAGAAAAAATGGTGAGTATCTCAACCTTCAATCTCTGGTAATTTCAAATCCTTCAATCTCTCCACTTCTGGCGCCGACGAAGTAAATTGGTTAGTTAATATTATTAACAATTCTTTGCGATCTCATAAAACACCCAAACTGAAACCCTAGACCTCATCCCCGCTCAATTTTGTGTTAGATTAACCATTAAATTGTAAGTAAATATTATTAACTGAACCCTAGACGTCATCTCCGAACGATTTTGGGTTAGATTATTCATAAAAATGATAAGTAAATATTATTTACAAATCGCTGTTCGATAGTAAATAATATTTACAAATCGCCGTTCGATAGTAAATAATATTTACAAATCGCCGTTCGATAGTAAATAATATTTACCATTTGAAAAAACCAACATCTTGAAGCGAGAAAGTCAATGTCGTTTATAGTGTGATCTCTTCTCTTCATCTTTCATAGTAAAACGTGCAAATGAAAAATAACTGCAGTAATGTTACACATACTCGTCGGCTCGTTCCAATTTGTCCAAATCATAACCTTGATAGTAAATAATATTTACAAATCGCCGTTCGATAGTAAATAATATTTACCATTTGAAAAACAACATACCTGTCTCAGATTTGGCCAAGATCGAGGTCGCCTCGCCGATCTTGACGCAATCGCCGTCGCGGAGCTCGACTCCGGCACCGGGAACGACGGAAAACGCCTGGAGAAGCCATTTCCCCTTCTCCGAAGCGGCGGCGCGTGGGCGATCCTAGGGTTTCGCGCGATCCGCGACGACGGCGGAGAGCCTCTCGCGGGATCCGATCCCGCCGGAGACGAGGAGTTCGCGCGGGGGCTGAAGAGCCGCGTGGTGTGGACGATCAGTGCGCTGATCGCGGCCTCGGCGAGGTACTTCTGGGCCGTGAGGATCTTCCAGCTCACGCGCGAGCTAGGCCACCGCTCCGACGGCGAGACCATCGAGTGGCTCCTTTGTCACGCCGAGCCTTCCATCGTCGCCGCCACCGGAAACTCCGGCGGCACCGCGTCTCAATTGGCGAAGAGGCAAAGGACCGGTCGGACTCTATTTCTTTCGGCGAGGAGAGAATACCTCATCGCCTCGTGGATCCGAAGCGGCTCAGCGGAACCGCCTCGTCGAGAGCTCTAGTCATCGTCTCTGCTCAATCGGTGTTGTCTTGTCTGATTGATGAATTGGGGAAAAGGGCATTTTAGGTACATTATTTTTTTTTGGCTAATTGCTTAACAAAAAACAAACGTTGGCTATTATTTTAAAAGGCCCCTCATTAAATGGCTATTTCTTTACAAATCTCTAATAATAATAATAATAATAAAGAACGTGAGAGAAACCTTGATGGTCATCACGCAAATCACATTCCGCTGAAAATTATCATGAGGTTCTATATATGTGAAGTCAATTTCTATAAGATGTCTAACTTATATTTTCATAGATCTCATTCACTTTTTCAGGTGAATTCCTAACGGGCACTAACTTATGAATCAAATATTGATGTTTAAAGTCAGTTGTATTCATTAACATTCTTTATCGAAATAATAAGAAATAAACGATCTAATAAAGTTAGTCTTTTGATTTTGCTCAGAATATAAAGTTGGTCTTTGCTCTACTCAGTTGTAAATTATATTTGACATGTGCAACTTATGTGTTGTGGTATTAATGATAATATTCAATCACATATATGATATATCTTTATTTTGTAAATAAAAACAATACGAAATACTATTTTCTTTATTGTGGTTATAGACCCGGTCGAGATAGCACAATAGTGATGTTTTTTCATCTTCTTCTATCAAATTGTGGAACAATACAATTTTGAACGTTCAGTAACCAGCCAAAACAATTTTCCATGAGGTTGCCAAGGTTATTGGTGCTACAAGTCCATTTCATTATGTGGATCAATAGATATATTAATGATAAATCAATATTAAATCACGCATGGTAATCTTTATTTTGTAAATATAAAGGAAATACTTTTTCGTTTTCTGTGGTTATAGACCCAGTCAAGTTAACACAATAGCGATGTTGTATTTATATTTCTTCTATGAACTTGTAAAACTGACATGATATATAATACATTTTTCCATGAAGTCGTTGGTCTTAGCTGGGCAAGTATTGAAACGTCTAATTCTGAATAAAGTCTTTAATCTCCATGTAATCAACACATTAAAGTTTTTTTTAGTCATTTTCGGATTTGAAAAGTAAACACAAGCAAGCATGTCTTGTCTAACATAAATTTAGTTAAACTTATAGGTAATTTACGGAAAATATTGTCGGTGGCATTATCAAGTTGTGGAGGCTTTCTTCGTCCGTCATGCTTCTTCGTTGTGTGTCCGTCTCTCGCCGATCGTCGTGATCAAGAACGTCGCACCATCGGATTACAACAATAATAATAATAAGGGTTATTTAGTTATACAGCTGCACGGTTATAGTGAATTGGGATATAGCCCACATTTGGTTAATTTCTTGTAAATAGCCAAGTTAACTTATTAACAGATTAGTAAAAGACTTATTTAACTCAGTCAAACATTTAAAAAAGGTAGTTAATAGGCTGCCACGTATGCATGTTGGCTATTTACAAAGTATTTACCAAAGGTTGGCTAATTTACAATTCATATAGTTTAAGTGGCTCACGTAGCCAATTTTTTGTAATAATAATTACATACCCTTTGAATTTCGGGTTTACAAAAAATCTAGAAAAGCGAGAATCAAATATTCTACGATCAAACCACGAATCACAATCCACATATCATATATTGAATTGCATGAAATTCACATCCACATATAATTTCATTCAAACCATATTTAAATTAATTTCAAGAACGAATGAATTAATTAATCATAACATCTAGCTCTGATACCACTTGTTGGGGAATCAAGCGCGTATCAGACACGAAAAATCGCTCTGATACCACTCGTTGAAGATGATTCTCCCATATAACCATATTAATGCAGAAAAATAATTAATTACGCTGATCATAAGCTAATTAAATTATGGTTATAATTAACAAGATCTAGTTATGTATAATTAATTTAATTCACGAGAGCATATTTATCAAGCAACCGATTTGAGCAAAAAAACGAATACTTACATTGATTTTCGGTTCAGCTACAGAACGCTCCTAAACCAATTGCGTACTCCTTGCGTCGTCTTGATGAAGGACTCGAGGATGACACCTTAGTCTTCCGAAACGTAATCTCCGAGACGAATAAGAAAGATGAGTGGGCACAGTCTTTATCTCACTAGATGAGAAACGTGGTGTTTCAAATCTCGCTCTTATTACTAAGAATGGAAACGAATTTCCGAGGGGAAGGAGAGGCAGAAGTGCACGGCCAAGGGAGGCTAGAATGCACGAATTTTTTCACAAATTAAGTGCTTAATTTTGCCTTCCCATGAACCCCTATTTACAGTAGTAAAAGGAGATATTCATGGAACCATCCAGAATATATTATTTCCTTTTATTATGTTCACACTAGAGGATTTAATCTAGGCCCTTGGATCTCAACAAGTGAATCCTACTTTTTCTCTCATCCATCAGATCAATATCTATGGGATATTATTCTCTATTTAAATAGAGAATATTTTATTTAGTGAGATAATAAAGGAGAATATATTATTTCCCTTTAAATATATTCTCATATATTCTCCTAAATACTTTCCTTTAAATAAGGAGAGAATAAAAGACAATATCTTATATTATTCTATCTCCTTTTATTTAAACAACTAAAGAGAAAATATTGGTAAATACCAATATCATAAAAGTCGGATTTTAGGCACACGGCCAAGGCAAATTTGCGCAACTCCCATGCCAAAATTCCCAAATCCGATTTTCATATTTTGTGCAAGGCCCAATTGCTTAAAACCCAATTAATTATTTATTTACTTGGTCCAACAACAAAAAAATAATTAATAATTGATTATTTACTTGATCCAACAATAAATAAACAATTCTACCATAAATATTTATTTAATTCTGCGAATACTCGTTTTCCAAAATTAATGCTGTCAATCACAATTACAGCAAGTGAGATTAATAATGATAAACATTATTATACGAAAGTTCTTATCCGCCTTTATCAGAGTCGAATCGGGGACTATGGACCTAGTTATAGAAGCTTGACATATTCGATGAAAAAGACGAAATAGTCCTTTCCCTTTTTCCATCGATTCGTCTAATCTTGGTCAAATACTCCACTTTGTAAGCCAAGAATGAACTCTCCTTTAATACTAGAACTATGTTTACTCATCGTGACGAGTGTCCACTGATATAGTCAGTTCGTGATCAAGATCCTCCAGGTTCAACCCGTGTCAAGAGAAGTCAATTTTTCTGTTATACTTCTCTTGATACATATCAGCCCTAAGCATTGTTGTTTCCCCAGCGAACGTTACTTACTTCGAAAGTGCTAGCAATCTATCGGTTCTGGAATCAACCCTTAGGTGAGTGAACATTAACCTTCTTTCAGGAAAGCTGGATTCCGTATCTGTAAATCACTTCTCACTCGAATCATGCTCTGAGAGACTCCCAAGACATAAGCTGTGATTAGCATGGATAGCCTTTTAGCGAATGAGTCAAAGAGCTCAGTAACATGACCCAGTGTCCATGATCACTTCAGGATTCAGATCAAGTCTCACTGTGACCATCATAGCGGCCTCGGTTAGTGTGTCGTAACGGTCCGTAAACGACACATCTACAACCAAGACCTGTCCAAGTCGTACACTTACCACAAGTGTAGAATGCTCCCACATAGTGATCAGCATTCATCTATGTATTCCACATATATGACTTTAGATATAGCTTTCCAGGCGTATATCAGTCATCGACCTCGTTTTAGCTCACCGCCCGAACTCAGGTGTCCAGCACGTGACTCAGTTTAATACGGAGGCTATGGAAGATAGTTGTTATTGATTCTAATTGTTTAGAAATCAACCCACTAATCATATAATGCTAATAAAGTAATCTTATTATCGAATTTAGTAATCATTTGTTCATTATCTTCAAGTGGGCAATATTCCCAACAAAATCAATATTAAATCACGCATGATATCTTTATTTTGTAAATATAAAGGAAATACTTTTTCGTTTTCTGTGGTTATAGACCCAGTCAAGTTAACACAATAGCGATGTTGTATTTATATTTCTTCTATGAACTTGTGAAACTAACATGACAATACAATTTGCCATGAAGTCGTTGGTCTTAGCTGGGCAAGTATTGAAACGTCTAATTCTGAATAAAGTCTTTAATCTCCATGTAATCAACACATTAAAGTTTTTTTTTAGTCATTTTCGGATTTGGAAAGTAAACACAAGCAAGCATGTCTTGTCTAACATAAATTTAGTTAAACTTATAGGTAATTTACAGAAAATATTATCGGTGGCATTATCAAGTTGTTAAATATGAATATGATAGTCTTGGTTGGTTATATATGATGTTTGTTTTTAAATTGCAGATTTTGGTTAGTTAATATTATAAGAGAAACTCTGCCGAATTTCTGGTAGAATAAAACGTATTCATTTTGCAGGATGTCTAGTTCAGGTCAGGACCCATCAGGAGGAGAACGTGATCCCCCGCAGATGCCGAGGAAGAAGCGGGGACCAACGACTGGCCTCGTTTCTGCGAGAGCTGGTGTTGGGACCCCAGGAGCGAACGTAGTTCGCTATGATCAGACACAGCAGGCGTTCTACCAAGACGTCAGGGAGCAAAATCCGTTGATCGGGACGTTCCAAAACCGATTAGGAAACCTGATCAAGAGTACAATTCCAGTCGACCTCCCAGACTGGAATTATGTGCCTACGCAGAGTGTGGCGGCTCTTATGAACTCGATTCATAACGAGTACCGCTTCGTTTACGCTCATCCCGACATTGGGGAGCTTGTGCCTACAGATCCTATTCGCAACGAGATTGATATGGCTATCATTCGCGATGCGAAGAGGATGCACTGTGGCCAGAATTCGAGGTTGTCGCAGCTCTTCTTCAAGCCATTTTGCGGGAATAAGGATCTCGTTAAAAACGAAACTCTCGAAGGCTATAACCAGGAAGCCTGGTTGAAAGCAATAGAGACGTTCGACTCGCCGGAGCATTAAGGTATGAGTTGAACTTCTGATGGTTATTTGAAATTCTTAAAATTGATCTTAACTAATTTATGTCTCGCAGGCGAAGTCTGTCCGCAATCGGGAAAATTCGAAGATGAAGAAGACGAAGGTGAGACAAGGGTCGCTTAGTTTTTTTGGTCATCGCTCGAGGAACGTAAGTCTCTTAATATTAAAATGCAATATATATGTGATTCATATTTTAATGTTGAAAAATTACAGCGAATGGAAGATGGGAGTATAGGCTCGGCTTTAGCGATATGGTCAGAAAAACACCATGACGCTAAGGGATCGTGGACGACGGACTTCGCGAAGTCGCAATACGTAAGTTAATTTTTTTATTTACTATATTTAATTACTTTATTTCTTCTTATCTGATAAGTTTGTTGTGGTTTTTTTAAAGATCAAATCACCGTCCAAACGATAGATATTTTGCAGCAAGCGGCGGAGCAAAACACCGTGATCTCCCAAGAAGATGCGGAGATGTACGCGATGCGCGATGTTTTGGGAGTACGCAGAGACTGGGAAGTCGGTTTAGGGCCTTCGATCCTTCGGTCATCGCTGGGTGTTGCCCAAACGCTAGATAGAGGCTCGTCAAGTTCGTCATCTCAGACCGATCCATTGGTTGACGAGATGCGAGCTCAGATGGATGCCCAACAAGCCGAGCTGCAGGAGATGCGGCAACAAATCGCCTTCCTCAGCCAGATGCACAACCAGCCTCCCACGACTCCCTAACCTCCGCATGCACCGCAACCAGGTGGGACTGATCAGCAGACGCCAGGTTCCACGCCGGGTTCTACGTCTGGTTCTATGGATTTCTTGCGAGACCGTCCTTACGGAAGCGCCGGAGCGAGCGGCAGCGCGTCAGGCAGCGGTGGACGAGGACGCGGAAGCGGTTCCCGAAGTTTTGGCAACTTATTCGGTAGAGGGAATTCTACTATCGATAAGTTTTATAGGAAAAAAAATTAGGAATTTATTTTTTCGCTTTTTTAGAATGAATTTGTATTTTTAATTAAGAATTCTATTTTCAGAATATTACTTCTAATTAATTTAGAATTTTGTTAATTAATTTTTATTTAATTCTAAATGAATTTTTATTTAATTTTCTAATTTTGTAATTTTTTTTAATTAAAAAAACATATTCGGTGCGACATTGTCGCACCAAATATCATGGCGGGAACGGCATTAGGTGCGACAATGTCGCACCCGATATGAATTTACCCGCCAATTTTATTAAATTTGGCAGGAAAATAGCTTGGGCATTTGGTGCGACATGTCGCACCTAATGCCTTTAGCGACGGGCTTTTAGGTGCGACTTTGTCACACCTAATGTCGCACCTAATAAACTTTTAGGTGCGACATATGAGGTATTAGGTGGATTGTCACACCGGATGACGTTTTTTGTCCTAGTGTATATTGCATGTACGTGTATATATTGCCTTTCTCTGCCAGATGAATAATTAGAAAAAAATAATTTCTTCCAAACTTACATGGTATCAGAGCCCAGCCTCTTAACCTAATTCAATGGAAATCACACCGACCACCAAAAATTCCTCATCCCAAAACACTCAAGCAAACAACATGGAGACATCTCAATCATCCATCCATTCATCTATGCTCATCACCGATCATAGGCTGAATGGAAGGAATTTTCTGGAATGGTCTTAATCAGTAAAGCTTGGTATCGATGGAAGAGGACACTGGGCTATCTAATTGGCGAAGTGAAGAAACTAAAGGAAGGCGATGAAGGCTACCAAATCTGGAGATCGGAGAACTCACTGGTGTTGGCGTGGCTTCTCAACTCCATGGAAGCTTCAATCGCTAAGCCTCACATGTTCATGAAGACGGCGAAAGAAATCTGGGACTCAGTTAGGGAAACCTATTCTGATCTTGGAAACTCATCGCAGATCTTTGAGTTGAAGACGAAGCTATGGCAGTCCAAGCAAGGCAGCAGAGACATGACGATCTACTACAACATGGGAGAGTGCCGCTGACTACGTGCGACAACAAAACGCGAAGAAAATGATTGCGAATAGATGTTTCTCGCTGGTGTTAACAGGGATCTCGACGAAGCAAAGGGGAGGATCCTGGGAAGGCATCCACTGCCTTCAATGAGAGAAGTCTTCTCCAAAATCAGACAGGAGGCAAACCAAAGGAAGATCATGATAAACACCAAGGAACTTGTCTCAGCTGAACCATCTGCACTCTTCACACGGGGGAATGGACAAGAAGGAGATAGGAAGAAGCCATGGTGCGATCACTGCAAGAAGTTATGGCACACGAGGGAAACCTGCTGGAAGATACACGGAAGACCACCAAGAGGAAAGAAGAAGAATGAGAAGGCTTTTCAGACCATGATTGAGTCTTCACAAGAAAAACAAGTCAACTCGGGACATCCAAATTTCACAAAGGAACAAATCGAGCAACTCCTGAAACTACTACAGTCCTCCAAAAATTCCAGCCCCGACACCCTTTCATGTTCCTTTGTCCAAAATGGTAAAACAATATCCATACCCTCCTCTTACCTATGTTCAAAAGACAAAAATACATGGATCATTGACTCACGAGCAAGTGACCGCATGATAGGAAATTCCACCTTATTCTCAACCTATAAACCTTCTGCCGGAAATAGGAAAGTAAAAATTGCCAATGGGGAACATAATTACCTCACCTTCACTACCCTTGACCAAAGTGCTACATATGTCGCTAACTTTTCATGCAACCTTTTCTCTATTAGGAAAATAACCAAAGATCTAAAATGTCGTGCTATCTTTGAATCTTCTCACTGCGTATTTCAGGATCTGGAGTCGGGGAGGATGATTGGCAGTGCTAGAGAAAGTGATGGACTCTATATCTTAGATGAGGGAACGGACTCACATAAAGGTCAAGAGAAGACTTGCCTACAATTTGTCTCATATCCAAGTAATAAAGAGATTTATATAATGCATTTCCGTCTAGAACATCCTAGTTTTTACTATTTGAAAATATGTTTCCGGATTTATTCATGAATAAAAATATTTCCTCTTTTCACTGTGACATTTGTGCTTTAGCAAGACATCGTAAAAACTCCGACCCACCTAGAGCTTATAAACCAACTAAACATTATTTTTGCTGAAAGAAAAATCTGAGGTAGAAACTGTTTTAAAAATTTCTATAATGTGATTCAAACACAGTTTAATACTCAGATACAAACGATTAGGAGTCATAATGGACGTGGGTATTTTGCACACACCTTACACAAATTTTTTGAAGAAAAAAGGATTATTCATTAAAGCTCATCTGTAGATACACCACCATAAAATGGCATAGCAGAAAGGAAAAATAGACACATTCTTGAAGTCACTCGTGCTTTAATGTTTTCAACATAAATTCCACATTATCTATGGGCACTACAACATTTACCGACGATTTTTTTCGTCGGTAATAACCCTAAAATCGTCGCTAAATGTATTTAGCGACGATCTTAGCGACGATAAAAATCGTCGCTAATTCGCCGTGCCTAAATATATTTAGCGACGATTTAATCGTCGGTAAATATTTAGCGACGATAAAGTCGTCCCTAAATGTTGTGACGAGAAGTTTTTTTTCATTTTGAAACAGACAATTAGCGACGAATTTGTCGTCGCTAATTACCGCGGGAAAAAATCCCGCGTCAATTAGCGACGACAAAGTCGTCGCTAAAATGTTGTGCGGAACAATAATTAGCGACGATTTTATCGTCGCTAATTATTATTATTATAATTTTTTTTTTCGTCATTAATTATTTATTTTTTACGGTTTTTTGGTTGTGAAATTCTAAAATGAAAAATAAAATAAAAACTAAATTATATTATCCAAATCAACAACTATATAAAATCCGGTTACGTACGCTTTCGGTTATCGAGAAATATGTAAATAATAAATACACAAAACAACTAATAAACCACTAGTCGCGACGTTTGCTTTGTCGTCCCGCCACTCGTTTTCCCCCTCCTCGACGAGAAACGCTCTTCTGCTGGCGCTGGAGTTTTGCAGGCTGCGGCGTCGGAGTAGCCTGACTTGGTCCGCCGGGCGTCGTCTGCTGGCTGGCGTCGGGAGTCCTCTGCTGGCCGCCCGTCGGAGTGCGGACGTCGGGCGTCGGAGTGTGGACGCCGGCCGTCGGAGTCTGCTGGCTGTGGGATGACGGAGCCTGCTGCGAACTCTGCGGAAATTGGGACATGAACGAGCTAAGGTTGAGGCCGGGCACCTGACTCTGTATTGTCTCGGCGAACGTGGCGAGGGTCGATGTCAACACCTCCTGTGAGACATATCCTGGTTGCGACGTCCCAGCCTCCGAACCGTAGACTTCGGCGACTTCAGCCGCCATCCGGTCTCCCTGTGGCACCAAACGTCCGACGCCGGTCAAGTGATCAGTCCGCGAACCCATAATATCGCAGATCGCCTGCTCCTCTAGAACGGAAATATCAAAGTCCGCTCCTTGGTGCTCAGCCTCCGCTCGCAACGTGTTGAACCTAGCGACCAGTCGATCCTGATATAATTAACTAGTTAGTATATATTAATCGAAAAATAAGAAAAATAAATGTAAACTTACATAACGTGCGGAGGCTTCAGGAGTCAGCCATTCGGACTTGTCGGACTGATGTTGGCGCTTGTAGTTCGCAAACAAGCTCTCGAATGCGCCTGTCTCGACGCTCTTCTGCATGTAAACAAAACTTCAAGTGTTAGATAATTTTAACGATTTGATGTATCATATAAACATAAAACTTACGTTTTTCATGCGGTGGGTCGAGAACCCAATCGTCCCATGTCGAGTCTTCGTCTTCTTCTTCGCGCGATTCTCCTTATTCTTCGCTTGTATAGCCTGTTGTAATATAAGTAAACGTACACGTAAATAACAAATCGTTTAATAAACATTCGAGTAACGTAAATGATTCGATATTACCTTAAATTCATCGCTCGTATATCGTTGTATCAGCGTCTCCCATTCGGTGTCGAGCTTAACGGTCTTCGGTTTCAGCGACCGCGCCACCTGTACGCTGCTCTTGCAGTCGATGTCGAACCACGACCGCAATGTATGCCTCCAATCGCGAAGACGAGTCTTCACGTCTCGAATGATTGCCGCATCGACAATCGCCTTCTTCTTCCCGGTTGCATCACCATCGACTCGAATGTCGTACTTGTCTCGAATCGCTGCTCGGATCTCGGCCTTCTTCGCCGGCCCCACGTTCGCATTCGTCCACCTTGGGACCGTAGGCGAGATCTTGTCTCGGACGACCAACCCGAGCGTGTTCGCGAACGTCGCGAGATCCGGATCCATCTCGCGCTCTGGCTGCAAGAACGACTGAAAGTCCTCGTTATAAATAACGACTTCCTTCACCCCGGGGCGCCGTGCACGCTCAGATCGAAGCCCGACCGTCGGCCCACGCACGGCCGGTTCGATATCCTCGTCTTCTTCTTCGACGCCATCACGTACGGGCGCCGACTGGCAATAATTCGGGAGACGGGCTAAGAAGTCATCCCCGCCTCCGCTGCCTCCAGCTCCTGTAGCCGCAGCCATCTGAAATTCAAAAAAAAAATTATTTAGTTATGCATTCTTAATGATTTAAATCAGTTAATTTAGTAAGTAAATGAAAAACGTTATATACTATCAATCATCGTCGTCTGACAAATCATCTTCTTCCATCAAATCTTCGTCCTCAGTTTCTTCGTCATCGATAAACTCTTCTTCTTCAATATTTTCCAACAAGTTCACTGCGTCGTTGCTCACGGGCTCTGGTATCGCAGACTGATGACGCGTTGACAGTGAATCTAAATCTAACGGTTCTACTGACAACTGAACTGAAGACGAAGATTGACCAAGAATGAGCTCAATATCAGGAAGATCCCACACATTTCGATGATTACACTCTTCGACGATTCGCCAATCAGGACCATTCAAGTTATCTTCCAAGTAGAAAACTTGTTTCGCTTGAGTTGCCAAAATAAATGGCTCGTCTTTGTACCATTCTTTTGCCACATACACGCTTGTCAAGTTATTGTCGTTGCGTGTCCTTTTCCTCGGATCTTGATCACCGAACCAACAACATTGAAATAAGACGACGCGACAATTGTTCTGATACGTCAAGACAATGACGTTTTCTACTTGACCGTAGAAGTCGTGACCTCCTTCACTTGGTACACATACCCCGCTATTCTGAGTCGTTCTTCTGCTATCACGTTGACGGGAGATAAATTTAACCCCGTTCACTACACAACACGGATACGTCTGTGGTGCGAAATGTGGTCCCAATGCCAATGCATATAATTCGGAGGTAACGGATAATCCGTCTTGGCTCATGCGAAATACCTACATACAACCATTAACGAGTCGGTTATTAATTATCTCATATTCTTTGAGTTTGGTAGTCAAATACCTTTTCCCAAAACCACTTTGGGAACTCAAGTCGATGCGCTTCTTCAACATCTGGCCGACCTTCTAATTCCATGAGATCTATGTGTTCACTGAAATAAAATTCATGTTCATTTAATACATCACTTCGTATAAATATAATTCAAGTTCATTCATTTCACTCATTTACCTCATGAAATCGTCAATTTCGGGACAATTTCGTAAAATGTACCACTCAACGAGCAATCGTATATTCTCATCTAAGCGTATCGTGGTCATCTTCCCGTAAGGCCGATGATAGGTGCGTTAATCACGCGTAAAACTCCTATCCCTCGGCTTAAAACGAGCGAGTTCTCAAGTGTCTTTGATAGTTTCTAGTATGTTTTTGATGATTTACAGGTACAAAGGAGCAGAGAAGCTTAAGAAGTCATTTTCGGAGCAGACGGGAGTCGAAACGGAGCAAAAATTGAGGTTTATGAAGAAAGTCAACGCTGGATATTGACCCATCGCGGCGCGGCGATAATCAGAGCGGCGCCATAAGATAGCAGCGCGGCGCCAGAAAATCCCGTCACAGATGGCGGTTGTTCCCGTTCAGGAGCGCGGCGCTATGAATACTGAGAGCGCCGCGATAGACCGCGACACATGAACGTGGCGGCGCGATGGGTGCGATTTGGAAAACTGATTACACGTTTTTTATTAAATCTGGGCCATTGGATCTCATTAAGTGGCCCAGATGACTCCGAAAATAGGCTAGAAACTTATAAATCCTACTTTTGTAACCTAGAAAGACATCTTTTGTTTTAGTTTTGATTTTGCTTAGGTTGTTTTAGCTACAGAGAGCTTTTTGGAGAGACAGAGATTGAAGCGCCGTCTTCATCAATTTCGTTCATCGTTCTTTTCACAGTTCCAATTCCCTTCCTTCAATCTCTTGAACTCCAGTTTTTATTAATGAAAATCATGTCGTTGATTTATTTGTTTTTGAGTTGTTCATCTTCTTCTCCCATCTTTCTTCCTCTCATCATCATGAACTAAACCACCTAAGGGCTATGGCGTAGCGAGATTGTGAAACGGTTATGGATTCCATATTATGATATTGTAGAATTGTTATCGTTCTTGCCGCTTTGTTTAATTCAAGTCCGAATTTAATGCTTGTATAAGAGTAGCTACCTTGTGCATGATTCGTATTTCAATTTTATGCTTGAAAGAGATTAGGTTGATTTTGTCTTGATTAGAATTACTATAATACATCCCTATGCTAGATATAGATAGGTTGTTATAGAATCGTGGTACGCTTCTGTGTTCATTGCTTGCCTTGCTTTATTAGTTGAGATCGAAAGATAAAACTTTGGCATAGGTTTAGGTTGCTAGATGCTTGAGAGAGGTTTAGTGACACGATCAACGTGAGTGTGATTAGCAAAGTGTGAATGATAATAGTAGTGCGTAAGTTCCATGAATCCAAACCGTAGAATGAGCTCGTGAAACCATAGTTTTTACTTCTCGCTATTCGTAATATCCGTTGCTTTTTGTTTATTTATTTATTTATTTATAAATTTTGTGTTCTATTCAACTACAGTTTCCTAAGTTCTCTTCGTGCTAGTGAAATTTGAATCTTTAATTTAGCCTAGTCCTCGTGGGATCGACTCGTACTTACGAACTTTACTACTTGAGCGATTACGTGCACTTGCGTGTGCGAGAATTTCGCAACAGCCGACAACTTGATGACTGAAACACCGATAACTCCCGTTCGACACCTTCGAAGTTAGACGCGACGTCTGTTCGTTGGGGCATGTTGAAACGATTCTCAACGCCTTCTATATACCTTGAGCAGAATGTCAATGCTTCATCTACAACATAGGCTTCGGCAATTGAACCATCTGGTCTAGCTCGATTACGCACAAAGTTCTTGAGCGTTCCAAGGTATCTCTCAAATGGATATATCCATCGCATATGAACTGGACCTCCGTTAATTGCCTCCTCCGGTAGATGCATTACCAAATGAACCATGATTGTGAAGAAATCAGGCGGGAAAATTCGTTCCAACTTACACAATATAAGCTTCACATCCTCTTGCGCCTTCTCAATGTCTGAAATTACCAGCGTTCTAGAGCAAATAAGTCTGAAGAAGTTGCAGAGCTCTATTATGGCATCTCGAATTGTTCGATCCAGAAAAGGACGAATAGCAGGAGCCAATAGGCGCTGCATAATCACGTGACAATCGTGAGACTTCAAACACGTCAACCTCCCATCCGCGGTAACATTCTTCTTCAAATTCCCCGCAAAACCATCGGGAAATCTGACAGATCTCAAGAACTCAGTAAACCGCTTCCGTTCTGAAGGTGTCAGAGTGTATGACGAAGGCGGTTTCATCCATCTATCTCCTTCTTGGTACAAATGAAGCTCGTGCCTTATGTTCCAGTCCGCCAAAGTCAACCGCGCCTTATCTGTGTCTTTCGTCTTCCCCTCGATGTTCAGCAAGGTACCCAGAAGATTGTCGCATACATTCTTTTCTATATGCATTACATCGAGGTTATGCTTCAGCGTAAGACTCGACCAATACGGCAACTCGAAGAAAATACTTTTCTTTGTCCAATTCAGATCACTCGCATCGCGCTTTCGTTTCTTCCCGCCGAAGTCAGGGTGCTTCCCCGGGATTGCATCTCCCACTAATCGCAATTGTCGAAGTATATCGCTCGCTGATTTTCTCACTGGTGGTGGTCGTTTCTCATTTCGTACCTTGTACAGTTTGCTCTTCCTCATCGGGTGTAACAACGGCAAGAATCGACGATGATCGCAGTAAACAATCTTGTTTCGAGCCTTGAAAGATGGTGTGTCGTTGTTACACGTCGGACAAGCAAGGTACCCTTGACCACTCCATCCCGACAAACTGCTTCTCGCTGGAAAATCATTCACCGTCCATAGAAGTACGGAAAACAACCTGAATAGCTCACCGGTCGAACCATCTCTCAACACAACACCGGTTTCCCACAATTCCTTCAGCTCATCAATCAGCGGTCGTAAGAAAACATCCATGTCTTTACCCGGCGCACTACGACCTGGTATAAGCAATGTTAACATCAAGTACGATGTTTTCATGCACAACCACGGCGGTAAATTGTACGCAGTCAAGACTACCGGCCACATACTGTACGATAAACTCATGTCACCAAATGGGTTGAAACCATCGGCGGCAAGTCCAAGCCGGACGTTCCTCGGTTCTGCCGCAAACATGGGATATTTTCGGTCGATCTCCTTCCACGTTGCTCCGTCTGCAGGATGTCGCAGTACACCATCCTCTTTAATGCGTTCATTCTCGTGCCACTGCATCTCTAGAGCTGTGTGCCGACTCGCGTACAGTCGCTTAAGTCGATCTTTCAGTGGAAAGTAGCGCAACACTTTATGCGCTACTTTTTTTCCACCGTCTTTCATCAGCCACCGGCTCTCATTACAAACTGGACACTCGTCTAGATTGGCGTTGTCCTTCCAAAACAACGCGCAATCGTGTTTGCAGACGTGAATCGACTCGTAACCCATACCAAATCGACGCAATTTCGCCTTTGCTTCATAATGTGACTCTGGAATCGTGTTGCCGATCGGATGAGATTTTTTCAGTACTTTCAGAAGTTGATCAAACGACTTATTCGTCCACTTGTTCATCACTTTCAAATGCATCAACGTGACAACAAATGAGAGTGACGAATACTCCGTACAACCCGGCCATAATTCTGTGTTAAGGTCGCTGAAAAGGTCATCGAACTGTCCACTCTGGTATTCTGCATTCGGGTCAATACTGTCATCGTCACCGTCTACGTCGTTGTGATCTAAGATATCGTGTACAGCATCAAACATCCCTCCTCCTCTGTACTCCGTCTGATACTGCATTACGTCATCTTCTTCCTCCCCGTGAAAGTTCCACCTCGTGTAATTCCTCTTAAATCCTCTGATAAAGAGATGATTCTCTATATCAGGAATTTTTTGCATCAACACGTTGTTACACCTCTTGCATGGACACTTAACTCGTCCTTCGACATTTACCTGTTGTCGGGCCATTGCCATGAACTCTGTCATGCCAGCCGCAAACTCAACGCTTAAACGTTGGTCCTCGATTATCCAATTCCTATTTGGATAACTCATTTTACCTATAGATTTAACATTTCAAAATTTAGAAGTTTTCGGATTTTATTTTATAATTTCACGATCGATCCTACCGAAATTTCGGCAGAATCTCCCCTATAAACTTAACAACCCGGCATCAAGCCTTTAACTTTAAAACCTGCATAGAAACATCCTAAAACTAACAATAAATCCAACCTCAGTGGTTCGATTATTAAAATTCATAATCCATCACATTTTTAATCATTTCTAACAGCAATTAAATACAATTCCATTTAATTTACATAAACTAACTAATTGTTTTTACATAATTTTACCAAATATAAAATTTATAACAAATATATAATTCATTTATAATTTATAAAATTTATAACAAATATTTATAATTCATTTATAATTTATAAAATTTATATTTGGTATAACAAATATATAATTCTAAAAATATAAATTATAACAAATTTATAAACTAAAAATATATAATTCATTTATAACTAATTTATAATTATATAACTAAATAAATTATATTAGTTATATATAACAAACATTTATAACTAAAAATATATAATTCATTTATAACTAATTTATAACAAATATATAACTAAAGTTTATAATCCTATAACTAATTAAAATAAATTTATAACTAAAGTTTATAATCCTATATATATTAATCATATATAACTAATATATAAATAAATTTATAACTAATATATATTAATCCTATAACTAACTAATATATATATATATATATATATATATAGTTTTAAAAAAAAAAACTTACCGATCGGACAAAGAGGGAGAGCGCGCGCGGCCAGAGAAGGGGAGCGGCGTCGGCGTCGGTGGTGGAGCGGCGTCGGCGTCGGCGGCGGAGCGGCGGAGGAGGAGCTATAATGGGAGAGAGAGACTTTAGGAGAGAGATGTGAGGAGAGAGAGAGAAGTAGTGAGGAGAGAGACTTACCGGCGAGGCACACGGCGGAGGAGCGTCGGCGGCACACGGCGGACGAGGCACACAGTGGAGGAGGGAGAAAGTAGAGAGAGAAATGGAAGTTTTAGGGTTTCTGAGCGTATGGGGAAGCTGGGTCGCGTTCTGGTATTTAAAGACATTTACCGACGATTTTATCGTCGCTAAATGATTTCAGTTCGTCGCTAAATGAACTTACGTTAACCAGACATTTAGCGACGATTAAATCGTCGCTATTAGTAAATTTCACACATTTAGCGACGATGAAATCGTCGCTAAATCATTTCGTTTTAATTTAATGGGAGGGATTTTTCCCTCTTTAAAATTCGTCAAAATTCGATAACATTTAGCGACGATTATTTCGTCGCTAATTGTATAGAGACGATAAAACAATCTTTAGCGACGATAAAATCGTCGCTAAATGTTTTCGTCTTAATTAAATTGGAGGGATTTTTCCCTCTTTAAAATTCGAAATTAATTCAACATTTTTAGCGACGATATTTTCGTCGCTAAATGAATTTTGAAATAATTAGCGACTAATTTATCGTCGCTAATTATTTTCCCGCGAACTTAGCGACGACAAAAAAGAATTAGCGACGATAAAGTCGTCGCTAATTATCTTTGCCACCAAACTTGAATATTTCTCGCACCAAAGAATTAGCGACGATAATATCGTCGCTAAAAGGGTTATTAGCGACGATATATTAGCGACGACTAAATCGTCGCTAATAGTGTCGTCACTAAATGTGTTATTTCTTGTAGTGGGGGGACAGTGTCTTACATGCAGCTTATTTAATTAATCACATGCCCTCAAAGATACTATCCTTTAAAACACCCATTAGCATTCTTCAAAATAAATTTCCAAAATCAAGGGTGTTTCATTCTATGCCGTTAAAATTTTTTGGGTGTACCGGGAAAGAAAATGTGTTTTGTGGGAATCGCTCCGACTCAAAGAGGGTATAAATGTTTTCATCTCCATCCACACAAAAAACAACAATTACAATGGATACCACTTTTTTTTAGCATAAACCTTTTTTTACCACTCATCTTCAGGGGGAGACTAATTTTGAAGTTTCTGTCTTTAAATTTACAGATTCATCTCTTGATTTTGTGCAGGGTCATGACTTAGAAAATGAGGAAATAATTGTTGTCAATGAAACAGGAAATATAAATAAGGAAATAACTGGTGTTCAAATTGAAAGTGATATTGAGTCCACGATTTTAAGTAAAGAAAATCAACCAAGTATCACAGAGTCAGTAAGTAAATCAGGAAATATTACTTAGTACATATACAATGATCGGGCAAGTAATCTATTTGAAAAGGTATATGTGAGATCGGTCCCTACTCGAGATATAGAAGCTGTTACCTCTCCAGCAAGCTAAGAATCCGAACCGGAACCAGAATCTGAAAACAGTAAGTCTATCTCTGATTCCGATTTACCAATTATTGCTCTTAGAAAAGAAAAACGCACATGTAATAAATATCCTTTATATCCTACCTCGTCCTATGTGTCATACTCAAAACTCTCTTCTGCTTTTTCCACATTTACCACAAATATATCTAAGATCCATATTCCTAGTAGTATTCAGGAGGCATTAGCTCTACCTGAGTAGAAAAAGGCTGTTTTTTAGGAGATAAATGCTTTGAAGAAGAATCAGACGTGGTTGGTGGAAGAGCTTCCAAAGGCGAAACCCATAGTTGGCTATAAATGGGTCTTCACACCGAAGATGAAAGCTTATGGCACCCTTGAACGACTTAAAGCGCGACTCGTAGCAAAAGGGTTCACCCAAACATATGGGATAGACTATACAGAAACATTATCTCCGGTTGCTAAGCTAAACACTGTGAGAATTCTGTTGTCTATTGCAGCAAACCTTTACTGGCTGCAGAGACAATTTGACGTAAAGAATGCATTCCTTAATGGAAAGCTTGAGGAAGAAGTCTACAAGAGTCCACCGCCAGGATTTGAAAGTGAGTTTGAATCCAAGGTCTGCAAGCTAGAGAATGCATTATATGGGCTGAAGCAATCACCTCGCGCCTGGTTCGATCGCTTCACCCAGTTCGTGAAAGGGCAGGATTACATTCAAGCTCAATCGGATCATACAATGTTCACAAAGTTCTCAAGAGATATGAAGATTTCAGTGTTAATCGTTTATGTCGATGACATCATCCTTACATGAGACGACTATGGAGGACTAGAACAGTTGAAAAAGAAGCTTGCCAAGGAGTTTGAAATAAAAGACCTAGGCAAAATTAGATACTTTCTTGGCATGGAAGTTGCTAGATCAAGAAAGGGAATTGTCGTCTCTCAAAGAAAATACATACTAGATCTTTTGAAGGATACTGGAATGAGTGGATGTAGACCTGCCGAAACTCCAATAGACCCAAACCAAAAGCTCGGGAATATTGTAGACGGCGTTCCAGTTAATGTTCAGTAGTATCAAAGGCTAGAAGGAAGACTGATTTACTTAGCGCACACAAGGCCCGACATAGCCTTTGATGTGAGTCAATTCATGCATAGTACATGTGAGGATCACCTAGATGCTACACACAGGATCCTCCGATATGTGAAGAGTTCTCCAGGAAAGGGACTGTTATTCAAGAAGGGCGAAAACAGAGCTGTGGAAGTCTACATCAGGTTATTTTACCTTTGTATGGGGAAACTTAGTCACGTGGAGAAGCAAAAAAAAAAAAGTGTTGTGTCAAGAAGTAGTGCTGAGGCAGAGTTCATGTCCATGGCTAACGGTATATGTGAATTGCTATGGATATTGAGAGTCCTTGAAGATCTGAAGAAAGAGGCTGAGCTTCCTCTAAAGTTGTTTTGCGACAACAAAGCAACTATCAGTATCGCTCAAAATCCAGTGCAACGCGATCGAACTAAACATATAGAGATTGATCGTCATTTCATAAAGGAGAAGATGGAGGCTGGAATCATTTGTACGCCGTACGTAACCACCAAAGAGTAGATAGCAGATATTCTGACTATAGGGTTATTTCGTGTTTGAGTTTTTTGTAAACAAGTTGGGCATGTATGATATGTATGCACCAACTTGAGGGGGAGTGTGGAAAATCGTTACTTAATGGGTACCAGATTAGCTAAAATATATTCTAATAAGTAGGTTAGAGTTAAAATAGAAAGTAAATATTCTATTCCTAAAATTAAGAGATATTAGTTATTAAGAAATAGTCTGTAGTTATTGTGTATAATGCATGTACGTGTATATATTGTCTTTCTCTGCCAGATGAATAATAAGAAAAAATTCATTCCTTCCAAACTTACACTTTTTAATTGTGATATTTTTCCTACTTAATTTTACCATAGCAAAAAAAAAAAAAATTACTCTTATTTAATACAAAACCAAGAGGGAAAAAAGGTCACACTTTCTTATTATTATTCCCAATGGGTGAAAGATCATAGGCAGTGGCAATTAGTTTCAGGTCATGTTTTCTTGGGACCGTGACCCCGAACGACTCGCTCATGTCCAAGTCGTGAGGCCTCATTTTGTTCGGGAGTTTCCAATCGAAATGGTAAAGCAACATCGCGAGAGGAAGCTCAACATTGGCTAAACCGAACAACAATCCCGGGCAGATTCTCCTTCCGGCCCCGAACGGAATGTACTCAAAGTTTGACCCTTTGTAGTCAACGGCGGTGATATGATCGAGGAATCTCTCGGGTACGAAACTCTCCGGGTCGGTCCAATATCTCGGGTCTCTCCCTATCGCCTACGCATTGACTATCACCCTGGTTCTCTCCGGTATTTCGTAGCCTTTGATCTCACACCTCTCTTGGCATTCTCTAGGAAGTAGTACAGGAGCCGAAGGGTGTAAGTACGTACTTCATGTCTCCGACGGCTGATTCGTCGACCGACCCTTTTCTTCTAAAGACTTCTCGGATCTCGTGCTGCGCTTTCTTCATTACTCGAGGATTCTTTACCATCGCCCAGTCTGTCGTGGTCGATGATGTCTCACTCATGGCCGAGAATATGTCCTAAGAGTTGCATCATGATTAATTCAATTATCTTACCAAAAACAAAATCCGAAATTTTGATACGGACACCAAAAACCAAGGAATTTCGTGGCCCACTTGAACCCGCTTTCCGGGAAAATCTCCACCAAAACTTCTGGGAACAGTTTGACCGCAATCTGTCTCTATTTGACTTAAACACACTATATATAGTCAAAAACACACTCACATCTTCCTCAATTAAAGACTCTCCATTTTAGGCTTCCCAAAACACAGGAACGAATTCACAAATCCCCTCAAAAAATATATAATAATAATAATGGAAATCTCCGGTTTATCATCGCTCTTTTCTCACTCCTACAATTCCGACTTCATATTTCGGCCGATTTTCCTTCGCGGGGTGTCTGGTTCGTCGCATTTATTTCTGTTATTATTACTGTTCATATCGTGGGCTTTTCACAAAGCTCCAACAAAAGAGAGGCTTTTAAATGGAAAAAGTCTGTTTATTTATCACAAACAGACTTTTTTAACCTCTCTTTGCCTCTCAGCTTTCAATCTAATCCTGTGTTTATTTAGCTACTTTTATTGGTACAAGAGTGATTATTGGTCAGAGGAAAAACTCGTGACCCTCTTTGACTTTGGTTTCAGAACTCTCTCGTGGGGTTTTCTCGCTCTGTATTTACAAGTAAAGCTCTCTACTTTAGGGCAGTCAAAGAAATACCCTGTTTTGCTTAGGCTTTGGTGGTGTTTTTACTGTTCTGTTTCACTATACTCCTTGGTCGTTGACATCGTTTTTTCCAAGTCTACACGTGTGAACTTGGTCTCCGATGCCGCTTCGGTCTTGTCGGGTCTGTTCTTCGTCTTCATCGGGTTTTCCGGCGAGGCTGTCTCCGAGGCCGGTGGTGGTCTCGAAGAGCCTCTTCTGGCGGGACCCGCGGAGCCGAGAGGCGATCAGACCGTGACTCCGTACTCGAAAGCCGGGATTCTCAGCCTCTTGACCTTCTCGTGGATCGGACCGCTCGTGGCCGTCGGATCGAAGAAGACCCTCGACCTCGAAGACGTCCCTCAGCTCGACCCCGGCGACACCGTGGCCGTGATATACCCAAAATTGAGGAGCAACATCGAGTCCGGATCGGAGATCACGACTTTCGAGCTGGTCCGTGGGGTTTTCTTGTCGGTGTGGAAGGAGTTCATATGGACCGCCGTGGCGGTCCTCTTGAACACGCTCGCCTCTTACGTGGGCCCGTATCTGATCGACTCGTTCGTGAAGTTCCTCTCGGGAGACCGCGAGGGATTCGGGGCCCACGGTGGGTACGCTTTGGTCTCGGCGTTCTTCTCCGCGAAGCTCGTCGAGTGTTTCACTCAGAGGCAAAGGTATTTCAAGACCCAGCAGATCGGGATCAAGATTAGGGCCGCGCTCGTGGCGGTGATCTACGAGAAGGCCTTGACGCTCTCATCGCGGTCAAGGCGAGGAAGAACGAGCGGCGAGATCGTGAATTTGATGACAGTCGACGCCGAGAGGATCGGGAATTATCCTTGGTATATGCACGACCCGTGGCTGGTTCTTCTCCAGATAGCTCTCGCACTATTTATCCTCTACAAGAGCCTCGGGATCGCAGCGGTGTCGACACTTGTCGCGACCGTGCTCGTTATGGTCGCGAATCTCCCGCTCGGGAAGCTTCAAGAGCGGTTTCAGGAGAAGCTGATGGGGTCGAAGGACGCGAGGATGAAAGCGACCTCGGAGGTTTTGAGGAACATGAGGATCCTCAAGCTCCAAGGTTGGGAGATGAAGTTTCTCTCGAAGATCACGTCTCTGAGGGAAACCGAGTCGGGTTGGTTGAGGAAGTATCTCTACACGTCGGCTCTGACGTCGTTCGTAAACTGGGGAGCTCCGACGTTCGTGTCTGTCGTCACATTCGGGACGTGCGTAGCTTTAGGGATCCCATTGGATTCGGGGAAGATTCTCACGGCGCTCGCGACGTTTAGGATTCTCCAAGAGCCGATCTACAACGTCCCCGACTTGATCTCGTTGATCGCCCAGACGAAAGTGTCGTTCGACCGGATATCGTCGTTTCTTCGCCTGGACGACCTAGATACAGAAGTCGTCGAGAAGATCCCCCGAGGGGGATCGGGTCTCTCCGTGGAGATCGTGGACGGGGTTTTCTCTTGGGACGGGTCATCCTCGGAGAATCCGACCCTGAGGGACGTAAGATTGAGAGTCGGGAACGGGATGAGAGTCGCGGTTTGTGGGACGGTCGGGTCGGGGAAATCGAGCCTGCTTTCGTCGATCTTGGGTGAGATTCCGAGGGTCTCCGGGGCGGTTAGGGTTTGCGGGACCAAGGCCTACGTGGCTCAGTCGCCGTGGATTCAGAGCGGGAAGATCGAAGATAACATCTCGTTCGGGAAGGCCATGGATAGAGATAGGTACGATAGGGTTCTCGAGGCGTGCTCGTTGAAGAAGGACCTCGAGATTCTTTCGTTCGGAGATCAGACGGTGATCGGGGAACGGGGAATCAATCTGAGCGGGGGACAGAAACAGAGGATCCAGATCGCTCGAGCACTGTACCAAGACGCGGATATCTATCTCTTCGATGATCCTTTCAGCGCTGTGGATGCTCACACGGGATCGCACCTCTTTAAGGTAACTTGCTTAACAAACAAACACTTCATTCATTCAAAGAAGGGAAACTGAAACTGATTTTCTTCGTCTTGTGACAGGAATGCTTGATGGGGTTATTAGCTTCAAAAACTGTGATTTACGTCACTCATCAAGTCGAATTCCTCCCCAACGCCGACCTTATATTGGTAAGCAAGTTTGATATCAATATGTAAAGTTTCTTGTGGTACCTAGGATAGCCTAGTGGTAATTCCACATCACCTCCTGTGTGGAGGTCGTGGGTTCAATCCCCACTGCAGCAAAGCTGCCTTAAAAAAAAAATATGTAAAGTTTCTTCTTAAACATCATTTAAATTTTTTGACAAATAATACATCATTTAATTGCTCTCAAAATGGTGTAATATTCCATTAGTAAACTTATCATAAAAGGGTTATCTATTGTTCAAAATATTAGGATATAATTTTACACAACTATGAGTGTATCATTTTGAAAAAAAAATGGAAACTGAGGATATTATTTACCCTTTTTCTTTTTCTTCTCTTTCTGTGGTGAAAACAGGTGATGAAAGACGGAAGAATCACCCAAGCCGGAAAGTACAACGAAATCCTCAACTCGGGTACGGATTTCATGGACCTCGTCGGGGCCCACAAGGAAGCTCTCTCCACTCTCAGCGCAGCGAACGACACAGCCTCGTCTCAGACCACCGAATCATCGTCAGCACCGAAACCGTCCCTATCATCATCGAAAGCAGAAGAGGAAACGGAGGACATAGCGGCGGGCCCGAGAGGCCAGCTCGTCCAAGACGAGGAGAGAGAGAAAGGCCAAGTGGGCTTTTGGGTGTATTGGAAGTACATAACGACGGCCTACGGCGGGGCCCTCGTCCCGGTCATACTATTGGCTCAGGTCCTTTTTCAAGTCCTCCAAATCGGGAGCAACTATTGGATGGCTTGGGCGACCCCGGTCTCGGCGGACTCGGAGGCGCCGGTGAGGAGCGCTACTCTGATACTCGTCTACGTGGCGCTCTCCGTGGGAAGCTCTCTGTGCGTCCTCGTGAGAGCCACGCTGTTGGTCACCGCGGGCTACAAGACCGCCACGTTGCTCTTCAATAGGATGCACGAGTGCATTTTCCGAGCCCCGATGTCCTTCTTCGACGCCACTCCCAGCGGGAGAATCTTGAACAGGGTGAGTCCCCGAAGGGTATATCGGTAATTTTTATTTCGACTCAAGGGTAGTAGTGTAATTTGAAATTAATAGTTAGTTAAGCAATTGCTTAGTATAAACGAGTGAATTTGCCCGCGCGTTGCTGCGGGTTAAATGAACAAAAAGTCACTTTTAAATTTTTTAGACATTATAATCGTGATTTTATTATAATATATAAATATTATATGAATCGCATATATTAATTATGTTTGTAATACGTAAACATATATATATATATATATATATATATATATCATCATTGTATATGTCTCGTATTACAAATAAAGCTATGACGATAACATAGACAATTATTTTAACCCATTCCTATAAAATATTTCTTTCCGTGATCCTTTTTTTCAATATCGAATATATATATCACAACCGGTGGTGTGATGCATTTTGATTATCTTCATAATTACATTACAATTATAATACTAATATTTTAACACACAAAAAACATTACAATTAAAGTGCAACAAATAAATTAAAAATCCAAATTTGTAAATGTTATTAAAATAATAGCTTAAGCTTAAAGTAAATATATAAAATACATTAATACTAACAATTATCATTTGATCATGTCACATAACGTAGTTTGAAAAGAAATCAACACAACTACAAATGTTTTCATAAATGCACAACATTTTTTTAAATTAATTTTTTCTAATATTAATATATAACTTTAGTAATTTTTTTTACTATTTATTTGTACATTTTATTTATTTATTTATTTTTAAATAACTTGAGTTTGCATTAATTTTTAACATGTTAGAATATACTTTAGAGAAATTGCTTAATCTGTCACCAATTTCATAACATTTTCCAATTTTCCACCATATTGCTAATTTTTCCCAAAATTAATGCCACAATCTATGTCAACAATGTTACATCTATGTTTGTCCTTCACTATTAAATGTCAACATTGTTGACATAGAGGTGACATTTTGGGAAAAATTAGTCTTTTGGTGGAAAGTGGGAAAATGTTATGAAATTAGTGGCAAATTAAGCAATTTCTCTATACTTAAATCGTAAAATGATGGCGAGTTAATTTTTAATTTTATCAAATGAATAGATAATATAAATCACTGAGCGTTATTAATAGAAATAAAACAAATTAGAAGGTTATTTATAATTTTACATAAATAAAAAAAAATTGAGTAGCGGTTTAACATATATATATATATATCACATAAACCTTAAAAAGAAATTGTGTGTATCTAGTATTTGTATATTTTTCTTACACACATGGCAAATTCTACAACCGCCTATTATTATTATTATTATTATTATTACTATTATTATTTATTTATTTATTTATCTAACTTGATTTTTTTAATTCTCGATTACTTCATATATCTTTCTATATGCCGTTATATGATCATTATATATGAGAAAAATATTTTTTTATTATCGCTATGAGGGTACAAATCTTTAATTACCAATTAAAATATTATGTCATTGATAATTGAAAATTTGATAAAAATGAATGAGTTTAATAACATATATGAGTGCGTTTATTATTATTAACATATATGTATTATGTATTTATTTTATCATGTATTGTCATTTGTTTATTTAAATTTTGTAAATATAGTATTACAATTTATTTTACTATGTTAATATCAATTAGTGAGTTATATTTATCTAGTAAAATTGATAATAACTGCTCTATTTTTATTATAATTTAACTTATACCCTAATTATTTAAAAATACTAAAACTCGAGCAATCTAAAATGATTAAATAACATATTATTCAATGATACAACCAAACCCTTAATTTAAATACTAAAATTATATATATATATATATATATATATATATATATATATATATAACTTTGAATTTGTAAGTTATTGTCCATATCACCAAGCATGTTAATGTTAGTGACAAACTATCCTGTCTTATTTTCTCATTTAAAATATTGTCCAAACATGGTATTTTAACTCACAGCAACGGCATTCAAAAAAAGAGATCTGGGTCCTACTGAAGTTAACATTTTTTTTTTCCTTTTTTATGAATTGTTTTCTTTCTCGTTATATGAATTTGTTTCAGTTTTTCTTTTTTTTTTCTTTCTTTTTTTCTTTTTTTGTCTGTAGCCCACAACAACGTGGCTTTTGATGGATGGAAGAGATAGTAAACAAATAATTTGATTGGATAGACATTTTTCTGTTTTATACGGCTGTTTTTGTTTTCCCTGTTGTTGCAACTTGCATTGTTACACCACTATTTTTAATCGGATTAAAAAAAATATCCATTTTATTGTTATAATTTGATTGGTCCTCAAAGTTTATACAGTGATATTGTACCTCTCTTTAGTATATATAGAATGTGACGGGGAAATATATCAAGTGAAAATTGGGATGTTTTCCTTTGGGGTGAGTCTTTAAATTAATTCAATTAGACTTCGAAAGGGTAATATCGGTAATTTAATTATTTCATTCCATTAGTGCTATCGGTCGAACTGCCAGGGCCTCGTGGGCTTAGTCCGGTAAAGCGTGGGTATCATGGTTTTCAAATAATTAGGGTTACAAGAAATTTTTTTTATTTATTAGTATAATTTCTGTAGTTGTATTGTTAGGACCTGGAATTGTCTAGGATATAATAGTAATAAGAGTTAATTATGGGGGTTAAATAGTAGATAGTAGAAGCTATATATTAGCCTGTAAGCAAGGAAGATTAAGCCACTTGAGCAAGAAAAATGTTACAATGGTATGGAGAGTTAAATTGATGAAGAAATTCGATATCACCCATTGTAATTCTTTCGCTCGTATTCCAATCAATACAAAAATACTGGGGCTTATCAGGTATAGTAGTGTAATCAGAGGGATTGGTTCACTTCTTGAATAGAGAACCTGAGTTAATTGGTTTACAAAAGATTGGCTATTTAGTAATTCTTAGACTTTTGGTGGCTTATTTGACTAATTTGTTTCTTAATCGTATCAACTCCGATTGATATCTTGGTTAATTGATTTTTTTATTTGTTTTGTTGTTGCAGGCCTCGACGGACCAGAGCGCGGTGGATCTAAGCATCTTCTCGCAAGTGGCATCCTTTGCTTTCTCGATGATCCAGCTCTTCGGGATCATCGCTGTTATGTCTCAGGTCGCGTGGCAAGTCTTCATCGTTTTCATTCCCATCATCGCGACTTGTATTTGGTATCAGGTACTCAATTTTGAAATTGACCTCGAGTAAAAATATATTCATTCCTTTTCTTTGATGTAAAGACCTAGGCCATCGAGAATATCAGACCAAAACTATAGATCACTTAAAAACCTAAGCTACCGAGAACATCAAACCATAATTTATAGATTACTTGAGTCCTAAGCTACGTGGAATGTGAATATCAAACCAAAACCATTGATTACTTGAAATCTAAGCTACAAGCTACGTGGAATGTGAATATCAAACCAAAGCCATTAATTACTTGAAAGTTCACTCAAACTGTTTTTGTTTTCTGTTTTTGTTTTCATATAGTTGTAGTCTAAAATTTTTTTGCATTTGTTTTCAAATAACTGTTTGGTAAGGATTTCAGTTTTTTTTTATTCAGTTTTTTGTAATTGTAGTGTAATAATTCACATAAGAATTAGGTGTCGAACCAAAACCATTGATTACTTGAAATCTAAGCTACTCAGAAAATAATGCCCAAAACCATTAATTACTTGAACATCAAACCATAATTGATAGATTACTTGAGAGCTAAGCTACAGAAAATAGTTTACCAAAACCATGGATTACTTGAGACCTAAGCTAGATAGAAAATCATGCCGAAACCTTTGATTACGCGAGACGTAAGCTACAGAAAATATTTGAACAAAACCATTGATTACTTGAGACATAAGCTACATAGAACATCAGACACAAAATTGCATAACGCAATCAATTCAAACTCCGCGCAGCAATACTACATCCCATCGGCCCGAGAGCTCTCGCGTCTGGTCGGAGTCTGCAAGGCTCCGGTGATACAGCACTTCGCGGAGACGATCTCCGGCGCGACGACGATCAGAAGCTTCGAGGAGGAATGGAGGTTCCGCGAGCTGAACATGAAGCTGAGCGACGGTTATTCGCGTCCAAAGTTCAGCATCGCCGCCGCGATGGAGTGGCTTTGCTTCCGACTCGACATGCTCTCGGCGGTCACCTTTGCTTTCTGCCTCGTATTCCTCGTCTCCGTTCCCGAGGGACTCATAAACCCGGCCATCGCTGGCCTGGCCGTCACGTACGGCCTCAACCTCAACATGTTGCAAGCCTGGGTCATATGGAATCTCTGCAACATGGAAAACAAGATCATCTCGGTCGAGAGAATGCTTCAATACACCACCATCCCGAGCGAGCCTCCTCTCGTGATCGAATCGAACCGCCCCGATCGTTCTTGGCCCGCCCGCGGAGAGGTCGAAATTCGCGATCTTCAGGTAACTACTTCTAGGGTTTTGACCGCTTTCTTTGTGAAATTTATAAGCAAGTAAAGCAACATCAAACTTATTGTTTGCTAAATAGCCAACTTTTAGTTAATTATAGTCAATTAGCCACTGATTCTATTAACTACAATTAATTATCAATTTTGCCCAAATAACTCCCGCCCGTTAATTGTCAATGGGAGAGAGTTGTTTGGAGAAATTTTTTTTTATAAATAGTTGTAGTTAATAGAATTAGTGGCTAATTAATTATAATTAACCAAACGTTGGCTATATAATTATAGAACCCTTTCTATATCGTGTGAGAGATTATACCAGAGTCTTTAATGTAATCTTCATTTGATATTTTGATCTATTATATGTGTGTTTATGTGAATTTAGGTGCGATACGCTGTGCATTTGCCGCTGGTGCTGCGGGGCATAACGTGCACTTTCCGCGGGGGAATGAAGACGGGAATCGTGGGGAGAACGGGGAGCGGGAAATCGACGCTCATACAGACGCTTTTCCGGATCGTGGACCCTGATTCCGGGCGGATCGTTATCGATGGGATCGACATATCTTCGATCGGGCTTCACGATCTGAGGTCGAGGCTCAGCATAATCCCTCAGGACCCGACCATGTTCGAAGGGACCGTGAGGAGTAACTTGGACCCACTTGAAGAGTACACCGACGAACAAATATGGGAGGTCAGGATTTTAATTCGTCTTCATAGCGCATATATAATAATAAACTGCTATAAAATCATTAGTTTGAGAAGTATAAAATCATTCATCTTCATAGAGCATATTCTCTAATTCCATTATGTTTTTTTTGTGTTTAGGCTCTGGATAAGTGTCAACTTGGAGACGAGGTTAGGAGAAAAGAAGGGAAGTTGGATTCATCAGGTTTGTAAATATATTAGGCTTAATATTTTGTTGTTATTATTGAATAAGTATAACTTTTCTTAGAATTAGTAAAATATATTCGGGTTCTTTTTTTGTCGCAGTTACGGAGAATGGAGACAATTGGAGTGTGGGTCAGAGGCAATTAGTGTGTCTCGGCCGAGTGTTACTCAAGAAAAGCAAAGTCCTTGTGCTCGACGAGGCCACGGCATCGGTGGACACAGCCACGGACAATCTAATCCAGCAAACTCTGCGACAACACTTCACCGATTGCACGGTCATCACTATCGCTCACCGCATAACCTCTGTTCTCGACAGCGACATGGTTTTGCTTCTGACTCACGGTAAGTAATATAATATTAACGCATCTCCATAAGTAATAAGATCGTGATTTTATTGCATTTGTTGAAATCGAGTTTTTTTTTTAATTAATTTAAACGCAGGGCTGATCGAGGAATACGACTCTCCGGCGAGATTGCTTGAGAATAAATCGTCGTCCTTTTCACAGCTTGTGGCAGAGTACACCGTGAGATCGACGTCCAATTTTTGACCGGAAAACAAAACCGACTGAGAATAGTTAGTCTAACTCTTTGATTGAGGCTAGTTTTCTTGACGATGGCGAAAAAGATTATGATTAGTGAACCGCAGGGATTAGTATTTGGAAGAACAAAAATGATGTTCTTGTTTGTAATGCATTTTCTATTTGAAGAATAAATGAAGTATAGTGTAAAGCCATATAGGTTTAAGAAGTGTGTTAATTTTATATTGTACTCGTTTTTACCACTATTGTCCTTAATGTAATTTTTAATTTGGCTATTTCATTTTAATTGTGATATTTTTCCTACTTAATTTTACCATGGCAAAAAAAAAAAAATTACTCTTATTTAATACAAAACCAAGAGGGAAGAAATGTCACACTTTCTTATTATTATTCCCAATGGGTGAAAGATCATAGGCCGTGGCAATTAATTTCAGGTCATGTTTTCTTGGGACCGTGACCCCGAACGACTCGCTCATGTCCAAGTCTTGAGGCCTCATTTCGTTCGGGAGTTTCCAATCGAAATGGTAAAGCAGAATCGCCAAAGGAAACTCGACATTGGCTAAACCGAACAACAATCCCGGGCAGATTCTCCTTCCGGCCCCGAACGGAATGTACTCAAAGTTCGACCCTTTGTAGTCAACGGCGGTGCTATGATCGAGGAATCTCTCGGGTACGAAACTCTCCGGGTCGGTCCAATATCTCGGGTCTCTCCCTATCGCCCACGCATTGACTATCACCCTGGTTCTCTCCGGTATTTCGTAGCCTTTGATCTCACACCTCTCTTGGCATTCTCTAGGAAGTAGTAGAGGAGCCGAAGCGTGTAACCTCAACGTCTCTTTAACGACCGCTTTCAAGTACTTCATGTCTCCGATGGCTGATTCGTCGACCGACCCTTTTCTTCTAAAGACTTGTCGGATCTCGTGCTGCGCTTTCTTCATCACTCGAGGATTCTTTACCATCTCGACCATTGCCCAGTCTGTCGTGGTCGAAGATGTCTCACTCCCGGCCGAGAATATGTCCTAAGAGTTGCACCATGATTAAAATTCAATTATCTTACCAAAAACAAAATCCGAAATTTTGATACGGAAACCCAAAATATGTAATCATTCTGGGTTAGGCTTTGGATTTTATATATTTTTGTACTAGTCCTCCCAAAATTTACCTAGGTATATAATTATTAAAAATGGACAAACTTATTTATTATGAAATAGCTGGGATTTTCAATTTATTAAGCAAAATCAAAATTTCAAGTTTTCAAGCAAAATATTCAAAGTTTGACACTGCAGATAAAAAATTTACCCTTGTGAATAAATTATATACAAAGGTCTAGTAAAAATATTTTATTTACACATGGTAGTAATTTTGTTTTTTAAAATTTTGATCATTTTTTTTAACTCTAAAGAAACGTCGACTATTTCGCAATTCTACTAGTTTTTATTGGCTAAAGCTTAAATTAAAATTAATTTGCTTACCCAAATAACTGCTTTGATGTTGTTATCTGTTAGAGAAAATCCATGGCCATTATTTTCATGAAACTTAAGGAGAACATCAACCAAATCTTCTCTGGTATCAACTTCACCATCAGTGGCTAGCTTCTTCTTAATCTTGTGATCCTCGATTATGTCTTCCATTATCCTCGAAGCCTTTTGCTTGATCTTCTCAAGTCTAGCCCTCGCGCCGCTGATCACGGCAAGAAAACGAAAAGAAGGAAACATCTCCGCAAGCGAAAAACCACCGGATTCTTCTAGAGATTTCACGACAAGCGATATGAACTCTTCGTGGCCTTTGTTTATGTTCCCGAAAGCCGCTCGGGCAGTCACGTTGTAGGTGGAGTAATGAAGCCTCTTCGTGAGATTTATCTCCGACCCAAGATCGTTCGATGCAATCCATTCCACTAGACGAGAGGCCTCTTCTTCCCGGATCGGCTTGAAAGATTGAACCCTTGCCGGGCCTAAGAGCTCTTGAGCGCATATTTTCCGTAGTTGTCTCCAATACTCTCCGTATGGAGAGAAAGCGATGTCGGTGCAATCATACAACAAGATCTCGGAAAAGATGGTCCGAGGCCTAAAAGCGAAGATGTTGTCATGAGTTTTCAATACCTCTTTGGCGAAATCCAGAGATGACACCACAATCACCGGGATTTGTCCGATTCTTAGGTACATCAACGATCCGTGCTTCTTCGCCAAGTTTCGGAGTGCGTGGTGTGGTAAAGAGCCGGCGAGTTGGTGAAGATTTCCCACCAAAGGTAGCTTCCACGGCCCGGGCGGTAACTTAGGAGCCAAGTTATTGGTGGTTTGTTGTGTTTTTATGAGTGTTTTGATTAACATGAACACAAAGAGAAAGAAGGCAAAAAGGAAGGGAAAGAAAGAGGTTTTGATCTCCATGTTGAACACCAAAGGAATCACAATAATTCAATTGATTTTTGCTTGGCTTTTGCTAATACATATATGATGGGATTAGATAACTATGATAAGGAAATTCTACTATTGTGAAAGTTTGATTTTGTGGTTCACATTTTACCTGGCCACACTCAAATCACATCCTTATAGAATCGGATAACTCGTCCATTGTATGACATGGTTATCCAATTGTTTTCTTTGTGCAAAAGACAAAGATGTCAATTGTATGACATAGTTATCCAAATTTATCTTTTGAAAAAGACAAAGAAGCAGTCTAAATCCCAAGTTTGATACCAAAAAAGAGTCGAAATAAATTAATTGCACTCGTAAGAAAAATTGGGAAGGTATTAATTGTTGAAGGGTGTGAAAATGAATAGTTGGAGCTTCCTACAATGTAGAAATGGTTAGATAAAATAAAAATAAACGGTCTTATTGCAAAATAACCATACTAAATTTTCATTTTCTAAAAAAAAAAAAATATTAAAGAAAAGTCATAAGTTTAAAAAAATTACTACAATTTTGACCTTTTTATTTAGCAAAATAGACGTATCTCTCGCATTGAACTTTACCCACTAGAATAATTGAGACTAAAATAATTATTATTAGCATCATAAATATTGCAAGAAAAAACAGTAAATTCATAATTTAGTTTCTGTTGGCTGATCAAATGCAGGCCTGCGTAATTAAATTTTGATCATCAACCATTACTCTAAAAAAAATCATTCTATTACTTCCGATATACATTGTCCATGGTTGATCGGTGTGACACGGTTAATATTTGAAAACACGTGAGTAATTACATTATTAGATTACAATATTTTATCAATGGTTACTGAGAGTATGCTAAACAAAATGAGAAATCGTACAAAATAATCATTTGAAATTTACTAATTAATAAAATATTCAAAGTTTCAAATTTTCAACAAAGTAATCAAATTTAAGTTTTCAATTTTTTTTTTTTATAGTCAAGATTAAAAATTTTGACGATTATTATAAATAATTTATCACTTAAAAAAAAATCTGGGATAAAAAAAAAATTTTGAAACCAAATTACTACACATTTTGGTTTTTTTCACTAAATTAAGACCAACTTTAACTATTTTACAAATTCATAAATTTAAATTTGTTATTTATCTATATCACCAAAAAAAAATTAAAAAAAAAAAAAAATAGCATTTGATCATTCATTTACAATCTTTTCCAACCGTTGAGATATCATAAGCAATGGGAATCAAACGAAGATCATGTTTCCTCTTCACAGTCAATCCATAACACTCACTCATATCCAAATCCTCATAGCTCATTCCATCAGGGAGTTTCCAGTCAAAATGGTAGAGCAAAAAAGCAAGTTGAATCTCAACGCTCGTGACGCCGAGCGAAATCCCGGGGCAAATTCTCCGTCCCGCCCCGAAAGGAATGAACTCGAAATCTCTCCCCTTGAAGTCCACACAGCTGTCCAAGAACCTCTCGGGAACGAAGCTCTCGGGTCGATCGGCCCAAACCCGAGGGTCTCTCGAGATCGCCCAGAGGTTGACCATGACCCGGGTTTTCGCCGGAATCTCGTACCCGCCGACCTCGCGAGCTTCTCGGCCTTCTTTCGGGATCATCGCCACGGGTGAGTGTAGTCTTAGGGTCTCTTTGACGACGCATTTCAGATACGTCGTCTCTTCTTCGACGCCTTTTTCGTCGATCGAGCCTCGTTTTTCGAAGACTTTTCTCACCTCTCGTTGAGTCTTTTTCATCACTCTCGGATTCTTCATCATCTCTGCCATTGCCCAATCTGTTGTTGTGATTGATGACTTACTTCCAGCTGAAATGATGTCCTGAAAATTAAATATAAATATGTTTTAATTAAATACGTAACTGTACGTAGAATGTTAATTGAGAGTTATATCCACGGGCTATCTCCAGGAAAACATAAAATAATCATGTATTTTTTTAAATAACCAGCTTGAAACTATAAAATTTGTTTCAAACCTGGGAATATTTAAAAAAATACATGATTATTTTATGTTTTCCTGGAGATTCCAGAGAAACGGAAAAACGATCCCCGTAATCCAAGTATGATCTGTTCATGAATTACTCATCATTGTTAATTGATTTTTGAAATAAAACTCCATACTTTAATCAACAATTCTAAATTAATTAAGAAACCTGGAAATATTTTAAAAAAAATGATTATTTTATGTTCTCCTGGAGATTCCAGAGAAACAGAAAAACTGTCCCCACAATCCAAGTATGATCTGTCCATAAATTACTCATCTCATCGTTAATTGATTTTAGAAATAAAACTCCATACTTTAATTAATAATTTAAATTAATTAAGAAAATTTTTGTGTTCAACAATTTTTATAAAAAAAATGTTGGCATTCCAAAGAGCAACTTAAGTCTTATAACCACACTAGCAAGTCATCTCTTTCTCTTTAGCTGTAATAGCTAATATGTGGCAATTTTTTTTTTTTACTTTAATATGAAATCCAAGAGAATAGCTAAAACTATAGCTATCATATTCATAACCTTTTCAACTGTGAATAGGCCTAAATAAGTAGCTAGCAAAAAAAAAAAAAAATCATAGAAGCATTGTAGATTGATTTTGAGATGCAAACTAACTACTATAAAGAATAATTTTAACCTCTAGCTAATAACATTAATTCAACCTCTAAGAAATAAAATCTTACCCAGATAATTGCCTTAATATTATTAATCGTTAGAGAAAATCCAAGGTTGTCCTTCTGATCATCATGAAGCTTGAGAAGAACATCCACCAAATCTTGTTCTCTTTCGCCGAACTTTCTCCTCCGATGCCGTTCGATGATTCCCTCCAATAATTCGTCGGCCTTTCGACGCAGCCTTTCGAATTTATCTCCCGCGCCTCGTCCGACGAAACCGAGCCCCGGAAAAAATTCAGGGACGTGAAACCGAGCCGCGAACAAAGAACACTCTTCCACGATATCCCCGAACAACTCTTCGTCGCGACCGAAGGCGAATCGCGACGTGACGCGGCGTATCGACCGTTTGATCATCTCGGAGAGATCGATAAGAGATCCGACGTTTGACGCGATCCGTTCGACGAGACGAAACATCTCTTGCTCTCGAATCGGCTCGAAAGATCGAACCCTCTTCGCGCTCAAGAGATCGCGAACGCAAATCTTTCGGAGATTCTTCCAAAAGTCTCCGTACGGAGAGAACATGACGTCGTCGAAGTCGTAGACGACCATTCGCGACGAGAAAGATCGCGGCCTATTCGCGAAGTTGACGTCGTTGGTTCTCATGAGCTCTTTCGCGAGATCCGACGAGGAAATTACTATCGTCGGAACTTGTCCGAGTTTTAGGTGCATGATTGGTCCGTATTTATTGGCCAAATCTCGGAATTTTCTATGTGGTAGAGCTCCGATTAGATGGTGTAAATTTCCTATTATGTGTAGTTTCGATGGCCCGGGAGGTAGTTTCGGCGTTTCGCCGGAGATTTTGGATTTTTTTGTGAGGGATTTATGAACCATGAAGATAAAGAGGAAGAGATTTATTACAAGAATGAAGTAGAGGCTTTGGAGATTCATGATGAGAGATATAATTAGTTGCTATGTTGCTTGACATGTATTTATTTAGAATAGTTGATGAGGTGTATATATTTTAAAGATTATTTTGCAAAACGTGCATGTGATTTTTCTGATTTTTGTATAGCCCGTTTTGTAAACCACTCCCAAATAATTCACTCTTTGTGTTTTTTTTTTTTTATATATATATATCTGGCGTATAGGATTCTCTGCGATTCGCGCTTGTTTGTTTGTTCACATGACCACATCAATGAATAATTACGTAAGAAGATAATATAAAGATATTAGATTAATTATATTATTAAAATGCGGAGTGTGAAAGTACATAAAAAAAATGAGTAACGTTTTCCATGAAACGACAGATTTGTGGATTTTGGCTTACAAAAAGAGAACTTTGATGTTTTCAAATATATTTTTATACACATTAGTTGCATGATTGATTTATTATAGGTTATTATATGTTTCAACCACCTCGTGTTCATATATTTATGCAAATAAATCACCAAATGTAAATAATTCGGATGTTAGTTTATCGCATATTAAAGTCTGTTTGGAACTCAAAAAAAAAATGTGAGCAAAAGTATTAAATATTGAAGTTATGAAAATCCAAATTCATTGTTACGTTTTGGAAGTGGTGAAAATTAAATTTCTTTTATTTTTCTCAATTCAAATAAAACTAGAAAAACACAATAGATTTTCATTATTTTCACTCACATTTTTCGGATTTCAAACAGACCTTTTTAGAATATGAGGAAAAAGTCTGAGGACCATTGAATAGAGGAACGAACAATTCATAATGTAAAAATATCCCTAGCTAGTAGAAATTACGAAGAAAAAAAATCTATAAATATCAAGAAAAATATATTTTTTATGACTTGAAAAATATTTATTTTCGAACTTAAACACGTTGTGTTGTTCGTGTGATTAGTCTCAATAAAACACTACCTAGGTATTTTTCACATTTATAATTTAATTTCCATTGTGCTCAAATGTGTGCCTTTGCACAGTCAAAGTGGAGAAAATTAATGTGACAGTGATTTTTCTAGAATCACTTATATTTTTTCCTCCTTAATTAATGTGACAGTGATTATATGGAAAGAGACCTTATTAAATCATTGGAAATGAAATGCTACCATTGATAATCTTGTGGCACACATTTATTTAAATGAAAGATAATAAAAAAGAACAAAAAAAAAAAAAAAAAAAACCCCAAATAAAAAAAAGTACTACATAATTTTTTTCTTTGCTCGGAATTTCTCAACCGAAGAAAGATCATAAGCAACGGGAATGAGCTCCAAATCGAGTTTTCTCCGAACCGTGCTTCCGAAAAGCTCGCTCATGTCCAAGTCTCGAGGCCTCATTCCATCCGGAAGTTTCCAATCGAAATGGTAAAGCAGAATCGCCAGAGGAAACTCGACGTTGATCACCCCGAACGACATTCCCGGGCACAATCTCCTTCCGGCCCCGAACGGAATATACTCAAAGTTCGTTCCTTTATAATCCACGGAGGCGCTACGATCATTGTCTAGAAACCTCTCGGGAACAAAGCTCTCGGGGTCGGTCCAAAACCTAGGGTCTCTCCCGATCGCCCACGCGTTGACCATCACTTGGGTTTTCTTCGGTATATCGTAGCCGTCGATCTCGCACCTCTCCGAAGATTCTCTAGGAAGCAATAGAGGAGCCGAAGGGTGTAGCCTTAGGGTCTCTTTTAAAACGGCTTTCAAGTACTTCATTTCGTCAAGCGCGGTTTCGTCGATAGACCCGTTTTTCGTGAAGATCTCTCGGACCTCTTGTTGCGCTTTCTTCATCACCCTCGGATTCTTTATCATTTCGGCCATCGCCCAATCTGTCGCCGTCGATGATGTCTCGCTCCCGGCCGAAAATATGTCCTGAAATTACATCAGAATATGATTTATGTATTCTTTAAGGTGTTTAATAAAATGCTTATGGAACACTATAGCTAGCCCACAAAAATAAACACTAATTAGGTCTATTTATACTAATTATTAGTTGGTAATCTTGTATAGAATTTTAAGATATCTTCTAATCTTCTAGATATCACTTTTAAATTGTGTCAGGGATTTTTGTAGAGCAGAATAATAAAACCAAAAACTTATTCATATTTAGGCCTATAATTAAATTATATTTTGTGTTTCTTTTCATGTTTTCCCATTACATTTAAATTATGATGAGACATCGTCCGAGAAAAATACACAACATAATTTATTAGAGAGACTAGGCGATTTAGACGAGAATACTAGTAGTTCAAAAGATTTTTACTAAAATCAACCAAAAGCATAATAAAAATAAAAATATTGATAAAAATATTCCAAACTACTAATATTTTCGTTCACATCCCATGTAAAATAAACGTTAAAGAAAGACTGGATAATCTAAATTCAAGAAAAACGTACCCAAATCACTGCTTTGACATTGTCTTCACTCAACGAAAACCGTCCCAAGCCACCATTATTATGATACTTCAAAAGAACATCAACCAAATCCTCATCTTCCTCTTTCATCTTCTTCTTCCTCTTATGATCCTCAATTATATCTCCGATTATCCTCGAACTCCTTTGCTTAATCCTCTCGAGCCTCGCCTTCATACCCCCGATATCCGCGATCCACCCCAACGAAGGAAACATATCGGCCACGAAAAACCCTCCGGAGGCGTCGATGACTTGCACCACAAGCGACACGAACTCCTCGTGATCTCCGCTCCTCTTCCCGAACGCCGCTCGAGAAGTCACCGTGTACGTCGACGAATGAATCATAGCCGTCAAATTAACGGTAGGAGATCCAACGGCCGAGATCCGCTCCACGAGAGCGAACCCTTCTTCTTCTCGGATCGGCTTGAATGACCTAACCCTAGCCGGGCTCAAGAGCTCTCTAGTGCATATTCTCCGAAGCTCCCTCCAATACTCTCCGTACGGAGAGAAAACGATGTCCGTTCCGTTGTATAGGATGATCTCGGAGATTAGGTTCTTGGGACGGAAAGCGAGGACCGAGTCGTGTGTCTTCATTACTTCTCGGGCGGCCTCAGGGGACGAGATCACCACCGTCGAGACTTGTCCGATTCGGAGGTGCATCAACGGCCCGTGTCGCTTCGCGAGATCTCTTAGCGTGCGGTGCGGTGTAGAGGATCGGATGAGTTGGTGCATGTTTCCCACCAAAGGTAGTTTCCATGGTCCCGGAGGGAGCTTGATTTTAGACCCTTGATTTTGATATCTTCTCAAGAGTGTGTTTATTGTTAATATCAATCCACACACAAAAAGAAAGGAAGCAAAAAATTGAGTCTCCATGTGTTTGTAGCTTATAGTGATTAGCTCCTTGTAATTCATGGGTAAAGAAAATATACCATACATATATATATAAGAATCTATGGAGTGGGATTTGAAAGAGAGACTTGTGGCTCGAGAAATCTTTTGTTATTATATTATATGTATTTCCCTTGAAGTTGGACCATTCAAAATCATATCTAGTGGCGGCTTTTAATTTTGTCGAGTCCAAATGGCACGGACAAGTATATTGTATTCATTGGACGAACTATCGTTAATTATATGCCAATAATATTTAATATTTAGTGAATCTCTTGATTTGTGAGTTGTGACATGCACCTGGGACACGGCAGTATTATATTTGGTCAAGGCGTTGAAAATAATTGTACCTTTTTTCTTTTTTACCGAAGAAAATAACTGCACTTGTTGACCAAGTTTTTATAGAGGAAATCAAGATCAGTTTTTCTTCTCAAGATAAGATGAGACACGCGATTGAGTAGACGTGTCCTTTGTGATGTGCAAATTGGCCCCGATGAATGATCATGCTCCCCCTAATAAATTTTAAATAATGGCACCAATAATAATAGAGGGATAGGATAGCACACTCTTTTCCTTGTACGAAACGAGGATCGCCTTAGCGTTATCGTTACCGTACCGGGCCCCCAATTTTAGGGGGATACCGCTTACCGAAGAGGAAACCGAGGGGGATTCAGGAAAAAAAAGGAAACCGATACCGGTAGGAACCCGTTTACCGGAGAGGAACCCGACAAAAAATGTAGGAACCCGAATGAGATTCAGACAAATATTTTACAATAATAAAAATAGTTTTCATAGTTCATAACTTCATAGTTCATACTTCAAACAAAGGTTCATATCAAATATAAACTGAGTTCTTAAACATAAAATACCATAAGTAGAGTATAAAATTATTACAACACGTACGATAAAACACACTAATTATCACAACTAATCTCGAAATTAATTAAAATTCAACAATATCATCGCAATAATCATCAATTCATAAGTACAAATTGAAAAAAAAAATCATAAAAAATGAAAAACTCGGATGATACCTCGGGTTCCCCGGGATCTGGACAAAAATGGCTTCGGCTGGGAGGGATCCGGCGGGTTCGACCGGGATTCGACCGGGTTTGGTTCACGGGACCGGTTTATGCAAGACCCGTCCCGGTCCCCTCCGGTTCACGGGATCCCGACCGGAACCCGGTCGGAACCCGCGGGATTGCGAACCTTGGTACGAAATGGTATTTATTGTCCATGAAATTAAAAGGATAGGTTTTTGTGCTTTTTTTTTTATTTCATCTTTTTATTCCAATAATGTCTCTTAAGTACATATAATTTTACACTAAAAAATACATTATTTTGAAATAAACTTAAAATAAAGCATAGATAGTTACTCTTAGATAAAGAAAAAAAAATAAGACAACCGTGTCTTAATCTATTTTCCTCTAACTTATATTTTTTCATTGGAATTCATTTTACGCATAAATTTGGAGTGGTGTAACCGAAAAATAAATAAGAGCATATGACAATGCGAAATAAGAAGTGGCTGGTATAGAGTCTATAGACTTGTCCTATCAAAGATTACCGAACAATCTTATGGTCAAAACCTCGCTATAGAAGAAAAACTCTATACGCGCGGAATCATATGAAACTAAAGATTCAACCTCATTTACAAATACCTTCATGGAATAGGTCATTCCTTAAACGATATTGATTTTCATCGGCGGCCGCTGATGTGAGATAACGAGTGAGGCTCACATGCAGGTGGACCCCACTTGTATTTGTATATCAACAGTCGACAACCGTTGATATACATCACTGCGTCTTTATTAGACAAAAGAAATTATATCATCGAGGTTCTTACTCCAATAAATAATAATAATAATAATAATTAAAAAAAAAAAAAAAGAACTTGTAATTTAATGAATAGCATGTCATACGATCTTGGATCCCCAATTGATCACTTAACACTACAAAACGTCAATATATCCCTAATTGTGTACATCGGAAGTCACATCGGCTTCACCCAAAAACATCATACTAATTTACACAAGGACTTTGTTTCTATGTCCAAACATCACATGCCAACATATGTGTGATCACCATCATAGGTACTTAAGATATTGTAACAAATTAAAAAATATATATAAATGACAATGAAGTTATTAAAAGATTTAAACAGCGTCTCAATTTTGATTGTCTCCTTGGATAATTTGTTTTGTTATTTTTGTAATGACAATCTCCCTTGATACTAATAGCGGCCCATAGGTGTCAGGACCGGCTCTTGCCCTTAATAAGTTAGACCCACGCCTAAGGCCTCCAAATTTTAAATATTAATAAAGGTTCAAAAAAGACCTCTTTTCATAATATTGAAGATTTATAATTTGATCAAACATGTAAATATTGACCTATTTCTTTATAAATGTATTCTTTAAAAAGTCTAATTCTTAAATTTTGTCTTGGACCCCAAATTATGTTAGGCCGGCTCTGATAGGTGCCGAGATCTAGAGTCATCATTTATAAGCAAACAATTAACGAGAGATGACACGTTTGAATCACATCATTTTAAGTTCATTTTTCCTTAAGGCTAATTTTAATTTTCTTATTGATTAATAAAAAGAATTAAACATTTGGTTAGTTTTAACTAAAATCCTCGATCAATATTAATCGATCGGTTAATTTTAACTGATCGGGTCAAAATGTCCACCTTTACCTACTGCTATGGCGGTCTAATCCGCTTTCCACAACTAGATCATTAAGATCAATAAGCTTCTCGTATCATACTATTCGAATTCCCGCCAACTTCCACAATTTCCGAGCATCACAACTTATAAGACTAAGTTACATAAAATAACTCATTGTTGTTTTACTTTGACCACCCAAAAACTCCGCTCAAAATCAAAGTTTGCCAAGTTTCCTTTAAGCTACCTTTTCATGTCGTTTTCTGCTTCCTTTTTTTTAGATGTCGTTTTCTGTTTCCTTTTTTTTAGATGTCGTTTCAAGTTAAAATATGTTCTACTACTGCAAATGAATAAACTAATACAAAAGAAGAGTAATGATTGCCTTTTCAATAGATAGATTTACATAGACAAACAAACACGGAAGAATCAAATCAGCAAAGTCCAATATTGGCATTATTACTTATTATTAAACTATTCTTTTATTTCATTCATGTGTCTACTACATCCTAAATATTAGAGGACCTTGCATATATTATATATAGCCTATGAATATGATATCGGAGAACCTCAAATCCTCGCTTATATTTCAAGCACTAAAAGTCATGATTTTAATCATAACTCGATTCTACGAATATTCGAATCTAATCAAAGCAGTAACAGCTATCATTCAATTCAAATGACGTAATCTGACCAGTCGGAGATGTTTGAAGTGTGGTCCATGGTAAGCCCCGGAACACCGTCGTTCCTCACCGGATTATTCTTCCCTCCGAGGAGCCTCGCCGGATTCCCCACGGCGGTGGTCCACGCCGGAACGTCCTTCAGCACCACCGATCCCGCTCCGATCTTCGCTCCCTCGCCGATCCTTATGTTCCCCAGGATGCAAGTCCCGGCGCCGATCAGAACTCCGTTTCCGATCTTCGGATGCCGATCGCCGCCGGATTTTCCGGTTCCGCCGAGCGTCACGTTGTGGAGAATCGAGACTTGGTCTCCGATCACCGCCGTCTCTCCGACGACCACTCCGGTGGCGTGATCGAGAAGGACTCCGCGGCCGACTTTGGCTCCGGGATGGATATCGACGGCGAAGACCTCCGAGACTCGGCTCTGGATGGTCAACGCGAGGACTTTCCGGCCGTTTGACCAGAGGCGGTTGGAGATCCGGTGAGCCTGGATGGCGAGGAAGCCTTTGAAGCTGAGGAGGCACTGGACGTAGCTTAAACACGCCGGATCTCTCTCCTTCGCCGCCCTCAGGTCCGATCGTACGGACGCCGAGATCTCGTCGCGAAGCTCTCCGAGGAAGATCTCGTACAGCGACTGGCTAGGGATCAACGAGCTTCCGAGCCGGAGCGAGAGCTGGTTCGCCAGCGCCGATTCCAGAGATACGTGCGAGAGGATCGAGCCGGAATAGTAGGCTTTCAGAACAGGTTCCGAATCGGAGTCCGAAATCGCCTCCGACCTAATCTCGCGCCAAATCTCGTCGCGGAGGCCGGAGAATGCTTCGACTTCGTAATCGACGGTTCTGATAGGCTTGCTGGCCGTCGCTAGGTCGTGAAGCGCCGTCGCGGACGCGGCTGCCGATGTCGGGACCTTGTCGGAGAATTTCCGGCGAGTGAGCTGGAGGAAATTGAGGCCGTTGGTGCCGGCGGCGGTGGAATCTCCCTGCTGAGGTCTGCCAGGGTCGCCGGAGAAGGGGCTGGGCTGGGCGGCGCCGATACAGGTCGCCATGGCAATCTGAGAGAGAGTTTGGGGATTCCTTTTGGCGTTTGTGGCGTTTGTGGTGTTGAGTGGTGAAGGGAATTTGAGAGAGAAATGGGATTTTGGGGATTTTTTAAATAGAAGAGGACTAGTTATTGTGGATAGGATTTTCATAGGAATGAAATAATTGATTTCTCAATAATTTATGTACAACACACAAAACAATGTATTTATATAGGAGAGAGAGAGAGAGAGAGAGAGAGACAGAGAGAATAAAAGGGTGATTAAGAAAAGAGGTGGAGTGGAGAAGAAGAGAAAATTGATTGACTTATTTTTTAAAAAAAAGTTTAATTGTATTTATATCTGAATATTTTGTTTAATTTTTATGCTCTGTTTTCTCAACGTCTAAGCTATAGGGTAGGATTTATGGACAATAAACTATGGTCAATTGATATTTTTTTTATAAGTAGAGATAATAATGTAAATTAAAATATAATGTACATATATTTGAAACGTAAGCTTAATAGCAAATCAAACGAGTGGCTTAATTCGTTTTTTTTTTTTTTTGCTAAGTAGTTAAGAAATGAATATTATCTATATATATATTAAGAAAATATAAGTAGAATTACTTTATTTTAATTGGGATTTTATTAGATAAACCTTAGTTAGGAATTAAATTTCAAAACATGATCTAACTAATTCTTAGAAAATAATCCAATTATTTTATCATAAACAAATACACAAAGTCTGTTTTTATGACGTAATGTATTACGCAACAACATTTGAGTCGTAATTATTAGCAATCACTATATAAATGAAGTGAGAGGCCCGTTTCGTTTGTGCGCGCGTGGAAGCAATAATGGCCAATCAGTCAAAGTCGTTAACTTTTTTGTTGTCGTTTTCTCATATTACCTATCCAATTCGCATTTGGAGATCGATAGCTCTCAGACTATACTTAGTTCCTCTACTCTCATTGAAGATTCAACAGCCATAGGTAATAATAATAATAATAATAATAATAAATAATAATAATAATAATAATAACAATAATAATATATAAATTAAATATATGATTGATAAGTGATAACACACTCAATTAGGTTTTTATCTCCATACGTAAAAAAAAAATAATAATAATATATATATACATATATATATATAAAGATATGACTCTCTTAGACAAAAATATCTTTGAAAGCTAGTAAGTAAATGCGTTCGACCGCGTGACATCGCAACATATGTAAAAAAAAAAAAAAAAAAAAAAAAAAAAAAAAAAAAAAAAATATTAACCTTTTTAAAGAAGTCGTTTAGTTAGAGTGATAAACATTTCTCAATGCTAAGTTGGGTTATATATGTTTCATTTGTAACTAAGATTAGGTTTTTATTGCATGCCTATTTAATCGCTAAACTTCAAGAGCGGTGGCGGATTAATCTTATTTTACGGCAGCAAAAATATACGATGTTATTATTTTGTTGTACAGTAAGTAACTCAAGCAATATTCTCCAAGTTTATTTGGATAACTAGTTAATTATTAAATATACATACGCGGTATTATATATAAGAAATATGTACGTTCCACTTTTTCTTTTCGCCGAAAACTAAGAAAATACAAATCAAGTAAAGTTAGAAGTTATCCGAATACAAGGAATATAGCAGTTGACCCGGTCATTATAATTCAATTTGAGTGACACCGAAGACACATAGCTTACTTATTTTATAAATATTTGAACTTTTTCTTTACCTAATTACATGGAACCTTTATTATTGTTGATGTCAAAAAATAAATACAACAATTACCTCGACGATCATAAGTCTATGCCGAACAGACTCGATCAATATAGCGATCGTAAATGCCGGATTGTTCTCATATCAAACTAATCACAATATAAAAAGTATAAAATACATGAAATTACAAGTAAAGGTAAAATAAGAAGATGGAGAAATGTGTAGTGAAAATTTTCAAAGTGTATGTAAAGTTTGGAAGATATGGGCTGATTAGTTCTCATGTCTTTTGCAGATATTAAATATTCAGATAACCGTTCTAATCATTCATGGGTCTTCAGATGATTATTTATGCTTACGTTGCCACTATAAGTGTGTTTCTTATTCTTCTTATGATATGCTAATATAACGTTTTTGCTATTCTCGGCTATTAGTCGACATTCGGATTTTAACTTATGACCTGAGTTGTTTATCCTATGGTGAAACCTCGAACCTTTCTGTTCAGGGTCTAGCTAGTCGGTCGGTGGTAATTAATATCTCTTCATAACAATTATTATTATTATTATTATTGGACCCATCAAAACCAATGAATACCAACTGGATTGTATTATATTCATTTAATTTGTAATATTGGAATATCCAATGAGATATACTCTTTTTATTATTTATTCAGAAAATATATACACAACTGAGGTTTTTTTTTTTATGATTCTCTCATTATTTTTGCATCAATTAAAACCTTTCAATTAATTATATGATTATTCATGCTGATCAAATTCGCCCTGTTGATGCAACTACTTTGCATTTATTGGCGATGTTTAATTGGCAAAATTGCTCATAAAAGGAGGATATATGTTGCTGATGTGGAGTCTTCACGCGGCAGAGAATATTTGATTTGTTGCAGATTTTGTAGCGACGTATTCTGCGACATTCTCGGAGTCATTAAATATCCGCGAGATTTTCCAGGGGTGAGAAGATATGATATCCTTGATGCCAGCAACTAAATTGTGACGCCCTAATTCGCCTCGAAGACTATAAGTGGCGTCCTCCTTTCACAATCTCTTTGACCCTTTTGAAAACATTTTTTTTTAGAGATTTATTTTTTGAGTGTTCAAGTTTTTAAGGTGTCTTTTACCTCTGTTTTGTTGCCTATACACGGGTGATTGTATTAGAAGCTAGAGGTTAGGTTTTTCAATTGTTCTTGTTGGGAAACACGTTTAGAAGTCTCGGGAGAGATATTCTGTAGGAATCGAGGGGATCTCGTACTTAGGGGGAGCCTAAGTTGCTGTTGAAGATGATAGACGTAGGTTGGGTAGCTAACGAGGGAGTCGTTGAGTGTAAAACCTTATTGTACAACGTTATCATAGTAAATTGCTTTTCACCGGGCAAAGGCCCTCCAGACGTAGGCACGAATTGCCGAACTGGGTTACCAATCTCTGTGTTCTTTATAATTTCGCACTTGCAGTTTTTCTCTGTTTGATCACTCGAATTTTAGTGTTTATCACAGAATCAGTCACAACATATTCTTTGACATACGCACAGATTACGTAATTTCATGCCCTTTTAGTGACACGTGAGTTATTTACTTCTTCATTTTACCTTATTTTGAAGGTTGACTATTTTTTTTTTTTACCAAAGATTTAGATTAACCGGCCAAAACAGAAGCTAGCCAATTTATTAACCAAATTTTCCAATTTAAATGAGCATAGATGTTTTCCCATGATTCTCAGCTCTCTGATCGAAATTCACGCAATCATATTGTAATTTTTTTAATTGAAATGTGGTTCCATCTTCCTACATATTTCTGTTTTGTCCATGTTAATTTATGCAAATTATTTATTTTATATTCACAAATATATTGATGTTTCTCGCAATCATTGTAATTTTGGCCTCACATATACTTCCTTGTCACTAAATCGAATATCCCAACTACAATGAGAGGAAAAAATAACGACATATGTGAGGCAATACATATATGGTTGGTTTCTTTACTTTCATTACCTAATCAACTTTTGCGTATAGGATTCCTTATGATATATTGGAATGCCTTATACAAAGAATATAAAAGAGAATCACTATCTTCAAAGACCAACATTCTTACACATTTTTGCTATTTTCATCGTCTAAAACAACAACAACAAAAAACTAACCTTTGACCAACTTTATATGAAGCTTAATGATGCCAAAACTCAAACAATATATGTACATGTATTCCATTATGATATGTGAGCCATATATAGTATATTGATGTTGAGGTCATGGAAGAGATGCAAAAGAGGAAGATAAAGCGATTATAGAAAGTTGTATAAGCAATCATATCTTGATCACTATGAATGAAGGGGTGTTTTAAATAATCAAGCAAAAGAAATAACGATTTGATGGCACTTTTTCATATTCAATTCATGCAATGCGAAATAGATTAATAGAGTAACTCCAATAAAATACGGTCACTCAGTCTAAAAGTTAGGTCTTGTAAGTAAGTGTCCATTCAAGGTTTTTATTTGTTATTATTATCTCAATCCTTTTGTCGTACGTCATTAATTCTAATTTTCTCTAATAACGTTGTCCATTACAAGGTTGCATATGCTCAGTATTTAATTCATTCTCTTTGATGCATGAGTAGATTTATCATGCTTCAGCTTTAGGTCCCTGAATTGTGTGTGTGTGTATATATATATTATTGCGACCTTGACTAATAATGTTTATTCTACAAAATTGTTGCTATTTTACCTCTTTTTAATCGTCTATTTATTTTTTTTATGTTCATCCCTCCCTGTAATTGTGTTTCCCTTTAGCTTCATTTGGAATCCAATTTATGATAGTCAGAAAAAAAAAACAAAAAAACAAAAAAAAAAACTCACATCACTTATGCCGCCTTAATAGTTAATACCCGTTTGTGTTTATCCTTATGTTTTGTTGAAGTTAAAAACTTATCCTCTATTATATTCTTTAATTGATTTTTTGAGTCACAAATTGTCAAAGTTGACACAACAATTATAAAATTTATCTATTAAATTTAGATTATTCTTGATCAACTTAGATCCCTATTCCTAATATATATGGTGATACGATATTAGATATTTGTTTTTATTATGCACACTTAATAAATTTAGACGCAAAAAAATAAACTAAAATATATTTATTAGGGGATAAATTTACGACATAAATAAAACAGAAGAGGCAACTTAACAATAAATAGATTGTTGAGGGTGCAAATGCAGTGAGAATTACAAACTCATGAAAAAATAAAGCCTGACTCCATATGGTGGCAAATGAATCAATTTCAAGCTTCTTTTTTTTTTAAATCAACGGGCACAAAATTAATACATGCTCCGATGCACTTAGGTAGCTCCAATACGATAAATTCGAATACAACAATGTCATAAATTACCATTTATCGGGATAAATACTAATTTCAAATTTCATACCCTATTCCATTCACTTTTCCCGATATCAGTAACATAGGAAGAGTCGGTCTTACTTTCGGTTGTCCTCGTTTTCAAAGGGTGCGCATTGAGAGCATAGAATTTGATTCAAACTAAAAAAAAATCCCGTGTATCAACCTCATATTTAGCTTTTGTCTTCATTAGGTCGTTGAATTTTGATTGGATTTCGAATCCTGTTTGGATGGGCAGCCAACCATTTCTCGAGAATTTTTCTTTCCCTCATAAGACTCCTCAGCAAAAGATTTCAACCCTTTTCATGTCAGCTTCAAGAATATGACTTGCCTTTTAGACTCGAGCCACACGCGAGTTCGGAAACAAGGCTGGATTAAAGTCTTGGAGGCTAATGAATCCCAATCCTCCCTCGATTTTTGTCTTGTAAAGATTCATCAACTTGGCCCAATGCTTTGTTTTTCTTCTTCTTTTGAAACCCCCACCAAAATTCGGTCCATGAAGTCTTTTTAATTGGGGCATTGTTTGTAGGAAACCGAGTTGGTGCCATTTACCTCTAAGTGTAAACATTGGAAAACACCGGCTTTGACTCGGATGCTTAGTCCTTGAATGTGGTTGATTTGGTGTTAATGTTGGTAAATTTTTGGATGTTGAATACCAGCAACGAGCAAGCGATAATCAACAAAAAATTGCATAAAAAATAAACGAATATAAAGAACAATTTACCATAAAAAAAAATTGAACGGAAGTTTGAGAATGACGAGACCAGTGCGAAAGCGCTTACCAGTTCAAAAAAATAAAAAATTGAAACCATATTCACCTTAACTGGCAACTTTCCTAAAATCAAGGCATTCATATTGCTTCTAATAATCGGAAAAAATGATAATATATCCGATAGTTTGTCAAAACGATCGATTCAATATCCTTAATTGATTATTATATAGTAAAATTAATGAAACTAATCTCTATTATTAAAGGAGATATTCAAAAGATGTGTGTAAAATTAATGATAATGTGTATCAAAGCGAAGTTATTTCAACAAAACATTGACTACCTGTTCTTCAACCGATTTACAAAAAGCAACAAATTGGACACCAAATTAATCAATAAAATATTATGGAATAAAGCTTTAATAACGTGTATCAAAATGCCAAACGTTGGCTACATGTTTCAATTATGTTCGAATTTTACATAAATGATAAGCAAGTAATTTGCTATATAAATAATTAAGTCACACTAGGACAAAAAACGTTATCCGGTGCGACGAATGTCGCACCGACTACTTCAAATATCGCACCTAAAAATTTATTAGGTGCGACATTAGGTGCGACGGCGTCGCACCGGATAACCCGTAGCAAAATGCATTAGGTGCGACATGTCGCACCTAATAGTCATACCTCTAGGTGCGACATATCAGGTGCGACAATGTCGCACCTCATATGTTTTTTAAATTAAAAAAAAAATACAAAATCAGAAATAGAGGGGGGGATGTTGATTGATCCAGGCGGTGGGGCGGGGGGTTGGTCCAGGCGGCGGTGGGGCGGGGTGGGGGACTGGTCCAGGCGGCGGTGGGGCGGGCGGGAAGGGGGTTGGTCCAGGCGGCGGCGGGGCAGGCTGGGAGAGAGAGACAGAGTGAGAGATGGCCGGTGAGACAGATAGAGAGAGAAATAGAGGGGGACGTACCAGGGATGGCCGGCAGCGGTGGAGCGGAAAGGGACGGCGGCGGGGACTGGCTGAGAGAGAGACAGAGTGAGACGGTGAAAGACGGCCGGTTAGATATAGAGAGAGAGAGAGATGGGGACGTACCAGGATGGGCCGGCAGCGGCGGAGCGGGGAAGGACGGCGGCGGGGGCTGGCTGAGAGAGAGAGACATTGTGAGACGGTGAGAGAGAGAGAGAGTGAGTGAATGTGTGAAAAAATGAGAAAAGTCGGGTTTAAAACCCTAATAATCATATTGGGTGCGACAATGTCGCACCCAATATGAAATCCCAGATCCAAAAAAAAATTCGGCGGGATTCGCTGACAAATTTAATTTTAAAACTCATTGGGTGCGACATTTGTCGCACCGAAAGGTATTAGGTGCGACATTTGTCGCACCTAAAGGTATCAGGTGCGACATTTGTCGCACCTAAAGGTATTAGGTGCGACAATTTCATATTAGGTGCGACATTGTCACACCGAATAACACTAAACATTAGCGAAATTTTTAGTCATCCGGACGAGTATCCGGTGCGACATGTCGCACCTAATATGGGCTTAGGTGCGACTATTAGGTGCGACATGTCGCACCTAATACCCTTCCGCACCAAATATGTTAATTTGTAGTAGTGTCACATCATCAGTTGCGACTACATTTGAAACTTAGTTGAAACGTTCGCTAGATTGCAATTACCACGTTTCAAGTGGCTTAATCCGTGTAATTTTTCTTATAATATTGCATTTTAAAAATACTATTTATGTTATTTTCTCAAATAAAAATAAATTCACATTGTTACCCTTGACTGGATGCTATTGTAAATTGAAGGAAAAATTACTTAAATAGCAGATTTTGGTTGCTACTTTACTAAATAAGAGGACTTTTTTAAAACCTTACAAAAATGACGGATTTTACTTTTTTAGGACCAATCATTCAACGCGCTCAGTATACAAAAACATACCGAGCTCCGCGCCACCACGTCGGAGTTAGAACCCCCGTTAGAGGCCGTTTCTACTGTCGTTGTGGTTCCAACACTCCTCTTCGTCCTTGCCGATCGATTTCAACGCTCCGAAAAATTCGGCATGTCATATCAATATAATATATACAAACCAGATCTACGATATGCAGGGCCTGCCCAAACTCATCGGAGGCTCTTGGCGATTCAATATTTTGGGGCCCTATAATACTAATAAAAATTTAAATTTTCAGGGTAAAAAATGTAAATTTTTTAGAAAATGGGTCAAAAGTGTAAATTATTAGGGTAAAAAATGTAAATTTTCTTAAAAATAGGCAAAAAGTGTAAATTTTTTGGGACCCATCCACATATGGGGCCCTAGGCCTGGGCCTAGCCCGCCTTAGCCCAAGGCCGGCAGTGACGATATGCAAAAGTGCGTAAAACTCCATGCCTGGCTTTGCACCGCCATGTTGGAGCTGGAACGCTTGTGGGAGGCCGTTTTCTTTGTTGACGTGGCTCCGATGCTAACAGTATTCGATAATTATATTATCAATATATTGTATACAATTTATCTGTCGTCTCCGTAGCTCCAATGCTAATATTATACAATAATCACTTATTATATTGTATACATTATCTCTGCGATCGTCGTAGCTCCAACGCTCCTCTCCGACACTAACAGTATACAATAATCACATTATCAGTATAATGCATACAATATCACGTAATCAGTGTACTCTATACAATAACTGGTATGTGATTAAATAGAATTTATTATATATAATAATAATAATATGCTAATGGTTAAATTATATATCAATATTGTATCTTCACTGTAAATTGTATATATTAAGTTTATTGGACAAGAAGGTATGGTCGAAGCAAAATCTAAGAGCATCTGGGAAATAAACGAAGTAATGGTAAAAACGACCATCCACATTTAAAATCCTCTGTTTTTGTAATGTAAAATGTTTACTTATCGTTTTTTGTAGAAAAGACAAAAATACCCTAATAGATGAAAGTGAAAGCCTAGGCCCATATGCCATGATGTAAGTAGACTTGAAGTCCAAGCTAGTGGATGCAAAGTGTCGGACCATAAACGTGGGCTTTTTAAAGCCCCAAATAGTTAGGAAACAAAACGTTCCCTGACAAAATGGACAACCTATTATATACAATTTGAAAATTAAGATTTTTATTTATATTTAATAATTTTAATGGCTTCCTATTCCTTTGCATGCATTTGCGGGGTTAGGAAATGAGGCAAATGTGAGCACTACTATGGTGGTGGATTGTTAATTGTTTAACAAGTTTTCAATTAATGTGTATGGTTTTTATGCCTTTACGATAGATTTTACTTTAAGAGTATAACAGTTTTTCCACCTTTATGGAAATTTATGATTATGATGAGTTGATAACTCTACATCTTTAACTGATCGATTGATTTTCCAATTTTTTTTGTTATGAGAGTTATGATTCTTTTAGCTGCATGAAAAGTAAGAAAGAGAGAGTATTGGGTATTATAAGAATAAATAATTAATTAAATGGCAAAATATAGTATTGTGAATCAGAAATCAACTTCGAGACGGTTATGTGCTGAATATAATTACCACCACACCACTAAGCGAATGAAGCGGAGTTAATATATAAATAGATAGAATATAAAGGTGTTTTATGCCAAGTAATTGATTAAAGTATAGATAACCATACAAAGACCATAAATTCCATTCTATGCCAGCTCAGAGATAATTAAGTGCATATCCACTCGTTGATTTTCATTCCTCTAAATTAAACCCTAAAATAGTTTTAATTTGTAGCTAGCAACTTAAATTGAATATATATATATATATATATATATATCTGAGCTAATGTAAATGATACATATATATATATACATATATATATATATATATATATATATATTTGCTTTGAATGATTGAGTTGCTTAGCAAAGCACGGTTATGTTTTATAAATTATAATTAATATAATTGAACTACACGAAACCAATTAATTTTTATATATTATATATAAGTTGTTACACTCATGGAAATTAACTACAAGAATACAATATATATATATATATACACACACACATATATATACGTGTATATAATATATGCGTGTGTATATTTCTCACATTCTATAGGGTTTCTTACATGATATGGAAGACTTTTGCTTAGCATATAATCATTGTTGTGCATTTATAGAAGAAAAGTACACAATATATGATCATTCCAAGTTGAAACCCCATTATTAATTGTCAAACATAGAATTCCAATTTGAGTAAAGATGAAATCAACAATATATATATAGTAATAATTTAATTTGTACTCGCACATAAATTATAGAATATATATATAGTTAAAAAATAAGATGGTACGTATAAAAAAAATTTACTTGTAGCTTTTGACTAGGGACTCGTGTCAAATGTGAAGTACCATAAACTTTTAAATCTGGTCATGAAAAAGAGAACTCTCTCAATATCCTAATAATACCTCTTAAAATCTCAAAAGCTCATGCAAAGAAACACTCTAATTCTCTTTGTAAATATAATCAATCACATGAGACATTACCCATAACTATTATATCTACGTAACCGCTCTTTTTTTTTTTTTTTTGTCTCCCTAACTTCTCTGATCATTTACATGCATATATATATATATATATATATATATATATATATATATATATATATATATATATAAATTATACGCACTAAACCCACTCTCTACACACGATAAAAAAAAATAAAAATTACGCTTAAACTCCCGCCAAATTAAGCATGATCATTTTATTATACGGCATTTAACACAAGGTACGTGACTGACTTTAAAAATAATTAAAAAAATAAATAGAAAGAAAGGAAGAAAGAAAACCATTACTAGCTATAGCCAGTCTCTTTAACTTCCATATATGTACACTTACAGCATAACATTTATATATCCATATATGATCTAAAATATATAACGCACATTCATTTTCCCATCTTCACAGGAACGAAAAAAAAAAAAAAACATATGGGAAGAATATCAGTGTTGTTTTTCGTTGTTGTGTTGACGTTGATGGGGTTTTATCACGTGCGGTTTTGCTCATCGTTGTCATCAGAGAGATCGCGTTACGTTATCAGCTGGGAAGATTTTGAAGTCGGTGATGATCATGATCAACGGAGATTAACTGAGCCGTCGGATTCGAATGATCGAAACAGCTCTTCATCGGACGGCTCTTACAAAAGCCACGTCATCGTCGTGGACAAAAACGGAAGTGGAGACTCTCTTACTGTTCAAGGAGCCATTAACATGGTTCCTCATTTCAACACTCAGAGAGTCAAGATTTACATTCTTCCTGGGATTTACAGGTATTTAAATAATTTTTTCTTTTCTGTTCTTTCTATTTTATTTTTTGTATTCACAATGATAAGTTTAAGAGATCTGATTAGTTGATGAATAAATTATAGGGAAATTATATATGAAAGAAAAAAAATTTGTACTACAAAATGTAGTAATGGACTGCATTAATTTCAGTTAAGCTCCCATTTAATTTAATCATTAAGGGTATTGTTGGCAGTTAGATTTATTCATTTGTTATAGTTTTGTTAAATCTCACGCTATCTATTTCTGGGTCCTGTATATAATTTTCCTTGTATTTTTAATTTTTAATTTTTATATGGCAGGGAAAAGGTATTGATACCAAGTACTAAGCCATACATATCATTGATTGGAAATGTGAGTAGAATTACAGAAACTGTAATTAGTTGGAATGACAAAGCCTCCGATAAAAATAAAAATGGAACTGAACTCGGGACGTATCAATCCGCTTCGATCACCATCGAGTCCGATTATTTTTGTGCGACTGCCGTCACATTCGAGGTAAAAAAAAATTATTTAATATACTGCAAATATATATAAATATATACTTGTGGTTCAATTATGTATATTTGTTTACTAATATGGTTGAAGAAGTTAGGTACCAAATACTTATGCAAGCATACCAACTAATAGCATAATTGGATATTTGGGAAGTTCTAAAAAAATGTTGTTTTTTTTCTTCTTACAAAAATTAGCAAATGATGTGACAAAAAATAAGGCATGGGAGTGAAGAACTATATAGAGTTGTGTGCTCAAGTTTGTTTATTTATTTATTGACATGTTCAAGTTTCGGAAGAAGTTAGGTACCAAAAAAATACCTTTTGCAAGCATATTATGTAGCATGAATGGATTGTTCTCATATTTTATACCTTTTTTTTCTTCTTACTTTTAACAAGAATAAGGCAAATGATGTGACAAAAAAGAAGGCATGGGAGTGAAAGTTTGAAACATTTATTAAATCATAGTGTTGAGTCATTTCATGTAATGTTGATGTGAAGTCGTTTCATGTCATGTATGCATTTGTAGAACACGGTTGTGGCTGACCCAACGGGTCGTGGAATGCAAGCCGTGGCAGTGAGAATCAGCGGCGACAAAGCAATGTTCTACAAAGTCCGGATTTTGGGAAGTCAAGACACTCTCTTAGACGACGTTGGATCGCACTACTTTTACCAATCTTACATACAAGGAAGCGTTGACTTCATCTTCGGCCGAGCCAGATCTCTCTACGAGGTCCCTTTATTTCATCAATCGACTCTAATTCATCTAATTATATTACTTTTTTTTGTAACTGTGTCCCTCCAATCAAAATAAATCACGTCATCACTTATATTTTTATTATGTTTTGAACATGTGTCAGGAGACACAAAAAAGGGACAGAGGATCTGTATTCGAATTAGATTGGACAATATATTTACTTGGTCTTATTTTATCGAAAAAAATTCCAAATGCAGGATTGTATTCTCCGGTCAACGGCTAAGAGAGGCGGGGCAATAGCGGCGCACCATAGAGACTCCCCGAAGGAAAACTCGGGCTTCTCTTTCGTGAGTTGCATCGTTGGAGGAACCGGGAACATATTTTTGGGCCGGGCTTGGGGTAACTATTCAAGGGTCATATATTCATTTTGCGTTTTCGGTGATATCATAACTCCCGCGGGATGGAGTGACTGGAACCGGCCATTCAGGCAAAAGTACGCCTACTTTCGTATTTAAGCGTCCATTAATTTTTGGTGATAGAAAAAAAAAATTTGATAACTCATTTTTATTTATATTTCTCATCAAGGACGGTCGAATTCGGAGAGTACAGTTGTCGGGGAGCGGGATCCAATACGAAAGGTAGGGTTCCGTGGATGAAGTCGTTTGACGATGTGGAGATTAAACCGTACATTAGCACAGAGTTCATTGATGGCCAAAAATGGTTGAGACTTTGAAAGGAGTTGGTATTTTAGTGTCATCATAAGACACTTTTAATTAATCATTCGGTTATATACAAATTTTTGTTCTTGTTAGTGTTCTCTTTGTATGTAAGAAAAGAATACAAGAACTAGAAGAAAATAGTAAAATGCATGTTCAAAGGAACATGGTTTTGTATGTATGCATTTAGGCCTCTCAATGCAATTATTTGAGTTAATTTTGGTATCTCATTACACCCCTCTCATTATTACTGTTTCATTACTTATACGCAAATATACATGTGGGATTTGTGGAGAAGCGTACTCGAAAGCGATTTGTGGGATTTTGCGATTTCGAGAATATCAGAAGAGCGGAATTATTCCCGCTCTGTGGTTGAGTTACAGTTCTTTGTCG